>NC_142738.1:11440000-12102500 GCF_051943395.1 Hippocampus bargibanti | reverse complement strand
CAAAGTGATGAAAGGAATGAAAGTAGAAAAACAAAATACATGACTCAAATTAACTCAAACGCATTAAGTAAAACTACTTTGTGCTCACAATCTAAATGCAACAGAAATAAGAATGGTGGCTTTTGTATTTAAAATTATGTGCTTGATACATCCAATTTAGTAGTTTGAGATCCAGAGGTGTGAGTGTATGAACTCCTTGTTCACTCCCCTTCAATCCCCCGTTTTCTTCCAAGGCCAACCCTTACCTTCCGGAGGTAATTTACAACCCCGTAGAAAATGAGTTTTTTTGGCCGTTTGCGTCCATGCCGTCCATCATGTTCCTCATCGCGCTGTGCTGCCACCAACAATCCCACAATATCGGCAATAAAACTGCACCACAGCCACATTTTAATGCAGTGACAGACTGGCTTTGGCCTTTTTGAAGGACGCTGGGTGTCTGTGGCTTTAATTCAAACACTCACGGACGCCGCGTGGACACTCAATCAGAATCCAAGTGCTATTGGCAAGGGCAGGATATGATCAAGTGTAATTTGTGTTACATCCAGATACCACAACCACCACTCTATTTATTTATTTATTTATTTATTTATTTATTTATTTATTTATTTTATTTAACAATTGAGCTAATTCTCATCCGAACAGCAATTTTGTCTGAACAGATGTTTAAAGTTCATTGACCTTATATTAATAATTTATTTCACCCAAATATTTTCAGCAAAACTCACAGGCATATGTAGTTTATCCTCTGCTTAAAATGACAATTCTGACCGCAACTTTCTGAGACATTTAGAGTAGTTGTAAAACTCTCGTCTTAATGACTGTACTGACACCACGAAATTATGTACATCAGAAAGCACTAAAATGACTTTAAAAAATTATTTACATTCTATGAATTTATGCTGTAAATATGTTTTTTTAGAAAGTTTCATATTGTAGATTGCTAATTTTCTTTTTGGCAAAAACACTGGAACATCAAAAGTACATTATTTTCCATTTATTTAAAAGAAAAAAATTGAGTTGAGATCCCCTTGTTTCGTGATGCAAGCGTGAACACAGAACAAATTAAAATTGTATTTGCAGTTACCAATAAACAGCTTGTGTAAAAAACATCCATAGTGTCAAGAGGGAAGGTCAGGGAGGCATCAGAGGGGGCCAATGTACTCGTGATGATGGAGGATGAAGTAGAACTAGTGTGCATGCATTTGTTATAGGGCGACCGACTGATGTGAAACAGGTCAACCGCGGGGCCCCTGTAGTGACGCAGTCATGGCCCTTTGTCACCAGATCACAATTTGCTTGTATTGACACACACCAAACAAAACAGACCAACACAAAAATAAACCATCTTCATAAGCGGACATGTGGGCAACAGTAAACACGTTTGCTGGCAGAGAGAAAAATCCAGTAAATCTGTTTGGCTACACCAAAGTCCCCAGCGAAATCTTTTTTTCTAAGTCTCTGTCAGACAAGTCTCCATTAATTTTGGCTTTTTGGGATTTGTGGCAAAGTGCTTCATTCTGTTGAGAATTTTTTTTCTGAAACACTGAAATGTATGTAATTGGCTTGTTTTCCTTTCCTTTTCTTTTGAAGAGGACAGGGGGTTGAAAAAAAAGCAGCAATTCATTGTGAAGAGCTCAAAAATTAAACATAAGTTGATATGTATCAAATGACGGATTTTTTTATTTGGGTGAAATTTCTGTCATTTGAGTGAGCACTTCGACAGAATGCACTCTGCGTGAAGCACTTGACTGGTTGTAATTACTATTATTTTTTTAAACCTACTTGTTTCCAGCAGCAAATTGGTTCCGACTAAAGAGGCATATGGCTTAAACTGACAGCACGTCAACTGAACGGAAAAGGCCACATGTATTGGAGTGTGACGACCAAATGGCAAATAGAACATGTCACTCGCACAATAAAACTAAATGAGGCTAAACAAGAAAGAAGTCAAAGTATTACAAATATACTAACTGTGCAGTCTGATATTATACTCCGCAATGTTGACTGACAAACAATTTTAGGGTGAATGGCACTTTGAGCTCAAAATCACAGAGGATTGCCTCCAGCTCCTTCATGACTCCATAACAATAATAATAATAATAAATAATAATAATACATTACATTTTACATTCACTTTACAGTCACAGACAAGGTACTATAATAAATAAAATACAATCACAAATACAATACAATACATAAAATACAATTATAAATAGAAACAAGGGGGAGAGCTACACAGAAAATGCAATTTTAAATTGGTGCGTTTTGAGATGGGACTTCAAGTCAAGGGACTTAGAGATGACGGTGATGTGATGATGCTGCATTGTATGTCAATGTCTTTTTTTTCATGCAGTTTCAATTAGATTGTGTCTGTTTAATGCTCTACCAGTACTTCCCATGCCCTATTTTGATGGGTACTGGTTAGTGTTAAGGCAATTCGCTACACGAACACATTTTGAACATTGTTTGATTTTCTTAACGTTTTATCTTCTCAGGCTTCCGTTTTTATACATCCGGTCAATGATGATTTCACAAAAGAGTGAAATCTTCTTATCTCTTAACGTGCAGCAATCAACGTGAAAATGAATATGATAACAATCAGTATTACTTATAGAATGTACGTAAATAAAATAAAATACCAGAACTTTAGCAAATAGTTGCTCTATGGTACAATGGGCAAGTAGCTGTCAATGATGGTGGACGATTAGGCAGGGCTTCCCTCTATATAGCATTATAAGGGTTGGTCATTTGTAGCCCAGTGCCCTACAGCTGACTCCATAGACTGCTCAGCATCCAGTCTGTGCTCCAATGTAGGGAAGAACACCCGTTCTGTCAGCTCATAAAGTATTCCCACAGCCGCTGGGTCAAAACAAGGCCAGACAGAGCTATGATGAATAGTACTGTCTGCCTGTCTTGGTTGGTATATGCATGCCTGAACAAACCTGGGTATTCATTTGCCATACTTCCCTCAGACATTGAAAACACACACACGCACACACACACACGCACACAAAAAGTGACTCACAAGAAGTTGACACAGCCAGTGCCAGGGGGTGGTGCGATCCAGACAAAGCTGAAACTGGTTGAGGGCTGGTGGCTGACATGGGAAGCGACCACACTGCAGACAAACTGGGTGCCGCTAAACTGATGCTCCGGCATCCCACCTGGAGAAGACAAATAAAGATGGTGATCACATGAATGTGTCTTTCAAGATAACCAAAAAAAAACCTTTCCACCTGTATGTTGCTCCAAACTAAACAAGCTGCAATCAATTGCCGCAATTGATAATGAACAGCAAAGTGTAAATTATCTAGCTTGGCCTGCGCCTAATGATGTGGGCAACACTAAACACATTTGCTGGCAGAGAGAAAAATCTCTGTCAGTGCATTAATTTTGGCTTTTTGGGATTTGTGGCAAAGTGCTTCATTCTGTTGAGAATTTTTCTTCTGAAACAGCTTTGGTATGCCAACATTGTATTTAAATATTTTTCAATTCACTTTTGCAGATAATCCATATTTCCTCTTCTACCCTTCTGTGTCCGTTCCTCATTTCAACCTTTCTCCTGCCCTGCGCCACCAGACATTGCTCCTATCCATGTTCGCAATTGATTGCACTGGAGGAATTACATCATGTGCATAATATTCATGTCACATATAGAGCAAAGGCGTGGTACTGGCTGATTCATTAATAACTACGCAGGCAGTTCAAGGTTGTTAATATTTTACTGAAACGAGGTGGCTGTCATGTCAGCAGAGAGGTATTTGGGCCTTGCGGTAAATACACAGCTGCGGTAAATATTCAGATGCCAAGATAATTGTCTGACAATTCTGGGAATTCATTATCCTCCTATAACTTCAAGTCACCATTTGGTGCAGAGCAAACAGGACGGTTAAAAAAAACATGTTGCAAATATAAAGATGTACTGCGAGCAATATCGCCTGCACATGCGACCCGTCCCTTCCCCACTGCACCCCTCAGTCGTAACTCAACACACGGACAACATAATCATGCTCATGGAATGATTAATAATCCCGAAGCCATAATACTGTATGCCCGAATCACTGTAAAAACATTATGCAAAATAGTGTGTGCACAGCTCAAAACAAATGACATCAAGGGAAATCATTCCAGCATTTGCCGCCTGTAATAAAGTTGATCCCACAGTTTACGTAAATAATGTGACAATGACTGCACTATAAATATTTCAATTCAACTCTGCCACCTGCATGTGTGTATGTTGCTTGCAAAATGTTCACTAACTTGTTAACTACTTTGTGCAAAGAATCTGAACTAACATTTGGACGGGTCAAACTTCTCATTTCAATTTCAATTTAGATTGAACCGATGGCAGGTATGACATGAAACTGTAAACTTTTTTCACACGGGTGTGTAGGATGCTCAAACAGTGAGACACTTCAGCAGAAGTGGTCTTAGGGGGAAAAAAAATAAACTTTTGTACTGTTGATCCCTTCTGTGCGATATGTTAAATGTTAGCAAACACTCTATGAAACATACAATGAAACACAAATGCATGTTTCTTACTTTTAAATTGCCTGTCGCTCATAATGCAGCACTTGAGGGAATAATTGTAGACCTCCTTAAAACAAAATATTTGCTTTCAACACCAATCCTATTTGGAAACTAACACGACTGAAGTCGACAATCAAAAGAGGCTGACGCCCGACATCACATTGTTGGTTCTCAGCGAACATATGAAATATTTATCTTCTGAGAAAAAACAAAAACAACAAAGCTGTGATGTGGGATTTTACAAGCCAGAAAGAAATTGTGTTCATTCTCGAGAGATATTTTGGCAAATGCTCAGCAACAAAGGCACACCAACAATGCCCACATCGCAGAGAGAGACATTGAAAAAGAGAGAAAAATAATTGGTTGTTGAGAAATTAAAGTGGAGATGAAATGGAATACTGACATACTCCAGGACAACTCAGAAAATGTCTCTTCCCATTGGGAAAATACACATGGGCAAAAAATGCAAATAACCAAACTAGCCCTCTTTCATGTTGAGGAGGGAGTGTGAGAAAATATCACTTTTATTCAATGAAATCCAAACAGCAAATGTTTTAGTTCAACAAGTGAGCAAAGGAGACACAGTTGATTCCATCACTCTGAAATGCAAAAACGTAATAAAAGCGTGCAAGTCCCTTTGACCTTTCCCTTGTTCGTTTACTTTTCTCTTCAATAACAGAGTAACATATTTCAACAATTGTTGTTGGATTTCTTCAACATTTATCAAAAGTACTCCGTTAAGTGTGACCCATACAAAGAGGCTCACAGAGGAGCTTTTTACTTTCTTTTGTCAACATTGAAAGATGACATTCCTTTATTTATCAGTTCATTAAAAAAACATGAATCCTACTGCCAAACTCAACCTTAAGCAACGGTTGCAAAATATTCTGTTGACCACAGGGAATTAAATGGAACTTGTTTTTCGGGTTTGAAACCCCAACTTGGTCAATTCGTGACGAGTGTAATTCCTGGGTCTTACATGGCAACTGCGCCGGTGTGGGAGTGGTTACAGCCGCCTTCAAACATAATCAATCAAAGCAGTTTTTTTCCCTTAAAGGACAACCGACATCCCAACATTTTTTGTTTCCTAACTGACATCAGAAAAACGTTTTATAGCATCTAAAATACCCAAAACACGCAGTCTGATATTTTTAGTCAAATGCAAAACACCAATAAAAATGACGTAAAGTGTCCAAAATCTGCAAAAAAAACCGAAGTGGCCAGTTTCAGAAGGTCCCGCCCCCTTGTTCGTGGCGTCACCCCAAGACGTCTTGCCTTGCTGGAGAATAAAAACAATGGTTTCAGATACGGAGAATATGGTTTCTTGTTACTCATCCAGTTATGAATATGATTCAAATAGTTCTGAAGAGGAAAGCATACATGTTTGCAATCGATTAAGGAATTTATTCCGTGCCATTTTGAGGCAATAGGGGGTAAAATTTAGCACTAAAAAAGAGGCAGAAAATGGCGACCAAGCTCCGTGTGAGGAATTAATCAGCCCGTTTCCACAGGCTGATTAATTCCTTACACGGAGCTTTGTCGCCCTATTCTGCCTCTTTTTGGTGCAACACGAAGTTTTCAGACCAAACAAAGTACAGCAAAATGCATTGACGTGATGGAAGGACTGCTACAATGTGTCCTTTTTTCGGTCAGGGGCGTTCCTTCAGTGACGTAGGGTGAGGACTCGTCACCAACTCAAAAACAAGACTTCCGGAATATTCAGCGCGAGTCTTAAAACGTAAATTATAGCTATATGCGGTGGAATCTTTGTAAATTACGCTCAGTAGAAGTGATTTGAAGCCATTTCACAAATTATGGACATAACTTCTCCGGAGACGTGGTGCATTTGTCGGGCGCTGGAATATCAACCGAGCGGAAACACTGGAAGGCATCTCTTCAGCCATGATAGTCCGTACCCACTACATATATTGTATTGCCATTGTCACTTTTGAATTGAGACGAACTTCTGGAAAGATTAAGAATCTTGGAACTCATTCACTGGCAGACATGTGCCAGGATTTTTGTCATTGTCACTTAAATTCCAGGACCCACAGAATATTGCATTTTAGGACTACATAAACATTCAATACAGCATTAGAAACCTTAGAATCACTTATTTCATCAGAAAAAATAGTTAATTCCTATCTTATATGGGCCAGGAGTTATTTGAGCTTGAAACAGGGACAGCTGTACAAAAAGCAAATACTGCCCCATTGTGGAAGGGAAAAAAACATTGCCAGAGGTCTCACCAGTGCTTTCCCTGCACCCACATGGCAAGAAAAAAACAAAACCCGGAACAAATTCGGGAATGGCGCTCCACGTCATATTTTCAATTTCCAAATAAATTCAGGGATGGCAGTAAATGAGTTAATCCTTCAAAATGAAGGACCCAAGCAAATGTATTTTTTTACTTATCAACATGAAAGGTTGTTCACCCTTTGTAGCAACTGACACAAACATGGGATATTGGACTCCACAAGCACCTCGCTACAAGACCATCCTGCTTAGTTATAAGACACACATTTCTTTGTCAGGCAGGCTGATTAGACGAGGCACAATCAAAAAATGTGCAGACCATGAGCTGTCGGCAGTGATTAATGGCAAAATAATATGACCTCCTCATAGCCGCAGTGCATCTCGCTAAGGATCAATCTTTCATAAATATGTACAATTACATGCTTGAATTAACTCCATAGACATGAAAATTAGCTCATGTTTAGAGGAATTTAGGCAATTATTGTGGCAAATGTTTCTCCCTGTGCTAATATCTACTAATAATCGAGGTCAACAACATAGCTGCAAAGTGCTCACTGGTGTATTCAGATGTTAGCACATTTTTATCTCCCAAGTGCATGCACATTCACTTAAATATGTCAACACTGAGCAAATTTGCATCTGTCTTTGTCTTTTATAACACGGCATTTTCATCGGTCTGTTTCCCCTACCCTCCATTCTCATGATGCAAAGCTGACAGCCACCACTTTCCACAGCCAAGCGCGAAATCACAAATCAAGTCAACTAAATGGAGTGAGAATCTTCCGATGGTGCAGATGGGCAATTTGTGGCCCATCCTGGCACTGACTTCACACTGCAAAAGCAGCAGGTGCCAGCGGATTGGCACTAAATATCACAGTTAGAGAAAAGCACCCACCAAATTCGTGGGCAGAAATCATATTTATTCAGGAAGCAGCATCTGGCTCTGAGCTAATATCTATTAATGCTAAAGTTCAAAATGTGAAGTATTCCTCAGTCTAATTAACTTATATACGAACGAATATAATTTTACACAAAACTTAACTCATTCACTGCATCTTTATGATTCAAATGTTTGTATTGTGTGCTCCAAGGTCAATTTGTGCGTTTATGATGTCTGTCTATGCAATGTAACATAAAATCATAGGAACACAGGGTTGCCCATCTGCAAACCTCTGCTACATAAAAAAAAGGGTCGAGGATGTCTGGGAATTTGCTGGCGTAGAGGCAAAAGGCATCTGTCAACATGAAGACAAGGCTACACAATGGTGATATTAAATGATACATCACACAAGCCCCGGCATCTCCACTAGTGTCCCCAAAAGCTTTTGTGCGGCTGAATGAGTCCATGTGATATGTGTATGGCTTTCTGTGTTGAGCTGAATTAAACCATTCTTTCGTCCCATAGCTGTGAACTTGACTTTGCTCTGCCATTGGCTGGGGCTGGCATCCATCTATGTTTGTACCGCGGAGATAGCCAGGAAGAAGCTGTGCATTAATGTGGGTGGCGAAATATGCCAGTGGTCGGCAAAAGAGGGGAGATTGCATATGGTGGGAAAATGTGAGTGGTGGGGCAAGAAAACAGCACACCTGGGGGTAAGATGCTTACTGTGCGCCATTGAATGTTTTCCACCAATTTCCTTTAAAGGCATAAAGGGATGTGAGAATGTACTCTATTTAGACCTGCATGTGTCACAGCATAGGTTGAAGGTTGTCCAACACAAGGCAAGACAAGTACACAATTACAGTATAACATATCTATACACATCAATGAGCCTTTTCAAGTTTTCTCACAACATAATTTTAAATACAAAACAACACCAGAGTAAAAAGTATGCACTACACAAGCAGCACTGTGCATGTTTCAGGTGTCTTATGAGCATACATGATTAATGGAGCACAGCGAGGCTTAATAATATTCCCCCTGAATGTGTCATCGTTGAAATTAATGTTGTTCTGAATGAAAAAAAAGTGTTGTTTGATGAATGAAACTTTCACCTAATTTCAGACATTAACATCCATCTCACATGGCATTTCTCAAACATGTATGCACAAATATTTTGTACTACAGTATAGATTTCTATGGGTTACTTGATACTCACACGTGCCACATTTACTGCTTGGTAGACAGTAATGAAAATAGCGATGTCTTATCACATAGATTCGGTGGGCTGCAAGACAAGAGATTATCTCCAAGTATTTCAGCATATTTCTGTTCATTGAAGTTGCTTCAGAAGTGAAACGTATAAGTATTGCTTCTTAGTAGTTAATCAGTTACTGATTTTTAACATCCACCATTTTAGCTCACACTCTGATTTTATTATGTATAGATGAAAGTGTTATATAATTCATCAAAGTGGAGTGTGACCGAATGAAAGGCCCTGTTGGAGTGACATGCTTTGGTGTTGGTGGATGGAATGGACGGAGTGCACGAAGGCACAACCACGGGACGTCGGCCAACTGTGAGCCCGAGGAGTAACTTTCCATACAGAGTGGCAAAGTCACCAAGTTGGCATTCTGTTTGTCCTTGTGCATCCACTTTTCCATCTCCACCCCGCTACATGCCTATCCATCAGTGACAGCCATGAGGCTTCTGTAGATGTGTGTCACCGTGGCTTGGCAGGCACACATCACAGCGGCTTTACCGGCAGGCGGCGAGGCTAATTTGATTTTTAATTCAACGCGACTCCTCAACTAATAGTTTGAGCCTGGGATTAATTAATCTGATTTGACTTGTGCTAATTTCTAGCACCAGCATCCGTGCGGCGTCAGACATTAAGTAAACAAACTGGTGAGACTGCGCTCTCGCGGGCAATGTACTGACATACATGTTGGGAATGAGCGACACCCACGGCGACAGGTGAAGGGCCAGTGCAAAGCCAACGGGAAGAAAAACACATTGTCCTTGCTCCGCATCATGCATTTGACATGCTAACTGTGTTTTAGTGTGATTAATTGTGAATATGGATGAGGTTTGGACCTGAAAGGCTGAGGACTAATTATGACCAAAGTCTGGATCCGGAGGAGTTTAAAAACTATTTTTACTGTCAAATATGGGTCAGATTGAATCTAGGTGATCAGAAGAGATCTTTGAGGCTTTCAGAAAAGTTGATGGAGAGATTCGATCAAGTCCTTTTGAAGACAAGAAATCTGTAGAATCACCATAGATCCTCCCCATCTTGCAGCTTTATCTCTTTTAACACTCACTGCAATGGAACTTTAAATATGAATAGTGTCCAAAGGCCAAGAAGGCTTTGTAAAATCAATTTTCCTGCTTTTGCACACTGGGCCCACTGCTACCCACTCACTTTGAAAGGTGCATGTGGAGGTATGGAAAATGACACCCCAGGAGACACACTTCAAAGTCAACTAGCCTCTTGTGCTGGAAATGACGCAAACCCGGTTGTGTGCACAGAAATACAAGTCTCGAACTCAAATGCCGTGTATATTTCTACTTCTCCTGCTTTCTGGCATGGAACCAATCTCTCAGCGTGGCGAGCTGGAGTTATTTTCTGCCACAAGTGAGACCACACATTGGAGCAAAAGCCTACACCTGCTACTTTCCAACCGGGCCAAAAGAAATGAAATGGAATAATTCATATTAGAAAATGGCCAGTACACATATGTGCGTTGCTTTGAAATCTATCACAGGCCACCTTCTGCCTTGTTAGCACGCAGAAATCAAAGACAAATGCATTAAATGAAGGTCCAGTGAACAGCACGGAAAAGTGAAAGGTGTGCCTCCATCTCACCTGAGAGCATGAAATATTCTACTGGGCGGTATGGCTATTGCTAATGCGCTGGTCTCCACTCTGCTCTTGATATCGCTTGAATTAATCATGGAGACAGTTCTTCTCTGAATTCTTTGAAGGTGCGTTTGCTTTTAACTCACAGGCAGAGGAGCTGAGCACACGGACAGACATGACTTGTAATGCATCATCGCATAAGCGACCTTGGGATTTGGAGGATGAGCCCAATGTTGAGCCACCTGTTTTCAGCCTTGTCATTGTGAAGGAAAGAAGACTCATGAGGAGGAGGCCAGCAACGAGCCGCCCCAGTCGAGCTCCACTCCCAAGTCAGTTCCTCAGAGAGCACAACTAAGCTCTGCTCCTGACAACTCACTTCATCGACTACACTAATGAATTAGTGACAAGGAGCAGTGCACCTTGCGACGTCGCACCGCTGAGCGGGCAAGAAGTAATGGCTAAGTCATCATCATCATGATTAACATCCTCGCCACTTCTCTCGCTATTGCTGCTGCTGCTGCCAGTACTAACTCGCTTCCTTTCTTTTCACCGACTTGCCAAGCAGCAACAGTTTGGGACTCTTAATGGGTGTCAGTGTTCAAGGTTATTGTAATGAAGGGTGTCAGAGCAAATGTGTGCATCTTGAATGTGAAGATGTGTTGCGTAGTGAATAGATAAATTGGAGCGTGTGGAGGCTCTTGCGGTGGGGAGAGTATGTGTGTTTGCGCAAGCGTAAGTGGCGCAGTCAGGGAGCTGTCAGCAGAGAACCAGGAAGCAGGCTGATCACAGAGATGCAACGTGTTTGAAGTCTCCCAGGAACTGACAGCTGCTCTCTCTCATGGGAACCCCTTCCCTCGCCCCTTCCTTCGCCCTGCACCACCCTTTTACTACAGCATTCCTCCTTCCACGTACATACGCAAATGAACGCACACACACACACACACACACACACACACACACACACACACACACACACACACACACACACACACGCACACGCACACACACACACACACACACACACACACACACACACACAAACAAACGCACACATGCATCTACACACTCAGCAGGGAGTAACACAATATGAAGTGTATTTGTAGGACTGGTATGTAGGGTATGAGGAAACACACTTGCACTCTCAGGGGAGAAGCGGGTGAGAATAGGCCAGGGCTTTGTTGAGCATTGCGAGTGCGTTTGCGTAAAGAGCGACATGATGAGCTGCCATCGCTCATCAGCCGACATTCAATCGGGCTTGGCTGGTGAGTGGGCGAAGACAGTCGACCTTCAGTCATAAGATGGATGATAGTGGAAACATGATTGCATATAGTACAATGACAGTGACATTTAAAGGGGGGTTCTTTGCAAGAATTATGTTGCAAGAGTTTGGTCATGTCACGTTCTCAAGGTGATCAGTGATTAGTCTCTGCCTGTGCTCTGAAACATCTTCAATGTCATTTTCAATCAGTACAACCAACACAGATGCAGAATGTTCGCCGGTGTGTGTACTGAATTTACCATTTTATAGATGAGTTGCAATAATTACAACCATTGCCTCAAAGATGCGTGTGCATCTTAATGACATCACTGTTTTTTGCAAAGCGCAAACTGCTTGCTTTCAACGTTTAGCTTGTAGCAGACGTGCTCATTTCACCATGGCGTCCTTGATGCACTGGTGAAAAGGACACGTTGGTCCTCTCCTCTTTCATCTAGAACTGCTTCATAGAACAAAGAGGGTGCAGAAAGTGCTTAAGTTTGAATGACTGTGTCTTTGTGATGTCATATTTTGTTATTTTGTTTTTTTTTCTTACTTCAAGATGGCGCCATGAGAGTGGCTGCCTTTCCAGCAGCTCCTGCATTTTGTAACTTTGCTGCTGTGAAATGTAAATTGTTTCCACTGCGAGACTAACAAAGGCTAATCAAATCCAATTCAAAGAAGATCATTCTTAATTGCCTCCTCAGTCCAATTCTCATGTCGTAAAGCTTACATCAAAACTTTCTACGTTTTCCAGCAGGAATTCTATATATCTGTCAGTCTTTTTGTTTTATGTGAGGTTTGACAAGCCTTTAGCCGAGATCGGCAAAAAACAGCAATGGATTGGCAACACGTATCTGAAAGTGCTCAAAAAAATGTATGTCTCTCAAATTCCAAGCCACCATTCTACTACAGCAGTTTGAAGCTTTATAGTCATTATTCATAGACAACATATCCACTAATTTCAGTTAGCTTGTATATAGTGATGTGCATAACAGTGCTGGTAATTGTTTGCACGAAGCGCGCAGACTTTTGGTGCCAGCCTTTCCTACTCTTTTGTTTTGGGTGTCAGTTTTACAGTGAACCTTAAATGGGAGTAAAACAACAGCTTGAGGCAAACATACTTCTCCTTATTTGAAGAACTGTGAGAGAGTCTTCTGATGTCCTCAAGGTGATGCTAAACAACACTTCAATTTCTTGACAGCAAGAGTAAATGAAGACTTCCATTAGTATTATCATAAGAATGGAAACTGAGGTTTACATTAATAATAGAGTGAGCCTATCTATGTTTCTGTGCGTGTTTTCATGCAAAATGATTGCAATTGTGACCACACGCACGCTAGCTGTTCCCTCCTCTGCAGGTCAAGGTGCAGGCAAAATTCATCTCTAGCTCTAGCTCGTGCGTGAACAGGAGTCCATCCGTCATAAGGACAGACTGGGGGCTGAATGTCCCTGTCACTAAGCTGTTGTTTGTCAGCCTGCCAGATCCATCATACTGAGATGATGACTGGCCCTTGCTGGAAAAGGAAAGCAATGCCGCAAATGCATACAACTATGCAAATGAATGACAAAATAAACATCACCCCACGAATCACCCCACGAGCACTCCTGCCCATCCTGACAGCTCTGGGTAGCTCCTTTAGCCAGAGACTATTACACCCGCGCTGCAAGAAGGAGAGGTACCGCCGCTCGTTCCTACCGACTGCTGTCAGGCTTTACAATTCCCAATGATCACATGTGAAAAAAAAAAAAAAAAAACTGGACACTTGTAAATATGGGTTGTTGCAATATATCTAAATGCATTTCTTGATTCTGCACTATGTACAGTCTTGTTTATAGAACGGTTTTTGCACATCTACATTTGCACAGTATACAGTTGACATTTTTATTTTGTTTTGCTTAGAATATCTTGTTTTCTATCCTTTCACTCCCACCCCAACCCCATCCCTCTTCAATTGCTGCTGTGGACTGCAAATTTCCCCATTGCGGGACGAATAAAGGTATTCTGATTCTGAATGAGCCATCCATCAGTGATCATGTTCCGAGAAGCTTAGCATCAGCACGGCAACACCAATCAGCCACGCAGATACTGGGTGTGATGGAATGCCATCCCATCATGCTTCCATCCGGTCTCTCTCATCCCACTCCTCACTGCCTGCTTGTCATCGCTCGCCATTTGCTACGTTTCATTCACCCTTTGTCCAAATTACCCCTCCCACAGTGCACTCGTTGCCTTCACTTTAATCTCACCACTTTGCTTGGCTTTTTGCTCATCAATTTTGGGCCTCTGCAAAAACAAAAAAAATGCTCTGGTTCATCCCCATCATTTTAACGTTGAGGAAGACTTTTACGGGGGGGGTTAAATAAAACATTTGGCCATTAGAGCAGCAATCGGTCCAAGGGATAATTATTTCCATCAAGAATCCCGTCCCTGGGGTTTAATCATCTCATCAATGTCGTGTAACACTTCAACTAACTGGAGTGTAAAACACAGATGCAGTAAAACAATGGCAGTTAGCTCTTGTCTTTGATGGAAAACATTTTGAAGACTGCCTTAATTCCATTTGGGAAAGCCAAAAGGCTGAAATGGAAACACAAACACAGAGCTCCAAATGGAACAAATGTCCAAAGGGGGGAAAACACGAAGCAGTCGGAATTCTCCAGCAGCTGACTCAGGGCGCCCTGACATCGCTCTTGAGACAGCATCTCCAATGCTCAGTAAGTAGAACAGACCAACACGATTCAATTTACACACTAACCCACAATACAAATGCATCTTATGATTGTAAAATGCGCAAAACACCACAGTGAGTCCCCGGCACAGTGACACAGCTCCACTGCGGTGTCAGGCAATTTTATGAGATGGCATATTTACAAAAAGTCATTCTACACCCCTTCTTTCTTAATTACGTCTGGCTCCCACAATGTTTTTCTCTCCAGCTTGACTGATCCATAGTTGAGTAATAACAGCAGCCTAAAAATTCTGCGGTGAGCCACCCAGTGGCATGTGGTGATTCTCCAAGCTCTTGGTAGCAAATGTGATGTAATTTACATTACCCTGACTAACAGCCCAATGGCTCCACTGAACTAATTTGACAATGTGTGGGTGTTGAGGAGCTCTGATGCAGGAAAACGTCAGACCCCCGCCTGCCTCACACTTTTATTACAAATTCAGTGTAAAGGGCCTTGCTATTCGGAATGAAAGAAAGCCAATAAAATGTTCCATTTCACTCCCTCCATGCTGTGGCGTCTGAATGTGACATACACACCCCACCCCCCCCCTGCGAATAATCCACATAAAAGGCGCACTGAACAAGAGTATTGCAACATGGTGCTGGTTTAATAAATTTGAGTAAGACTGACAGAGTGAACTGGGGAATTACAGGCTGGTCTGACCACACTAACCACTAAACAACTGTCTAACACAAATCTGCACACACTCATTTTCATCTGTTTAAACATCCATACGGCCTTGTTTGCTGCACGATGCCCTCGTTGGCCCATTATGGGGTACACAAGTGAATGAAATCCAAACTAAGAACAGTATCAGAAATATGGTCAAAACTGTGACTTTTTTTATTTTACAATTATTTCAAACAACGCTGACAAGTTTCTCATATTTTTGTTCCAATGTTCTGCTATGTTAGGTATCACTCATTGATAGGCATTTAACTGCCATTTGTTCCAGACTTTAAGCCGCTACTTACACACACACACAAACACACACACACACTTTGAACCCGCCAACCATTTGCGGTTGGAGTGTGCATATCGGCTGCCTGAAATGCAGAAGTCTGTGAACCACTTATCCTCACAGGGGTTGCAGGCGTGCTGGAGCCTATCCCCAGCTGTGATTGGGCAAGAGGTAGGGTGCACCCTGGACTAGTCATCAACATATGATATGAATATAAAACAACCATTCAGACTCACATTTACACCATCGGACAATTTAAAGTATTCACTGAACCTCACATGCATATTTTTGGAGTGTACGAACCAAGCCTATCGACTAGGAGGCATGTTGGTGAATCACGAGGGCAATGTATTTTCCACTTAATTCATTGACTAACATTCACGAATTTATTCGGGAATTGAAAATATGGCGAATTGTGTTTGTTTTGTTTTGTTTCATCCTTGGGTGCCGATAAAGCGCTGGCCATGGCCACTGGCAATGGCCACTGGCAATGTTTTTTTTCTTTTCCACAGGGGGGCAGAATTACCCTTGATTCAATGCTAGCGCTTTGTTCCAGTTTCAGATGTTGTTACAGTGCTATAAACACCAATATCTATGTATTACATGGTATTTTGGGCAGCGACCCCTTTTTCAAGCTCATATATCCCCAGACCCAGATAATTTAGGAATTAACTCATTTTGTTTTAGGAAAGAAGAGAGTCCAAGGTTTCTAATGCTGTATTGATTGTTTATGTACTAGTCCTAAAACTCAATATTCTGCGGGTCCTGGAATTCAAGTGACAATGACAAAAACACTGGCACTGGAGTGGACACATTTGAGTACGTCTCTGGCAGTGAATGAGTTCAGGTGCCATTGGATGTGAAAGGTGTCTCTAACAATGTTGTAAAAGGATATACTTGTAATATGTTTACAAATAATAACCCGAGCATAAAATAGGACCAGGATAAATGATGCTGGTGCATAGATGTTTCAGTCGCCGTGTCCAAAGCTTCATGTTGCTTCCTGCACTGTTACATTTGTCAGCCACATGCTATCCTGCCATTCGCCTCGCAAACAGATGTTCACAGCTGGAGTGTGTGTGCATTTCTTGATTGAATTTTGTGTGCACGTCTCTATATGTGTGTAGCTGTGTTCATCACATGCCTCAATTCAGAGGGATTAGAGCCACACCCCTTCCGAGATGCTAGACGCTAACATCAGTGTTATAAAACTCTCTTGTTAATTTGGATGACCCTCTCGGGGCCCCTCATCTCCTTGTCACAACAACAATGCAAATGAAGATAGTGCTGGTCCACATATTGAGCTTCAAAGTGTCTACGGCTCTTTTAAATGCCAGCAACTTTCTTCACGCAAACTGATGAAGCATTGTCTATGGGGATACTTGATTTTTTTTCTCCCCCTCCAGATGTGACACACTCAAATTGCACACAGCTGGTTGACTCTCCCCCCTTATGTAATGTAATAGAGTAAAAAATTGTAACAGGATTTTAGGAAAGCCGCTTAACAGGTTATTGCCAGCCATTGGGTAATGTAAAGATAATTATTTTTTTAAGTGAGGGAAGTAAAGGTGTTAGAACGCATCTCCAGAAAATTAGGCATTGCAGTTGCCAGAGTTAAAATAAGCCTGTAGGTCAGAGGAGACCACAAAGCAGTTACTTTGAGCTAGCCGGCTTCTTCTCCAAGGACTTCTTTATTGTTGGTCAAATGGCCTCAAGTAATCTCCACTGTGGGCAAGAGCTGCATCTATTCACACTTGACAGACTTTGAACATTCTCTTTGTTTGTCTAGAAATGGGTCAAGGTGGGCTTCAACACAGCTTCTACTGCTTTCAGCCATCATGACAAATATTTTGCCCGTATGTTGTAGTAGGATGGTCTGGTAGTTATTGTCCAAACATGGGAAATATTGTTGGAACAATTTGTTATATCTGTTATAACCACGTGTGTTACCACAGCAGTCTTGATTTGTTTTTGTACCATGAACAGGTTTAAATTACTGTACAAAAAGAACAAAAGACCAATTAAAGGTCTGATTTAGGGCTAATCTTTTTTTCATTTCTTTTTTTTCATTACTTGGCCTCAAGACACAGGAAGCATAGAGATTCAGACCAGCAACCTCAGAACCGTGAAACAAATATGCTAACCACTTGTATACAATTCTCAAGTTTAGTCTTCTTATTCTGCTTTCTTCGTCACATAAATCGCCCTTGGTATTCCCACTCTTCATCTATCATATCCTGTCACAACACAAGGCGAGGAAGTGGTCTTCTCCTCATTCTGGGAACGGATGTGGATCAGTGAGCTGGGTCATGCACCCTGTGAAACTTCCATCATTTCAATCATTGGTGAGGGCCTGCTAAGTTGAGCATGCAATGAAGTGATTACTTTGGCCTGAAGATCACAACTGAAGACGTCACACTGCGGGTTTAACATTGGACTTACCGAAGCCAAAAGCTGCCGGCGCAGGGATGGGAGCAGACTGAACGGGCGTAGAGGTGTAGAGGCCTGTCACCAACAGACCGTCGAATGACACGCTGGTAGAAATGGTCACTGAGGAGAAAAGAACGATACATTATTTTGGTTTGTTCTAAATTCCTATTTTTCATTGATATTGTACCGATAAAACATCTCGGGCTGTGTTAACAGATTACACAGTGTAGCGGATTTCATGTGTGAAGTAGACATGATGACTGATAGAGTTGAATTGTTTACAGTTGAGGAGTCGTAAATCCTGCTGATAATAAACACATGTCAACAAGGTAACAAATGAAATATGACTGCAGGTGTGAAAGCTAGCACATTTGAACGTAATTCACCTTCTACCATAGTTTTCATCAAGCAGAAGAGTAAGATTTGGTTTGATCGCATATTTTTTTTTCTCGATCTTTATATCCTTTGATTATTAGCGGCTCTCTTATTTGGAAGCCATGTGAAGTGATTTTGTACTGAAGAGTGAAGTGTCAAATGGTTGTGAATTATGGGTCAATGTCATAATTGGAAATTTAACAACCTAAAATGCTTTTCATTTCAAAAAAGTTTGTTTTTCCTTGTGTGGGTGACGATAAAGTGCTGGTCATGGCCTCTGGAAATGTTTTTCCCTTCCATGAGAGGTCAGCATTTCCTTTTTTCCATGTTAGTACTTTGTTCCAGCTTCAGCTATTAAAGCGCTATATAAACCAATATGCATGTATTGCATTGTATTTTGGACAGCCAACCTCATTTCAAGCTCATATCACTCCAAACCCATATAATTTAGGAATTAACACTTTTTTCTGATTTCTTACATTGAATGTTTATGTAGTCCTAAAACTCAATATTCTGTGGGACATGAAATTTGGGTGACAATGACAAAAAGCCTGGGACTGCAGTGGACACATTTTCCATGTCTGGCAGTGAATGAGTTAAGGACCACCTCTTTGATGATTTAATTATCTGGTTACGCTATCGTGAACTTTATGTGGCCAATGTAGCTCATCCCAACTAAACATACCTCTGCAGAAACTAATTCAGATGAGGGGTGGGCTCAAGAAAAAAAATGTCTCATGGAAATGTGGACCAAAAAAACCCTCTTTTTTTACAACTTGTGTTTCTTGAAACAAAACAAACAAAATACTTTGGGCACGACCCAAGAGCAACAACACCCAAGAACCAAATGGTGGTGTCCCTGATCATCGATTTAGGCTTGCAGTCATTTGGGGTCACTACAAATGGTATCGGAGCAGAAATTTGCCAGAGGACTGTTATTCGGCGGTGGAGATCTACAGCCTCGTGTAAGCCGCAGCAAGTTAACTATTGATCCACCCTGTAAACAAAGACCCTGAGTGATGGGACCACAGAGCCGCTGGACGACTTCCAGCCAGACGGTGCCGAACACAGGGGGGGAAATCTGGCCTCAAGAAGAACCCACTCACAAAAAATACATTTTACAAAAGGAGGAGTGAAAAAACGAATAGTGGCGGACCCAAGAATCCCCTTATGCATTTCGGGGAATGCAAAAAGGCAGTGACGCCCGCGGTGTTGACATGTTTTTGTGTTTGAATGGCAACATGTCCGTTTACTTTTAGGGAGCTTCGTCTTCTGAGGCTTGCCGAGTCTGGATGTTTGATCCCAGGCTGAGCAGACTGTGTGGCCCAATCTCCCAGCCCGCCTGTCTGTGTGTCTGGCCGACTCCATTAAGATTGACACACACAAGGCGCCGAATGTTCGTATGTGTGTGCGCGCGTCTGAATGTGTGTCTTATGTTTTCTGATGTCCGCTGATCTTTTTTGAAGAGGAGACTTCAGCTCATCATCGCTCTTTAGTATGAAAGCCTCAATAATTTAGCTCAAAGTTCATTGATGAGAAGGTTTCTTCAGCCGTCATCTGTACAAAAGTGAAGGTTTCGGACGTTTCGCCTCCTATCCAAGAGGCTTCGTCAGCGAACTAAAGTCTGACTGGTCGTATCGGCCCCATTTATATATCCCTAATGTCCAGACATGGTGGCTATGATAGGTCCCTACTCTCAGGTTGGGGGGGACAGGGGACCCTTCCCTGTGGCCCCACTGATTGTTCCTACATTCCTGACTAAACCGAAGAGAACACAAAAAAAATTATGGTCGAGCAGAAGAAGGAGATCATCGAAAAACACGAACGAGGTGTGCATTTGTGTGACTTAGCATCCCAGTACCAGTATGCTAAGTTGACCATTGCTAAGTGTGGCTAAGGGTGTTTCTGTGTTGTCTAAGCAACAGTCTCAGGCAACAGAAGAGGTTGAAAAACTTCTGTTAATTTGGATTAACGAAATGCAGCTGGAAAGGCACAGTGCGAGTCGAATCAGGGTCAGAATCATAATCATCTTTATTGCCAAGTATGTAGAACACACAAGGAATATGTTTCCGGTTAGAACACGCCGCACTAGTATCATCATCAAAATATTGCAAAGAGGCACTATACAGTTCTATTTTGGTGAATGTTTAAAGAGTTAATGGCTTGGGGGAAAGAAGCTGTTTAAATGTCTGCTGGATTTGGTGCGGATTTGAGGGTGACAGTGAGGGTATTATCGCCGAGAAAGCATGGCAACTTCACTCGGATTTCATCAAGAGGCAACTACATCAACGACCATCACAAAGGTAAATAAAAGGACTTTATTATATAGTACAGTTTATTTCTTTAATTAGAATACAATAACACATTTATTATACATAAAGTAATGTATATTTTGTGTAGTTTTAAGGCTTATTTAGTAGAAAATTATGTTCTATGGGGACCTGGGAACGGATTAGTCTCATTTTTAATGGTTTGTTATGGGAAATAAA
This sequence comes from Hippocampus bargibanti, assembly GCF_051943395.1. Taxonomy (NCBI): domain Eukaryota; kingdom Metazoa; phylum Chordata; class Actinopteri; order Syngnathiformes; family Syngnathidae; genus Hippocampus; species Hippocampus bargibanti. The sequence goes on along the minus strand of NC_142738.1, from coordinate 12,081,728 downwards.
TGTTTGGCAGACGAACTTTTCTCCTTACACACACTTTCTGCGAACCAATTAAGTTCGTAAGCCGAGGCATCACTGCACATTCTACTTCAAGGCTATTATTTAACCAACTTTCAAAACAACTTTTTCAAAAGTACCAGAAAATCTGAAGTCGATGACAATTATTTCCACAGGGGTTACTCTGCAACATGTTTATACAAGAAAAAAAAATATTTCGAGCCTTGTTTACCTATGCTGATATTATGTACTATTCACAGTCACACATAAAAGTACATCACGACACCAATTCCAGATCTGGTGTCCCCAAAACTATAATTAAAACCCAAACTCCCTTTTGTGTCATCAAATGTGCATTTTGCAGTTACACCTGATTTTACCCAATTGCTTTATGAGGTCTTTCTCAAATTTCTTTGTCAAGTCCGACTGATGATCAAAATGAGTCGCACATAGATAAGGGCAGTCTATTTTGGTTGGCAACAGTATCATGTTATTAGTCAACGTCCACTAGATGAGAAAAATGCCTTTGTCATTCATGGAAACAGGCTCATTGTGCTGTGATTACATGTTTGTTTGTTTATTTATTTGGCACAATTTTTGCTTTGCAAAAGCCATTATTTATTCAGCAAATACAATCTCAGCTGCAGATACTGGCATTACACACATTCAACCAAGGCTATGTTATATTGTATTTAATGGAGTGGTAAAATGAAATAGACAATACGCTTATCTCCACATTTCCATTGACATGCAAGGTTCCACACCCTCCATTAGTCTCTACAATCACAGTGTTACACACATTAAAGGAGTTTTCCACCTCTCTTTTAACCCTCTCTTCATCAGCCATTACTCATTTGAGGAATCACGGCCAGAAAAAAATGTGCACTTTCCTATTTCGCGTAGCAGAGTACCTGCTCTGTTTGATGTGCAGGCATAAGGGAAGCTGTGAGTAGGTATATTGAATAAAAAAAATAGAGTGGGGGCAAAAGCCATGAAAAAACGGTGATGCCTGCACGGCGTAGCGCCACCTGATCAATACAAATGAAAAGGGAACTAAATTATTTACACATGCCCTCATTAAAACTCCTCTCACACATGCAGCTGATCAAATGAGTCAATCTGATCAAGTCAAGTTACTTGAAGGGCTACTGTTCATTCACACACACACATGCACACGCACGCACACACACACACACACACACACACACACACACGCACACACACACACACACACACACACACACACACACACACACACACACACACACACACACACACACACACACACACACACACACACACACACACACACACACACACACAGGCTGGCGGCCTTTGATGGTTGCTTTTATCATTCTCATCCATACTTTTATTTTTGACTACTGCTCACTTGGCCGAAGGGAATGAGAAGCCATAATGGAGGAATGGAAGCCAACAATCTCATTTAACACTGACACAAGTTGTGTGCGTGCATCCGTGTGTGTGTGCATGTTGTAGCAGCAGGACATTTCACCAAATAGAAGCTGAGCTTACTTGAAGCAGCCAAAAATGTGGAGTAAATATTGCCCCATTCATCATTTAAAAATGGCACAAACAGCCGATGCCTACTTTGAATATTGACTAAATTGTGAAAAGTATCAATAGGAACCAAGCGTCATTGTCTACTGGGGGTAGTGTTGTAAACAATTTGAAGTGTGGATCACTTGGAAATTGACAGAAGTCATGCAGCAACACATTCATCATGTTCATAGTCTTACTCTACCCATCGCAGAAATTGGTACAGTAATCATAAATTGTACAAAAGTAAAAGTACTGTTGTATAACAAATTATTACCGATCCATGCGCACCAAATCCAGTAGACATTTAAACAGCTTCTTCAACCAAGCCATTAACCCTTTAAACAGTAACCCAAATAGAACTGTAGAACTTTGCATTTTTTTTTATGGTGATACTTGTACAGCGTGTTCTACCGGAGACAAATTCCTTGTGTGTTCTACATACTTGGCAATAAAGATGATTCTGATTCTGATTAAAATAAAACTAATAAGAAGTCCTATAATTAAAATGATTCCTTTGACTATGTCTAGCCGTTCAGCCCCAGTAAGAGAGAAGGGTGTTTCCCTCCAGGAGACACAGCTTTTCCATGTTTAATAATTAAGCCTGCCATGTATTGAAGGACTACCAAACTGCCTATTATCAGATTATTGACCTTGCTCACTGGACTGTTTCAAGTTTTCTTTTCTGGATGTCTCGATACTGTCCACAGTCCCTCTCTTTATACATAGCTTCAAGATTGGCTTTTTATTTTTTTCTTATTATTCTTGGCTTTGTGTTTCGTTTGTTTATTCTTGGTGTTCAAGCGCTTGGGCCCACTGATTTCTGTTTGTATCGGTACTTTGTCAGTGCGCTTTCCTGAAAATACACTTTGTCTGAGCCTGCGTGTCTGTAATTCAAAAACATCATTCGGTTTGGTCCAGAACGTGATCGAATAAGGTTGAGCGTCAAATGATGGAACAATACTGACTTGTGGTGAGTACACTATAAAAGTCTAATGATAAGGATGACATCATGACAAATGCGTTTAGGCTGGTAAAAAAAAAAACACACACAAAGGGTTTCATAATTGGGTTGGTGTTTGGCAAATTGCCTATAATTGAGTCATTTTATTATGTTTTGGAGCTTTTAACTGTGGAATGTTAACATTTAATTTAAAAAATGAACCTGGGAAATGTTTTAAATATGTAAGTATCATTGAATGCATCAGTAAAGTTATACATCATAAATTATCTGCAAGAGATGGATGAATCCTGGTCAGCTTGGTTAATCATTAGTTTAGATCTGAATGAGGCACAGAGTCGAGCCAGATGCCCAAAGCCAGCATGTAATATTGAAGATGAGATATTGCATGCCTCATTACAGTGCCACACAACCACACCGCTGCTCAACTATTGATGGGCCTTGAACATTTCTTCAACGCCACCAGGACTAATGTTATGGCATAAAATTCCGGCCATTACATCAACATTCCAGAAGAGAACAAATATCCGCAAATTCAAGATCTGCTCTTTATGCTTTGTTTTATCGAAATAAATTCCTTTACTTCATGTACAATGGGCCGCACTGAATAAATTATTTAAAGGAGTCCAAGCTAAAATATTGGATTTGATGGATTACTTCAATTGATTTATGTTTTTTTTTTTCAGATCATCCCATGTTTATTTATTTTTTTGTTCCGCGCATGTGTGACTTTACTTAGGAAATGAATTGCTGCAATAAATGATTTGAGAAACGATGAGCGTATCGATCTGTCTGTCTGTCCTTCCCTCCGCCCGCCCATCCATCTATCTATCCATCCATCTATCTATCCATCCATCCATCCATCCATCCATCTATACACAAACAAAGGTTTTACCTATATGAATCGTTGATTGTATGCTGGGTAAGTTATTATGTTCAGGCTCTGTTTAACAGTGCCCACTGGCAAGTTAAAACAACAGTAATGTCTTTTGTTGGCACTGAAAAGCTTGCTCACCATGGTGGTCGGCAAAGCTGCTTGGCACAGGCTAAATTTTAGGAATAAGCATGGCGTTGGATTAGAGGGGCGCTGGAGAGTAAGAAGACCTGTTTTACATCTTTACCTTGCGTCCTGGCGTGCTTGGCGGGGCCTGAATGGTTTCTTTTGTAATGCTGTTGTGTACAAACACACCCATTTTCATGAGTTTCACCGCAGACGCCACGCTAAAGGTGCGGCGAGTGTAATGTACGAGCAAGCCACACAGTAACCCGAATATTCTCAGACGGAAAAACCACAAAAAGGGAAGCCAAGAGAACACCCTTTCGTTTCCAAATGAATGGAGCTTTTCTTGGCAACGCTTTTGATAAAGATAGCTGACCATCTGACCCATATCCAACAGGCAGACACACACGTGCCCAAAGACGATCCGGAAATGGAGACCAGGCCCATGGGGAATCTACAAATCCATCTGTTTGTGCGACCATGGTAGCAGGGTCACGTTGCTATTTCACTGTGAGCTTCCTGAAATGCTTCCAAGTGTCACTCACCTGTGCACAGTACCATTAAGTACCAATGGATCCCAAATGTTATTTTCAGCAACTTCCACTAAATTGTTTTTTATTAAGTATAGATGTATCGTACCTGCCACATTGTCAACGAACTATGTGTCTCCGTACATGAATGTGTCATGCAGTGTTGCAGTCTGGTCTTAGAATCATCATTCCATTGCATAAACTTCTTGCACCATTGCAGCCTGCTGGCACTGCCATCTGCTGTGGAGACATTCGATCAAAGGCTAACTATTGGACACTGAGTTTCTACAGGTCTGCTTAATGACAATACCACCAAGTCACCTTGTGAAAGTACCCAAATGGTGTCTCCCAAGTTTTTACAAAGTCCGCCAGAGATTTCAATATGGAGTCGCAGCATGATTACTGTATAGCTAATCTCTCTTAGTTTGGCTTCACTTCAACATTCCGACAGCCTTGAAGACAAAGAGATGTGCGGTTCAGTCACAACCATGCTGTTCTACACACATAAGATGTGTCACAATCACACTTGATCGTGGTACAATGCAAACGCGTGCATCTGTCCACATTCATATAAGGCTGTGCAACAAAATCTGGAACATGACTCAGCAAAAGAGTTAAACATCATTTTGTTACAATGACTTGGGAGACACTTGTAAGAGCTAAACAGTCGTTTATGAACAGAACAGACATATTATGGAAAATAGTCTTATTAATTGCCTGTTGCTATGTTTCATCCACATACATTATTTGTGAAGGACTGTTTCCAATAATGTCTCTGTGAATGGGTAGTTCTGAATTTTGTCAGATTGTAACCTCACTGTGCAGCTAATTTGCAGAGTATTGTGAGTTTCTTGACCGGTGCCAGAGAAGCTGGCCACTTCAGACCAAGGACCTCGGCAACGTTGCCTGAACCAATGCCATAATCAAAAGTTGAGCAGAGCTCAAATGAGTTTTATTAGCATAGAATAGCATTAGCCTCAAATAAAATGGGCACTCTTTCTGGGCACTCATTATTAAGTCTTAACAAAGTTGTAGCGCATGGGAAGTTCTGGAAGGCTTAAAGATATCTGGAAAAACAGTGTTGTCCTCTTTGACCTTGGGGTATTTTGCCAAAAGCGCGTTACAGACATGTTGGTTAGAGAGAACATTAATGTTTAAAGTTGAGAAAAAGAAAGTCGAAATATCCTTTAAATTTGACTAGGATGACATGAGAATGTCATGACATGAGTGGCAGAGTGCTTGTAATACAAAACGGCAACAAAACATCAGAGACTTCAGACAGTAATATCCTGCATATAAAGCCCCCATCCTCCAAATCTGCATATTATTCAGCAAAAGCTGCAGCATGAGGGGTTGTTGCAATTAGGGTTCAGGAACGCAATGATTTGTTCCCTCTGTCGCTTGGTGACTGCCAGAACTGGAGAGTGAGCTGTCCGCATGATCAACACCATGTGTTCTGCAGACCAAGACACAGCCTCAGATTTCCAGATTGACGTGCACCATTCAGTTACATAAGCAATAATGAAGTGACTGCAAAGATCCGCAAGGACACATAAGTAAGTAAACAAACAATCAATACATATCCATACATATCCATACATACGGCACAAACATACTGCAGAAATTTAGATGACCATTTGCAAAATTAAAAAAATCTGAAGGAATGCACAAAACACCCTCATGGACCAAATTGGCTTAAAACATGAAACCACAAAATTGTACAAATTCTGTGGAAAATCACATTTCAGCACAAATGAGGAAATACCACACGTAAAAAGTACATTCAAACTGGGATAACACTTGAGCACAAATCTCTGTTAGAATAATTCTTATTTGGAATATGGATCAGCACCAAACTGTTTACATACAATGTTGTGGGGCAAGGGGTGTATTTATATGTCACCCTTGCCCCGACTTAAGATGTAAGGTTTCTGAAGACACAAAAAGGAGAGGAGTAGCAGTACCTTACATTGCAGGAGTTTCTGAAAAACTAAAAAGAGTCCTTTGACAACACAAAATTCCTACTTGTTTCAAACCGATAAACACTTTAAGGCATAAATTAGTGCATCCAAAAGATAGGCTGCCAAATGAAAAACAAAGTAATGTAGTTTATTCAATACATTGAATGAAATTTGTAAAGAGCAGTACATTGGGGAGACTAAACAAATTCTCCAAAAAAGACTTTATCAACATCGCAGGGATAATACTAGTGGGCCTCAATCGGCAGTACATTTGCACCTAAAAGCTAGCAACCACTCATTTGACGACAATGAGGTTAAAATCTTAGCGAAAGAACATAGATGGTTTGAAAGGGGGGTAAAAGAAGCGATTCTTATAAAACAACAAAATCCTTCTTTAAACCGGTCTGGTGAGGTGAGGTTCAATTTGGATCGTTCATACAATAGCTTGCTTAGGCAAAACAGGTTAGGCAACATTCGTAATGCTGATGAGGTGATACCGGTGGGAGTGGGAGAAATAGGCCAGTCGTTAGTCAGGAATGTAGGAACAATCAGTGGGGCCATAAGGAGGGGTTCTCTGCTCCCCCCAACCTGAGAGTAGGGACCTATCATAGCTGTGTCCGGCGCCGCCATGCCTGGACATTAGGGATATATAAATAGGGCCGATACGACCAGTCAGACTTTAGTTCACTGACGAAGCCTCTTGGACAGGAGGCGAAACGTCCGAAACCTTCAAAATTGTACAGATGACGGCTGAAGAAACCTTCTCATCGATTACTTTGCAGAGTAATTGCATTTTGGAACTACAATCCACCTACGTACCGAGACATATGAATCACTGACCACCAATAGCCATCCTTGAGGATTTAGTTTGGAGGACATGGGAAGAATGATTTTGAGCTGTTTATTTACTGTCACTCTTCAGTGGGAGTCTGGTTAATGAAGGACACATCCACCATTGTTTCGAAAGATATTCCCTTTTGCAAAACCAAATTACAGATTCAAACATGAAGCCAGAAAAGACCACAGTCCATGCTTTCAGTGAAATTTTAAACACGTTAATTAGGAATGCATGGTAGTCATTGACCACAAATATAACCCTGACGTTCAGAATCATCCCATTGTTTATGGATATCATTCCACTCCATTATTACATTCCAGGTTTTTCTCAGACAGATCCTTGCCATATTTGGTTTTATGGAATTAGCCTGTACATGTATTTCACAGCCCCGCACGTATGACAGGAGCTTATAAAAATGTGTTTAGCAAGACGGACATTTGCAATCACCATCTTCATCTCGATGGATGGATGGATATATAAATCACATAGTTTGTAGTTCTGTGCAACCAATGAAGCAGTTAGCTCAGCAGCCCGAAAATGCAGATGTCAACTAAAATCCATTGCATGGAACTGGTTTCAAATGTGGTTAGTCAGAATTTCAGGCTTTTCAGACAGAACACAGATGTCATTCAACATTAAACGATGACAACTAAATTCTCACTCTAAAAGCTGTACAGGAGATTTGCTCTTCGTGGAAGACATCCTTCTGGCTGGAAAGTGGTATTTTATATTGTCTGTTTTTTCTCCCTTTCTCTGCTCCTTCTTCATGTCGAGGTTACAAATTATTGCCAGTTTAGTGAACTATTGACATCAGTAAATTTGCCTGTCGAGAATTTATGCGTGAAATGGTCGAGTGAAATTTAGTAGACTGAAGTGAGCATGCTAAGGTAGGTGATGTGCGTAAACTGAAAGAGAGAAATTGACTTGTAATTAACAATCACTTACTGGAGTGATTCAAGACACCAGGGGATACTTTTCTCTGATGGTGGAACAATGTAAAAGTCTTTAACTTGATATCTAATTTAATTGGACTAATTTAAAAAGTGTTGTGTACCATCATCTGGCTATGTAAATTCCAAGGCCTTTTTCTAAATTTGGGCTGAGACCTTCTAAGGTCGTATGCCCAAGTGAGTTCCAACTGTTATTGAGCCTTTATTTGCCACCAAATAAGATTGGCATATTATTGGCAGATATGGATCCCAAAAAGCAGGCAGGAGGGAGCACCAGGTTGTATTTGAGAAGTTGTATTAAAATAAAGTCAACAGGAACAAAATCTAAAACATCAAAGTCATTCAAACAGAAAAATACAAAGTATCAAATAAAGACCAAGAGTAAAAGTCTGCCACGATGAAACAAACACATGTACAGCATACAACGATACGCTACCTGTTGGTCGCCAATTCGAACGTGGCAGTCCGCCACTGATCGGGACGACCAGCACTTGTGCAGGTGCAGGCGGGGCCGACAGCGCCACCCGTTGGTCGCTAACCAGATCATGACAATACCTTTTGCTATCCAACAGAACAGTTATTTGTCACTGTAAATTGCTGGCATCAATTTGATCATTTGTTTGCGATGTTTTGTGAGTGTGTTAGGACCACTTGATGAAATGCACGGAGACGACAAAGATAATCCACACATGAATGCAAGAGCCATTTGAGTCACACACCTCAACTGAAGGCAAGCATGTTACCCTATCCACTTTTTTGAGATGTTCTCTTCTCTCTTGACCAATCAAAAAACAAGATATGCCTTGCTTCGTTATTTAATCAGTATGCAGGTATTACATTAATTAGCCTCCGGAATAGGTGATGCTACAAGGTGGTATTGTATGGTCAGTGTATGGACAGTGAAATTACCAAAATGTACTAAGATAACTATGACCCAAATGTGTGGAGTCTGGAGTGTCATTTATTAAGGAATGGGGGTATTTCACAAGAGTGTATTAGGAGAATTAGATATTTTCAGACCCCTGTAAACACCAACCCCCTCACCCATGCTGTCACTTTGGACAGGAGGATGTGTGTGAGCTGCCTGTGTAATCTGGCTCTGCCAGCCTGCCAAATCGAGCCTGAGTGGGCCAGGCTTTTTGAAGGGGGCCAGTGCGGGAAAAAGAGGGGTGTGGGGCTAAGGCTAATCCGCCAGCGCCACGCGCCGAGTCACCAGCACTCTGCGAGTAGCACCACTTTGCCTACTCTGTAGTTGGTCTCCTGAGGCGCTACAAACCCATTGAATACTATCAGCAGAGACGACATGTTACCCCCCCCCCCCAAGCGGGGATTACTGAGCTGTCAATGAATTCACCAGGGGGAGGTTCCAGATTCCAGAGTGGGAAAGGCAAAGTAGTGGCAAAGGGGGCAATACAATCCTCCAACAGGAGCTCCATTCTCGGATAGGACGAGGCCGTGGGTAAGGTTGACGCTGAAATCAACCGCCGCTGGGAAACGACCGCCAAAAAAAAAAAAAAAACATTTGAGGTGACCAAAAGGAGAAGATCCATCACAATTCAAGGGCACCCAAAGGACGTGAGAAAAGCCCTGTTAAGAATTTCAACTTTTGGAAAAAACTGTTGAACACATTTACTAACTGTCCCTAGTGTACAGAAATCATGCGTGAAATTATGTCACCGCACGATTTTAAGTTTGGATAGTTTTTATTTAATACTAAATAACCATGTATATTAGTTATATTTGAGTAAGCTTGTTTTGTTCTTTTAATAAACTGAGTGGCCCTAACCCTTAGGTGCACAATAAAATTGTCCGTCAGCATGAAATAAAAATGCTATAAAAATGCTTTGCTAAGTCATCACTGTATTTGCTGCATTACCCATGTCCCTTAGACCTTTTTTAAAGTGTCTGGGAAGATGATTTGAAAATATTAAATTACAGTATTTGGGTTTTACAAAACTGTGATTTATTTATTTATTTATTTATTTATTTATTTATTTATTTATGTGTTTGTTTGTTTTAGTGTTTTACAGTAAATTCAAGATTGAACAGTTTCGAGTTAGTGTTGTGTTGCTATTTATGCTCATGTTGTGTTTTAGCAAAATAATGGAAAATACCCACTTGAAAGATGCAGTGGTGGAGTATAGGAACTTTTTTTTACTTGCTAAAAAATATTGATTTTTGAAGATATGAAGACCATTACATCAGCATTCAAACCACAATGCGTTGTAAAGTTGGGTAAATAACGTTTAGGATGTTTTTTCTTTTTTTTTTGGGTGGATGCTTATGCTGCCTATACAAATCCTTTGCGGACCACAACGCGACATGGAGTAAGCAAAGGCTTGATTGAGGCGTGGTGGCTTCCTTATGCCTATCTGAGCAGCCCAGTTTGGAAGTCAACAGACACACGCTCTTCAACATCCTGAGAGTACTTACACCGCCTCATCTGCCCACTCATAGAAGTTACTGAAAACACAATTTGCATTTGCTTGTTAAAAGCTTGCATGCTTTAGCTGAAAGAAAGCACCAAAAAATCCATAAAAAATGTAAGAGCTCAGTGCCGCTTGCCGAAATAAGACTGGAGGAGGAACACACCTCATCACTGAGATGCACTCAAAGGCTTACTTTTCAAGCAAACCTGCATCACGCAAGCTGAAGTATGCAGGCTAAAAAAACTGAACAATTTGAGATGATTCTTTCCTACTTTTTCAGAATAAAATAGACGGAATGTAACTGAAATAAATATCAATGAACTGCCAGTTAGCTGCTCAAGCAGGGGGAAAATAAAAGCCAAGTCATTTTTCTGCTCCATTGACAGAACAAATTCAAAAAGCTTGATAATCAGGACATATCTGTTTAGCAAGCGCAGCATCCACCGTGACTCTTGGCAATGATGGATCACCCACTATGAGCTGAGAGTTGCGTGCACGGCCAAGCGTGCATATGTGACAATGGGAAAATTCTAAATGCATATCCATTCTCATGTTGTGCCCATCTGTTCCTTCCACACAAAAGAAACCAACATCGGACATATTGCAGCGAAATCGGTGCTCTTTAAATGCTTCATTATTCATTATCCACGTCAACAGAACACCCAAATACAGGCACGACGCCCATACAGATAGTACTGCACTTGACACACTTCCGTTGACTCAGTGAAGTGACCCATTCAGACAAAGCAGCGTGAGTCTGAGTGACTGAGGAGCGAGGAAGTTAATGAATTCAAAGGGTTTGCGACACTTTAAAGTGCAACTATGTGCTGCATGTTAGTTTTCCTTTGCTCACAGGAGAGACCCATTAAACCATAGCCCCTTGTCTCCTCTCCACTTGCCTCTCTCTCGCCTCCTTTTCTGCCGCCCCTATTCCCCAAAATTGGATGAATACATGCAAACTAGGCCAGGCCTTTAGTTGATTCACAGTTCATTTCTTGCAAGGGCTCTTTTCAATAAGCCATGAGCTGAAGAAAGGTGAGAAACTGGAAGGAAGATAAAGGGAAGGGCAGAATTGATCGGGAAAAAAAGCAAATGCAAACAATGCAGTAGTGGTTTGAAAAAAGGTCTGAAAACAAACCTACAACAGCTCTCAGTGTTGCTAAGCACTGGGTTTGGTGACCATGACATCTGACAGGAAACTAGAGTCACAACAGATGACAGTAATGTCATTTTGGCATGTCGCAACTGACAACTTAAAGATGGGAGCTGCGCTTCAATGACATCGCTGTGTTGCTTTACTGATAGGGCCAAGTGCTGTTCGGATAACATCTGCTTTTCCAATGCCTAAACAAGGCCTTATACGGATGACCTTTACTTCAACACGGTTACCATGTTCAGCTGCTAGAGACTTAAAATGTCTGGAGAAACATTTTGAAAAAAATACATTCTATATCCAAGTAAAGAACACACTTTTCACTACTTACAGTTGAATACATGTTTTAGAAACACACACAAACAATTCTACATTGTAGTCTAATAAATTGGCACAATGGAGTAGGAATCTGACGACTACAGAAAACACTGGCCAAAAATCAACTCATTTGAAACAGAGAATGTGGACAGGAGATGTGTTGTGGTTCTAGACATTTAGCACAAATAACGAAAAAGTCCAAACCAGAAATGTTCTCACACACAAGATATTGTATTTTTGTTGTACGTATTTTGAAGGCATCGCCAGGGTAAGCACAGATTAATAGAGTCCATTGCTCTTCCCAGCATTTCTTTAAGCATGAAGCTGCCCTGTTGTTCTTGTCAGAAACAGAGTAGTCATGTCCAAGAAATAGCTTTTGAGATGCTGTACTGGATGCGCCGAAACTAGACTTTCTCATACTGCTTATCATAAGCATTCGGTATATCATAGAGGTTGTTCAATAAAATCACATTCAGCCCAATTGAAACTCTTGACTGTCTTTTAAAGGGCAACATACGTCACTTTTTTTCCTAACTGACATCAGAAAAACCTCAGCGTTTTATAGCATCTAAAATACCCAAAACACGGAGTATGATATTTTTATTCAAATGTAAAACACCAATAAAAATGACTTAAAGTGTCCAAAATCTGCAAAAAATTGAGCTGCGAATTGGGCATTTTCAGAAAGTCCCGCCCCAGTTCGTGACGTCACGCCAAGACGTCTTGCATTGCTGGAGAATCAAAACAATGGCTTCAGATTCAGAGCATATGCTTTCTTCTTACACAACCAGTTATGAATATGATTCAAATAGTCCTGAAGAGGAAAGCATACATGTTTGCAAAAATTGGAGAAAGGGATAGCATTCATGGCACCTCTTGGGTTCTTGGATTCTGTTACAAACCCACAATAATTGAGCAATTTGGGCGAAAAACAAACTGCAACCTGTGTCTTGTGGACAAAATGAAATATATGTGACAAGAGACAGAAAACTGAAATTGAAAAACATCCACTGTAGTTCCGTGAGTGACAATAAAGTCATGTGAAAACAATGACTTTAAGATACAGTCGTGTGAAAACAAACATTGACTGTCATTATTCTGCATTACGAATCATCAATATAAAATATACTAATGTGGCGGGCACTGTGGCGGGTGTGCTCATTCCTCAACGGCTACACTAAAACCATATGCCAAGTGACATATGCAGAAAAAAGGCTTAAAAAAAGAAACCACTTTATGATAGCCACAACTGCGGCTTTAGTAATGATAGAAGACGTCAAGTACCCCAAAACAACTTGCCCCACTCATGCTCAAGCATATTCACGAGTGACTCATGGGACATCTCTCTGCCACTTTTCAGCCAATTGTTTCCATTGTGCTTTCATGATTGTTTATTGTGACTGGCCAAAAAAATATTATAAAAATAATTATGTCTGCCAATATCATCAATTTATTACTATCAACTAAAGTTGTGCTTTTGGTTGCCTCCTGCAAAGAAAATGCTGGCTAGGCAACATCTTTGCAGTATTTGCAATACGCAACAGGAAATACAATACACTGCAGATCTCCTGTAAAAATGTGCCAAAATTACATACTTCCTTGGCAATAGAGGATGAGGTACAGTATTTCGGAGGAATATTTTTTTTTAAACTGGGCCGGTGACTTTTCAGTCCAGTTAAAAATGTTAAAAAAAGCATTAACATTTTTCTCAACTCCATCCAGATCTGCACAAAATCCAAATATTTGACCGGAAACTAATTGTTAATCCATAGGACAAAGCAATCGGAAAATCTGCTTTCCGAATGTCGCAATGAAACCGTTGGCTATTTTAGAGGCCAGGTCAGATCCCAGTGTGACCTTACCGCACTGCCCTCTTGAAGATAAAGGCCAACATAGGCACCGGGATTCTTTGAGTGACACTTCCTTTTTGTCTTGAGTAGACCTGAAGCGCAGTTTTCTCTTTAGTTTCCAAGAACTGTATTTCTCTCCGCATTTTTCCCCCACCACAATCCTGGCAACAGTGGCAGCACAGTCACTAATCTTTCTTGGCCATTGCATGAAGATAACTTCATACAGTAATCTGCAGCACACACACACGTGCGCATAGTGCATGGCCCACACATCCTAGTCTAATCGCTCTAAAGCAACACAGGAGGAGGCTGAGAGGTCAGGTCAGAAACTCAATTACAGTAAAGCAAATGTGGCGCACAGAATCTTACTTTGGCTTGCTGCTGAAAGCTGGGATGTTTTGTTCGACTTTCACCTCTTTGTCACGGCCATTAAAAGGTTCACCAAGTCATTTTGGTCATCTAACTTCCTCTGTAAACACCCCATGATAGCATTTCTTCCACATGTTGTTGTGCAAGCCTTGGCCCAGCACATGGCCAGCATCACTGATGCCTGCCTCCCACCATTTCCTCGTGAAGCTTGCTCACTGGTTAGATCACACGTTGCTTTTAGGAGATTAAATGAAGTGTAATCCAAACGTGAGGGCCACTGATCTCGGAAAAGGAATTCAGATCAAGCCAAGGCAACTAGAAATTAACGTTAAATCATAATAGTGAGCCTTAATGTGGACACTAATACCAGAAAGGATTCTTATTGTGCTGTTAGGCAATGTCTGAATGTAAGACCTCTGTAAAATGCTCAGACCACAGTATTCCTCCCTCGTGGACGTCTGGAAGCATAAGCGTCCTGAGGTGAAACTATTGCTTGAATTCATATCCAGTCACTTGCTCGTTTGCTGTTCAGTCATCCACGCTTCTTTGCAAAAACTGCAATTTAACAATGAGTCGCCATCATGGGACAAAACTCAGGATGGGAAATAAAAGTGAGGTTCTTGGAAGCCTGTCGTTTTTTTCCCCTGTGTAAACCACGCTGCTCCTGTTTTATCGGCTCCATCCCCTCATCGTCATTGAAATCTCCCCCTCACTCCACGGTCGTATTTAATCCCGCCCTGTTCACTATGTTTCTAATGCTAATTATTTAAACCGCTCTGTGAGCGCCATCCATTCCATCCAGCAGCTAGTTATTCAAATCTCTCCCTACAATCCGTCGGTTAAAATGTGCTTGACTCAAGGCTTGATCCCTGGGTAATTTGCAGAAGGATAAAACTTAGTGTTCCAGCCTACTGTGTTTCCTTGGCCTCGACCACATCCTTCACGACAAACTGGGTTGAACAGATGCGATTTGAATCAGAGAAGTTTGTTTGTTCAGATAATACAATATCGTGAAGCGAGCGAAGGATGATACTATTATTAATGAAATGATACTCAAGGCGAACACACAAATAGTGTATGTATAATACTTTACTTTGGGAGCGAAATCAAATCAGTCAAACAAATCCTATTTATATACAGAGGACTGTTGAGGAGAGGACAGTACCATGGGAATGTGACCTCTGTCAAACTGCGCTGACCTGTGAAGGTCACTGTCCCCAGTGTTAAGTAAGTTACTAGAGCCAGTGCAGAGCAGCGGCGACACAGTTGTAGCGATCACAGGCGGGATTACTTTTCCACAACCAGGTGCCAGCGCTTCATCGTGGGAAAAGCCTGATTAATCGGTCACCTCTTGCACCCCAAGCAAGGTTTAACCGAATCTAAATCGTGAGCATTTTTGACTGATACTGATCCTTTCTCTCTTTCTCCATTCCCATTCAGTCATTTATCTTTCCCTTTCTCTCTCTCTCTTTTTCTCCCTCTCTCTTACTCTCTCTCTCTCTCACTTTCACGATGTTGAGAAGCTGCCTACGCAGGGAGCATCTAGATCACAGGTTAGTCAAACACCAAAGCTGCTCAACACAGTAAATACATCCACCTCAGTACCATGAGTTTTTTGTTAACACTTACATAAACAACACTTCCACACAACAACCATGTGAACAAAACGGCCCACTCATACATGCAAAAACGGAAAGAAAATTGGAAGTTATGGTATCGAATATTTTAGACTCAAAACATCTGTGTAAATTGAGGTTGAATTTAGGTTTGTTCATGTTTGTCTTTTGTCCTTCCTGTTGATAAATGTTACGATGTGAGCTTAACTGATCATCAGTCATCAAGAAATTGAAACTGACTACAAAAAACATGTAACAAATATGAACTCCTGTTAACCCTTTCAGGGACAGCTGTGATTACAGTGAACAGTTTATCATATTATCAGGTTACAGGGTGCATGAAAGTGTGTAATCATAAAAGTAAAATTCACAACCAGAAAATGAGAATACATGGAAACTACATAATAATAGTGTGTTTTGTTCCGCCTTTCAGAAAAAAACATAAGTTGACCCACCTTGGTATTCCTGTCCGGGGGTGTAGGCAGTGGGGTTACCCATAATCTGGAGGGTGAGCAATACCTCACCCCCACCTTCAGCCACCCCAACTCCATCCAGCTCTTCATGATGAGTGCACAGGAAGAAAAAGGGGTTGAACCGGGGGTAAAAGCTTGCGGGGGGTACCCCGAAGTCCATGCTGCTGTTCCCCAAGACCAGGGCCAGCAGGGCGCAGCCGAAGACGGCCCCGTAAGAGGCCCAAACCGCGGCCATCTGCCCTCAAAGCGTGAGGGCAAGTGTGGATTTGAGGAGAGCGTTGGATGAACGTGAGCAAGGAGGATGCAGGTTACTGGATTCCAAGGAGAATGTTTTGGAGTCCAGTGATGAGTCAAAAGTCCAAAAGTGCATGCGGGGTGGGTGGGTGTGTGCCACGATGTTGAGTCAAAGTATGAAAAAGTATGGAAGAAGCTCAAGTTCATCTGTCGCTTCCTCTCCCTGTCCTACCTTCACTCAGGGAGTTGAGCGCTTCGGCTGCGCTGTCCTTCTCCAGCATTTAAATACTTCACCCCCTCCCCATGGTGCGGCTCCCTCTCTCCTCCCTCTCTGCGCTCGCCTCGCTCAAACACCAGCTCCTTGCGTGCTGCTCCAAGAGACGGCCTCCCTTCTCCTCCTCCTTTCTCTTCAGTTGTCTATCTGTCTGCCTTTTCCTTAAGCCCTTCCTGGTGCTGTCTTTTCCACAGTGTCTTCAAGGCTTACTGAAAAAGCACTGCAGCTGAGCCCTGGTAACTATCTTTCAAGATCCCAGATCTCCATGCAGCTTTGTGTGCTCAAGTCTAACCAGCCCCTGATAGATTCCTCTCACACCAGTCGATTTTTCCTTTGTCCTTTTGCCAATCCACCAGACTGTCTGCTCCTCTTCTACCCTCTATCACACCTCCTTTCTGCTCACAATCGCTCCCCACATTCAATCTCCCCCTTTTGAAACCTCTCCATTCCTCCTCCCCTCCTCGGCAATGGGACTGTTTGTTTTTACTTTCTCCCTCCGTTTCATTGGTTTTCCATCAGAATCTTCTTTTCCGCGGAATTCTCCAACTTTTTTTTAACTAACCCCTTAAGATGAAGCCATTGCTCCAGCACAGAAACCAGATCATTATGCTGCTCTGTAACCCCCACTGAGTCTGGGGATCTGATAGATGAGTATTTCACATGGACAGTGTACATACCCGACGTATCTTCCCTTTCTCTTATTAATCGTCACACGCATGTTCCTAAATAAGTGTACAACGATCTGTGCAGCTCAGGGCTGTATATAGTAATCACAGTAATGGCAATAAGAACCCATGAAGCCAATTATTTAACATCAAAATCGGTCAGCTGTCAA
Organism: Hippocampus bargibanti; assembly: GCF_051943395.1. NCBI lineage: Eukaryota > Metazoa > Chordata > Actinopteri > Syngnathiformes > Syngnathidae > Hippocampus > Hippocampus bargibanti. The sequence continues at coordinate 12,064,386 of NC_142738.1, read as the reverse complement.
ATATGAATGAATTTTCCAAATTCTATATCAGATGAAATATATAATTTATCATCAGTAAAATAAAGATGCAAAATTCCAATGATTATTGATTCAGTAAAAAGTGTATTTTTCATCATAACTTTTCTTAGTTTAGGATTGCGATTTTGGGCTCCATTTTTCAGTATGAAAACTGAGGCATCTTGATTTTCGGACATTCTATTTGAGGATGTTTGGGAATTTGGCAACATGGTGGGGGAGTTTTCTTCTACCCCCTTCCCCTCCTCAGTGCACCTGACAATTTAAGTCTTCTTGTAGGTAAAAGAAGGTTGAAGTTGTGGCACTGGTGTAGTGTGATTTTGATGGATTCAATTGAGGTTCAGTTCTGAGCTCAACAGTTGTGTGTTCTTGATGTCATCTGCGACGGTGGTGGTGGTTGTGGTGAAAGCTCATTTCCATGTATATTTAGGCATTGGCCAAACTGGATCAATGATGTAACATACTTCAAATAAAGGCTATAATGTAAAATGAAAGTGTCAAATTGGTAGGCATGGATACAGCTTAAAAAATTTCAAGAACCCCAAAATGAGACATTTCTTAACAAGCAAAATACAGTGTCAATTATTAGATAGGATAACCAAAGAACTACGTGTGGGATTAGGTGTGTGTTTGCAGATTGTATGTTGTGGTTAAATGCACACAAACACACAAAGCACAAGGCTGGACACACACTCCGGTTGGCCGTGTCATGCCGTGTCCAAACAGACAGAATGACTCTGAGCAGTAGCGCATTCAGGCCAGAAGCTTTCACACAGTTCACCCCGCCCCCCTCCATTACACCACAAAAACAGAGGTTAGTGCATTTATAATCTCAAACAAACCACACACTACAACCTTGCCCATGTCATGTCTTTTTAAACGCTCAAAGTTAAACAATTCACCTGCCAGGAAAGCTGTGTCTCCAACGGAGGCCAGTATAGCCATTGGGAAATTGGCAGGCAAGAAAATATTTATAAAAGCCTCACTCACTATGTTTTTCTCTTCTAACGTAGAGGTTCCATCTCATTAGGAAACATTGAAATAGTGTCTGTTATGCCAAAAAATACATAAAACAGTCAATGAAAAGGTCAAGACCATGGTCCCCCAAGCATAGCTAAGGTGCCCATGAACAATTTAACTTCTCTGTTGGCTCACTTAATGATTGAAAGATGCTCTAGTTCGTCATTAAGAGTGTGTCGATGAGAAGGTTTCTTCAGCCGTCATCTGTACAATTTTGAAGGTTTCGGACGTGTTGCCTCCTATCCAAGAGGCTTCGTCAGCGAACTAAAGTCTGACTGGTCCGGCGCCGCCATGCCTGGACATTAGGGATATATAAATAGGGCCGATTCAAAATTGTACAGATGACGGCTGAAGAAATCTTCTCATCGATGGACCACTCCTGTACGACTGAGAGCTTGCACAGACGTATTAAGAGTGTGTGTTAGCCATGTTCACGACTGTGATAGATTTTATTTTGTGACCAAGTGAACTCTGTTCAGCCATTAGTGGCCCATTTTACATGTAATTTGTATATGATGGTCAGACATAATCCAGACCATGACGACATGTCATCAGCAAATAAATGAAGTGATGCAAAGAAGCGTGACAGAGCGCGACAAGGAGCAGGTGTGCTACCATTTCACACATTTGTTTTTTGCCATGTTGTTAAACCCATGTTGAGCATCGGCACGGCACTGCTACAATGATAAAGTAACAAACATCAACATGTTCCAGCAAGGCATGAACTTTTCCAAGTATGTGCACTCCCAGAGGCCCTTCAAGGTCAGCTCGACGGCCCAGTGTGCCAAGATTGAAGAGAGGTGAATGGTTATCTTAGTAATAATAATAATAACACATTTAATTTATAAACGCCTTTCAAAACTCTCAAGGTCGCTTTACAGTCACAGGATAAGTTTTTCTGCAGGGGAGCAGCGGCAGTCACACGCGCCAGTGTTCACTCAACCCGGAAGTCACAAGCAGCTCTAAAGCTCTTGATCATTAAGCACTTTTAAATAACTTAGAGGTGGACTTCTTCAAGAGTGCAGGCTGGAAGTTTTTAATCTGCTGCAGCGACTGTATTCCTTTCGGTTGTGTTGTCATCCTTCCCTCAAAGGATTGATATCACCATGTAGAATACAATTTAGTTACAGTTTTGCACTTTTCTTGTCATCGAGATTCAGAGTGAGGTGCCAATAAATAGGAACATATGTTTGACTGAAGTTTTGAAATGTAAAATGGATGCATGGAATGAGGAGCCTGCGATGAGAAGAAAGGAGCGTCAGCGCTGAGTGCCGATGCGTATGCGGAACCGTCGTGACTTGAAATTGAAGCGGATTTACGTGAGACAGGAGATGCGAGACAGTTACTTTTCGTCAATCGATGAACAGCTTCGTGTTTGCTTTCAACATTTAGCCTGTAGCAGACGTGCACATTTCATCATGATGTCCCTGATCCACTGGTAAAAAGGACGCTTTGATGCACTCCTCTTTCACTTTTAACTGCTTCATACAACAAAGTGGGTGCAGAAAGTGCTTAAGATTGAATGACTGTCTGTGTCTTTTGTGTTGTGTCACATTATGTTAGTTTTTTTGTTGTTTTGACTTCAAGATGGCGCCGCGAGAGTGGCTGCCTTGACAGCAGATCCAGTATTTTGTTTTCCGACTCCTTCCTTTCCTTTCTAATAAATTTCATCAATTTGCTTCTGTGAAATGTAACTTTCTCCGCTGCGAGACTAATAAAGGCTAATCCAATCCAATCCAAATATGCATACATGTGTTTCGAATGACCATTTGAATGATCATTACATTATGAATTTGAGGCCACTGTTGTGAAAATAATATCTACATTTCCGACAAAGTGGTTGTGATTATATTGCTGAGTAAGATTGTTCTGCGTTTGTTTGAACATTTAGGTGTTGAAAATCGAGGGTCCTTTTTGGTGCACATCATTTTTAAGTCAAGTTAACAGTGTCCGGCAATTTCTGAGACAGTTAGTGTTTTGTATTTAAGTCCCCTGGCACACTCTGCACTCTATTCATATGTGTGGTGGAAGTCATTGTATGTCATCAGTAAATATGAGGAATGCTGTAAAATTTTTGTTTCAATAAATTTAAATCTGGTGAAATCGTGCAGGAGGGGTAAAATTGAATTGATAAAAATACAAGATATGCCATCTCTATTTTGCGGGGATTCAACTATTATGAGTTCGTCTGGAATGTATCTCAGAGGATAAAATGGGATATTACTTGCTTCACTTAAAATGAATAGATATTTTGCTGCATAAATATAAAAGTGGGTTTCAGGGAAATAAATGAACTCTGTCAAGATTCTGATACCAATGCCCCCAAAATAATAGAGTCGTAAATATGAATTGCAGAGCGCACTTAAATGTCGCCAAGAAAAACATATTTGTGACCATGGATTCTCACAATTTGAGCGGAACAAACTGAGACAGAATGATGGCAAACCAACAACCTTGAGAGCCTCCCCTCAACCAAGTCTCGAGTTTTTGTTTTACAACGGTGTCAATTTGTAACCTCAATGGCCAAAGTAATGCTTGAAATTACCGTAGGTGTTGTCCATATTGAAAATACATTGTTTGCTGAATAGGTCCGGATACCAATCATAATATTCTGCAACAGCTTTCTGTCCTTAAATCGCCTTCATTTCCTTTCAGCTTTTGCCTTCAGGGGTCCCCACAGCAAATCAGTGTCCTCTATCTAATCCTGTTTTGTGCATCCTCTTCTCTCACACCAGCTACATTTATGTCCTCTTTCACAACATCCATAAACCTCCTCTTTGGTCTTCCTCTCAGTCTCCTGCCTGGAAGTTCAAGGGTCAGCATCCTTCTCCCACCCAATATATTCACTCTCTTCTCTGGGCATGTCCAAACCATCTTAGTCTGGCCTCTCTGACTTTTTCTCCAAAACCTCTAATATGAGTTGTCCCTCTGACTTTCTGTCCTTAAATAATCCAGATGATTGTGACGCCATACAGGTGCATAACAGAAAACCCGGGAATGCATCTGCCACCTACTGGACATTAACACATGATCATGATGATGCCTTTTTCCTTTGGATTCAGGACTAATAACAAATGCTTACAATTCAACAGCAGTCGCCCTTTATGATCATGATGAAACTACACAGACTGGTTGTGTGCATTGTAGCTTCTCCCGTGCGATGCAGCTTTACCAAGTATTGAGTCAGACCATCTTTAAGAGTGGATGTATGAGAGACAGGCCGACAAGAAAGTGGAGGATAAACGGACGAAAAAACAGCCAAGAAAAAAAGCTTCACACTTGTTGGTAGTTATTTCTTGATATTATTTTTTAAACCCGCCCTCTCAGAGGATAACGACACGTACCAGAAACAACAAAATGGCCTCATAAGGGGTCATCAAACCAAATGTGACATTAGGGGAGTTCAGAATTTAAATGCTAATTTGGAGACCCTGTTTTGGCCTACCCAATGGAATGTCATTACTGTCATTACACTGTGGAGTGCATACTTAGAGACCACCTCCTAAATTTGTGCGTTTCGTGTGCCAGGTTTTGGTGTTTGTCCATGAAAGGCCTGTCCTACATCCACCCCGATGACACCACACCCATTCTCTTGGCCATAAGCAATGACACATTAAAACCTAAACACACATCCATCGTGTGTGACTCGGGGCAATCGTTCTCCATTATGAAAAATAGGTCAGGCAGGAATGAGGCAGTAATTATTTTTATCATTATTAATTTCCACCTCCAGGTTGCACCAGGGCTTTTTTGTCCACTTCAATCTTCATTTCAGACCCCCTGCCTGCATCCCTATATGCGCACACAACACACACAAACACACACACACGCACGCGCACACGCACACGCACACACACACACACACACACACACACACACACACACACACACACACACACACACACACACACACACACACGCACACACTCTCTCTCTCATAGACACCACCATTCCCACAACCACTGTTAATACAGGCTGCGTGCCAAACAAGCAAACCACAGGGCGGGGGGCACAAAAGTTAAAAGAGCTGAAAGGGATGCATAGAATATGACAGTGAAAGAAAGAGAGAGCGGCAGAGGAGGCAGAATGGTATGATGTGTCGCTTCATCACTCACCGGACCCTAATTTCCACAAATAGATTGTTTAACGGATATGAAAAACGATTAAAAATAAATAATAATAAAAATAAAAAAACTTGAATTGGGCGGAGGGGAAACACGCAAAAAAAAAGACAACGAACCCCTTAGGGAGCCCTTCAGGTGTGATGGTGTGAACACTTCAATTAGTCCCATGAAAAGCAATGTACCCAGCCCCAAAACATGGATAGGGAGAAAGATGATTATTATAATATAAGTGAATAAAACTCCCTGGGACCCCCACAAAAGCTCATAGTACTTTACCCTTTTCACGGACAGCAGTTACTACACTGGACAGCTTATTCTGTTATCAGGTTACAGGGTGCACCCGCAGTTCACTCTTCAGAACCGATTCACTCAGGATATTGCACTTTCAGCTCAATAAGATCACAATGTTTGTCATCTGAGTGCAGTTTTCACCTGATTCACTCTGTGATTGCAAACATGGCACAGCATAAATGCTGGCTTTGCACCAAGAATACCTCGACAGAATGATGGCAGTTTGCAAGAGACTGTCAGTCAATCCATATCACAACTCAAAACGCAATTGTTTAAAACTGCCAACTCAACCTGTTATTTTGATCTGTGCCTCTGCTTTTTTCTCTAATTTGAATTAGTATTGTTTCTTTATAAATCATAAAGCATCGTACGATGTCTGAGTGCCAAGAAAGGCACCTTAAAAAAATCCACTAACCATTATTACAATGCAAACTAGTCCATGCACATTCAGTCACATCGAGTTACTGGTGACATACGTACAAGGAGCCACTCAAGCTGGTTGTCTGACCTGCTGTGACCACAGGCAATAAAAACACAGAACATGTCTTTCCTCAAACTGTGGTTTATAAATGAATTAGATATTCCACATATTTGAAAAGAATCAATGTGGTCAGGCCTGGTTAGAAACCTATAATTCACTTTATGAATATTGAACATCAAATTTTGACACCAAATCCTGGACTCCATTAATTTCCCCACCGACGTCATTGTTCCGGTCATTTTTCATTTAATACTGTGTGAACATTTGTAACTTATAAAGCGACGAACTTCCAACTTTATGGGAACAGTATTGGAAAGGTCCTTTTCTGTTCCAGCAAGGCTGTGTCCCAGGACACTAAGCTAACTCCATAAATTCAAGAAGGAATGACTTCAGTGATGTGTGAGACGCCGAGAGCCTCAACACCATCAAACATTTGCGATATGACCTTGCACAGAGATTGTGAGATGCATCTCACTATAATTTCCCACTACATAGGTCAACTAAATTTATACTATGATTCAAATTGCTGTAAATTGTAAGTGACGCATATCCCTTTTCATATCCATGTATCCATTACCCAAATCACATACACTCACACGAGTAGCAAGAGTAGTTGAGCTTATCCCACCTGACATCAGGCAGAAGGCGGGGTACACCCTGAACCGATTGATAGCCAATCACAGTACTTGTGTGTGAAGTCTGAATGTGCTGGTGTTTATTTTGTTACCTTTGAGCAGTAAAGCAACACGCCAGCTTCGATGACTATCCCTCTTCAGTTCGAGGAAGTACATTTAGTACTAGCTAGCGATCCGGTGGGAGGCTATATTAAATTAGCTGAACCTGTTTACTTTGCTAGAGACATGAAGTTGTCTATCTTAAAATGGTTGTACTGTATTTCACAGGAGCACATTACACTTTAGACTTTTGGTTGGGTGTGAAAGGATCCCATACTTCGAACAGCGTCAATTCCGCAGTACACGGTCCATAAGGAAAAAGAATCACCACCCAACCTCTCATTATAGTGAATAATCTCTCATATGTATGATTAGTAAAGTATGATTAATAAAAATATATTGAAAAAGATATGTCACGTCATGAATCAACGAAAAACTAAAAGTGTGCTTTCTAATACCAGTCAAATAGCCAGCCGGGCCTTTTTGTCTACAGGGCCAACAGCAGATGTGTTTAAATGGGGAAGACACATGGCCTGGCACCATTTACGTGTGATACATTTTTCAACAGCTGTGAGTCACCGTCGCGAGCTCCGAGCATAGCAAAGTGCGCCGCTCAGGGCTGCTACAGCATGCACAGACGGTTGGCCTCATACCTCTTTTGCATTTGTAAGAAACAGAATGCCAAATCCCGCATTTTGAGGTCCCTGACACCACAGCACCCCCTCTCACATTGCCGTCATGGTAACAAGAGCTGTGAAAGAACAAGATGAGATATATCAACGAATTAAATGACCGACACAAGGCCACATTGTCACACAGACAGACCGAGTGCTCTGTGGTATTACACCCCTTCCTCGAAAAATTACATGTACAATGAGTGAAAATGTTTTTTTTTCCTGAGTGAGGATTTAATTATTTTACAAGGAAGTACTTTCTGGCAACAATTATAATCATTGAAAATGTGTTTCACAAAGAAACGGTATGGTAAGGTGACATGACTCACATATGATGTTTTCTATCTTCATGAATACAATATTGAATTTAGTGGGCGCCTTGCAGCCATGAACATGTGACAAAACAGCAGTTTCTGTCTCATTTCAGGCATTGTCCTCAGTAATTATGCACAGCATGTTTGGCACAATCATAATAAAAATAAATCCAACTCAAAGGATGCCATTCATCAGCACCGGAGGACGAGCACAGTCATACAGGCACTGACAGCCATGGCCGAAATGTATACAAAAACTGAGAATCACGAGTCGCAGTTGGAGAAAGTGTCAAAGAGGATGCACACAATGAGCACATACTCACACTCTCATCGAAACACGGGAAGAAAAGAAGGGGGGGGGAGTGGGCCAGTGAGTCCAGAGAACATACAAAACAAAAAGCAAGCAGACAGCCTCGAGCTGGAAGGCCAACTAAATATATACTGTAAATAAGTGAAAATCTCATTTTGAGCCCATGCCCCTCGAGCCCCTCCTTACCTCTCCCTCCCATGCATCTATGTTTCATTCCAGAGAAGCACAAAGACAGACAAGTGCAACAACCATCTCTTCATATCCTTCCATCCCTGAGACAGGGACGGATCACTGAAGGGAATTCTGGCAGAAAGATAAAAAAAGGCACAAACAACAGTCAACCAATAGAGCTACCACAGATTCATTCCTCATTCCACAGTTTGTTGTGCTGAAAATAGGTAATATTGGTGGGAAATGGGTGGCCCGGTAGTCGAATGGTTAGCACACCGGCTTCACAGTGCAGAGGTCGCCGGTTCGCGTCCCGGTCCGGCCTCCCTGTGTGGAGTTTGCATGTTCTCCCCGGGCTCGCGGGTGTTTTCTCCGGGTGCTCCGGTTACCTTCCACACTCCAAAAACATGCATGGCAGGCAGATTGACCACTCCAAATTGTCCCTAGGTGTGAGTGTGAGAGTGTCTGTTGTACATCTTTGTGTGCCCTGCGATTGGCTGGCCACCAATTCAGGGTGTCCCCCGCCTCGTGCTCGAAGACAACTGAGATAGGCTCCAGCACCCCCCGCGACCCTAATGAGGAATGATTGATGCGGAAAATGGATGAATGGGTGGATGGATGGTGGGAAATGATCCCAGTGAGAAGGCCGCAGTGAAGCTGTGCAGTGTCATTGTCTGGTTGGCGACCAACGGGTAGCACTGTCGGCCCTGCCTGCTGCCTCGCAGGTGCTGGTCGTTCCCAATCAGTGACACTCAAAAGGACTCCCGGCACAACCATTCGCTGTCGGGTCGTTGTATGCTTCCTATGCAATTGTATGCATTGTATGCTGTGCGTGTGTTTGTTTCACCTTGGCGGACTTGTAATCTTGGTTTTCTTTTGATACTTTGTATTTTTTCTGTTCAGATGATTTTGATGTTTTAGACTTTGTTCCTGCTGACTTTATTTTAATACAATTTGTCAAACACAACCTCCTGCTCCCTCCTGCCTGCTTTTTGGTATCCACAACCGCCATCACCACCTTGAAAACCGTGACATGCAGCTGTAACACATATGGCACCTTAACATTGTATCAATTACCAATGTTTGGTTTGCTTGGGCCAAACTACGAACCACATTTTTTTGTTATGATTGGTGTAGAATCTACGTGATGATGCATTTTTTTTAAAGGCTAGAGGAGCACCAATTAAACAAAAGTAACACACATGCACGCACGCACAGACACAAACACGCGTTTCCGTTAAAACTGTGAATCATTGAGAACCACCCGATATATAATTAAAGATAATAATACAGTATATGTAAAACATTTTATTTTCAAGCGCCTTTCAAAGCTCTAAAGGACACTTTACAGTCACAGACAAGCATAGCAAAAAAACAGATACAATAATAAATAAAATACAATTATAAATAGAAACAAGACATAAAGCTACACAGAAAATGCGAAAAGATAGGAAGATATATAAAATAAAAAAATAAATGAATAAATTGGACTCATGCATTGTAAATAGCACATTCACCTTATGTAGTCAATACAGTAACATATAACATTTACGCTTTTATTCTGTATTTTTTATATATTGCACAATGTACATCTGTACGTCTCTTATAAGCTCTCACTCGTACAGGAGTGGTCCATTGATGAAAATGTTTCTTCAGCCGTCATCTGTACTTCTTTGAAGGTGTCGGAGATTTCGCTCCTCATCCGAAAAACTTTGTCAGCGAACTAAAGTTTTCCATCGATGCACAATGTACAGTTTTTTATGTAACATTTTTGTGCAGTTGTACATTTCAGTCTCAACATTTTCTTTTGTACATCCAATACAGTGAGACCTTAGCTTACAAACTTAATTGGTTCCCAGACAGAGTGTGTAAGGCGAAAAGTGTGTATCCCCCCAAAAAAATTCCCATAGGAAACCATTAAAATATAATGTTCAACTAAATAAGCCTTAAAACTACACACAACATACCTTATTCGATGTATAATAAATGTGCTATTGTATTGTAAGGAATGAAATACACTGCACTGTATAATAAAGCCACTTTATTTACACTTGTGATGGTCGTTGATGGCTCTTAATTGACACCTGTTGCATCAACTCCTGAATGGCCTGCTTCTGCTTGTCCTCTTGAAGGCAAATCAAATCTTCTGTGTTGAGGACCTCATTATGGTCAGCAACAAGCTTCTCGATGTCATCTGCATCCACTTTGAGTCCCGTAGGTGCTGGCAGAGATTTTATTACAACAAAAGGCGTGAGTCCGATGATTCCACGGACGCGGAATAAACCGCGCCAAAAGAAATGGGGCAGGGCGATCCACCCAGCACATTCACGATCCCGGAAAGCACAAAACTTACGCGATCGCGGCTAACAATCACCTCGGGCAAAGCAAACTCTTGAATTTGCCAGCATAAGACACAACGAGGCGCGAGGCGTCGTAATCATGTCACTAGTGAGGTGACAGCGACTCGTTGAAATGTCCCAGTATCGGTGATGAGGGGATCAACACGCACATTTGCGATCCCGGAAAGCACCAAACTTACGCGATCGCGGCTAACAATCACCTCGGGCAAAGCAAACTCTTGGACCTGCCAACACAAGACACAGCGAGGCGCGAGGCGTCGTAATCATGTCACTGGTGAGGTGACTGTGACTCGTTGAAATGAAATGACATTGAAGTGCCTTCTTCGGCTGGCAGAGGTCGCGAGCGGCGGCCCCGCCCCAGCTGTCAACTCGCACGTGACAATTTCGGTGTCATTAGTCACGTGAAAGCATCGACTAAATAACGCCTTTGTGTAAAGCTTTTAGGCGAAGGATGGTAGCAATGGTGAACGGTACCGGGCTCTTTATTTGTAGAATGGTCGTAGAAAGTTACTCTCAGGGAAGTGACACACAGCGTGAGAGATGTGTCAGGCTGAGATTCACATGAAAAATGCACATGTGACGCCACAAATGCAAACCTCGTTCGTGTTTCTCAATGATCTCCTTCTTCTCCTCGACTGTGATTATTAGGGGATCATCTTGCATTCATTTCCTAATAGTAAAATTATCTACAAAAAGCTCCTCGGAGGCGATCGACGTGTGAATTCAGAGAGAGGGGGTGTGGAAAGGTGCGCCGGCTGGAGCGCTGTTGGGTCATGTGCTTCCGCCGAAGATCCGAAGATCACTCTGTCAGCCGTGGATAGGTGTGTATCGCGAAAAGTAGTGCGTATTCCAAGGTTTGATTTTCATAAATTTGACGTTCGTAAACCGAAAAGTTCGTAAGGTAATGTGTTCGTAAGACGGGGTCTCACTGTACTTTGTTCTATCTTTTTGACCCCACCTTATCCCTCTCAATTTTGCTGCTGTAGATTGTAAATTTTCCCATTGTGGGACTATGAAAGGCTTTCTGATTCTGATATGAGCCAGAAAGATTTGTTCAAACTGGCTTCATATCATGTTGCACCGCTGTTCACCGTATGCTGTTATTAACTATGACATTGAAATTGTGTCAGTCGACGTGTAGGTGTCACTTCCGTATACTTCTTTTGTCCTATTTAGATTATACATATATGTTATATAAGGTCAAAAATTATACCTGTATTCACATGGCTGGTCGAAGACAGCAAAACTTTATTTCACACCCCCATTGACCCAGTTACAGGTCAAAGATCATCAGACAGAACTAACCAAGCACTGCCTACAATAGGACCTCCCACTCTCTTTCCCCATCCTTCCAGCATTTTGCTTTCATCCACTGCCTTCACACCCTTTTTCTTGCCCAGCGGTCATTTCTCACTTCATCTCCTCTAAATAGCCATTGAATGTGTTCATCGAGCTTCAGCTCATTGTCCGGATCCATCGCAAATGTGTCTGCCAAACACGTGCTTTTATATGTTCACAAGCTTGCTCAGAGGGACTCCACATAAATAAGGAGTTGATCTTTGGGTTGTTTTTTCTCATACAGTAAGTGTATATAAAACTACTCTTCTTTAAGTGCTGTTACTACAATTCATCTGATGACCTCTCATATCAGCAGTTGGCTTTTTGTCAATGGTTGCCCACCTCTCCAGGCGCTCTCCTACGCACTACCACCGCTATTCCAACGCTCCCTCACCTTTACTCCTCAGTTGGGCTCGACCGATATAGATTTTTTTGTGGTCAATGTTGATTTTTGCCAGGAGAAAAAAAAATCATGTTAACGATTAATCGACTTATTGACTGAAAAATGTGTATTACATTAAACTGCAATAATCGTCTCTACCCATTAATAGGTTACGTATTGCATATCAGTCCTTTTCTAAAGAGATGCTTCTGCTTCTCACAAAGACCAATAAAACGTTTGCCCGCTCTGCTGCGCTGTGCTTCACTGAGACTTGGCTCAGTGACCGCCACCCGGATTCCGCGCTACACCTACCCGGATTCCGTCTCCTTCGGGCCGACCGTGACACGGAGCAATCGGGGAAATCCAAAGGCGGTGGACTATGCTTCTACATCAACGGAGAATGGTGCACCGATGTCACGATGCTCGACGCACACTGCAGCCCTGGTTTGGAATCGCTGTCTCTCAACTGCAAGCCATTCTACTCGCCACGTGAGTTTGCTTCCTTTATTCTCGTTGCCGTGTACATCGCGCCACAAGCTAATGCTAACGCGTGTATACAAACGCTAGCGGACCATGTAAACCATCTCGAACTAAAATATCCAGAATCACCCCTGATCATTTTGGGCGATTTTAATCAAACACGTTTAAACCGTGAACTTCCCAAATATAAGCAGCATATTGACTGTTTCACCAGAGGAGGAAACATTATAGATCATTGTTACACAGCACTCAAAGGCGCATACCGGTCTGTTGCGCATGCAGCATTGCGTCTTTCTGACCACTATTTAATCCACTTAATTCCCACATACAAACAGAAACTCGAATGTGTAAAACCGGTAGTCAAGACAGTTAAAACATGGACAGATGAAGCAAAGTTATCGCTACAAGAATGCTTAGACTGCACTGATTGGAGCGTCTTTGAAACTTCAACGGGCACATTGGATGAATACACAGACACTGTAACATCATACATCAGTTTCTGTGAGGACATGTGTGTACCAACAAAGTCCTTCCGCTCATTCAACAACAACAAGCCATGGTTCACTCCCAAACTCAGGCAGCTTAGGAAAGAGAAAGAATCCGCATTTAAAAGCGGCGATCGAGCAGTTTACAAACTCGCCCGAAACAGGCTGACGAAGGCAATTAACATCGCAAAGAAAAGTTATGCGGAGAGGCTTAACAAACAGTTCTCCGCTAACGACTCTGCATCGGTGTGGAATGGCCTGAAAGCAATAACAAATTATCGTTTACCTTCCCCCCAAGCAGTGTACAACAATGGTATGGCTGATGAGTTAAATACATACATCTGCCGATTTGAAAAGGACACCCCCATTTCCCTGGTCTGCCCACCATTACCAGAAACTACCGTATCTCCGCTCTCTGCCCTACGGATCCACGAACTGGACATTAGACGGCTCTTCAAGCAGCAGAAGATCAAGAAAGCTGCAGGACCTGACAGAGTGTCCCCCTCCTGCCTGAGAGTCTGCGCTGACCAGCTGGCTCCAGTCTTCACACAAATCTTCAACAGATCCCTGGAGCCGTGTGAAGTCCCATCCTGCTTCAAACAGTCTACTATCGTCCCAGTTCCAAAGCAACCAGCACCCTCGGGATTGAACGACTATAGACCTGTTGCTCTGACGTCTGTGGTCATGAAGTCCTTTGAACGCCTCGTGCTGAACCACCTAAAGAACATCACCGGACCTCTGCTAGATCCTCTTCAGTTTGCCTACTGGGCTAACAGGTCTGTGGAGGATGCAGTCAACATCGGACTGCACCACATCCTCGACCACCTTGACAACACAGGAACCTACGCAAGGATCCTGTTTGTGGACTACAGCTCTGCGTTCAATACCATCATCCCAGAACTCCTCATCCCCAAACTTCTCCAGCTTGGTGTGTCCCCCACGATCTGCCAGTGGACCCTCAGCTTCCTGACAGGACAGACACAACAGGTCAGACTGGGAAATATATCATCCACAACACGAACCACGAGCACTGGAGCCCCGCAGGGATTCGTCCTCTCTCCATTGCTCTTCTCTCTCTACACGAACGACTGCACCTCAACGCACCCAGCTGTCAAATTCATAAAGTTCGCAGACGACACCACGGTCATCGGTCTCATCAAAGACGGCGACGAGTCTGCGTACCGACAACAAGTGGAGCAGCTGGAGCTCTGGTGCAGCCGTCACAACCTGGAGCTGAACACGCTCAAGACAGTTGAGATGATCGTGGACTTCAGGAAACATCCATCACCACAGCTACCCCTCACACTATCCAACTGCCTTGTGTCAACCGTTGAGACCTTCAAGTTCCTGGGAATCACAGTCACCCAGGACATGAAGTGGGAGGTCAACACCAACTCTATCCTGAAAAAGGCCCAACAGAAACTGTACTTCCTGAGGCTGCTAAAGAAGCATGGCCTGCCACAGGAGGTGCTGCAACATTTCTACACGGCTGTCATCGAATCCATCCTGTGTTCTTCCATCACCGTTTGGTTCGGGGCTGCCACAAAAATGGACAAAATCCGACTTCAACGGACAGTTAGGACGACGGAAAAAATCATTGGCACCGCCCTACCCACTCTCGAGGACTTGCACACTGCAAGAATCCAAACTAGGGTGCGGAAAATCCTACTGGAGCCTCCGCACCCTGCCCACCACCTTTTTCAGCTACTCCCCTCAGGCGGGCGCTACCGATCCATGCGCACCAAATCCAGCAGACATTTAAACAGCTTCTTCCCCCAATCCATTAACTCTTTGAACTCTTTGAACTCTTTCAACAGTAGCCAAAATGGAACTGTATAGTGCCACTTTTTTTGACGACGATACTAGTGCAGCGTGTTCTACCGGAAACAAATTCCTTGTGTGTTCTACATACTTGGCAATAAAGATGATTCTGATTCTGATTCTGATTCTGATGCTTTCAGAGCATCTACGTATCTAAAAGTGTCGTAGTACATTAAAAAAATAAAAATAAAAGCCTCAAATCAACCACAAGCACCTATCCTGTATTCAGAAACCAAAAAAACCTTCGCTGACAAGCCATGCCTTATTAATCCATCACAGCAACAAGCATCACCCCCTCCACTCTCCTCCTCCAAGATGCATTTGCTTCTTGCCCCGCCCGAGCGCCTCGGGTTTACAGATGCCCTTCTCACCATCTGATTAGAGGATATGTTCATGTACAATGAAAAAAAAGATGGGAGCGAGGATGTTTAGGTCTCTCCTCCTATGGCTTAGTTTCTGATGAATTTAGCTCTCCCTCCATCACTCTACAAAGAGAAAAGAAAGTCATCAATGCTCCTGGCAACAGCAGTGTAATTATGACTAATGATGTACAGACTTTTATGGCCAAACATGGGCCTGACTGCAATATGTGTTCATAACGGCATAAACAGGAGAACTACACTCTGTTGCACTGGCAGAACCATTACACAGATGCTGGATGAAGGTCACCTCAGCGGATCATCACAGTTTGTAAATAATGTTCAATTAGACAAGATGCTAATGGCGGCCAGCTAATGAGCAGTTCCAACAATTACAGTTTAGTCATGCTGTATACACAACAAAACCTTTGTAGATGCATGTGCGTGCATGGGTAGTGTTGTCACATTTACCTTGAAAAAAATGACTTTGCTACTTGATTGGTTATTTGATTTTAATGCTTTTTTTCCCACTGGTGAAAAGGAGCCTTTCATCCCCTACTTTTTCATCTAAAACTGCTTCATATAATAGTGTTTGTCTTGTAGTCAAACATCACAGAGTACATTGAGAAAGTCGTTCAGATTGCACAACTGTCCATGTTTTTATGTTCCTGTTGTGTTCATTATTTTGCTTTGTGTTGACTATTATGTGAAGCGCTTTGTTACAGCTGCAGCTGCTATGAAAGCGCGATATAAATTAGGATGCATTGTTTCATATTTTATTGTACTTTACTTCCTCTGTCTGTCTGTCTATCTGTCCCGGATGAAAATCAAGCCGAGCAAGTCACGCAGCATCTCAATCGTGAAGGGACAGCTAAAAAATGTGAAGTTCTGCATTGGTGATGCCCCAATACCAACGGTGTCTGAGGAACCGGTCAAAAGCCTGGGCAGGTGGTACAATGCAAGCCTCAGAGACAAAGATCAAGTGCAGCAACTCAAGCAGGACATCACCAATAGTCTGGAAAACATCAACAAGACTGAGCTGTCAGGAAAGCTCAAGCTCTGGTGTCTGCAGTTTGGACTTCTCCCTCGGGTAATGTGGCGACTCACAGTCTATGAGGCCCCACTCTCAACTGTGGAGATGGAGCGAACCATCACTAGATATGTGAAACGCTGGCTTGGTGTTCCACGCTGTCTGTCTAACATCGGCCTTTATGGCAAAGGGGTCCTTGAGCTTCCAATCACAAGCCTCACCGAAGAGTACAAGTGCGCTAAAGTGAGACTTCAGATGACCCTCACAGACTCCAGAGACCGGAAGATCAGTCAAGCTGCACCCCCCCTATCAGCGGGACGGAAATGGACGCCATCCATTGCAGTGCAGCAGGCCACAGCAGCCCTAAGGCACAGCGACATTGTGGGACACGTTCAGCTCGGAAGAGGGGGGTTTGGCCTTACAAACAAACCTTCTTGGCGTAAGGCTTCAACATCGGAAAGAAGGAAAAATGGTGATAGCAGAGGTGCGCCGCCAAGAGGAAGCTGAAAAATTTCTATCTCTCTCTCTATCCCTATCTCTCTCTCTATCTCTAAATCTATATCTGCCTATCTAGTCTGTCTATCTCTCTATCTATCTCTCTCTCTCACTCTATATCTCTAAATCTATCTCTCCCTCTACCCTCTCTATCTCTATCTCTATCTCTATCTTCTCTCTCTCTCTCTCTCTCTCTCTCTCTCTCTCTCTCTCTCTCTCTCTCTCTCTCTATATATATATATATATCCCTATCTCCCTATCTCTCTCTTTATCTCTATCTCTATTTCTATCTCTCTCTCTATCTCTCTCTTTCTATCTCTACCTACCTCTCTACCTACCTCTCGATCTCGCTACCTCTATCTCTACCATCTCTCTACCTCTATCTCTAGATCTCTCTCTCTCTATCTGTCTCTCTCTCTCTATCTATCTCTACATCTCTCTATATATCTCTCTCACTACTGACGATGGCACACTACAGACGATGTGTGTCATCTACGATGTCCCAAATTCACAACCTCCCATCCCTGAGGCACAGCTCCCACACCACTCTCAACATCAAGGCTAATCTCATGTGAGGACCATCCATTGGCACAAATGGACAGAATAACATCACTTCCAGTGTTTCATGATTCTTCTTCTTCTCTCTGTCTGTCTGTCTATACACATACATTGGTGGCGTGAGTGTGAGTTACTTCCGGGTTGAGTGAATGCTGGCTACCGATGCTCATCCGCAGAAAAAAAAAGTGTGCTTGAGAGCTTTGAAAGGCACTTAGAAATAAAATGTATTATTATTGTCAAGTTATGTTGTTTTTTTTTTAGTTCTCCCCCTAACTTGAAAAGGGTTTTGACTGTGTTGACCAGGATTACACTGGGACTTCACTCTTTATCTCCAATGATGAGACAGATTTCTCCTTTCTTTTTCCTCTTTTATTTTGGACTTAATCGTGGACTTCAGGAAACATCCATCACCACAGCTACCCCTCACACTATCCAACTGCCTTGTGTCAACCGTTGAGACCTTCAAGTTCCTGGGAATCACAGTCACCCAGGCCATGAAGTGGGAGGTCAACACCAACTCTATCCTGAAAAAGGCCCAACAGAGACTGTATTAAATTGGGATAGATGGGCTTTGCCTTTGGGGTTTTTGTCAGGGGGACACAGTAGCTGGGATAGATCCGGCCGGATGTGGATATCCCTCACAATGCCTTTGTCATCTGGGATGGTGCTGATAACTCTGCCAAGCTTGAAGTGACCCTTTAGTACGCTTTGGTCACATAACCAGACAATGTCTCCTACAGTGACATTTCTTTCAGCAGTGTGCCATTTGCTTCGAACAACAAGGTTGGGACCTGCGAGTTGACTCCTAGATTAACCTGGTCTCCTAGATAGAACCTGGTTACCTCAGCCTGCATTGCCCTGAGCCTTTTGTAGGGGTAGATGGAAAAGTTACATGTTTTGAGGTCTCCACTTTGAGATGCACGACCAAGAAGGAGGCTGTTTGGTGTGATATATTGGATGCAGTTTTCCCGACTCTGGATTCTGGCATCAATCGGGCGCTCATTTGCAAGGTTTGCTGTAGTGTAGAGAGCTGTCTGGAACTTTGAGAAGCTGAGCCCGTACTCTTTACCAAGACTGTGAAGTGCCCTCTTTACAATACGTACAGCGTCCTCTGCTGCACCGTTCCTGTGTGGAGAGTCAGCGGGGTGAATTTTCCACATCCACTTAGTTCCATTTTTGGCTGCTGTATCCTCCAGTGTTGTTTGATCCAAGCCATCCAAGAAACTGTACAGTTCCTTGAGGAAAGACTTAGTTCCAATGAAATTGGTGCCAGGATCAGACCAGATCTTTCTTGGATGCCCTCTGAGAGCTGTGATTTTTTTTTCTTTCTTTCTTCCACAGAGATGGCCCCTTTGGAGGAGACTGCCTCCCACTTTGGGCCGTCCAAGGCTTGAACTTGTTGAGAGATCCTTTTTGCCGCTCTCCAAACCATTGCAACTGTTTTGACCAGTCTAATGATAGGACCCTGGTCTGTGGTCCATTTCAGGTACATCACTGCGCCATAAGCATGCTCACTTCCATCAGAGAATGTGACCGCAGAGGGTGGTTCAGTAATGAAGCATTTGGGAGTTAGAGCCCTAGTGAACATGATCATACTGAGTTGCTGGTACTCCTCGAATAGATCGATTGCATCATCTCTGAGTCCATCTGAGAGTGCAATGTCCCATGTGTCTTTGACTGGACAGCTTTCAGCCTTTGCCTCTTGAAATGCCCTCCGCACCAGAATAGCTCCCTTTTGCTTGGTAGGAGTCACAAGGCCAACTGGATCGTACAGTCCTGACACTTGACTGAGAAGTTCTCTTCGCGTCAAAGGGTTGGGTGTCATGGCTCTGATCTCGTATTTCAGAAGGTCTTCACCCAGCCGCATCTTTTGTTTCCTCTTAGAGAAGTTGATTCCAATTCGGACATGGAGCTTATAGTCTTCAACTCTGTAGCCCAGACCAAGTGCTTTGTTGTCATCATTGCCCATCTGATTTGGTAGGATGATGGTCTTTGTCCTTTCCTCATTACAGCGCTCCTTCCTCCCACTTTGCCCAGAGAAGACCCATGGCTTCAGCTCAAAACCTTCGGACTTCAGGATCCTCTCCACATTGGCTGTGATGGAGTTTAGCTGGACAAGGCTGTTGTGTGAAGTAAGGATGTCGTCAACGTAGCTGTCGTTATGAATCACTAGACGTTCCTCTTCAAGGTGGGCAAAGAGAGGGAGGTTTGCAGTTTCACGCATTGCCAGTTGCGCTATGCACCCTGCAGGTTTGTCTCCTATGTTCACTCTTGAGATCGCGTATTCCCCCAGGTCCTCATTCTCAGTATCTCGCCAGAGGAATCTGTGAAGATGCACTTCTTGGTCTTCCAGCCAGACTGAGTTATACATCTTTTTTATGTCTCCCAGGGCAGCATGAACTCCACATCTGAATCTGAGCAGTACAGCTCGAATCTGGTTAAGGACATCAGGGCCTTTCATCAGCAGGTCATTCATGCTGACACCTCTGCACCTTTGACTGCTATTCCAGACAATTCGTATTGGAGTTGTAACCGAGTGTGGGTTTGGAGCAATGAGGTGACTGAGATACCAAACTGGTCCATCCCAACTGGTGATGGTGCCTTTGGGTAGTTTGAGGGCTGCTTTTCTATTTACCATATCATGGACTTGTGCAGCATAAGCCACCTTCCACTCCGGTCTTTTGGCTAATTGTTTTTCTGTTCTCAGGAATGTAGCCTCAACCATTTTTCTGTTGTTTGGTAAGGAAATGGGGTCCTCCACCCAGGGATACCTGGCATGCCAGTGTGGCTCTTTGCTGTGGTGGTCCTCTGTGACATAGGTGAGGCCGTCCCTTACTACTTCAAGTTCCCGTTCCTCTGCGAGAGTCATCTCTTTGCCGCCTGGTTGACATTTTCCACAGCGGCATCCTCCACACTTTGGATCACATGCTGCACCAATACTGTCCCATTTCCACCACTCTAGGAAATCCCGGTAGGTGCTTGAAGTGCTTGACCTCTGGAGCTTGGCGTGAACATGAGTGTTGGGAAGGTTTGTTCAAGCTGGGCCAGTGAGTTCTTTGTACTTTAAGGCAGCAGTCCTCATTGATCTTGCTAAGTGAGCCCTGGACATGTGGGCGGACACAGTAAGGTCTTCAAAGAGTTCAGGATGAGAGCCTCCGACTGTCATCCCCAATGGCCCGTCCCATAGCACAAGGTCTCCAATAACTCTGATCCGTTGAGGTGCTAGCTGGCCCTCTCTGTGGCTTATAAGCAGACTGACTTCATCTGGTCTTGTCAGAGCTCCAAGTGGGACATCCGGAAAGAGTTTCTGTAGCCGTTTGGAGTCAACACTTTTGTGAATGTCTGCAATATTGTCCCAGACCATAACAGACCAATTGATGCGATTTAAGAGTGCCTTTTGGAGTCCTCACTCTGATCTTCAAGAGGTACCGCTTTGTCTCCACAATGGTCTTCATTCCTCCAACACCGTGCACGATGAGAGTGATGTCTTCGCTTCGAAGGTTCAGTTTGTCTGCAGTCGTGTGGGTGATGTAATTGGTGTCAGACGCCAGGTCAATCAGTGTTCCAATCTTTTGTCCAGCATTTGTGGTGTCTTCCAATAACATCATCAACACTGGCAGTTCCTGCAATCCACTTCTTTCTAAAAGTCCTGATTTGGCTTTTGTGTTTGACATCTTGGCTGCAGCACTGGAGAACGCATCATGAAACTGCCTTGCCAGCTCTGGGGAAAGCCTATTGACAAAGTTTTCTTGTTCCTCTGTGTACGTTCTCCTGCTTTTGCCATCCATGGAGCCAAGTTTGCTCCTCTTCTGTGCTGAGCTGCTTTTCTTGTTCGGATAGAGGTAGAAATGATGCTCAGGTGCATGTTCATCCTTGCAGGCATGGTTGGTGCATAGGAAGTCATCTTTGCAGTCTGAACTGACATTATGGACATCAAGACATCTGTTGCATGCTCCCAGCTTCTTAACAGCAGCTTTCTTGTCTGCAAGCTGCAATGCCCGGAACTGCATGCAGTAGTAGAGTTTCTTCCTGTGCTTCCCATCTCCGCAGACAACACAGCCATTGCGGTCATCACATGCCCTGGTGGATTTCGTCCTGGCATATCTTGGCTCATGCTTCGATTCCCTCTTATTTGGTTCCTCATCCAATTGTTCCAGCTGCTCATAAATACGCTCTTGCCCTTTCAGGAAGTCCAACAAACCATCAAACCTGTTGACTGGAGTTACAGCATTCCTGGGATCTGCTGCATAGATGAGCCATTCCTTTCTGAGAGGTGCTGGGAGTTTCCCCTCAATCAACCTGGTCACGAGTGGGTTTTTGATAGCGCCAGTGTGCCCAAGCTCACTGAGATCTTGAAGTGCTTTCTCCACAGCTTGGATTAACTCCACTACTCTTCGTGGCTGGTTGCTTTTGACGGGTTGTATTCTCTGCAGCTCCTTCACAATTTCTATAGCAATGGACGTCCGGTTGCCATAGCGATTTCCCAGAACACTGAAGATGTCATCAGCAGTGATATGGGTGGTGAGACGAAGGTCTTTCCTGATCTTGTCCTCAACACTGTCCAGCAATTGGGCCCTTTTCACTTCCCTGGAACCGGTTGGCTCACCTTGTCTTTGGAGTGCTTCCCAGTCCTTTTTCCACCTGTAGAAGTCACGTTTGATTCCGGTGAACTTAGGAAGGGTTATTGGCTTCAACTTGATGGCTGGTACGGGGTGACTGGACGTAATTGGTTCCTTCCTGACCTTTTCCTTTACCCCCTCTTGTATGAAGTCAGCCTTTTTGGAGACAAGCTTGGTGGCTTTTATTTCCAGGGCTTTTAAGGTTGTCAGGATTTCAGCTACTGTATCTTCAGGAATCCATTGTCTCCACCGGCTATGTACCTCTTTTGCAGTCTTCATTAATCCTTCAAGGTGGTTCAGCAAGAACTGGTATCCATCCAGGTTCATATCCTCAGGGTCCACAGCAGTGGTGCGTATGCACTCCTCCTCTGCTGTCAGAAGAGCTATGGATACTTCATTTTTTCCAAACTTGTTCCACAGGACCTTCTGAAGTAAACCTTTGACCTCCGCCCGCTTTGACACACATTCTATTGAAGTTTTGTCCAGATCTTCTTGCTGCACTTCAGTGAGTTCTGTTTCCCCATCTCTTAGCAGCATCAGGAGTTTGGCCTCTACCTTGTCATTGGCTTCCATAACTTTGTCAGCTGCTTCGATGAGCGTCTTAAAACTGTCTCTGAGCTCCTCCTCAGACAAGTCATCATGGTTCCTGGTGAGGCTGTTAACCTGGCGGGTGAATGATGCTTTTGCAGTTGTCCTCTCAGTCTTAAGCTGGTCAATTGCCTTCTTGTCGGCCATACTCACAATTCAGGTGGAGTTGGAGGGAACTGGGTGAATTTAAGCCGTTGAATCTTTAGTCAGGGGGCCTGGACTATCCTGGTTTCCAGAACTTCTTTTCCCCGTTGTCCAGTGGGGGGACTGGTTTTTCACTGTTGTCCAGTGGGAGGACCGGTTTTTCACTGCGGTTTTTCACTGTCAAGTTATGTTGTTTTTTTTTTTTTTTTTTTTTGAGGTCTCCCCCTAACTTGAAAAGGGTTTTGACTGTGTTGACAGGGATTACACTGGGACTTCACTCTTTATCTCCAATGATGAGACAGATTTCTCCTTTCTTTTTCCTCTTTTATTTTGGACTTAATCATTTCTTTTCTCATTGAAAAGACAATTGCAGATTGCAAGCTGATTGCAAGGTGAAAAACCGTCAGCCACCCTGGTCTTTACACAGTTGAACTCCACTGTCTTGGTAAACTCCTCGAGCAGTACTTGAACCGAACCGAACGCTGAGCAGTGTAGCAACTGACTATTTTAAGGAGTGGTTTCTTCTGGTACGAGCCTTTCTGATTTCTGAATGGCTTTCAGCTGCTGGCACACCTGCATTCATTCCAGCTCTCTCCTCAGGGGGAAAAATGGTGCCACTCATCTTTGGACTACAGCTTCGGCCATATTTGTAGTTTACCAAGACACTCATCTTTAGACTACAGTTTCGGCCATATTTGTAGTTTGCCAAGACAATTATTAAGGGTCAATGGTTACTGTACTGTACAGCGTATTGTGTGAACAGGCTACAAGGTGCATGAAGAAGTAATAATAATAAAACATTTAATTTACAAGCACCTTTCAAAGCAAAGTAAAAAATAAGTCCAATTTCGATGGTAGGATGAAAAATAACAACTGCTCATCCCAATACATCGATACCTCGGATTACAAACTTAATGGGTTCCCAGAAAGTGTGTGTAATGCGAAAAGTTCGTCTGCCAAACATTTATTTCCCATATGAAACCATTAAAATGAGAATAATCCATTCCCAGGTTCCCATAAAAAATAAATCCCAAGGCCACCTCCGTTTCCACAGGCTGATAAATTCCTTATATGGAGCTTGGACGCCCTCTTCTGGTGGCTTTTGGGTGCAACACGGTTTTCAGACCAAACATGTACAGCAAAATACATTGACGTGATGGAAGGACTGCTACAATGTCTTTTTTTTTTTCGGTTAGGGGCGTTCCTTTAGTGACGTCACGTACGGACTCGTCACCAACTCAAAAACAAGACTTCCTGAATATTCAGAGCGAGTCTTAAAACGTAAAATATAGCTATATGCGGTGGAATCTTATTAAAATACACTCCGTATAAGTCATTTGAAGCCATTTTACAAATAATGGACACAACTTGTCCGGAGACGTCGGTTTAAAACTACACAAAATAAACCTTATTTAATGTATCATAAATGTGCTATTGTATTGTAATTCAAGGAAAAAACGGTACTATTAAATAAAGTCGTTTTATTTACCTTTGTCCATTAAGATACGCACACATGGACTCTACTGCCCCCCGGTGGCCGTCATCTGTAATACAAAATGGCTGAATTTCACACAATGACCAAGTCGATTATTTTGTTGATGTAATGTAGGGAAATAGATGCCCATTTCATGGTAAGATCAGAGCATTGTCATCAAATGGTAAGTATAGTTTTGCTTTTTTGAATGTTTCTGTGCTGATGACCATTTTGTGTTTGGGAGCCTTTTACTGAGCATCGTCATCTTTATTATGTTCATAGAGTTGCTTGTTCTGTAGCCACAAGGGGACATAAGCCAGTGTCTTCTTCTGCCGGTCCCAAGCCGAGATAAAAACAGAGGGTTGTGCCAGGAAGGCCATCCAAAACAAACATGCGAATCAAACCTCTGAAGTTGGAGGACACTGATTTGCTGTGGAGACCCCTCGAAGGGAAAAGCTGAAAGGAAAAGAAGAAGTTTTATTTACCTTTGTGATGGTAGTTGTCAATGGATGACAAACAGAAACACCTTTTGCCACACGTAGCAATGGTCGACTTAGCATACTCACAAACGCATACCTCGTTCGTGTTTTTCGACGATCTGCTTCTTTTGTTCGACCGTAATTTTCTTTTTGTCCTCTTCGCCTTAACACTAGCCTGTGGTGGGGTATTTTAAAACTATTCCGCCAGCTGCCGTGGTGCTGTTCGACTGTGTGGTTTGTTGTTCTTCCCCGGAAAACTAGTCCGCCAGCCATTGTGGCGCTCTGTGTGTTTCCCAAAAACTAGTTTGTATGCCAAGATTATATTCTCGCGAATTTAATGTTCGTATGGCAAATAGTTTGTAAGCTAAAGCCTTTGTAAACTGAGGTATCACTGTACATGGGAAGTGCTTTCAATTAAACTGAACATAAATGATCTGATTTGTATTCATTAGAAATTAAAATCGTAATCATGAATTCTCAATTCTCGTCATCAGCAGGAGCTGACATATTATGGTCATGAACCCGTGCGCACTTTCACGGGCAGGCCTGTATTTTCACCTCCACCATCCTTCTGCTTACCATCATTTGCCACCAAGCTACGTAACAAGTCATTATGTTCTTGCATTATGTTTGACATCACAGCACAATGTTTGACCTGGCGGTGTACACAGCCTGCAGTGTTGAAGAATCATGTTAGGTGGTCACGAGGAAAAAAGCATACTATGTTTTCAGTCGCAAAACTAAACACAAAAATCCACACAAGGGGAAAATCCACACAAGGGGAAGAACACCACAGAACAAAAAGCCAAAGGCCAATCCAAACATAAAACAATGTTAGGCATTTAATTTCCTGCATTTCTTTCTGTTGGTTATTGAGGCCAAGGCAAGGCTGCTTTTCACTGGTCAAGCAGCAGTCCCCTGCGGTGCCACTCCAACAGTGATGCTGGCACATTACTTATGCCAAATTTTTGCAATTGGATCTTGACAAGGACAACAAATGTTTTCCAAGTCCTTCCCTTGGGGTCCGAGGCACACTCCAGGGATGAGGAGTCAGAATAGCTCATAGGAGTGTGCGTCGCCAGAAAGCTGAGTGAACAACAGAGTGGCTTGTTAGTGTTTTTCATATGAACAGACTTGCAATCCTCATGGCTGGAGGAGCTGAGCCCTACCGAGCTGAGGCTGTTGTGAGAGAAACACTGAATTATGTATCATGGAAGCACCCCTCCTCCCCTTTTAGCTCCCCCTCTCCTTTGCCATTCACTGAAAGATGAGGACAGCGAGATGACGTTTCACAGGAGGTCAGGACCGATAGACACAGTCAGCCGTGTCGCTTCTTCTTTTTTTCCGCACCATTTCACCGAATTGGGAGGGAAATGCCAGTCTCCGGCCTTTCAGCCCGTGAGCGTCTGGGTGAGGAACAATCCTGTCACCCGGAGCCTAGACATGGACACAATGACACATTAATGACACCTTTGGGCCGGTGAAATCAGTCGAGGGGGAGGAGTAGCTTCTAATGGTCTGTTCCATCGATTCTCACAGATGATGACCATCTTCTGCGAAGCCTCCAATGAGCGCTGAGGTCAGAAGGTCATGGTTTTAAAAAATCAATTCCTTTTTAACCTCATCTTGAAGAGAGGATGGGCAGAATAGCATTTAAATGAAGATGGAATACTTTCCTGTTTGTCAAATATGATTATGAATTGTGTTCTCTTGTCCAGGTTTAGTGCTTTTCTCATTAGATGCTCTTGCACCGTTGTTCTTTTTTCCACCTCCTCCTCCTCCTCCTCCTCCTCATTTGAACCTTGTTGCTCCTTGTTCTCTTGACACTTCATTGACAGGCTGTTGCTTCTATTTCTGTCTATCGCCGTTGGCTATATATTCTGCATATTGTACATGAAACCCACATTTGGAACACCTGCTCGCTTTACACACTGTAAAATATGACTTTTTTTTACATATATCTCCCGCTATTCTGCTGGTGGTTACTTGAAGATTTTATTCGAAAATTGGTACATTTGCAAAATTGAGTATGAATGCTGATTATTACTATTGTCAGTACCAAACCCCAGATAAATAAAAACACTACAGTTTATAGCTGCTCATCCCCTATAGCAGCATAAGGGATGACCAGATCGTGCAAACCAGGATCCCTTGAAATACACAATGTCAATCAAATTTATTTTCCATAGCAACAATTTCATTGGATACTCAATGAGCGTGATCAATATAATTGACACATTTTCTGCCTGCATGATTATCTTTTGGAATACGGCCAATAATTTGCAAATCAAAAGGATTCATGTTGAGGAAGAAATATAAAGCACCCATCATTCATTTTCATACAACGAACAGCATTTTTTTTCTTGAACACCACAACGTCAATACTCTCAAAATCCATTCACTTGGCAAAGATAGTGGTTGAAGCTACAAGTCTTTGGTGTAAACCTCCTTCATGCGGTCCTTTCAAATGTTGTTGATTCTAAGAACAGCCCCTCGGGCTAACCGGGGTTCACAGAAAGGTCATCAAGTTCTTGAAGCATCCTCCGGCCTTTCAAAACAAGCCAAGGTTTGTGAGGACTGGGTGACACCCTCTCCCAATTTCAGGCCATCTCTCTCCCTTTTTCACACCATCAATCACACAAAAGCAGGCCCAGGGTAGATTACAGTGTTTTACATTACAAGTCAATGAAAACCAAACAAAATGCGACAATGTCTTACAGATGAATCCAACTTCCTCTGGAGTTTCACCCTTACTCGTCAAAGCCACCACTGGATGCAGACATTCTAGAATCACAGTCTACTTTTCATGACGATTATTCCACACAATACAATTACTATCTATAAAAGAGAGTAGTTCATCCCGGAGGTGTGTTTCTCTCAAAAAGATAAAGAAATTTCCCCTTCGGTGTATTATATATGTCATGTATTATATGTCAGGTTGATTCATCATTGTATAAATTTGACTTGGTTGTACTCAAGAGCTGTGGAAAGCCATTGCCGATATGTAGACCCAGACAACTAAATGAGAGCATAAATATGAATGTCATGCTACAGGCCTGTGGCATTATTATATTGTATGTCCCTTTCCTGCTATAGATCCATTTGTGTTTCTGAGCTTGGAGCTTAAATATATGCCTGGCTCAAACATGGAGGCGTTGAGAATGAAAGCTTTTAAAATCATGATAACTAGAAGGATGTAAAAATTATTAGCCACATCATCAAAGCTGACAGTGTTGTATGTCCTATGCTTGATTCTGGTATTTTGACTTTGGTTTGAGTCTGACAACATAATTTAGATGTAAGGTACAGTATATGGTCCTAACCACCGGTAATTATATCATGATTAATCTCACATCGTACTTTTTCTTCATTTTTGTTCTGTGATTCCATGATTCACTAAGAGGGGGTGTGCATACCAGACTTGGTTTCTATATCTATATGTAGACATCTGCATTGATTTGTTTATTTACAGTAATTATTTGCTTGTTTATTTATTTTGGTCTGGTTTTGGGCATTGGTTTTGGCCTGGATACTGTTTGAAGGATCATTAGCTTTGCTTCAAGTTCGTCATGGGTGTTGATGGGTCAGATGACCCGAGGAAAATATGGAAGCAGACTGAGGCGTATGCAATTAAAGGATGCCTTCATTTGCATACACCTTTGGGTTTGTCGAGATGTGATACTGCATATATTTACTTCATGGGGTGCTATCAGTGACAATATTTTAATTCAGAAGTTAGAGTCAAAGCATTGCCGTAGTTAGCCCACCCACCAATCGTCCTTTTTTGAATGCCACACCAGTTTTTTCATATTGCTGAAAATGACTCATGATAAATTTTTCACGTAGGCTATTAATCATTGAAAAGATTTGTTCCCATTCTTTATTCTGAGACAGAAAAAAAACAAGTCTCAATAATGAATGAGAGATCTGCTTGGAAGAGAGTCAGCACAGGGTAACTAACAGAAAAGGTATCAGTATAGCTAAGGTAATCAAATAGCTGAATGGGGAAAGAAAAAGTTATTGATGAGTAATCACCATCCTTAAATGTTTTAGAAGCTTATTTCAAGAAACGAAATGTGGTGTGAAACACTTCCAGGTGTTGTCTCGGTCCTTGTGTACACACTCAGCACATTGCTCAATTACTGTTCACAGTCATGCAGAGCAAACGGAAACGGCCTGTCACAGAGGCAAACACTGAATATACACTCATACATACACACACCATATCAATCACCTCAGTGCATAAATTTACCATTGTAAAAGGCCATTCGTCGCTTCAAAGGTTTTATATTTCTATGGGAAATGTTCAACCTGCTGAAGTTCCCCAGTTTCTACATTTCGCCAGGTTCAATAGTACCACCACATGACGCTCGGACAGCAACCGTTTAGGCTCTTAAAATCATGTCATATTACTGAAAACATGTTTAAAGGGAGCTCAAAACGAATTTCTTTAATTTGTCATGTCCCTCAATGCGTCCCAAGTCATGAGGGTTTCGTCCTCTCTTATGGTGCCACCTAGTGGCGGTTTATAACATAAACACTGTGTCTGGACAGCATTTTACGACCACAGCAGGCGTCTCATTCATATCTTCTTTTCCTTCCAGCTTTTCCCTTCAGGGGTCGCCACAGCGAATCAGTGTCCTCCATCGCATGTTTGTTTTGACATCTCACCAGATTACAAGCTGTGTGTCTTCTTCTTTTGCTTTCGGCTTTTCCGTTCAAGGGGTCACCACAGAAAATTAGCGCCCTCCATCTTTAGAGGTTTGATCCACATGTTTGTTTTGGCCAAGCTTTTACGTTGGATGCCCTTCCTGACACAACCCTCTGTATTTATCCGGCTTGGGATCGGCCCCTAGTAAATTTGTTGCAGTTCATGACGTCCGTCATCACAAAAAATATTTTGGCTTATTTTATGCTCAACAGAACAATCAAATACCTTTGTCACAGACGGAATCAATTGGTGTCACAAAACCCCATCCAATAAATGCACAATGAACAAGTGCAGCCTGCCATTATTTTAGGACAAACATATGTATTAATGCTCATCGTCAGCACTAATAAACTCATGTTTATGTTCATTCAACCAACAGACAGGCATTCACTTGCACAAGGCTCATTAGTGTGATGCTGAGACTTTGTGCTCCAGGGGGAGAAAGAAAAGTCGGGATGAAAATGAGGGAAACAGAGGCAAACTTCTCCTGTCATTTAACAACCTACAAAACATCAAAAATCCTATGGGTCACAATGTAATCAACATGACCTGAATGAGTGTGAATGTCCAACAAATACTAATTTTATCTGACAAATTAAAAAGTCAATTATACTATTTGCTTAATTCGCACACACCATACCTTACCTTACACTCACAAAGAGGAGATGTGACCATTTACTCATATGAGCCCAGAATGAACAACTACTCAACAACAGTAAAGCTATTGCATTGAGCTTTCATTCAGGATATTTGTGTTTTTGGTGTCATTTTTATTCTCTGTAGTTTAGGGAAGCAAATTGTTGGCAGAAGCTCTGTTTGAGCCATAGTGGTAGATGAAAAGCATCAGCACGGGGAAAACAATGGCATGTTGGAAATAGACAGCAGTGTAATGATGTAAATATATAATTACAAGCCTTTCCAATAAAGAGATTGGAAGCCAGTGCTCGCATTGTGATGAATCATGTGAGATTTGTGCGTCACAGTGGGAGTCACAACACAAAAGAAAATAGTGAGTGCCAACTGATGAACAAAAAGTCCGGAAAATCACTCACATACTAAATAAGCCCTTTCAGATACTCGCGCTGTCAGGTTGATTTTGTGTCAACAAACTTTTTATACTGATTGTAATGGACTGTGAGGATATAAAACTCTGACAAAAGTTTCTTTGTTCGGAAAAACTATTCGCTCTTTGACCATTTAGCCCTTGGTTGCCATGAATTGTATGAATAATACATTAGGACTGTCACTAAATATGTTTTTTTTGTGTGTGAATCAGCTGGGATGCTTCTGAAAAAGAATTCATGGGACTTTCGCAAGTCAGTGGAGTGTGTTTATTTTAGAGTTCGAATAAGAGCTTGAACTTCATTTCCTCATTTGCCTCATCTGAATAAATAGCAGTATCGCCCAATATGAAAGGCAGAAATCCAACCAATGATTGCATAAAGAATAATTTTTGTGTAGAAAAACTGTTCTAAAAAGATTGTTCTATTATTATTAAAATACACAAAAACATGAATACCCTCCACCACCACCACCATTACATTCCTCACCCAAAATACAGTCCAGCTCCTCTCCGTTGTTGAGTAAAATTGCCTCTGGCCACTCGTTATAGAGCGCACTGTTTGACATTTTCGAAAAAATTTAGAATTATTTGAATCTCTTCATTTACAGAATAAACATTAAACACTTTTAGAGCTGGTATAAAATTGGATTAGATTGGATTGGATTGGATTTGCCTTTATTCGTCTCGCAGTGGATACATTTACATTTCACAGCAGCAAAGTTATGAAATTGTGATTGTTCATGTAACGTGGCGGACTTCAACTCACTATAAACATTTGCCGTGCTACAAAAACGTACTCGCACAGACACATGAACAGACATTATGCTTGGGGAAAAAAACAACATAAGAAACTATGCTTATCTCAGCATATGCAGCCCTTCTCTCTTTGGCATTCACTCATACACATACACACATCTTTAGACAGGCCTGTGTTTCATCCCCAAATTCATGAAGGCAAAACTCTCATCCTCTCCCAACTATTCATTCCTCTTCAACACTTACAGCCACTGTTCCCTGGTCAGTCCCAAGACTGCATCTGAAATCTCCACTCTGGCAAACACTGTGCAGTTCCACTTTGCAGCTTTGTCCAATTCATATATGTACCTTAAAAAACAGAAGAAAATAAGATCCAGCAAATTCATTGATTTGATTCGCATTGAGCAGCACCCAGGAAACAGTTACATAGTACTGTACTGCAGTTGCAAATGTGAAAGAAACGACCCCCAGTAACATAAAAAACTGGAGTGAAGAACAGTCTCAATCTTCCAGTAGACATTTTCATCTTGCCCTAGTTTTAACGTTAGCTTCCACTGACCCCTGTTGGGCAAGTACATTACTACAACATCAGACAACAAACTGTTTTGTAGTCATTTTGGTCACTTACCTATTTCAAGAAGGTTTGACAACCCTGAAGCCCTTACACGTCGGTACAGAACCCGAAAGGGATACGAAAATAATTTCTTCTAATTGGAGGAACTAATATTTTTTTTAATCCCCAGCGGGTGGGAAAACGCTCTCCTATGTCAGTTTCGTGGTCAATGCAGTAGCTACCGAGCTGCCTGCTAGCTGCATATAGTAGCTGCTTACGTAGCTCTTCTTTTCCTTTCGGCTTTTCCCTTGACGGGGTTGCCACAGCAAATCAGTGTCCTCCATCTTTAGAGGTTTGATCCGCATGTTTGTTTTGGCCAAGCTTTTACGTCGGATGCCCTTCCTGACACAACCCTCTGTATTTTTCCGGGCTTGGGACCGGCACAAGAAGACTTATGTCCCTTTGTGGCTACAGAACAAGCAACTCGCTCAGTAAAAAGCTCCCACTCGGAGCCATGAATGGGCGTGGTTTAGTAACTGGTGGGAAAATCTGATTTGGTGCTGATTGGCACAGCAAACAGACTTCCTTTAGTGCTCACAGGCTTTTGCTTTTTCATTCATAATAATTATTCATTATTCATCATTAATGAAGGGTTTTCCCTTACAAAGCTTGTTAATGCTATTAGTAACAGCTGCAGTGGGGTGGGAAAATATTTTCTGTGTGCCGTAAGAAGCTAATATGGTTTAATAATGCACATGTCTGTCACATTAAATTCAGGAGGATAATCTGTTACGCATCCATATTTTACAATGAGCTCAACAAATTATTGCCATTTCAATACTTTTGTGGGCGACTGTGTGTGTTGGCTCCATCTCGTCCATGACCCTAATGCGAACAAGCAGCAGAAAATGTATGGATTATGGATGGACACTACTTATATTCCTGCTCATAGAGTTTAATTGTTGACTGGCAGTGGTGCATTCATGCTTGTTCAATTGTTGAGCTCAGCCTCTCACTGTAGATCAGGGGTCCCCAAACTTTTTCCTGTGAGGGCCACATAACTTTTCCCTTCTCTGATGGGGGGCCGGTGTCAGTTTCTAACAGAAAAAGTGTGACGATCGTAGGTGAGCTTAAAAAATTATTGTTTTCCAGAAAGCCACACATAACCAAATAACACTTTCCTGGTTCTTTACAGAAAAAAAGTCAGGAAACAAATAATAACACTATTAATGAAATAAATAATAACTAAATAACGCCCTCTGAGTTCTTCACAGAAAGAAAACAGGAAATAAATAACACTATTTATGAAAAGAATAATAACTAAATAACTCTCTCTGGGTTCTTCATAGGAAAAAAAGGCATGGAACATTAGAAGTCAATGAGACTGTTGGGCTTGAATGCGTCTTTCAGAACATCACAGTTCTGTAACTCAGGTCCAACTTCTCCATGGTTTGGTACACTGTCAAAAATATCTTCTGCCGTTGTAGTCCCTTTGAGACTTTGGATGGCTGGCAGCTCCTCACATATCTCAAAGTTTGTGCTAACTCCACGAATAAAAATGAGCAGTTGTGCTGTGTGTTGCACGTCCGTGCTCTCGTCCAGTGCTAATGGAAAAAAAGTCAAATACTTTCGTCTTCTGCTGCAGCTGGGCATATACATTACTCCCAATATCTTCACCGCGTCTGGTGATTGCACTCGTCGACAGACTTACGGCATTAAATGCATCTTTCTTCTCGGGACACACCTCCTCCGCGACATGCAGCATCCATACATTTCTGAACAAACACTCCGTCTGTGAAAGGCTTAACGCTGCTTGCTATCAGTTTAGCTACCCGAAAGCTGGCCCGAACGGATGCCTTGTTCAGCTGAGCTTGGCGTACAAATGTATTCTGCTGAAATAGTAGTCCACTTTTTAGCTTTGAGAGTTGTCTGCTCGTATTTGGCCTTGCAAGCTATCGTACTTGTCTTTGTGACGGGATTCATAATGTCGGCGAAGGAAAGGAGTCCAAGATGGCGCCCGAGTAGGCAGCCGTCAGCAAGTGCGCTCATGAGCCTTGCTTTTTTGTTGGCGTTTTTGTCTTGTTTTGTGTTTTCATTTGTCACTTTGTGTTGTTGTGCATCGTACGGAATGGATATGGATTGTTTTTCTGCATTTTTGACCACGACATTCATCAAGGAGGAATCTGTGCTGAGCCGTTGCGCCTTTTCGGCAGCATGAATATGCCATGACTGTTTTTGATTTGGGAGGAATGTCAGTGCCATTCAACTGTCAATGCTGGACAGCTCTGGGGCCATTGTGCTTTTTTTGCGCCTGTAATGGGCAGCATCTTTACAGCCTCACTTTGTTCAGCGGAAAGGTCGGTGCTGTTGGACAGTCTGCGGCTGGATGGATGCATGGCTTGAGGAGCCCGCGATAAGAAGAAACGAGCGTCAGCGTAGAGTTGCGGCTTGGAATTGAAGCGGATTTATGTGGGACAGGAGATGTGAGACAATCTCTTTTCGTCAATGGATGCTACAGCTGTGTGTTTGCTTTCAACATTTAGCTTGTAGTCGACGTGCACATTCCACCATGATGTCCCTGATCCACTGGTGGAAAGACGCTTTGATCCTCTCCTCTTTCATCTAGAACTGCTTCATGTAACAAAGAGGGTACAGAAAGTGCTTAAGAATGAATGACTCTCTGTGTCACATTGTCTTTGTGCTGTCATGTTATTTGTTATTTAGGTTTTTTTTTGTTATTTTGACTTCGAGACGGCGCCACAAGAGTGGCTGCCTTTCCAGCAGCTCATGTATTTTGTTTTCCTACTTTCATCCTTTCATCACTTTGCTGCTGTGAAATGTAAATTTCTCCACTGCGATACTAATAAAGGCATATCCAATCCAATCAAAGATTGTATTCTTTGAATACTGCCACCGCCTCTTGACAGATGAGACAAACAGCCTTTTCTTTGTATTGAACAAAAAAAGTTTTTCCACTGCAGGTAAAATACTCTGCATTCTGAATCAATTTTTCTGTTACCTAACCTTTTCGCCATTATTCCGTTCTCTCTTCGACAGGAAGGTTTACAAGAGAAAACAGGTCTCGGACCAAATAGAGCACCAAACTGAGCGCACCTGAATGTACCACCGGACTCCCCTCCACTTCCTCATACGTCACTTTCTTGTGTCGCATCACATTGTGACCGACTCCTTTAGCGTTCTATTGTGAGCAGGCGTGTTTGTATTGTTCAATCAAGATTATAAACACCATACATTGATTACATTGAATAAAATAGGAACAGATAATGATCAAAAACCGACGTTTGACTTGTAAAATGATTTTTTTTCTTCTTCTGGAGGCCAAATAAGAAAAAAAATCTGATAGCATCTCTGGGATTGTTCAGGGGGCCGGGCCAAATGTGCTGACGGGCCGGATACGGCCCACGGGCCGTAGTTTGGTTCATACTGGGAAAAGAGCAATCTCTCAACTTTAACTCTGTGTAAATCCGAATGTTATCCTTGTGAGGCAAGCCACAAAGGGAGCAAAATTAGGACAATGATGCTGTGAAATCCCCAAAATTAGTTTTGTGATATGCATATTGAAACCCATTGAATCAACGCTTAATGTCTGCTCTTCAAAAAATATTTAATTTAAGTTCCATTGTGCAGAATGATGACAGTGTTACTTCATAACTCAGTATATAAGGTGATGGACCCTCATGATTGCCTTATTGTAGCTAGGCTACCCTCTGCTGGTTATGTACTTTATGTTACTTCCGGGTTGAGTGAAAGCTGGCACGTGTGGCTGCCGCTGCTCACCCACAGAAAAAATATCATGTGACTGTAAAGTGTCCTTGAGAGTTTTGAAAGGCGCTTATAAATGAAATGTATTATTATTATTATTATTATTATTATTATTATTATTATTATTATTATTATTATTATTATTATTATTATTATGATAACTACATCTAATGGATTCTTTTTTACCATTTGATGTAAACAAAACAAATTTGTACCCGAAGAATATGCATTATATAGCACATATATAGCACGCCGGTTTCACAGTGCAGCGGTTGTGAGTTTGAGACTGCCGGCCTCCCTGTGTGGAGTTTGCATGTTCTGCCCAGCCCCATGTGGGTTTTCTCTGGGTCTTCCGGTTTCCTCCCACATTGCAAAAACATGCATGGCATGCTGATTGAACACTCAATGTCCCTGAGTGTGAGAACAAATGGTTGTTTGTCTTTTTGTGCCCTGTGATTGGGCATTTCTCTCTATTTTCCCTCTATTTTCCAGACCGTGAAATCCTCATTCAGGTTGCGGGGAGTCCTGGAGCCTATCCCAGCCGTCTTCCGGTTGTAGACGGGGGACACCTAGAATTGGTTGCCAGCCAATCGCAGGGCACACAGAGACAAACCACCAGGCACCCTCATACTCACACCTAGGTACAATTTAGAGTGCTCAATCAGCCTACCATGCATGTTTTTGGAACGTGGAAGGAAACTGGAGGACCAGGGGAAAACCCAGGCGGGCCTGGGGAGAACATGCTAACTCCACACAGGGAGGCCGGACCGGGTCTTGAATCACGACCTCTGCACTGTGAAGCCGGCATGCTAACCATTTGATACTGGGACACCGTCATGATAAGTAAAAAATAAATAAATAAATAAATAAATAAATAAATAAATAAATAAATAAATACACACACATACATACATACATACATACATACATACATACATACATACATACATACATACATACATACATACATACATACATACAAACAAACAAATACAATAAAAAAATAAACAGTAATATGCACAATTTGACTATTTATTTTAATCATTCATTCATTTCATCATGTATTTTGTTTTTCTACTTTCATTCCTTTCATCACTTTGCTGCTGTGAAATGTAAATTTTCTCCACTGTGAGACTAATAAAGGCATATCCTATCCAATCCATTCTTTCAACCACTAGCTCACCATTAACCACCTTCGTTGACCTTGCCCCAAAACTGTGTGTGATTAATCCTAATCTCGATTTTGCACCCCATTCTTATTTTAATTTTATTTATTTATTTAATTGTATTTATTTATTATTCCTGACATCAACGTCCATGAGCTGACATTGGAGAAAAGACAAAAGAAGTTCGGCTGCCCAATGAAATGAATGTGTGATGTGCGTGCAAACGGCGCATGCCCCTCCCTCTCCGGCTGCAAACATCGCTGCTGACCTGCGGTGATGCTGTCATCAAACCGGAAGATAAAATCCGATGAAAGCACCCATGCAGGCCTTGCCATTCATATTTGGATTTTGCAAGTGCTTGCTGACGCGTATTTGTTGTTCGTGTGCGGCACCGCGGCGCGTGTAGGACGTCGCTTGGATTCCAAGGACATTGGCGATGTGTACGTCTGACGTCTGACGACGACTGCACAGTGTGATCGCGGCTTCATCGAGTTTCATTGATGTGAACCAGCGCCCGTTTGGACGATTCCACGTCACGAGATGTTCGCGCTAGACAGATGCTGCGGAGCTGCACTTGGACGACCATAGATTGGGACGCCCCTTCTCCTCGCTTCATGAGAAAACAGCTTCTTCTTTTTTCTTAGTGCATACAATGATACCCGCTAGCGCCGCATCAATGTTACCGTCTGCAGAAGCTGCCAAACTGTACCAGACCAATTACGTCCGTAACTCCCGCGTCATCGGACTCCTGTGGGCGATCTTCACCATCCTGTTCGGCATCGTGAACGTGACCATCTTCTCGCAGCCCTATTGGATCGGCGATGGCGTGGACACGCCGCAGGCCGGCTACTTCGGGCTCTTTCACTACTGCATCGGGGACGGGGTCTCCAGGGAGCTGGCCTGCCAAGGCAGCTTCACCGAGTTCTCCGCCATTCCCTCCAGAGCCTTCAAGGCTGCCTCCTTCTTCATCGGGATGTCCATGTTGCTGGTGGTTACCTGTATCGGATGCTTCTCGCTGTTCTTCCTTCTCAGTACCTCCACGGTGTACAAGATCTGCGGCTGGATGCAGGCCGCCGCAGGTAAGGAGCTCGAAATGGTCAACAAATTGCTGGAACCACATGTGACTTCATCACTGTAAGATAAACACATATACACAATATCGATAATGACATGAGTCAACATATTTTTGCTACGTCAGTTAATTGGATATGCAAGTAAACTTTTTGTTGTTGCTCTGATTCTCTGATTCTCATTCTTAATCTGCCTGCATAATTTTCTTTAGAGTCCGACATATCAGGTTTTCATAGTAATGATAATATACAGTACTTGGTAATATGTTTCCTAATTATTATAAATTAAGTCATGTTCAGCAACAAGTGGACTTTTATCTGAAATGCCATAGCTATGAATTACAACACATGGTAAAAAAAAAGTAAAGATGTGTTTGAAATCAGTGTGAAAACATGTTTAGGGACACATAAAGCCAGCTCTGCTTTATGTGTCAGCTTACTGATGACCATTGTAATTCCGTACAAAATTAAGTCCCTTTGTCAAGCGCAATACGGTACAATCCATATTTGGTGGAGTACTTCTACTTCATATTTGCGATAACTGTACTACCCTATTTTCCAGTGTGTAAGGTGCACCCAATATCCTTGATTTCCTAAAAAAAGATGACTGCGCGTTATATGCAGGTGTGCAATATGTGAAATAATCATCAGCCACAACAGGTCTCGCAACTACTGTCAGTATCCACCGACTCCATTTCCCTCTTATAATGTGGTGTGCCTTATATTTGGAAGCCTTTCATACATTATATTTCAAAAACGTTTTTCATTCATTGAAGGTGCACCTTATATGCAGGTGTGCCTTCTACATGGAAAAGGTTTGAAAATGCACCATTCATTGGGGCGCACTTCATACTCCGGTGCGCCTTATAAATCGGAAAATTCGGCATATGGAAGTAGCATAATTACACGGTCTATTACTTACCATGTACATACACATGTGAACAACTCCAGTTTTTTTTTCTGAATGGTATTTGATTTAAATGTATTTAATACTACGTTTGTTTTGATTATTTGTCGCATATACTATTTTATATACAGTAAAGTCTCGTTATATCGATATCGGATATATCGATAGTCCCGGTTATATCGATACTATTTCTATGCACGCACGGAGAAAATTACATGTAAACAGGGTCGGATATATCGACAGTCCCGGTTATATCGATATTTTTTCCGACTCCCTTGGATATTGATATAACGAGACTTTACTGTATATAAGTGGTTTGGGTAAATATTGTTGCTGTGATAATTTACTTTCCCACACTAAAAATCTATCTATCTATCTCTCTCTCTCTCTCTCTCTCTCTCTCTCTCTCTCTCTCTCTCTCTCTCTCTCTCTCTCTCTCTCTCTCTCTCTCTCTATCTATCTATCTATCTCTCTCTCTCTCTATCTATCTATCTATCTATCTATCTATCTATCTATCTATCTATCTATCTATCTATCTATCTATCTATCTATCTATCTATCTATCTAAGTTATTGTCACCATTGAACGCCATCGATGCAATTTAAGTGTTGAGTATTATGTGGAACAGGCCCAGCCTCGTGTGGCGTGGTGGGCTGAATTTATGCATTAAGGGCATTTTAATGAGCAAGCCACTGCTGCAGCAGCGAGATGAAAGAGAAAGCAGAGAGGAGAGAGTCTGACCGTGACAGGCTGCTGATGTCTAATGAGCAAGTCTGACTGCTTAGCAGCGTCGAGAGGCATTTCTATTTGATGAGGCTAAAATGTCCACTGCCATCACTTAGCTGCTCTGTGGAGGAATGGTGACTAACCCAGTTTGTGGGTTTTGATAAACCGTACAATTTAGTGTCAAATGCAAATGTGTTGCGCCAACTCTGCTCTTTTATTCATCATTACAATTTTGAAATATCACTTTGTGCACATTTTATGGCCCATCGGTTTCATTGGACAGCAACAAAATCTCCTACATGCAACTAGAAAAATGTGTTATGGTTCTGAATCAGAATCATCTTTATTGCCGAGTATGGAGAACACACAAGGAATTTGTTTCCGGTAGAACACGCTGCACTAGTACCATCGTAAATAAATTGCAAAGAGGCACTATATAGTTCTATTTGGGTTACTGTTTAAAGAGTTAATGGCTTGGGGCAAGAAGGTGTTTAAATGTCTGCTGGATTTGGTGCGCATGGATCTGTAGCGCCTGCTACCGTGTCTGTGATTCCAAAAGGTAAATTAGTGGGTACACAATACCGCTCATCACCAAAAGAACATTACAGTTACAGTGAATGGTGGGGCCAGGAATATGTTTTGGGGCTGGTTTTCCAGGGCTGGAAATGCCAGGTAGTCTTACCGCAAAACTTTGAAGGCTTCTGCAATATTCCCCACGCAGGACAAAAAAGGACAAGAAAAGCCTACTCAAGCATCTGGAGTATATTTGAGGCACGTTACATTTTACATTTTTTTTAACCCTCATGTTGAAAAAAAAAATCATGATTATCTTGTGGGTCATTTTTTACCCATATGTAAAAATCCACACAAAACAGTCAAGTAATAGGTGACATCAGCAACAACTGTTGCTGAGATGTTATAAACATACTTGAAACATTTTCGATCCCATTTGGGATATTTTAGAACTGTTTTGAAGAAAGGAAAAGGGAAGGATATTCAGTGCTTTAGTCAACACAAAAATGGAAATGGGTAAAATTGACACTTTGGCATAACATGAGCATTGATGTGATTGTTTAACTAAGAAGCTAGCTTCATCCCAATTGTAAGAGGGTGTGCACACATGTGCAACCACCTTTATGTCACTTATTTGTACTCTCCCCCGCAATGATGTTAAAAGAGTGATGAAACTGTTTTCACATTGTTGTTATGGTGTCTTGTGCATTGACATGTGTGAAATAACATTTGGAATAATACTGTCCCATAAGAAAAGTTGGAAAAAGTAACGCATTTGTGAATCATTTCCAGTGGCATTGATGATTACTCAGTTACATAATTTTTTTTGTCTTTCTTTTGCTCACATATGAACTGTCTCAAACAAACTAAAAATGATGTTCGTGTACATTGTGTAGGATTGGATTAGCCTTTATTAGTCTCACAGTGGAGAGATTTACATTTCACAGTAGCAACGTTATGAAAGTAAGAGGAAAGGAAAGGAAGAATTGGCTCGAACTTGTCACCCCTGCCCATTTCAAAGAGATTAATGGAAATCATGTACAGTTTTGTATTTCTCCCCTATGCTTTTGACATCTTGTGGGTGTTATTTGTGTTGATTGTAAACCAAAAGCATTACCTGGGTTAGGGTCATGCAATATTGTGGCCAAGTTTTCCCCCTTGCCCCTTCCAGCAGCTGCGTTTAACAAATCTCAGCACAAATATTGCGAATAGCCTATTATGATGAATGCACAACGGGTCACAGCACTTTTCTCCAGTGTTTTGTTTCACGTGAGTACTCGTCTCATGTCAGGAGGTCGTGTTGTGACTGTTGTGCTAAGATAAAAATGTTGAATGTTTAATGTAAATACAGACCCCCTAGAAACACCTGAGCTCTCTGCGTGTATGTCGAAAAGGGAAGGCGGGGGAGTGCAAAGATGAGTGCTCCCGCGTCCATTTGATGGACCTACGCTCTTTACCTGGGCGCTGCTATTTCTGTCCATGAAACAAAGCCCTCTTACCTTATCTCCTCCTATTACTTTCGTATAATGTCACCCATCTCTCCCACTCATTTTGACCTCGTTGAATATTTTCCTTCAATCCAATGCAATCCAATTCCTCAACAACAAAAAATCTCTGACTTGGAAGATAAAGCGGTACGGATAAAATCCACAGTCTTGGCCCTTGTCCATTCTCCTTTAACTCTCCAATCTCAGTGCTGGAAACAAATACTTTCATTCCAAATCAGGTCTGTGAGATCATTTGTAGTGCATCATTGGCAAAATGTCTGATTGTGTAGTGAGCATTGCTCATAACGCTGCATTTACTCCATTCGATAGGTGCCCTGCACTTGCTACCAAATTCTACAAGAGATCATTACAGCAAACAATTAGCATCCTGTATTGATCAAATGTGTGTGTATTCAAATGTACTGTGTAAGTGGATCGATTCACAATTCCATTGACTGATCAAACAGGACACTGTTTTGGACACTGTCAGAGAGTTCTTAATGCTGGAAATTTCAAGATGCTGTGATTCATTTTAAGTGTGCTCGCTGTGATCTTGAGAGACTTTTTAAAGTATCTGTACCACATCATGTGACGGTGCATTGTTGTGTTGGAAATGACGCTGCAGCTTCACACGAGTACAATGTTGTTGTTGTTGTTGTTTTTTTTTTCTTCATATATCACATCCAGTCGGATACACCCACTGGGGCAGATTTATGTAATGCACAAACTGTCTGTTACCATTATAGTGTGATGCATTGGAGTTTTCACTCTTCACAAGCACTAAGTGTCCTCTGCCACAGGGAAATGAGAGAACGAACTTATAAACCCTGAGAGGTAAACACACCACCACCAAGTTTGATATTTTTGCATATTCAGGCCTTTTACTTTTCGTCCATATCAAGTGTTACACAATAATATGGTTTAGGGGAAAATTCTACTGCAGTGAGAGGCATCAGCGTGTGGAAGATGTGCGTGCAGCGCATATAGGCTATGCCCCATTCAGCAGGATTAAGTATGAAAACAAGTAGAAAGGAGATTTTTTTTTATGAGAGCAAAACGAATACCCTGCAGTCACCCTCAATAGTCCTCGCTTCACAAAGGGCATATTTTGAAGGTGGGACAATTTATGTTTGTCAATATAGTTATATAAAATAATCAAATTAAGAGAAATTCCTTCTTTTTAGTTACTTATCAGATTCAAACCAATGTCATTAGATTTTAAAACTGACTGCATTTTTTTTACTTGGAGCAGAGTCACCCCGAATCTAAACAGTTAACGATGAAAGTACAAAATTAAAGGGGTGCACATTACAGGTGTCACGGTTTGTAAGGTGGTGGTGGACCCCAAAAATATAGGCA
Source organism: Hippocampus bargibanti (assembly GCF_051943395.1). Taxonomy (NCBI): domain Eukaryota; kingdom Metazoa; phylum Chordata; class Actinopteri; order Syngnathiformes; family Syngnathidae; genus Hippocampus; species Hippocampus bargibanti. The sequence continues at coordinate 12,021,609 of NC_142738.1, read as the reverse complement.
GGAGTGAGGAGCACAGTGTATTTGACAAATTGTATGAAATAAAGTTAGCAGGAACAAAATCTCAAACAACAAAGTCATCAGAACAGAAAGGTCCAAAGTAGCAAACAAAACCAGGAGTAAAACATGACAAGATGAAACAAACCTGTCAGGGTGAAACAAACCATTGTCGTGTTCCGAGCGTGCAAGGAACAGCTGACTCGTCGCAACGTTAATGAAGGGGTTGCATCCCTAAGCAGGCGGCAGAGACGTAGGTGCTGGCAGAGAATTTATTATAACAAAAGGCGCGGGTCCGCAAATACCACAAACCCGGATAAACGTGACAAAAAAAACACAAAAGGAGTAGAGCGAGTAGGCGGGCGGGGGCGATCCGTCCCGCCTAACAAGCTCGAAAAATAGAAAGGCACAAGGGGGTGCAAAAGCACGCGATCCCGACAATCAACAGACTTACGCGATCACGGCCAACAAACACCTCGGGTGAAGCAACTACTCGTACTGGAAGAAGTCCAAGATACGGGCGAGGCGTCGTATCATCCGGCGCTGGTGAGGTGACAGCGATGAGTTTAAATGTGCCAGTGTGGGTGATTAGGGGATTGACAGCAGCTGGCGGGGGTCAGGAGCGGCAGCCCCGCCCCAGCTGTCAACTCGCACGTGACAACCATGACCCGACACTGAATGGTCATGCCGGGAGTCCTTTTAACTGCCACTGATTAAAATGAGGAACACCTGTGGAGCTGCAGGCAGAGCCCTACAGTTTCTCTCTATTATTTTCTCTCTATTATTGATACAGTGGTTGAACTGTGGCGCATAAATATTAGTGACGAAGAAATAAAAAAAAAACATTTTAAATCTGTAAATTTACTGGTTGCTGTTGGAAGCCTTTTTTTGACATGCCATTGAACATGTATTGAATGACAGAATAATTATAGCTCTCTTTGAAATCAGTGATTCTCCACTGGTGTATTCATGAGTTGCCATTTGTATAACATAATAACAGTGAATTGACTCACTTGAGATGAGAGCATTATTATTTCAGCATTCATTTTTACATGATGATTTTAAGGTGATATTTGACATGTGTGTAATGTCAAATATGTGCCGTTGCTTTACAGAGGTTTGGAAGCAAGGCTGTAGGCCATTGTTCTAAAATGGATCAACATTGTTGCTGTCATTCTCAATTCTGCGTCTCTTTTGCATCTGTTGAACCTGTCAGTATTAACACAAAATTTGAAAGATGCTTTTGATCCCTATTGGCCTTATCGGTGCTTATCCTCAGTGAAGGTCTGCAACCTCTTTCTGGAATTGTTACGTAAGCTTTGGCTCCCTGCATCTCTGAGCTAGATGTACTTGAACACCCCTTACCCCGCCCCCAACGTCTAATCACCACTGCATCCCGCTTTGTTTTCCAATATGAAACCATTTCTTGTTAATAACTGATTTGAAAAATATAGATTGCAATAATCAACTCTGTAATTGCCAGATGAACATTTTGCTTTGCTTATACAGGGTAGCTTGTTGTGAAATATTACATGACTTATCTATCATTGATTAAATAACTGGGTTATTTAACAAGTACATCCGTCGGCATGTAGGTGATTAAAAACATTACTGAATCGGTTGATGCATTCCTTGTTCTTCCGCTGTTAGATGCTGATTTTTTTTGTAATCGGATGAGTCACTTATGCCATATTATCACAACATCCGCCATCATTGCAGTCTGCTGCAATGAAGGGAGGTTTTGAAAATGTTTCTTGCTCATCGGGTGTCACTCTCTAAGATGATAAATGATTCTCTTTTCAAGTAATCAACCAAAAATGACCAGTGATAATACACTTGAAGTCTCCACCTAGTCCGGCTATATGCGGTATCTCTCGATTTTTTTTAAACTGCCCCTTTTATATGAGTGCAATTAAAGCATATCATGGCAATATCTCTTTGCCGCGCTCGACTTTGGAGCTTGATAACAGTCTTAACTGTCCAGTTTGAAGAGCGGCCCACACCTCATTAGTGCTTGGACTGGCCATGGGAAAAATTGGATTAATCTGTCTTGTTCTATGCACTCATTATTCCAACTCATACTTTGGGCTGGAATGACTCCATCAAATGTTTTAATCATTTACTGACGCAGAGCAGAGTGCCTAAAATGAAAATCTAATCCGGAGTGCGTTTAGTCTTTCTATACTGCTATTTCATGACAATGTGAGAGGAAGGAAATAAACATATTGAGTGAAGCTTTAAAGGGCAACCAACATCACTTTTTTGTTTTTTAACTGACATCAGAAAAACGTTTTATAGCATCTAAATTACCCAAAACATGATATTTTTATTCAAATGCAAAACACCAATAAAAATGACTTTAAAGTGTCCAAAATCTGCAAAAAATTGAGCTGCGAATTGGGCATTTTCAGAAAGTCCCGCCCCCAGTTTGCGACGTCACGCCAAGACGTCTTGCATTGCTGGAGAATCCAAACAATGGCTTCAGATTCGGAGAATATGCTTTCTTGTTACACATCCAGTTATGAATATGATTCAAATAGTTCTGAAGGGGAAAGCATACATGTTTGCAATCGATTAAAGAATTATATGTGCCATTTTGAGGCAACATTGGGGGAACATCTCTCAACCCAAAAAAATAAATGATAAATGATAAATTCCTTATATGGAGCTTGGATGCCCTCTTCTGGCGGCTTTTGGGTGCAACACGGTTCTCAGACCAAACATGTACAGCAAAATACATTGACGTGTTGGAAGGACTGCTACAATGTGTCTTTTTTCGGTCAGGGGGCGGTCCTTTCATGACGTCACATACGGACTCGTCACCAACTTAAAAACAAGACTTCCTGAATATTCAGAGTGAGTCTTAAAATGTAAAATATAGCTATATGCGGTGGAATCTTATTAAAATACGCCCAGTAGAAGTCATTTGAAGCCATTTTACAAATTATGGACACAACTTGTCCGGAGACGTCAGTTGTCCTTTACGTAACATATTTACAGTGTCTTGTGTAAGGGAGCATAATTTGGAAAAGTGATTTACCGTTTTGTTTTTTGGATTGGATTATTGGATTGGATTAGCCTTTATTAGTCTCGCGGTGGAGGAATGCACATTTCACAATAGCAAAGTGATAAAAGTAAGAGGAAAGGAAAGGAAGAAGTAGAAAAGCAAGACCTGCTGTTGAGGCAGCCACTCATGCGGCGCCATCTTGAAGTCAGAACAACAAAAAAACTTTCATAACAAATAATATGACACAACACAAAAGGCACCGACAGTCATTCAGTCCTAAGCACATTCTGCACCCTCTTTGTTGTATGAAGCAGTTCTAGATGAAAGTGAAGAGGATCAAAGCGTCCTTTTCACCATTGGATCAGGGACGTCATGGTTAAATGTGCACGTCTGTTACAAGCTAAATTTTGAAAGCAAACATGAAACTGTAGCATCCATTGACAAAAAGAGACTGTCACATTTCCTGTCCCACGTGAATCCGCTTCAATTCTAAGGCGCGACAGTTCTATATACGCGTCAGCGCTCTGCGCTGACTCTCCTTTCTTCTCATCGCGGGCTCCTCAAGCCATGCATCCATGTTCCCGCAGACTGTCCAACAGCACCGACCTTTCCGCTGAACAAAGCGGGGCTGTGAAAATGCTGCCCATTATAGGCGCAAAAAAGCACAATCGCCCCAACTATGACAGTCAAATGGCACCAACATTCCTCCCAATCAAAAACAGCGCTGGCATATCTGTGCTGCCGATAAAGCGCAACCGTTCAGCAGTCTCCTCCTTGATGAAAATCGTGGCCAAAAATGCTGAAAAACAATCTGTTCCACACGACGCACAACAACTCGCAGTGACACAAGAAAACACCAAAATAACAACAAACAAACAAAAAGGCTCGTGAGAGCACTTGCTGGCGGCTGCCTACTCGGGTGCCGCCGTGGACTTTTTCTTGAATACTTTAGTTAACAGAGTGGCTGCCTACCCATCAAGTATGAAATGAAATAATCAAACCAGCTGGTTCAAAAGTAGTCAGAATTCAAATTTGTTGACCTAAAACGGTAAACACATTTGCTTAAAATGTATAGCTACCCACAAAGCAGGTTAGGAAAACAACGTACAGCTGTTTTTAGTGTAGCTGTTTTTTTTGCCCTTATATCTGCCCGTTCCTGTAAATGTGTCTGAATGGGCCGTGGGATAAAACAGTTTGACTCATTTACATCACAAGAGCCCATACACACCTTCTCTGCTTTTAAAGGACAATCTGGACAAGTTGTGTCCATAATTTGTAAAATCACTTCAAATGACTTCTACTGAGCATATTTCACAAAGATTCCACGGCATATTGCCATATTTTACGTTTTATGACTTGCGCTGAATATTCAGGAAGGCTTGTTTTTGAGTTGGTGACGATACCTACCGCGACGTCAATGTAGGTATCGTCACTGACCAAGAAAGCGACACACAATGCATTTTGGGTACTTTGTTTGGTCTGAAAACTTCGTGTTGATGGCGAAATTAGAAGGAAAACACATAAATAACGCAACGGTGAATCGTTGTGTGTTGCACCACGACTACTATTTGATACTAGTTGACACAAATTCCCAGTAGACAAATCAGCCCATTTCCAGCGGAGCTTGGGTGCCATCTTGTGCCTTTTCTGGGACGCTACATTGGAGTCCTGACGGCTCGAATTGATATGGGAGGACTTCTTTAATCGATTGCAAACATTTATGCTTTCCTCTTCAGAAGGATTTGAATCATATTTATAACTGGATGAGTAACAAGAAAGCATCCTCTCCGAATCTACAGCCATTGTTTTGATTCTCGAGCAAGGCAAAACGTCCTGGTGTGACGTTACGAACAAGGGGGCGGTACCATCTGAAACGGAAACTTTTTGAGGTCATTTTGAAGTAGTTTTGGGACACTTTAAGTCATTTTTATTGGTGTTTTTCATTTGACTAAAAATATCAGCCTGCGTGTTTTGGGTACTTTAGATGCTATAAAACGTTTTTCTGATGTCAGTTAGGGAACAAAAAAATGTTGTCGGTTGTCCTTTAACATAGCAGCTGCAGGATGGATGGATGGATGGATCTTTTTGTAGATTTGGCCCCATTCAAGTAAAATCGGGTAAAAATGACCCACAGTCCATGATGCAATGTTCGCTATTTATTGATCAATACTGTCAGTCCAACAGACAAATGTAAAAAAATGCATAGGGCTCAAAAAGTTTGCAATCTGTTGCAAAATCTGGATTTTACCTGGTAATGACTGAAACATTTTTTTTTTGTCACATCATGCGTTTGCACAAAGATCTTTTCTTTAGTCAATGAAGCAGACGGACTGAGTATCGCCAAATCCCATCGTGCAACCCCACCTCAATGCTTATCAATAAATGATGTTCAGAGTTCACAAGTCAATGGGATTTTTCTTGCGCTGTCGATGGGATTTGCGATTCTCTGTGTCTAAATGAGCCAATGTGCTGCTGTCAAATCTGCAGTACCATCTGCTGGTTTGCTGTCAGACTCTCATGCCACGCCGTTTGAGCGTCATCTGGCCTACCTACATCCTCTTACATAAGCGACTGCTAGCATTCTAGAATTTCTCCGCCCCGTTTTCCACTCGCATGATCCCAGTGTTTGCAGGATGGCAGCAAGTAAGGGAGGTGGATGTGCGAACGATCGACGTGAAGAAAAGCTTAAAATAGCGCTGCTTCAGGCGGCTTCGGCATCTGGTGGCCAGTGGTTTTGATGTTTGTGCGGTCCTCGTGCAGACAGATGGACAGAAAGACGGATAGGGATGAATGTGTGCGTTCAATCCTTCCCCATCTAGACCATCTCCTTCACTTGCTAATCTCGTTTTGTATTTGCATGTCTTCAGGATGAGCGAAGCCTCAAAGGTAGCATGAGACACATATATCCCTTTGGTTAAGTTAAATATCACTCCTTTAACTTCATTGAAAGGCCTTCATGCATTTGTTGATTAAACAACTTTACTGGTATTTATTTATTTATTTATTTATTTATTAACACATTCACTGCTGTTCACAACTGTAGTGTGCCATTCCCGAATTTGTTCAGGTTTTGTTTTTTCATGCTTGGGTGCCGAAAAAGCACGGCCCATGGCCTCTGGTAATGATTTTTTTCCTTCCACAAAGAGGCAGCATTTCCCTTTTTTATGTTAGCAGTTTGTTCCAACCAAGTGTTATATAAACCAATATGTTTGGACAGCTGCCCTCATTTCAAGATGATATAACTCCAGAGCCATATAAAATAGGAATTTTTTTTTCGGATGAAAGAAGAGAGTCTAAGGTTTTTAATGCTGTATTGAATGTATATATAGTCCTAAAACTCAATATTCTATGGGTCCTGGAATTCAAGTGACAATGACAAAAACCCTGGCACTGGAGTGGACACATTTATGCACGTCTGGCAGTGAATGAGTTAATATATTTGTTTATTTAGCTATCTATTCACTAGGTATTAGCTATCTATTCGCTAGCTAGCTAGCTACCTTTCTATCTATTTGAGTTACTTCTGGGTTGAGTGAACACTGGCGCGTGTGGCTGCCGCTGCTCATCCCCCAAAAACTTATCTTGTGACTGAAAAGTGACCTTGAGACTTTTGAAAGTCGCTTAAAAATGAAATGAAATTTATTATTATTATTATTATTATTATTATTAATTAATGTATATGTCTGTTTATTTATTTATTTGGTGTGTTTCTTTGTTTATATAGTCCTTTGTTTGTTATTTATTTGTGTGTCTTTACAGCAGCCCCAGTCCTTGTTTAAATTCATCTTAACTTTTTGTTCTTGTACTTTTCCCTTTCATCTCTTTTGCAGCTATAAATTAGGATTATTTTCCATTGTGATACAAAAAAAGGTTTCTAATCTTATATTGAGCAAAAGTTCATCTCCTCTTTGCCGCCTGGATAGGTACTGCATGCTCAGGTCATGGCTTTCACACGACTGACTGGCTGTTACTCATGCCTTGGTTTACATGTATCCAACTGAGTAGTGCTGTGGGTGGGATAATGCAGTCATCGGAGATAGTGAGACACTGTTGTATCAGAGCAAGAGCAACTTATGCAAAAGCCATGACATGACCAGATTGGGTTACATTTACCTCTTATTTTGATTTCTTTGACTGGTTTCAAGATTGGATTTGCGATGGGCTAAAAAGCAGGTCATGAATCAAGAGATTATTTTTTTTCTCCAGTAATATCAATGGCAGTTGATTTGGTCATTTTCCTGCCCATGTGTAAAGTATTTTTAGTCATTCATTGAGTTAAATTGCTATGAATGTTAACTTACTTACGTAAGAGGATTCTTCACTTCTGCAACGAGAGTGCTCCTGTGTTTTTGGGATGAGTTGACTGCAGGCTTAAAATTTAAAAAGAAAAAAGCACGAAGGGTGCTTGTGGATCTGCTCTTGCCACTTGTCTGCATCTCGTGTCAAAAGAGGCCACCATGCAGGCACAAGGCATGCATTCAATGACTTGCCGTGATGTTTTCACACTGGCTTCTCCACTTGGTCCCCTGATGCTATCACTGCATGACAGGCTACTATTCTTCTTCCTCTGCCTCCGCTCAATCCTTTCGGGTCATGTAAAATTCACAATGCCACTGAAGGGATGCAGTAGACACCCGTGAGGATCTGCTACAGCTCTTGTCACGATTTTATGAAAAATAACATGAGCGGTACGGAAAATGGATGGATGGACAATATTTAGAAAATGTGGTGAGCCCATAGCACAACCATGAATTTGTTTATAACATTTCTCCCGAAATTGAAAATACGTAGTATTAAGGCAGATTTCCAATAATTTACAGATGTGATCCGCTTTAAGTTTGGTTCCTTCATGCGGAGAAACGTTTCTCTGCATGAAAGAACCAAAGTATTAAGTATTAAGGCAGATTTCCAATAATTTGCAGATGTGATCCGCTTTAAGTTTGGTTTGGAAATCTGCCTTAATACTACGTATTTTCAATTTCGGGAGACATTTTATAAACAAATTCATGGTTGTGCTATGGGCTCACCAGTTTCACCCATAGTGGCTAATCTGTACATGGAAGAGATGGAGAAACAGGCCCTCACATCCTTCCCGGGGACAAAACCTAGACACTGGTTTAGATATGTGGACGATACTTTTGTCATAATTAAAAAACAAGAAATTCAATCCTTCACAGATCACCTCAACTCTGTAGACATCAACATTAAATTTACTCGTGAGGACATTAAAGAGAACCAACTCGCCTTCTTGGATTGTAAAGTAATTATAAAAGAGGACAGAGCGCTAAAAACAGAAGTCTTTAGGAAGGCTACGCACACTGACCAATACTTACTTTTTGACTCTAACCACCCTTTACAACACAAACTAGGAGTTATCAGAACCCTCCAGCATAGGGCTAAACTAATACCAACTAGCATTGAAGGTAGAGAAAAGGAGTCAAAACCTTTCAGGCGAGCACTCACTAACTGTGGGTACCCTCAGTGGTCATTCAACAAATGTCAGAAAGAAAGAATAGGGAATGAAACCAACAATTCTCAAGATACAAAGAGGAGAGGAGTAGCAGTACCGTACATTGCAGGAGTTTCTGAAATATTACAAAGAGTCCTTTGGCAACACAAAATTCCTACTTATTTCAAACCGATAAACACGTTAAGGCAAAAATTAATGCATCTAAAAGATAGGCTACCAAATGAAAAACAAAGTAATGTAGTTTATTCCATACATTGTAAGAATGACAATTGTAAAGAGCAGTACATTGGGGAGACTCAACAAATTCTCAAAAAAAGACTTTATCAACATCGCAGGGATAATATAAGTGGACCTCAATCGGCAGTACATTTGCACCTAAAAGCTAGCAACCACTCATTTGATGACAATGAGGTTAAAATCTTAGCGAAAGAACATAGATGGTTTGAAAGGGGGGTAAAAGAAGCGATTCTTATAAAACAACAAAATCCTTCATTAAACCGGTCTGGTGGGGTGAGGTTCAATTTGGATCGTTCATACAATAGCCTGCTTAGGCAAAACAGGTTAGGCAACATTCGTAATGCTGATGAGGTGATACCGGTGGGAGTGGGTCAGTCGTTAGTCAGGAATGTAGGAACAATCAGTGGGGCCACAGGGAGTGGTCCTCTGCTCCCCCCAACCTGAGAGTAGGGACCTATCATAGCTGTGTCCGGCACCGCCATGTCTGGACATTAGGGATATATAAATAGGGCCGATACGACCAGTCAGACTTTAGTTCGCTGACGAAGCCTCTTGGATAGGAGGTGAAACGTCCGAAACCTTCAAATTTGTACAGATGACGGCTGAAAAAACCTTCTCATCGATGGACCACTCCTGTACCTATGAGAGCTTACACAGACTTTCACCCAATAAAATGCCACAATATCTATTTGTTAGTGACACTAACATACATACAGGTAAAAGGCTTTTGCAACAGCGATAACCCACAATGGACTCTGCGTCTGTATAAAACGGCAACATCTCCGCAGTCACAACATGTATATGTCAAGACTTGAGCCAAGGGTAGAATCACACAAAGGATTCTAGAGGACATCTGGCAGGCTGTGATACAGTAAAGTGAGTGACATTGGGCCAAGTACACAGCCCGTCAGCTCCGACTTCAATCTTGCATGAATGAAAAGATCTTGTCTGGTACCACCTGGAGGCAATCACTTTGTCATTCACTAAAGATAGGTCCAGCCAAAGATTCCACTGGACTTGCTCACTGTCGTTGATTAGAACCAGAGTTAGCTTGCTCCCTCACTCACTTTAAGGATTCAAAGGGAGTGAAAATGGCGTGTTCATGCCTCTTGGTGTGTTTGCAGGGTGCTCGCTGTCCACCTGAATCAAAGCCAGTGTCTCAATCTTTGCTCTGTGAACTAGCGTGCCCACATGAATTGCTTCTGACAGTTAGAGCCGTGGGGGAGCAAGAGGAGGCCGCTCTGCTCTTTTAAATTTGTCTCCTGCATGCCTTGCTGTGTCATTCCCTTTGGTACTCACCGACACATCTTGAAATGTTCCCTGTTGTCAGGATTCAGGATTATATACAGTAGCAAGAATGCAGGTATGGGAGTTTAGACTCTTTCTTTTTCTAAAATCGTTTCAGTGAAGTCATATTTTAGGGATGTCTTTTAACTCATTCACTGCCAGACATGTGCAAACATATGTCCACTCCAGTGCCCGGCCGGGTTTTTGTCATTGTCGCTTGAATTCAAGCACTCACTGAATATTAAGATTTAGGACTACATAAACATTCTATACAGTGTTAGAAGCCTTAGACTATCTTCTTTTATCACAGAAATCCTAAATTATATGGGTCTGAAGTTATATGAGCTTGAAATGAGCGTGGCAGTCCAAACTACAATGCAATTCATACATATTGATTTATATAGGGCTTGAACAACAGTTGAAGCTGAAACAAAGCGCTACCATGGAAAAAAGGGAAATGCTGCCCCATTGTGGAAAAGAAAAAAACATCGCCAGAGGCCATGGCCAGCGCTTTATCAGCACCCACGCATAAAAAAAAAAACAAAAAACAAATTCGGGAATGGCACTCGATGTCATATTTTCAATTTTGTGAATGGCAGTGAATGAGTTAAGGATCATTTGGTTCGGCAGCAGATCCTTTTGTTCTCGCCAATTCAAACAAGGCCACTGTCGGCTGCAACTTCAATATCTTGGATTAGATTACATTCGCCTTTATCAGTCTCACAGTGGACACATTTACATTTTACAGCAGCAAAGTTATGAACGGAAGATAGTTTAAGCAGACTCTGCCTCTATCAGTGGTTCTTAAACTGGGTTAGATCGAACCCGAGGGTTTTGGTGAGTCAGTCTCAGGGGTTTGGTGGATCCTCCGGGTCAGAGTCCACCCCTCAGTCTAGTCTGCATAGGGTTCGATGAATGAGCATATGAAACTAGTGGGGTTCGGTGCCTCCAACAAGATTAAGAACCACTGGCCTATACTGTACAGTCTGCGTCGGTTCTCAGTCGTACAGGAGTCGTACACGAGTGATCCATTGATGAAAAGGTTTCTTCAACCATCATCTGTACTTCTTTGAAGGTGTCAGACATTTCTCTCGTCATCCAAATAGCTTCGTCAGCGAACTAAAGTTGTGCTGGTAACTCGGGCGGAGCAGTAGACTACTTTCTGAAGCTCATCTGATTATGACGGCTGAAGAAACCTTTTCATCTATATACTCTTCAGTATATTTGTGACTGAGATGCTCAGATCACATTTCATGACAATGAATTCTAAAGCGTTCAAATCCTTGCCGGGTAAAGGATCAATGTAATTTGTATTTTCAACCCATTAAACTTTCAATTGGTTTTGTAAAACTGACCGACTTGACCTTCTGAAAACGGTCTGCCGGGTAATACTGTGGGGAACGCTGTTTAGTTAATTTAATGAACTACCAAATGTGTGTGTGTGTGTGTGTGTGTGTGTGTGTGTGTGTGTGTGTGTGTGTGTGTGTGTGTGTGTGTGTGTGTGTGTGTGTGTGTGTGTGTGTGTGTGTGTGTGTGTGTGTGTGTGTGCGCGTGTGTGCGTGCGTGCGCAGGCGTGTGTATGTGTGTGTGTTTGTGTGTGTGTGCTTGCATGCATGCTTGTGAGAGCATATTTGTATGCTTTAATGCAAATGTTTGAGAACCTCCTATAGATGGGCAGAGCGATTTATTGAAAATGCTATGAGCCAGAGTGGAGGCACAGTGACGGAAATGGATGAATTTGGATGGATTTGCCTTTATTAGTCTCGCAGTGGAGAAATTGACATTCTATAGCAGAAAAGTGATGAAAGAAATGAAAGTAGAAAAACAAAATACATGGGCTGCTGGAAAGGCAGCCACTCTCACGGCGCCGTCTTGAAGTCAAAAGAACACACAAAAAACCTAAATAAATAATATGACAACACAAAGACACAGAGAGTCATTCATTCTTAAGCACTTTCTGTACCGTCTTTGTTACATGAAACAGTTCTAGATGAAAGAGGAGAGGATCAAAGCGTCTTTCCATCAGAGGATCAGGGACATCATGGTGGAATGTGCACGTCGACTACAAGCTAAATGTTGAAAGCAAACACATAGCTGTAGCATCCATTGACGAAAATGGGTCAAATATAACTATATCTTGCATTTACATTTCAAAAATGAGAATTTTCAATTTCGATGAAACAATCAGTGATTATCTTGAAAACCCGGAGCATTTGTCCTTCACACCCAAATACTCAATGTGAGAGCCAGAGCAGCAGGTATGACAAAGTGGATTTTTTTTGTTTTCTCATTAACTCATTCACTGCCAGACGTGCAAAAATGTGTCCACGTCAGTGCCAGGGTTTTTGTCATTGTCATCAATGTTTTAGGACTACATAAACATTAAATACAATGTTAGAAACCTTAGACTCTCTTCTTTCATCAAAAAAATAGTTAATTCCTAAATCACAGGGGTCTGGAGTTATATGATCTTGAAATGAGGGTGCCTGTCTAAAATACAATGCAATACAGTATACTGAAGCTGGAACAAAGCGCTAAAAGGGAAAAAAGGGGAATGCTGCCCCCTTGTGGAAATGAAAAAGACATTAGCAGAGGCCATGGCCAGCGATTTATTGGCAGCTAAGCATAAAAAAAATAATAATTCGGGAATGGCGCTCTACGTCATATTTTCAATTCCCGAAAACATTTGTAAGTGGCAGTGAATGAGTTACAAATAATGTATTGAGATTAGATTAGATTAGATTAGATTAGATTAGATTAGATAACATTAATTTAGATTTTTATGTAAAGTGAAAGATTGGAACACCGGATAAGAACAGCCTCCAACCACAATTGATGACTTGATCTTGGTTTCACACCCTGCACTGCTTTCTCCTATCTTTGTGGCTGCTTTATTTCCTGTATATGATAGCTGTCCATGTTAAGATCTTTGTTATATCTTCAGATGTTGTTAAAGCGCTACATTAATCAATATGTATTGTCTCGTATTGTAATTGTACAACTTTCTGACTTGCTTTCGATTACATAAAAAAAACCACACAAAATGGTCTTTTGCTGTCTCCTGCAACATGTCATTATCACTAAGTCCATTTATTATGACACAAAGTGTTCTGGACAGAATTCGCATTTCTCTTACCTTAAAATTTTTTGTTGTTGTTCTCATATGCTAAAATCCGTTCACACGTTCATGTGCCTTCCCCGCAGGTGTGTGTCTGGTCCTGGGCTGTATGATCTACCCCGATGGCTGGGACAGTGATGAAGTGCGGCGGATGTGCGGGGAGCAGACAGACAAATACAGCCTGGGGGCCTGTTCCATGCGCTGGGCCTACATACTCGCCATCATGGGCATCTTGGACGCGCTCATCCTCTCCTTCCTGGCTTTTGTCCTTGGGAATCGGCAGGACGGCCTCATGACAGAGGAACTGCTGGCTGAGAGCAAGGGTGAAATTGACATCAAAACCTCACATTGATGTCATGTTTTGTTGTTTTCCTCTTTTCATCAGAATCAGAATCATCTTTATTGCCAAGTATGTAGAACACACAAGGAATTTGTTTCCGGTAGAACACGCTGCACTAGTATCGTCGCCAAAAAAACTGCTAAGTGGCACTATACAGTTCCATTTTGGCTACTGTTGAAAGAGTTCAAAGAGTTCAAAGAGTTAATGGCTTGGGGGAAGAAGCTGTTTAAATGTCTGCTGGATTTTCATCCATTTTTCATCCCCAGCAAACGGAATTAAGTGTTGTTTTATACAATTAGTTCAGCCTTGGTTCCCTCTGCTGGTGTATGTGAGCAATACAAGCAGTCAATGTGAAGGATGCTTCTGGCCAAGTGTGAACGTGGGAGTCTATTCATAGCATGCCCTTCAAAATGTGCTGATGAATTTTAATTAATATTGTCTCCATGTTTCTGTTTTGTTTTTTCGCAGAGGGAGGCAATGCTTAGCAACATTTTGGTGAGTAAGAGATCATCTTAAATGTGGATCCAATTATTTTTACATTAATGGAACCAAACATGTTAAGATTTGGTGTTTCGGTAGTCATGTGTTAGTCATGAGAAAAACATTTTTAGAGGACAAACTATATACTTGAAGATTTTTCACTTTCATATGGAGATCTTTTTATACAGCTCACTTAACTCATTCACTTCCAGACATCTGCAAAAATGTGTCTACTCCAGTGCCGGAGTTTTTGTCATTGTCACTAAAATTCCAGAATCCACAGAATATTGAGTTTTAGGACTACACAAAGATTCAATGCAGCGTAAGAAACCTTACACTCTCTTCTGTATCTGAAAAAAAGAATTAATTCCTAAATTACATGGGTCTGGAGTTATATGACCTTAAAATGAGGGCTGTCCAAAATACAATGCAATACATACATATTGGTTTATATAGCGCATTAACAACAGTTTTAGATGGAACAAAGCGCTAACATGGAAAAAAGGGAAATGTTGCCCCTTTGTGGAAGGAAAAAAACATTACCAGAGGCCATGGCCAGCGCTTTTTTGGCACCCAAACAAGACAAAAACAAAACCCGAACAAATTCGAGAATGACGCTCTATGTCACATTTTCAATTCCCGAATAAATTTGGGAATGGCAGTGAATTAGTTAAAAATAATGTATTGAGATTAGATTAAATTCGATTAGATTAGATTAGTTTTTATGAGTTTCACAGTGGAGAAATTCACATTTCAGTTAATACAGTATTTTCATGTACATAAACCATGTTGTTGTAGTTCTATCTTGTTAAAAAATCAGATTAACATAACATGCATTGCCAAATGTAATTGCACAGATAAACTAAAATGGATTTGTAAATCGACTGTATTTTGTAATAATATGCCTAAATAACAATTGGCATGGTGTACTTTTGAAGATTCTTTTGATTGGGTATCGATTACAGTCTCTAATTTTGTTTTATGTTTTATCCGCACTACGCAAAAAAAAAAAAAAAAAAAAAAAAACCTTGTGAATCTATTTTTCATATGGCTGCATCTCTCGCTACTCATATTTGCTAATTTGGCAGACTCATCTCAACCAATATGAGTAGACTAGCACAGCAATTGAGATCATTTGTATATTGGCTATTTTACCACACATTTTTGAGGACATTCTAAATTTTCTATATTGATCTGTCATATTTCCAGGCTCCTATGGTCCACTGCGTATCATCCCTCCGACATCACATGACAGGAGGAAGGAGTAGAGGAAACGATGCAGCCACTTTCCAAAAAAAGACTCACACATT
This sequence comes from Hippocampus bargibanti, assembly GCF_051943395.1. Lineage (NCBI taxonomy): Eukaryota > Metazoa > Chordata > Actinopteri > Syngnathiformes > Syngnathidae > Hippocampus > Hippocampus bargibanti. The sequence continues at coordinate 12,006,366 of NC_142738.1, read as the reverse complement.
GCCCTTTCTTTTTTGCTTGCAGCCCCCGACGTCATCCTCCAGCATTTAGACCACGCCCGTGTAATATACGTTCATCCCAATGAGCCTGCAGTGCAACCCCCTTTGCATTGACAGATCATGACAGGGGCGCAGACTGTTACTAAATGACAAGGGTGGACTGAGGCCAACCTGAAACAACTACCAACCAACACGTCATCATTCAATACACACATGCTTACTGTACTGTACAAGTCATTTACTTATTAGACTCTATGTTAACAATATTCTGTATGTTTCACTGTAAACATCTGTGTCACAAATTTATCAAGAAAATCATCCATGAGGTGTTTCATCATTTTGACGTACAGGCTTCATAATGACCCCCAAAAAAGGATTTTGACCATTTATTTGTCTTTCACTGGTCACATTTAACTAATATTCTCTCTCGATTTAAGTATGTACAGAAACTTTAAGATGCGATAGGACTCAATCCCTTCTATGCCTGTCTAGCTAACTTTGCACAGTGCTTCATTTCTGTTGTTTTTAGTATTTAACTCTAGTAACTACCCTGTGATGGGATGTTAGAGGACCGGCTGTTGCAGGATGTGTAGCTGCTGTGTGAATGTATGGCAGAATGCGCACGGGTGTGCACGCTTGTGTGAATGTGTCATGTTTTGTCTATAATATACAAACACACACACATAATGTTCTTGTATCTCCTGTGATGTGTCTTTGACTCACAAACGAGCTAACTGGTGAGTACAAACAGGGTAACAGGATGCAGTGTCATCTTATGATGTGGCTTATGTGTAAAATTGATATGAAATGGATTTAGTTTCACCTATCTTGTGTAAATAGATGTAGACATCAATTATCTCACAGCAATTAAGGAGAATCCTTAATTATCCTTAAGATTATTGTATATCAAGTTATAATAAAGATTTTGACTCTATCAGTCTTGTCTTTTTATTTATCCCTGAGTCACCAAGCCATCTATTTACATGCCATGGTGTAATTAAGATTTAATTATAACCCAAAGGAGACCAATGAAAAGTGGTGAGATGATTCTTGATCCTGGGGTAATTTGACAAAAGCATGCAGTAGACCAGGGGTGGGCAAACTTTTTGACTCGCGGGCCGCATTGGGTTCTAAAATTTGACAGAGGGGCCGGGCCAGGAGCATTTGGAGGGAGTGTTTGGGCCGGAAATACTCCGAACAAGTTATGTCCATAATATATAAAATCACTTCAAATGACTTCGACTGAGCGTATTTTACAAAGATTCCACAGCATATAGCTATAGTTTACGTTTTAAGACTTGCGCTGAATATATGAAGTCTTGTTTTCGAGTTGATGACGATCCCCATGTGACGTCACGTTTGGACCGCCCCTGACCGAGAAAGCGACATACAATGCATTTTGGGTACTTTGTTTGGTCTGAAAACTTCGTGTTAATCCGTGTTGATCCGTGTTGATGGCGAAATTAGAAGGAAAACACATAAATAACGCCATGGTGAATCGTTGTGTGTTGCACCAAGACAACTATTTGATATTCGCTGACACAAATTCCCAGCTGACAAATCAGCCCATTTCCAACGGAGCTTGGGCGCAATCTTCTGCTTTTTCTGGGTGCTACATTGCTGTCATTGACGGCTCGAATTGATATGGGAGGACTCCTAGAATCAATTGCAAACATTTATGCTTTCCTCTTCAGAAGAACAAGAACAAGAAAACATCTTCTCCGAATCTGAAGCCATTGTTTTGATTCTCGAGCAAGGCACGACTTCTTGGCGTGACGTCACGAACAGAGGGGTGGGACCTTCTGAAACTGACCATTTCCGGATTCATTTTGAAGTCATTTTTATTGGTGTTTTTCATTTAACTAAAAATATCAGCCTGCCTGATTTGGGTATTTTAGATGCTATAAAACGTTTTTCTGATGTCAGTGGGAAACAAAAACAAAAAATGGTGCCGGTTGTCCTTTAAATGTAGTGTGTACAAACCTCATAGCACAGTAAGAACACTACAACCCAATTTATTAACTGTCTTTCAAATGTGAAAAATATCCCTGATCAGTTAATAAATTTGTCTCAAGGAATATGCAAGATATGGCATTTACAGACTATTTCGCAGATACTTGGAGGAGGAAATGGAAATAGATTAAAATAACATATGCACTGTGATTTATCAAGATTGCGTCTGTTTTTAAGTTTCCATCGAAGGGGCAAAGAAATCAACATTTATTGAAAAATGGAATCACTTTTAACATTCAAAACATATTATTACACAACGAAATATTCAAGCTCAATAATACCTACTTGTGTTAAATTCCGCCAAATCATAGATGGTTTGTCCTGACCGCGCGCTCAACAAACTCCTCACTGACGCTCTCGCCTTCACGCGCTAACAATACACGTGTACCGTCGCCGAGCACACAAACATAAACTACCTGCAGTTGAAATTTGCATACTCGGCTCGGCAGCCAATCAGAAGCCTGCTTCTTTCTTCCGGACTTTCGCAAGCGTTACAAAGTCGTGCAATTGCATGTCATTTTCCAAAATAGATGCACAGAACCTCAAACTAGAAGAAAGATTCAAAAGAAGCTAACAACATATGTGACGCTACAAAACGTAAATTTACATTAAACCGTGACTATAAAGTGTACGTGAGACTTATGAAAGGGGCTTAGTGGCTCGTAGGAATCAATGCAAACGTTGCATTGTGCACCACAATGACAATCGACTACTGTAGCAAAATTTACAGCCATGCGCATTTGCCGTAAATTAAGCAAGGTAGCATTTGTAGTAGGTACATTCTTGATTTAAAAAAAAAACTTTATGCTTTGTGACAATGTTTCTTAATGGGATTGGTCTCATTTTGCTTCTAGTTGGGAAAAAATGGGGCAGGCAACTTTTCAGTTATCTGCCCTGTTGTTCGCTAGCTTTTTGTCATGAGTTTTAGACACTGTTTGTACTATAATTTGGGCAAGTTCGGCGGGCTGGATTGAAAAGCCTAACGGGCCGTATGTGGCCCGCGGGCCGTAATTTGCCCATGGCTGCAGTAGACCAAGGGTGTCAAACTCATTTGACATAGTGGGCCACGTATGACCTCGGTCGATGTCAAGTGGGCCGGACCATTAAAATGATAGCATACATGCTATAAATAATCAAAATATCATGTCTTTCATGAGTTTTGGTGTATTATGCGATGGTATTCCTCGTCAGGTTAATATTGGCAAAAGTGTGTCGCTTGTCGGTACATACAAGTTCAGCTGCCTTCAACATGCATCGTCTAACAAAGTCACCGTCGGAATACGACTTTGATGCTAATGCTATTTGGCTAGTAATTACATAGCTGGCTTTTACTGCTGCTTCACTGACTTCTTGGCTCTGGGTGAAAGTTGACTGCTGTTTCCTCAGACCAGCAAGCAATTCGTCAAACTTGATGAATTGCTGCAGTCATATTTTTCGCTGTGATGAGACTGAGATTTTTTCCGAATGAGGATGTTGAAACTGCGGTTGGAAAAAACACTGCGATTGAAAAAAAACACTGCGGTTGAAAAAAAACCAGCTGTTTTCTTCTACATTGAATGAAACAGCACAACTCTGCTCCTAGTGGACAATCCTTGAATTGCACCGCATTAAGGTATGAACTTAGTGTCTTTTGTGCATTTTTTTGCACTTTTAAATTATCCTGCGGGCCTAATCAAACCTCCTTGGGGGGGGGGGCGGTTCCGGCCCGCGGGCCGTATGTTTGACACCACTGCAGTAGCCGTTCGTAAAAGGCAAGTGTGTATAGATTTTAATTGTGAATAAAAACTGTGTGTCATATAAAATCTGAAATTTTACCAAAACACTGAAACGACAGGATTTCCTTGAAGCAGGGAAACACTTTACTGTAAGTCTGTGTAAGCTCTCAGTTGTACAGGAGTGGTCCATCGTCAGTTCGCTGACGAAGCCTCTTGGATAGGAGGCGAAACGTCCGACACCTTCAAAAAGTACAGATGACGGCTGAAGAAACCTTCTCATCGACTTTACTGTAAGATTAACCAAGATTAAAATTTCACTGGCGAGGAACAACAGTTTTAGCAAAGTCACATGTACACACCACCATTGGTACACACATTTTGTGGAGATTACAAAAGAATTACATTTAGTACGGACGGACTACAATTGGATGAGAGTACACGATCATCCACTGCTGTTCAGATAACCACAAAATTCATCATAGACAAAGAATGCATTATTAGTTTGAGGGTTATGTGTTCCAATTCTTTCAGTGAAAGCAATAATGCTTGCGAGTGGTTCATTAGCATCATGAGAATCATTCTGCGCCCCCACAGTGCTATATGGAAGATAACTTCATATGCTGTCGACTGCTTTTCATTCACTCACCAACTGAGCACATGCAGCAAAAGTAATGTGTTCGTTTTGTTTAAAGGACGACCGACACCATTTTTTTTGTTTCCTAACTGACATCAGAAAAACGTTTTATAGCATCTAAAATACCCAAAACACACAGGCTGATATTTTTAGTCAAATGCAAAACACAAATAAAAATGAGTCAGTGTCCCAAAACTACTTCAAAATGACACCGGAAATGGAGAGTTTCAGAAGGTCCCGCCCCCTTGTTCGTGACGTTACGCCAAGACGTCTTGCCTTGCTCTCGAATCAAAACAATGGCTTCAGATTCTGAGAAGATGCTTTGTTCTCCATCCAGTTATGAATGATTCAATTGTTCTGAAGAGGGAAGCATAAATGTTTGCAATCGATTAAAGAAGTCCTTCCGGATCATTTTGAGGCATCTGGACTCCCATGTAGCGTCCCGAAAAATGCACAAGATGTCATCCAAGCTCCGTTGGAAATAGGCTGATTTGTCTGCTGGGAATTTGTGTCAACGAGTATCAAATAGTAGTAGTCTTGGTGCAACACACAACGATTCGCCATAGCGTTATTTATGTGTTTTCCTTCTAATTTCGCCATCAACACGGATCAACACAAAGTTTTCAGACCAAACAAAGTACCCAAAATGCATTGTGTGTCGCTTTCTCGGTCAGGGGCGTTCCAGATGTTACGTCACGTCAGGCATCGTCATCAAAACAAGACACCCTGAATATTCAGCGCGAGTCTTAAAACGTAAAATATAGCTATATGCCGCGGAATCTTTGCAAAATACGCTCAGTAGAAGTCATTTGAAGTGATTTTACAAATTATGGACACAACTTATCCGATGGGGTCGGTTATCCTTTAAAGGACAATCGATGAGAAGGTTTCTTCAGCCGTCATCTGTAGAAAAGTGAAGGTTTCGGACGTTTCGCCTCCTATCCAAGAGGCTTCGTCAGCGAACTAAAGTCTGACTGGTCGTATCGGCCCTATTTATATATCCCTAATGTCCAGACATGGTGGCGCCGGACACAGCTATGATAGGTCCCTACTCTCAGGTTGGGGGGCAGAGGACCCCTCCCTGTGGCCCCACTTAAAGGACAATCGACGTCTCCGGACAAGGTGTGTCCAATAAATTAGTTAATCGATTGCAAACATGTATGCTTTCCTCTTCAAAACTGTTTGAATCATATTCATAACTGGATGTGTCACAAGAAAGCATATTATCCGAATCTGAAGACATTGTTTTTATTCTCCAGCAATGCAAGATGTCTCGGCGTGACGTCACGAACGGGGGGCGAGACTTTCTGAAAATGCCCAATTCGCAGCTCATTTTTTTGCAGATTTTGGACACTTTAAGTCATTTTTATTGGTGTTTTGCATTTGAATAAAAATACCATACTGCGTTTTTTGGGTATTTTAGATGCTATAAAACATTTTTCTGATGTCAGTTAAAAAACAAAAAAGTGACGTCGGTTGTCCTTTAAGAGCAGCAGGAAAAGGAATGCATACTGTGTTGGTGATCCCGGAAGTAGCTTTCTAACAACAGCAGCAATAACATAATTACGAACCAACGACAACATGGAAACGTCGCTTGAAATTCCGGGCAAGTATTATATTTGTTTGTCCGGCTAACGGTGGACTCTGTCGTCGTAAAATGTAATGTCATCCAATCCACGTTAGATCTGAACGAGTCTGAAAACTACTTTAACTGTGATACAACGTTCCCTGGCATTCTTCAACTGAACACCAGGGGGCAGTCTTGCATTATTGCATTTCTCCAACCTGGTGTTCATCCGCTGCCTTCTCTGCTGCTGGCCATCTACAATCTATTTGAATCTCTATTTCGGCTTTTCCAGAATGATCACCATGAATCATCTGTTCTTAAGCCCGTGGGCTATTTTTATAGATTGGAGCCAAAAACCTGTCAACTTTCCAACTTTCACGTGATATTTTAATTGTTTGAAAGCTAAAGGGATCATTACACATGCAAAAACAAATTTCACGTTCCAACGTCTCACGTTCCAACGTCAAGCTGTTCAAGCTCATTTGGGACTTCTTGGGGACTCTTTTCTACATTATTGTAACATTGTCCTGGCACTGACTAATTCCTCACGTAGCGGTTCACAGAGGTGAAACACACCCCATCTTTGCTTGAGAATTCGGAGAAGCTACTTTCATTCCCAGTCATATTTTTAGACTGTTCACCCGTGGAATGTTCTTACCGTGTGTTTCGTGACCATTCCTCATTTTTTTTTTTGTCCACCTGTCCCACCTTTTTTGATGTGTTGCAGTCATAAAATTCAAAGTGAACGATTGTTTGCTCAAAGCAATAACGTTGATCAGTTTGAACATTAAATATGTTGTCTTTGTCGATTAATAAATTAATCACAGGTTGAACATGATTTTCAAATAATTATATATATATATATATATATATATATATATATATATATATATATATATATATATATAGAGAGAGAGAGAGAGAGAGAGAGAGAGAGAGAGAGAGAGAGAGAGAGAGAGAGAGAGAGAGAGAGAGAGAGAGAGAGAGAGAGAGAGAGAGAGAGAGAGAGAGAGAGAGAGAGAGAGAGAGAGAGAGAGAGAGAGAGAGAGAGAGAGAGAGAGAGGTGGGAGCAAATGTGAGGAACAGGGGCGTGCACGGGGTGGTCATGCCTTGTGGCTACATCATGCGTTGGCATAGCAACAGCTGGTGAGCTCAGGTGAGCCGGGAGCCTCGTTTGTGAGTCACCTGGCAGGCTCGGTTTGGCACAGTCAAGGAAATGTGAGACGCGTTTTGCCACGGGTCTTTCTTGACCCCTCCCCACGTTCAGGCTTGACCTCTGGGCAATTGTGTTTATTTTGCACTCACCTCATGACTTCAGTGATTCTCCTGATCCAAATTGTGTTAGTGGATGCCAGTTCTAAAGGAAATGCGTCAGTATCACATGCCACTGTGTAATTAAATAATCCACTGATACAAGGATGACGAAACATTTCTACTCTGGACCACATTCACATGACAGGAACAGGAGTCTCTATGTTTATGAAACTCAAGTTCTCGTTACAAGATCAACAGGCCACCTCTAAACTTGATCTTATCTGACAAACACAAAAAGATGAGATGTTCATTCCTAAAGCACGGACCTTTTCTCTAAAGTGGTTCTCTAAAGTGGCCATGTCAGTCCGAGGCCACAATCCACCTTTCCCTGCGCATGTGGGCAGTCATCGCAAACAACAAGGCACTCTAAAGCAGTGAGGGGAACTAGACCTTGGCCTTTATTTGAACACCCCTGCACTGACGTGTCAGCATATTGGGTGAGAGAGGACAAAGTGGCACTATCTATTTCAACACTGTTATGAGCTATGGTGCCTCTCTGCTCTGCCCCAGATATAAGTTCTCTGTAACCCATTATCTAGCTGCTAGATTCTAGCAGCATGGTTAAATCCAAACAAGGTGTCGATTCTTTCTGCGAGTGCTCTCCACTTGTCTGTCTGCAAACTTATGTCAACATTTTGACGGTGGTTTTTTTTCATTTGTTCAAGACGCTATCTGAAATCTGCTGCACTTGACACTTTCTACAATGACAGATTGGATCTTCGCAGAGCATCTGAGCAAGGGGCTCCGATAGTCAAAGAGGCGACTCGGAGTCTGCATCTTTTTCAAGGACATGGTCATTGAGCGGATTCTTTCACGTTTGGCAAAGATGAGATGCGATTGTATAACCCTCCTCTTCCCGCCTGTTTCATCTCAGATAGCTGCTCTGCCCTCAAGGCGCATGTCAACGTACGCTTCACTGCAAAACCTCAAATGCCCTACCTCGTGCCCTTAAGATACTCAGCTTACTTTCTATGTAACGTAACATCATGTCATCACAAGGCTTTAGAGTAAGAGTAAGCTGCCTTTCCAGCAGCTCCTGTATTTTGTTTTTCTACTTCTTTTTTCCTTTCCTCTTCTTTTCATAACTTTGCTGCTGTGAAATGGAAATGTCTCCACTGCGAGACGAATGAAGATACATCCAATCAAATCCAATACATTTTTCTTTGACTTTATTGAAATCATCAAAGTGGTGAGTGCATTTCCTAGCTTGATTTATAAAAAATCCTATTTTAAGTATGGATACAATATATGCTTTAATGCATTTCCTTTTTGATAATACATATTTCATTTTGCCTGCGTAAGGGCCTGCCTTGCATAAAAATGTCTGTTTAAGGATGCCACGTGAATGTTGAACAAGAAGCCAATGTAAAGAAGCTCTTTTATTTTCACAAAAATTAACTCACTCGAGGAACGAGGAACTCAGCAGCCCGGTAGTAAAGTGGTTAGCATAGTGCAGAGGTCGTGAGTTCAAGTCCCACTCCGTCCTCCCTGTGTGGGGTTTCCATGTTCTCCCTGGGCCCGCGTGGGTTTTCTCCAGGTCCTCCGGTTTCCGCCCACATTCCAAAAACATGCATGGCAGGCTGATTGAACACTCTAAATTGTCCCGAGGTGTGAGTGCGCGACTTGTTGTTTGTCTCTGTGTGCCTTGCAATTGGCTGGCAACCAATTCCGGGTGTCCCCGCCTAGTGCCAGAGTACAGCTGGGATAGGCTACAGCACCCCCGGTGACCCTTGGGAGGATAAAGGAGTTCCGAAGATAAATAAATGAATGAATAATAAGGTACTGTGCTTGCCTGAAAAAATATATATTGCGTACAACTGCAAAAAAACAGTTCGGATTTATTTTTCAGTGTTTTTTCCATCAATTGGATTTTTCTCGGTTTTCTCAATTCTTTCTTTATGTTTTATTTGTATAAAAGTAAATCAACAAAAAACGTCAAAACATATCAGGAGCGCACTCACAAACTGTGGTTACCCTCAGTGGTCTTTTGACAAATGTCAAAAGGAAAGAATAGGGAATTAAACCAACAATTCTGAAGATACTAAAAGGAGAGGATTAGCAGTACCTTACATTGCAGGAGTTTCTGAAAAACTACAAGGAGTCCTTTGGCAACACAAAATTCCTACTTATTTCAAACCGATAAAACACTTTAAGGCAAAAATTAGAGCATCCAAAAGATAGGCTGCCAAATGAAAAACAAAGTAATGTAGTTTATTCAATATATTGTAAAAATGAAAATTGTAAAGAGCAATACACAGGGGAGACTAAACAAATTCTCAAAAAAAGACTTTATCAACATCGCAGGGATAATACCAGTGGGCCTCAATTGGCAGTACACAGGCACCTAAAAGCTAGCAACCACTCATTTGACGACAATGAGATTAAAACCATAGCGAAAGAAAATAGATGGTTTGAAAGGGGAGTAAAAGAGGCTATTTTCATAAAACAAAACCCTTCCCTTAACCGTAATAGTGGAGTGAGGTTCAATTTGGATCGTTTGTACAATAGACTGTAGGATTAGTCATGCTGATGAGGTGATACCAGGGCCAATTGGGCAATTAGGCCAGTCGTCCGTCAGGACAATAGAAGCTATCAGTGTAGCTGCAGGGATTAGTCCTCTGCTCCCCCCCAACCTGAGAGCAGGGACATATCATAGCAGTGTCTTCCACCGCCATGTCTGGACAGTAGGGATATATATATCTAGGGCCTACACTACCAGTAAGACTTTAGTAAGATAAAGAAGCATCTTGGATAAGAAGCGAAACATCCGACACCTTCAAAGAAAGACAGATGATGGCTGAAGAAACCTTTTCATCGATGGATCACTCCTGTACGACTGAGAGCTAACACAGATGTAAATCAACCATAATTGTTTTTTCAGTTACTCAATTCAACAAATCTGTCTACAGCACTTTCTCAACAAAGTGTCACTGCGACAAACCTTTAACAAGAGTCAATGGATTATAATGTGTGCATCATTAAGCAATACACATGAGTAACACAACTTCACTCATCATTAATTTTATATTATCATGGGTGGTGGGCTCATCAAAATTAGATCAGTGTAGGGTGGGTGATCAACACTCATACTCATGTGTTGACCGAAGTCAACCGCAAAGTGCATGTGGTGATGAGGTCTCTTCGCAAAATGGAAAAGATTGAGATTAATTGTCTCGTCTTGGAAATTTAATTGACTGATTGATCAAGAATTTAACATATTATCGCCACGGAGAGTTGCATGCTAAAAGACATTCAAGGTCGTCTGAAATTGTTGGAGGCCAATACGCAAAACAGTTGTTATCTGGACTTCACTCCCATATAAATAACATAACTCGGCCTGCATATTTCCACCTCCGTAATATCAATCGTCTCCGTCCCTCTCTCACCCCTCACACCACTGCTATCCTTATCCTCGTCACCTCCCGTATCTATTATTGTAACACTTCTTTTCGGGGTCAATCAAAAATTTCTCCATAAACTCCAACTCGTCCAAAATTCCTCAGCCCGGATCATCACTAAAACCCCCTCCTTCAACCACATCACTCCTGTCCTCCAGCAGCTCCACTGGCTCCCTGTTAAACTTCGTATTGATTTCAAGATACTTCTGTTTACATTTAAAGCCATCCATAACCTTGCACCCCTATCTGTCTGACCTACTTCAAATCTCTTTTCCCTGCCGGGCCCTCAGATCCTCATCCTCCCTCCACCTCTGTATGCCCTCTGCCTGTCTCACCATGATGGGGTGCAGAGCTTTCAGCCGCTCTGCTCCCAAACTGGAACTCACTTCCACCCAACATAATATTGACTTCCTTCCTACTTTCAAATCTCACCTCAAAACCCACCTGATTAAACATGCTTTCATGGTCTAGTTTAATCTGCAATTTTATTATGTATTGTTTATGTATTGTTTTATGTATTGTTTTATTATAAAGTGTCCTTGGGTGTTCATAAAGGCGCTTGTAAATTAAATGTATTATTATTATTATTATTATTATTATTATTATTATTATTATTATTATTACTTCTCCTCAATGAAACACATGTGCAAATTCTATGCCGCTATTTTCTTCTTCTTACACCCCACAGTCTATGCCTAATAAGGTCTTGGCCTTGTAGCTGCAAGTGCAATGTCAAAGTCTGTATTCAGGTTAAGTCTCATGAATTATAAAATACACCCTCCATCACGCCCAAAGGCACATAGGATGAGGTAATTTGCCTACACGTGTCCTGCAATTAATTTGTGACGATTCCAGTGTGTACCCCCATCCTTCACACAAAGTCAGCTTGTGGATATGGAGGCACTTATGCTATATGACAAGGGGTACAAAAGGGATACAGATGGATGTTGAATGGGATTTTTATTTTAACTCATTCACTGCCAGGCTTGCAAAAATATGTCCACTCCAGTGCAAGGGTTTTTGTCATTGTCACTCAAATTCCAGGACCCACAGAATATTGAAACTACATAAAAAATCAATCGAGCATAAGAAACCTTAGACTTTTTTCTTTCATTAGAAAAATGAGTTCATTCCAAAATTAGATGGTTCTGGAGTTATATGAGCTTGAAATGAGGGTGAGTGTTCAAAATACAATGCAATACATGGCTTATATAGCGCTTTAAAGGACAACCGATGCGTCCGGACAAGTTGTGTCCATAATTTGTAACATCACTTCAAATGACTTCTACTGAGCGTATTTTACAAAGATTCCGCTGCATATAGCTATATTTTACGTTTTAAGACTCGCGCTGAATATTCAGGATTTCTTGTTTTTGTGTTGGTGACGATACCTACCGTGACGTCACGGTAGGTATCGTCACTGACATTTTGGGTACTTTGTTTGGTCTGAAAACTTCATGTTGATCTGTGTTGATGGCGAAATTAGAAGGAAAACAAATAATGCGATGGTGAATCGTTGTGTGTTGCACCCAGACTACTATTTGATACTAGCTAGCACAAATTCCCAGTGACGTGACGAACAAGGGGGCGGGACCTTCCAAAACTGAAACTTTCTGAGGTCATTTTGAAGTAGATTTGGGACACCTTAAGTCATTTTTATTGGTGTTTTTCATTTGAGTAAAATATTAGCCTGCATGTTTTGGGTATTTTAGATGCTATAAAACGTTTTTCTGATATCAGTTAGGAAACAAAAAAATGGTGTTGGTTGTCCTTTAACAGCAACTGAAGCTAGAACAAGGCACTAACATGGAAAAAAGGGAAATCCTGCCCCATTGTGGAAAAGAAAAAAAATCATTGCTAGAGGCCATGGCCAGAATCACACAGAACCTGAACAAATTCGGAGATGGCGCTCTATGTCAGATTTTCAATTCCCAAATAAATTTGTGAATGGCAGTGAATGGGTTAAATGAAAGTTATAACATGCTGTTGCCCTTGCATCAAGCATTCACCACCTGCAACATGCACCATTACGATCTAGTGAATGATAGTGTGAGTGAGTTCAAGTTCCAGCCAGGGTAGAATCAATTACATGGAAGGAAAAAGGCAATTACGTTACAGCATTGTGTCAACATACAGGACCGGTCTTGAGCTGCCACTTCATAACATCAAATACCATCCGGGAGAGATCTGCGCTGTTATAAACGAACAAATGTGTTACCTCTTACACGCATCGAACAAATCATCAGTGGTGGCCAATCCAATTGGTTCTCTGCCTTGTAAATCACCTTCCTCCTGGACCTCTTTACAACCACCTTCAATGAATTTCCGTCGTTTCCAGGCGTGAAGGCTAATTGGTATGCAGCGGCTCGGGGGGAAAAGCTTGTTTAGATTCTGATTGTTTCTGCGTTTTCATCACATGAACATCCATAAAGCTACAAATGAAGCTTCATTTCCTTTTTTAATGACAATAAGGTTTGAAATATCATTGGAACAATTTCCTCTGAGCATTTCACCTCCTACTCGATGTTTTGCCTGGGGCCATTGTGAATCCTCACGGTTCTCTATTTTCCTCTCACGCATCGCTCTGTCTCCTCTGAGATTTTCTGACGTGACCAATTTACACTGTTTGAATTCTAGCTGGTAGAGAAATGTGAATAATGTCTTGCACGTCCCTTTATAGCTCACCAGTCACAGCTGAATACACTCAGCACCCATTTCCCTTCAAAACTAACAATCATTTACATGTTTTTTCCACTTAAGTGTGACTATAAAAGACCTTTTGACTAATACACAGTAGCCAAAATGGAACTGTATAGTGCCACTTCGCAGTTTTTTTGACGACGATACTAGTGCAGCGTGTTCTACCGGAAACAAATTCCTTGTGTGTTCTACATACTTGGCAATAAAGATGATTCTGATTCTGATTCTGATGTTTCAAACAAAATAGTTTCAAAGTTGAAGCCGACCGACCGTTAGTAGTGTGTAGGCGGTGTATTACCCATTAAAGTGCTGGGAAAATACATTAGTCAGAGCGGCTGTTTTCAAATATTACACTTCACATTGTACTTAGAATGATAAACAGCCAAGTACAGAGTGGAGCTCCATTAATTCCATGATTACTGAAAGAGTACAAAAAGGTACAAGTACAGTTTTTTTAAATCTTTGACTGACTTTGAGTTGGAGACTACAGGGTCATTGGAAATGTCACTGACTTTTACATTTCTTGTGTTCTTAATTCCCACTCAGTGCGGCATCACTGCGTGACTGATAGTTGATCAGAACACTGTGTTATGTGTCTTCATTGATGGATCAAAAATTATTAGTCTGTGGAAACCGAAAATGATATTTTTGATTTGAATTGTATCGGATTAGCCTTTACTAGGCTCGCAGTGGAGTAATTTAAATTCCACAGCAGCAAAGTGATGAAAGGAAGGGAAAAAGTAGAGAGAGAGTAGAGAGAAAAAAATACAGGAGCTGCTGTAAAGGCAGCCACTCTCACGTCACCATCTTGAAGTAAAAAAAACAACAACAAAAAACAAAATAAATAAATAATATGACACAACACTAGTTGATCAGGAACATCATGGTGAAATGTGCACCTCTGCTACAAGCTAAATGTTGAAAGCAAACACGAAAGCTGTGTCCAATGATGAAAAGATATTGTCTCACATCTCCCGTCCCACGTAAATCTGCTTCAATTCTAAGCCGCGCCAGCTACACATATGCAACGGCACTCTCCGCTGATGCTCCATTCTTCTCATCACGGGCTCATGATGCCATGCATCCATCCTGCCACAGACTATCCAGCAGCACCGACCTTTCCGCTGAACAAAGCGGGGCTGTGTGCATTTTGTGGTACTATTTACAATCAGTAATGGGTGATTGAATGCAGTTGACTCAGGAAACTCCCGTTTCGCTAAAATTGGCTGCACACACCGACTTCAGACGTTAGTTTTACAGTATCGCATTGCTGATATAACAACTCTGTAGTGTACACTGGAGATATTTTTAAAATGTATTTTTTATTGAATCTGCACCTGTTTGCAAGTGACAGTGAAAGTGGCCAGTTTTATGAGTGACTCAACTAAAAACGGAATAAAAAGAGAGCCCATGAAACGACTTGTTGTTTCCCCAAGTGTGATTTTTGGCGAGACTGTACTGAAGTTTTTCTGACAACTGCAAATCAGCAGTGGCTTCTATCCAAGGACGACTGTTATTTGAAAGCCAAACTAAGTGTTTTGCTTCAACTGTACATTTCCATTGTCAATAAACAGATGCCCCGCATGTGATACGTTAATAATTAGCCTTGTTGGCTGTTTGGGCCTATTCAGAAAATATACATTGTGTGTTTGTGTTGCATGAATAAAGCACTGAAGGGGAAATGTAATGGAAGTCGGCTCTCATTGTGGATCCCCAGAGGGCTGTCACATTTTCATGTGCACTGCGAACATTTCATGAGTGTCAGCACATCTCACTCAATTGCCTCTTTGCGAAGGAGAAACATATCTCATGACACAGTGAGATAGTAGGATATTCTGTGTAATCTGAATTTGTTATTGTAATCCACGTAGAAGGATTACAAAGTGGTCAACATTGCTCTTTATGATACTTGTGACTTTAATAACACAAAGGCCACCTTTGTCCCTTAAAGGACAACCGACGCCTCTGGACAAACTGTGTCCATAATTTGTAAAATCACTTCAAATGACTTCTACTGAGCGTATTTTACAAAGATTCCACGGCATATAGGAATTCAGGCATTCAGGAAGTGTTGTTTTCGAGTTGATGATGATGCCTGACGTGACGTCACGTCTGGAACGCCCCTAGCTGAGAAAGTGACACACAATGCATTTTGGGTACTTTGTTTGGTCTGAAAACTTTGTGTTGATCCGTGTTGATGGTGAAATTCGAAGTAAAACACATAAATAACGCAATGGTGTATTATTGTGTGTTGCACCCAGACTACTATTTGATACTAGTTGACACAAATTCCCAGCAGACAAATCAGTCCATTTCCAACGGAACTTGGGGGCCATCTTGTGCATTCTCTGGGACGCTACATTGGAGTCCAGATGCCTCAAAATGACACGGAAGGACTTCTTCAACCGATTGCAATCATTTATGCTTTCATCTTCAGAACTATTTGAATCATATTCATAACTGGATGAGTAACAAGAAAGCATCTTCTCCGAATCTGAAGCCATTGTTTTGATTTTATAATATACCGTATTTTCACAACCATAAGGCGCATATAAACGTCTCAGATTTTTTTTGAAAATGTATGGTGCGCCCTGTAGTGCGGACGTATTAGAGGCCACCATGAGGCGGACGTGGTAGAGAGCATGGGGGGATGTGTGGCCGTGGTTTGTGTATACAAGAACAGGTATGTGCTTTATGCAGAACATTGCTGTTTTAACAACTCAGAAAATGGCAAAGAGACATGGTTATGAAGCTCAGTTTAAACTGAAGGCTTTTCAAGGAGGTCCGTCTTGGTCTTGGCACTTTATGAAACTGTGATGTTTTATGAAACACTTTCCCATCCGGGCCAGGTCTACGGCAGCGCGTTTCCTGTTGTGCTTGGCAGCCATGCTAACGGAGAGAAACTCCAACCGATGGTGATTTTTAAAAGAAAGACTTTGCCTAAAGAGACATTTCCAGCAGGTGTCATTATTAAGGCAAACGAAAAGGGCTGGATGTTACGCCACAGTTTGCCAATGGATTGTGGATGCGTGGTGTAACGTGTCTGATGGCACGGTGGTTCAAGCTTTCGGAAAAGCCGGCATAATTTTCGAGGAGCCGCACAGCACAGAAGGTGACTGACCGTGAGGAAAGTGAACCTGCCACGTTGGCTCAGCGCAGCTGTTCGATTCTGAGACGGAGGATGAGGACTTTGATGGGTTTGATTACTGACTGTTACCGGTAATGTGCTTGTTTTTACAATGCCGACGCCTATTGAGTGATGATTACAAAATGTTCTTACTTTGTAATTAATAAATAAAGCACTACTAAACTCAGTTTTGCTCCCGATCTGTTTTTATAATTACGCACACTTGTATGCCTGTGTGTTGTTGAGAGGCGGACGTACGTATGGCAGTAGGGGATATGTACCGGTATATGAAACTTGCACCCTTTCATCCCAATGTGTATGTTAAATACAGAAATGGCACACATATTTGAGACTCCGCCTTTTCACACGGTGCGCCCTTTGCTGGTGAAAATACGGTATTTAATTTATAAGCGCCTTTCAAAACTCTCAAGGACACTTCACAGTTACAGGATTTTTTTTTTCTGCGGGTGAGCAGCGACAGCCACACGCGCCAGCGTTCACTCGACCCGGAAGCACTACTGAAGGCCTTGGAGTGACATGCAAAGCCCGCCACTGAATTTCACACATAAGAATTCATTCTACAGTGATTCCTTTTCCATTGTGTATGTCCTTATTTGGATCACAGGTGAGCCAAGGGGAGTTTGTGCATATCAAAGGGGACACATCACCTCCTGCAAATTACAGGTCACGTTCGGTATCAAAATAACCGTTATTATCCATCCATCCCTCCATCCATCCATCCATTTTCCGTACCGCTTTTTCCTCATTCGGGTCGCCAGCGGTGCTCGAGCCTATCTCAGCTGTCTTCGGGCACGAGGCGGGGGACACCCTGAATTGGTTGCCAGCCAATCGCAGGGCACACAACGGCGTACAACAGTCACTCTCACACTCACACCTAAGGACAATTTAGTCAATCTGGCTGCCGTGCATGTTTTTGGAGTGTGGGAGGAAACCAGAGGACCCAGAGAAAACCCACGCGGGCCCGGGGAGAACATGAAAACACCACACAGGGAGGCCCGACCGGGACGCGAACCGGCAACCTCTGCACTGTGAAGCCGGTGTGCTCACTACTCGACTACCGCCCTCGTTATTGTGTAAATTATTATCATTTTATGTTAGAGCATCATATTCTTTCATGTTAAGATTACCCACATTACATTCTGTTGTTTAATAATTGCTTAGGCGTGTTTTTATGTTGATGGCTTTTGATTGGCTCGTGAAGTAAGAAAAAGCAGGAACTGATTTAGTTTCAGACAAGAGTGTGTTGTCGATTATACTGCGGTGCAGATCTTTCGAAATAAAGCTTCTTGAAAATGGAGTCCTTCTCTCCTTTTGCTGGTTTATCATGTGCAAAATGTGTCCACTCAAGTGCCAGGGTTTTTGTCATTGTCACTCGAATTACAGGACCCACAGAATATTGAGTTTTAGGACGACATAAACATCCAATAAAGTGTTAGAAAACCAAGACTCTCTTCTTTCATCAGAAGAAAAGAGTCAATTTCTAAATGATATGGGTCTGGAGATACATGAGCTTGAAATGAGGGTGGCTGTCCAAAATACAATGCAATACATACATATTGAAGGTTTCTTCAGCCGTCATCTGTACAAAAGTGAAGGTTTCGGACGTTTCGCCTCCTATCCAAGAGGCTTCGTCAGCGAACTAAAGTCTGACTGGTCGTATCGGCCCCATTTATATATCTCTAATGTCCAGACATGGTGGCGCCGGACACAGCTATGATAGGTCCCTACTCTCAGGTTGGGGGGGCAGAGCACCCCTCCCTGTGGCCCCACTGATTGTTCCTACATTCCTGACTAACGACTGGCCTATTACCTCCACTCCCACCGGTATCACCTCATCAGCATAACGACCCATATCAGCATTACGATAGTTGCCTAACCTGTTTTGCCTAAGCAGGCTATTGTATGAACGATCCAAATTGAACCTCACCCCACCAGACCGGTTTAATGAAGGATTTTGTTGTTTTATAAGAATCGCTTCTTTTACCCCCCTTTCAAACCATCTATGTTCTTTCGCTAAGATTTTAACCTCATTGTCGTCAAATGAGTGGTTGCTAGCTTTTAGGTGCAAATGTACTGCCGATTGAGGTCCACTTATATTATCCCTGCGATGTTGATAGTCTTTTTTTGAGAATTTGTTGAGTCTCCCCAATGTACTGCTCTTTACAATTGTCATTCTTACAATGTATGGAATAAACTACATTACTTTGTTTTTCATTTGGTAGCCTATCTTTTGGATGCAGTAATTTTTGCCTTAACGTGTTTATCGGTTTGAAATAAGTAGGAATTTTATGTTGCCAAAGGACTCTTTGTAATTTTTCAATGTGAACAAATTGGGGAATGGTGCACTACATCATATTTTCAATTCCTGAATAAATTCGTGAATGAGTTAATTAACAATGAACCCCTGAATTTACATTAACATTCATACCTTGAGACAGATTTTAATTGTGTAACTAAATTTTGTTAAAATATGTTTGTGTCTTAAATGTTATTACCGAATAACCTGGAAATGGCTTTGCTTTTTAGCTAGAATAATGAAACATCTTCACCGTTACATGAACGTTTTCGTGTGCCTTTGATGAGACAGTGTTGCCTCACAGTCGCTAGGCTGAGTTATGCACATTAATTAGCCACCCTTTTCCCGCTTTATGGGTTTTAATGAACACTCAAGAAGGCAGGGATGACTTCTGTGTCTCGGGCTGAAAATTTTGATTTCATCAATGTATTAATGAGGACCTCACATTAAAAACCTGAGTGTAATCAGTCTTCAAACACACCAGGGAAAACAGTGGGCCTTTTTCTGCACTATTACTGTTTTATACGCAGGCTATTTCCTTCCCGTATTACTGCAAATAAGATGAATTGCCCTTCAATTATAATTGAAAGCGGTTCACAAGTTACAGGAAGAAAAGTCGTAAAAATGAATCCGCTCTGCAAAACTAATGTAAATCATGGGAAGCCACCCTGCCATTGAGATATTTTTGGACAAAACACTGCTCAAGCGCTGGGGTTCCCAAAATGTACGGTACTTCCTTTTTTTGCGGGATGGGGGGAGTCGTACCTGCCCAGACTCCTTCTGCCATGCATGCGCTTGCAATGTGGGAAGAAAATGGAGTACCCAGACAAAACCATGCAGGCACAGTTTATACAATACAGTGATAACTCCGCATATGAACGCTTCAGCTCACGAACTTTTCGCCTCACGAATATTACATTCGCGTGCATATAGGCTCGGCTGACAAACTAGTTTTCGGCGGACGAACCAAACCACACGGCACCACGGTGTCTGGCAGACTAGTTTTCGGCAGAAAATCACACGGTGAACAGCGCAATGGTGGCTGGCGGACTAGTTTTTGTCACCCCTTTTCTTTGAGCGCGGACGTGGTTTGTTATCGAGTGGAGTACTTTTGCTATTATGGGACCGAAAAAGACCCCACCACAGGCTAGTGTTAAGCCGAAGAAGACGCAAAAGAAAATTACGGTCGAGCAGAAGAAGGAGATCATCAAAAAACACAAACGAGGTGTGTGTTTGTGTGACTTAGCGTCCCAGTACCAGTATGCTAAGTCGACCATTGCTACGTGTGGTTAAGGATCTTTATGTGTTGTCTAATCAACGGTCTCAGGCAATACAAGAGGTTGAAAAACTTCTGTTGGTTTGGATTAACAAAAAGCAGCTAGCAGGGGACAGTGTGAGTGAGGGTATTAGCACAGAGAAAGCATGGCAACTTCACTCGGATATCATAAAGAGGCAACTACATCAACGACCATCACAAACGTAAATAAAACGACTTTATTATACACTACAGTTTATTTCTTTACTTACAATACAATAACACACAAAATAATGTATATTTTGTGTAGTTTTAAGGCTTATTTAGTAGAAAATTATGTTTTATGGGCACCTGGAAACGGCTTATTATCATTTTAAATGGTTTCTTATGGGTAATAATTGTACGGGGGACGAACTTTTCGCCTTACACACTTTCTGGGAACCAATTAAGTTCACGAGCTGAGGTATCACTGCATATATGGAAGAGGGAAAAAAGTGAGCTGCATGACTCAGCACAAATGCCAAATTTATCGAATAAAACTAAATTCATATTCTCGCTTTTTCACCGTTCATTTCCTGTTGGGGCTGCAGTTGGCGGAAAGCGCAATTTTGATTGGATGACACTGACCTAGGTTGGCGGAAAGCGCAATTTTGATTGGATGATACTGGCCGTCATGTTGAAACAGGTTAACGCCCCTTTAAATGAGCCCGATATGTAAAAAAAAAATGACGAGTACGCTCCAGCTTGAATGCACCGGAGGATTTGCAATTGTAATTTGCAATGAAACAAAAACATCGATGAAACAGTCGAATGTCAGTGATATTTTAACAAGCCCCATGTTACCGTTAGTATCAATATACTTATGCGAGAAGTGTATTGCAGATAGCAAGTGTGTAAGCTAATGAGCCGCGTGCAGGCTAGCTAGCAGTAACTTCGCCTATGGACCCGGCAAGTTGACTTTCATTCCGATCGTTTGGCTGGACTTTTACCAATCATGAGGAATGGAAACCATTCATGTTAACAGTGAGTACTATCACAAAGTTAATTTAAATAATACATTCTGACATTTTGTTGAAAAGTGGCTGTTTACGTGCGCGTGTGCGCGCGTATGTATGTGTGTGTGTGTGTGTGTGTGTGTGTGTGTGTGTGTGTTTGCGAGCGCGCGCGTGGCTCTCACTGAACATTTTGAAAACATTTTGAAATATTTTACTTTTATGGCTCTCTTAGTCAAAAAGGTTCCCGACCCCTGGTCTTGACCATGGATTGATTCAAGGCACATGTGTCAAAGTTAAAGCCCGGCGACCACATCATTTTATTCGGCCTGGGAAAGCAAATCAAGCATGTCAAGTGCCATGATGCTTGCTAAAGTTTGAACTAAAAGCCAAATTGGCGTATTTAAAACACAATAGCATCATTATTCTTGACTTCAGATTTGAAAACTAGTCATTCATGAATTTGTTGTGCGTTCTCTTTGTAATATGTGGAGTAGATAAAATATTCTAATGGTTTCCCCAAATTCATAACGGCTCTCAAGAGGAAACCGTAACTACGATGTAGCCCGCAGCAAAAAATGAGTTTGACACTCATGATTTAAGGTATGACCTCTCGTCTATTTTTCATTTTTCTTCAATTTTTACATCATTTGTTTTGGAATAAAGCAAACAATTGAATTTCAGACACGCTTAAAAAGAGTTTTGAATCACCCGCAGATGAATGTTGGATTATCCATGCACTAGACATAATGATGACATAATTCAGCTATTACATGTAGCGATTGTATTAGCTTGTGGTTATATATTGTTGTGACGCACCTGCAGCCATATGCAGGAAGTCATATATATTCATCCTGAAGTGCACAATATTTCCCATGCTGTCATGGTCTTTCTATTCATTCATCTGAATTTTGATCATTTTAAAATCCTCGTCTGTGCACCCACAGTCATCGTTAGTCGAAATAACCCCGATTGATGGGTAGTATTAGTGTTCTGTTTTCGAGGAATAAAAAAAATCATTATAATATCCAAGACATTTTTGGCCTGTCAAATAATAGTCAGAAACCTCACAGTTTATCAACTGTCAAACCTTGAGGTAGACAGGATGCCATTATGAAGGGATGCCGTTATGTTCATAAGAGAGACATTTTATAGAAGCAAAATAACTGGATGAGAGCCAAATGTACCAAACAGTTGGAAGCATCCTTCATATTCAAATGGTGAGGACCGTATTTTCTGCACTATAAGGCGCACCTAAAAGAAAATGTTTTTTTTCAAAAGCTGACTATGCGGCTCATAATCCGAAGCGGTTTATGTATGGAAAACATTGAAAAATATGTCATTCATTGTAATGCGGCGCACCTTATGCATGGAAAAGGTTTTTAAATACAGTGGGGCCTCGGTTTACGAACACCTTGCCTTACGAAATTTTCGGGTTACGAACATTAATTACATTTATGACAATTAAACATTGGATTAAGCACTACTTTTTGCGATACACACCCCACCATGGCTGGCGGAGTAATCTTCGGCGGAAGAACACCAAAGCACATGACCGAAGAGCGCCCCAGCCGGCCTGCCTTTCCACACCCCCTTTCTCTGAATGCACACGTCGATCGGGAGAGCGAGAGAGAGAGAGAGAGAGAGAGAGAGAGAGAGAGGGAGAAAAAGACGTTGATCACCTCCAAGGAGTTTTTTACAGATACCTTTGCTGTTATGGGACCGAAACAGACCCCACCACAGACTCGTGTTCAGCCAAAGAAGACAAAAAAACAAAATTACAGTCGAGGAGAAGAAGATCATTGACAAACACGAACAAGGTGTGCATTTGTGAGATTTAGCGACTTAGCGGATATGCTAAGTCAACCATTGCTACCATCCTTCGCCTAAAAGCTTTACACGAAGGCTTTATTTACTCGATGCTTTCACGTGACTAAAGGCTTGGCATTGTGTTACCCTTCGATCCTTGAAAGCAGCATGGAAGAATTTGTGGCCCGCATGTATCCTTGAGAGGGACTTTGGATTGGATCCTCATGACTCTGTTGTTTTGGACGACATTGTTTCCATTGGACAGAACATGGGACTCGAAGTGGATGCAGATGACATTGAGGAGCTTGTTGCTGACCATAATGAAGTCCTCAACACAGACGATTTGATTTGCCTTCAAGAGGACAAACGGAAGCAAGCCATTCAGGAGTTGTCATCTGAGGGCGAGGAGGAGGAGATCGCTGCAGCATCAAGTGAGAGTTATTGAACAGTTCCATCCAGAAAAGACTGGCAATGAGAATCATCAACATGATGAATGATAATGTGATGCCTCCGTTTCGTAAGACCTTACAAGAAAACAACAGGTGTCACTTAAGAGCCATCAACGACCATCACACATGTAAATAAAGTGACTTTATTATACAGTGCAGTGTATTTCTTTCATTACAATACAATAGCACATTTATTATACACAGAATAAGGTATGTTGTGTGTAGTTTTAAGGCTTATTTAGTTGAAAATTATATTTTATGGAGACCTGGGAACGGATTATTCTCATTTTAATGGTTTCCTATGGGAAATTAATTTTTGGGATACACACTTTTCGCCTTACACACTCTGTCTGGGAACCAATTAAGTTCGTAAGCCAAGGCCCCACTGTATGTCATTTGTTGAAAGGTGTGCTTTATAGTCCAGAAAATACTGTAATTATTTTTGAAGGTGAGATATCATGTTAGCTGCATGCCATTTTAGGAGTTGAGAGAGCATTTTTACTTTCCGTTATTATAGTGCATCCTTTGGAGAGTGATTCATTGGAAATAATATTGTTTGTCTTGTTTAGTCACAGCTTTTCTCTCTCCAAGGGTCTGAAGGAAGGCAGCATGATTAATTTCAAAGCAAAGGAAAATAATTAACGTGAAATTTCACCACCGTCACTATGCTCGCCTCCAAAGATGTTCAACCTATCTATCTATAGGAGCTCTGGTGTTTGTTGACGATTTAACACTGAATGATGCTTCCATCTGTGATGATGTTCCCAGAAATACCTTTTCTCCTTTCCCTGTGTTTACAGTATCAGCATCACTGTTTTTCACCAGGCAATGTTGGTTTGTTCATTTTTTCTTTGTTTCCTTCCTTCCTTCCTTCCTTCCTTCCTTCCTTCCTTCCTTCCTTCCTTCCTTCCCTCCTTCCTTCCTTCCTTCCTTCCTTTGTTTCTTTCTTTCTACCCTGTTGATTTTCTACGACCTTCCTGTTGAGATGATCAGTCCCCCACCGGTGATCATTTTAAATAATCTTTTTCATTAGATCACAGGTGTCAAAGTCAAGGCCCGCGGGCCAAATCCGGCCCGCCACATCATTTTTTTCAGCCCGCGAAAGCAAATCAAACTTGTTAAATTCCATGATGATTGCTAAAATCTGAGTCAAAATTTCATATTTTTGGATGTCAACCACAATAAAAGTCATTATTCTTTACTTCAGATTTGAAAACGAGTTATTCATTAATTTGCTGTGTGCTCTATATGTAATATTTGAAGGGATTTAAACATTCTAATGGGTTCCCTAAATTCATAACGGCCCTCGAGAGGAAACCATAACTACAATGTGGCCCGCGGCAAAAAATAACTTTGCCACCCCTGCATTAGATGAAGATGTTGATTTTACCTGCCGGCTTTTTAAATAACACCATGTCGGCATCTGGAAATTCTGAAGAGAAATTGTAATGATTGATCCATTTGTGGGACATACACTTACCAAATCAAAAAATATGTTATGCTTTAAAAAAATCAAAGGTAATTTAATCCCCCACGAACAAGAGGGGGTATTTTAACAGTTTGCCTGTGGACGTAGGATGTCTCAAATAAAGATGACATGAGATTCAATTATATGTGCTGTATCCGAGTGTATCATGAACATTTTACAGGAATACTCTCCATAGACCGCAGCGCTGCATCCACAAGGTTCTATTGACAAAAGTAACTGGATTTACATTTGTTTGTGTAACCACATTCTGACCTGCACTTTCTGCAGACAGCAGTGAGGGCTCTGATGAGTATGAGGCAGCTGAATGACCTTTATTGTGAAATGATGCACAACCACAACAGGCAGAGATGTCAGCCCCACACTTTGCAGAACTGATAATCCACTTTGATAATTAATGATGATGGTTGTAGGTCATGGTTATTATACAGGTAAGTTTGCAAAGGTCTGGTCAAAGAATATTTCTGCACTAGAGTGAAAGGGGCCTGACACAAGACAAATTTGATAAATTTGAGTTTCAATGAAAAAAAGCAGACATTTCCCATTTGCAGTGTTGACTTCCCCTTTTCCTCAGGTGCATATATTGTACTGTCTCCTTCTTTGTACCTTCAGTTGCTCATATTGATTTTCAGACACGGAGTGTTGTTATCAGGGCTCATAACATTTAATTCCCATTCCACTTGTTGTGCCGGCCTTTCTCAACATTGCAAAATTCATCACAGTTTCTGTTCTGGATTGCTGATGTCTTCATGATAGAACCTGGTGTATGCACATATTCATTCCAAATGCATTCAAATCTTGGTTGAAATCATGTTGCCGTGACTGTATTTGACATGTTACCATGAAGATAGAAAGTGTCTTATTCATCACACAGACTTCTATCCTGCTCCCAACCTGTACACAGCTTTTGCCACCTACACACGTATTACTATAATTCTGCCTCTGACTTTCACTCCTCTGAGTTCCTTCCCCAAATTCAGCACCTTGGTTCACTGTCAAAGAACTTGTTTTATTATCACCTCACCGAGTTTCTCTGATGCTGTTATTTTCTCCGCAAAGAGAAAATCGGACAACAGAAAGATGAGCAGCTGTGTGGCGAGAAGCCCAGACATCTGAGACTGAGACTTGATAATCCATGTGCATTTGAGCCCCCCACCTTCCAGATAAAGTCAACATATTATCAAATGTCTCAAAGATGATCTTCTGAGATTATGCTGTGGTTTGTATTGATTTTTCCCCTCTGTGATTTTTGGAAATGGACAACACCCAAAAGAATAATTTTGAAACCTGTTCAAGATTTCCTATTCGATATCTGTAATTTTGATGAAGTGGAATAACATGTAAACTATATACAGCACAGCCACCAAATGAAACAAACACGACACACACTTACTCACCCTCTGCTCCTCCCAAAGTGAAACAACACTCCTCAGCCAAGCAACAAGTCGCGATGTGACGACTTTATGTCCTTTCCTCCAAGCCACACCACACGCTAAGGTTCTCACCACAATTCATAGCTCCACACACGACACAAAATCAGAATTCTGAGATTAAAGTCAAAATTCTGAGAATAAAGTCATAATTCTCATTTTAATTCATTCGATGCAGTTTCCGAATGACTTCAGGAATCAAAAAGTGTGACATGGGGCGCCATTACCGAATGTGTTTGGGTTTCGTTTTTTTCTTGTTGGTGCCGATAAAGCGCTGGTCAGACCGCAAGTAATGTTTTCACCTTTCACGAGAGGGCAGCATTTGCCTTTTATCCATGTTAGCGCTTTGTTCCAGCTTTAGCTGTTGTGTGCTATATAAATCAGCATTTATGTATTGTATTGTATTGTATTTTTTACAGCCACCCCCATTTCAACCTCAGATACCGCCAGACCAATATAATTTAGGAATTAACTCTTTGCTTCCAGATGAAAGAAGAGAGACTAAGGTTTCTAATGCTAAATTGAATGTTTATGTAGTCCTAAAACTCAATAATCTGTGAGTCCTGCAATTTGAGTGACAATGACAACCCTGGCACTGGAGTGGACACATTTTTACACATTGTCTGGCAGTGAATGAGTTAGTCAGAATTCTGAGATTAAAGTGAGAATCTTGCCAACCTTATTTTTTTTCTTCAATTGGCCGAATCCTCTTCCGTAATATAATTCACAGTTGCCAGACGGTTCAGTAATAATTTATAAGTGGTGGCGCGCTTGTGTTTGTTACGGTAGGTTTTGCTTCGGCGTGTTTATCCAAGTTTGGTGATTACGGTAAGAGGGAGCTCGTGGCTGGCTTTCTTGGCTGAGGAGGTCGTGTTGAAAAAAAAAGCTCAGAGCGGCGATGTTCCTCCTCACTGTCTGCGGGGATCACTCGCGACACTAAACGACAACCGCGTATCTTCAACCCAACTCCGGACTCTGTTTCGCTCCTTAACCCGTAAGTTTCATGTCTTTATCCGTCAAGAAATCTTTTCCCTCAAATGCGACTTTATGGTGATTCGAGCGACGTTTGTGTATCCGTCAACGTCTCAGACTGACTGTTAGCTAAAAAACGTGGAGAGTCCGACCTACGAGAATGTAACATTGCTTCACTGTTTTATTTGTTTTTATTTTCCAAGACTGTGCTGTTGAAATTAATGTATCAGCATGTACCAAGTCGTCGAGTGTAAAGCGTTCACCAAATTTAATGAAATAATATCAAATAACACTGTGTGATAGGGACAAGTCATATCTACACGAAGACGACTTTTGAGTCCTTCTTGTAATCTTCTAAACTTAACCGTTACTTTTATATTCCAAGTCATACGAACGTGCACAACGGTGACACCCCGCCCTGTTGATGCAAATTTGACTTTGGCATAACGCCCGGCTCGTGCAATATTGTTATTAAAGCTTCGCTAATAAATCATTGAATATGTTTTGGAGTTGTTGCCAGCCACCAAATAGCGAAAAAACAGCATAATTTAAAGGACAACCGCTGTCACTTTTTTTGTAATAACTGACAAACTGACACAAGAAAAACGTTTTATAGCATCTAAAATACCCAAAACACGCAGTATGATATTTTTAGTCAAATGCAAAACACCAATAAAAATGACTTAAAGTGTCCAAAATCTGCAAAAAATTGAACTGCAAATTGGGCATTTTCAGAAAGTCCCGCCCCCGGTTCGTGACGTCACGCCAAGACGTCTTGCATTGCTAGTGAATCAAAACAATGGCTTCAGATTCTGAGAATATGCTTTCTTGTTACACATCCAGTTATAAATATGATTCAAATAGTTCTGAAGAGGAAAGCATACATGTTTGCAATCGATTAAAGAATTTATTTGTGCCATTTTGAGGCAACATTGGGGGGAAATCTCACCCAAAAAAGAGGCACAAAATGGCGACCTCCTATGGCCACCTCCGTTTCCACAGGCTGATAAATTCCTTATATGGAGCTTGGACGCCCTCTTCTGGCCTCCTGGTGGCTTTTGGGTGCAACATGAGGTCCCCAGACCGAACAAGTACAGCAAAATACATTGACGTGATGGAAGGACCGCTACAATCCGTCTTTTTTCGGTCAGGGGCGGTCCTTTAGTGACGTCACGTACGGACTCGTCACCAACTCAAAAACAAGACTTCCTGAATATTCAGCGCGAGTCTTAAAACATAAAATATTGCTATATGCAGTGGAATCCTTGTAAAAATACGCTAAGTAGAAGTCATTTAAAGCCATTTTACAAATTATGGACACAACTTGTCCGGAGACGTCGGTTGTCCTTTAAAGGTTGTGAAGGGCCACTAACAACCCCTGCCTAAAGAGAATCAACACATGGAGATACAATTCGCTGGCTTGTTTTTTTCGTATTTCACCTGTTCAGAGGTTGAGATCAATTATTTATGGAAGAAAATAATAGTGTTTTTTACAGTCAAGGGCGGTCCTTTAGTGACGTCACGTACGGACTCGTCACCAACTCAAAAACAAGACTTCCTGAATATTCAGCGCGAGTCTTAAAACGTAAAATATAGCTATATGCGGTGGAATCTTTGTAAAATACGCTCAGTAGAAGGCTGGCTGTCTCTCTCTCTGTCTGTCTATCTGTCTCTCTCTCTGTCTTTTTCTGGCTGTCTGTCTGTCTCTCTGTCTTTTTGTCTCTTTTTCTGTCTGTCTCTCTCTCTCTGGCTGTCTGTCTCTCTCTCTGGCTGTCTATCTCTCTGTCTCTCTGTCTGTCTATCTATCTGTCTGTCTGTCTCGCTGTCTGTCTCGCTGTCTCTGTGTGTGCGTGCGTGTGTGTGCGCGTGCGAGCATGTGTGTGTGTGCGTGTGTGCACGTGCGCTTCTTGAGCAATTCTATTTGCCAAGCAATGGAGGGTTGTTGTGGTATGACAAGGGGGTATGCAAGAAGCATCATGAGAGGCGCTGTTGCAGTTCAGGTGTGTCATGATTTGTCCTCAGAGCAGTTAAGCAATGTTGCCGCTGCTGCACTTTCACCAAACACCTTCATCACGCTGCAAGCCCCAATTCCGAAGCTCAGCCCTGTCGTGTTTTCTGAATGAGAACCAATACTTTTTTTAGCTCATTGTGTATAACACACAACAAACCATGAACTCAAGATGGTGGCTTGGGTCAAACAGGTGCCAATCATAACATGCGGGAAACGACAAAAATACATCTCAAAGCGGAGTCCAGGCAAACTAATTTATAAAATCTTGAACTTTAAACAATGTCAAAAACATTATACTGTATTTGATTAAAAATTAATCTGCAAGGCATAGTGTGGAAAATAATACATACAGTAAAGAAATTTTTCTGATAAAGATAAGGCTCTCCTGTACATTGAAATGAACATTTTTGACTACAACCTTTACCCTAATATTCAGAAATGACAACATACTATTTTCACGTTGATGAAATCCAATAATACTAATTCTGGTTCCAGTGAAACCATTAACGAATACAGTAATATTACAAGGTGCATCTTGACTAGTTATTGTGAGTTATCCATAAGTAGAATACCATTTCTAATCGATCACAGAGTCTGGCTTGACAGTGTCGCCTTTAGGTGTCTTCCTAATTGGGTTGGAAAGGCATACATCCATCCTGAAGTTGCCTTTAAAAATGTAAAAATACATCACAAAAGCTACTTTGTGAAATTGTATTCATTTTTTTCTTTTTCAGTTCACAACCCCCATTTCACTTTGTTGCTGTATTATCGTCTTAACTATTTGAAAAAAAGAATACAGTGGTACCTCGGTTCTCGAACGCCTCACTGTTTGAACAAATCGGTGTTCGAACAAAATATTCGAGATATTCTTGCTTCGGCGTTCGAACATCAATCGGTGTTCGAACGCCAATTCGACGCGTGAGTGCGTACGCGAGGGTGGGGAGCTGAGCGGCGCACGGGTGTATCGCTCTGTTCGTGACCAACTGTTGTCGCTAGCGGACGTGCTGCGTTTTGCTCTAGCGTTTAATATAGGTGTACGAAGAGTTTTAGCCCCTAATCATGCCTTAAAGTGACAAAAGAAAAGTAGTGCGTACAATTATTGCATTTAAGAAAGAAATAATCGCAAAATATGAAGGAGGTGGGCGAGTGTCTGATCTGGCGAGGGAATACAGCATGGCAAAATCTACGATCAGTACGATATTAAAGAATAAGAAGGCTGTGAAATCTAGTGATGTGACTGTGGGCGTGAGAGCAAGTGTCATTGGATAGATATTTTAAGAGAAAAGAACATCCTGTAGCCGAGTCATCCGTAGCTGTCACGTTCCGAGCGAGAGTGACGGCAGCTGACTCGTCGGAACGTAGTAGAATGTTTGGGATCCCAAAACAGACACGTACTACCCAAGCAGGATGTTTATTCACAAATAAAAGAAAATACGGCGAGTAAGAAGGCAGGGGGTGATCCAACCCGCTTACTACGCCAAAAAGCAAATGGCACACGAGCGCGCTTTGAACATCGAGGGCCAATATACTGCATGTTTTAAATATCTCCCTCCTCCAACAAACCTTCAGAAATTGTCTGCAGAGCTTACCAATGGGCTAATCATTTGAATTATTTGGACGGCAGCAAATTAATTTTGAACACAGGAATAACCCTGATTACAATTTAGCCTGGAGACCAGGAAGATCCCGTTGATTAGTTGACGTAACGAGAGCTGATTGCGATTGAACTCACTTACAGCTATGTGCAAACATGTTTGTGCAGTCAAATAGTACAGTGAGAGGTGTGTGGAGCTCCCAATACAGTTGAGTGAGATTTTTTATTATGATTTAATCTAAAATTGTAATGCTCACTTCCAAATTGCCAGGTTTTTTTTCCCTCGCAGATATGTTTTTTTTCCGTACATAGGGTTTTTCCTGGCTGAAATTGAGGGGACAGGTCGTACCTCACCATGTGCTGTGACGTCCATGTGTCCTGTGAATTCAACAGACTCGTTTTCTTTTACAACAAAGATTCTTTCAGTCTTCTAATAACAATATTACTATTATCATCATAAATAATTTGTTCATTAAAACTTGCACAGGAGAATGATGGCCTCATAGCTTTTGTGGTGGAACCACTTTTATTTGAGAGAGATTATTTCAGCCTTCAAAGTCTGTGTCCAATAGGATGCTGCAGTGTACTCTGTAAAATGAAAAACACATTTTTTCAACTCGATCAAAATTATATTACAGTAAAGTCTCGTTATATCGATATCGGATATATCGATAGTCCCGGTTATATCGATACTATTTCTATGCACGCACGGAGAAAATTACATGCAAACAGGGTCGGATATATCGATAGTCCCGGTTATATCGATATTTTTTCGGACTCCCTTGAATATCGATATAACGAGACTTTACTGTATTTTAGGTTTTGTAGTTTGATTGGTTGAGTGCTTTCAGGTACTATATCTTCAATATACTGTATTTCTTCTCTTCTGTTGCTTTGTGAATGTCTTTTTAATGTGTCAGCGTGCAGTTGGTTTAGGGAGGCAACTATCGCCTGCTGTGTTGGGGAGCGGTGCATGCCGTCCTCAACATGCTTGAGGCAGGTCAATTGATCTCGCCATTGCTTGTCCAAGCCACTTCTTTGTGTTTTTAAGACATTACTATGCCCCTAACAGGTAACGGATTTATATAGTCGTACCTCCAGATTCGTTCTGGCATTAACCCATTCACTGTCTGACGATATGCAAAGATTTGTCCACTCCAGTGCCATGGTTTTTGTCCTTTTCACTCAAATTGCAGGACCCACAGAATATTGAGTTTTAGGACTACATAAACATTCAATACAGGGTTAGAAACCGTTGACTTTCATCAGAAAAAAAGTTAATTTCTAACTTCTATGGATCTGGAGTTATCTGAGCTCAAAATGGGGGCGGCAGTACAACATACAATACAATATATATTGATTTATATAGTGCTTTAACAAGAGCTGAAGTTGTAACAAAGCGCTAAACTGGAAAAAAGGCAAACACTGCCCCATCGTGGAAGGGAAACACATTGCCAGAGGTCTGACCAGCCCTTTATCGGCACCCCCTGTGAGAAAAACCAAACCCAAATACAAGAGAATGCTGCTCCACATCACACTAAATTCGGGAACAGGAGCGAATGAGTTAATTACTCTGCTCTGCTTCACCTGGACTCGGTAGCCACCTTTAAAAAATGGCTGCTTTCCCTGCCATTTCTGCACTGCTAAAAATCATATATTTTTATTTGACACACAAGAAATATTTACCTGTTTGTTACATTTGCGAGAGAAAATCATAATACTGATAACATCCACCCATGGGGAAAAAGAAAACAACATAATCCGATTTGTTTCTGCATCGTTGCTTCGGGTCTTTCCTGTGCACTGCTCTTGTTATAGCGCCTCCATAGTGGTGCATCACTGCGACTGCAGTTAAAATAAGTCTGCAGAAGAACATAATTTCCTCAATCAGCACAGCTGGAGCTTTACACTGTGTTGAGTGATCACAATCCGGCTGGTTGGGGACGGCAGCAAATTAATTTTGAACACAGGAATAACCCTGATTACAATTTAGCCTGGAGACCAGGAAGATCCCGTTGATTAGTTGACGTAACGAGTGCTGATTGCGATTGAACTCACTTACAGCTATGTGCAAACATGTTTGTGCAGTCAAATAGTACAGTGAGAGGTGTGTGGAGCTCCCAATACAGTGACACCTCGGCATACAAATGCTTTAGCTCACGAACGTTTCGAACAAGAACGCTCAAGAACATTAAATTCGCAAGCATATAGCCTTGCCTAACCAACGAATTTTCAGCGGACGAACCAAATCACACAGCGCCACGGTGGCTGGCGGACTAGTTTTCCACACCCCCTTTCTTTGAGTGCAGACATGGTTTGTTATCGAGTGGAGTACTTTTGTTATTATGGGAGTGAAAAAGATCCCACCACAGGCTAGTGTTCAGCCCTAGAGGACACAAAAGAAAATTACGGTCGAGCAGAAGAAGGAGATCATCAAGAAACACAAACGAGGTGTGCGTTTGTGTGACTTAGCGTCCCAGTACCAGTACGCTAAGTCGACCATGGCTAAGGGTGTTTCTGTGTTGTCTATGCAACGGCCTCAGGCAATAGAAGAGGTTGAAAAACTTCTGGTGATTTGGATTAACAAAAAGCAGCTAGCTGCTGTGAGTGAGGGTATTATCGCTGAGAAAGCATGGCTACTTCACTCGGATATCATCAAGAGGCAACCACATCAACGACCATCACAAAGGTAAATAAAACAAATTTATTATACCGTACAGTTTAATTATTTCATTACAATACAATGGCACATTTATTATACATAAAATAAGGTATATTTTGTGTAGTTTTAAGGCTTATTTACGAGAAAATTATGTTTTATGGGGACCAGGGAATGGATTATTCTCATTTTTAATGGTTTCTTATCGGAAATAAATGTTCGGCAGACGAACCTTTTGCCTTACACACACTTTTTGGGAGCCAATTAAGTTTGTGAGCTGAGGTATCACTGTTCTCAAAGGACTATCAATATTTGCAAACAGCAAGTTAACTCATAGTTCTTAGCACATAGAGAGGAGCCAGATGAGGTGGCTTGGGGATCTGATTAGGATGCCCCCTGGACGCCTCCCTGGTGAGGTGTTCCAAGCATGCCCCACTGGCAGGAGACCCCTGGGATGACCCAGGACACGCTGGAGAAACTATGTCCCCCAGCTGGCCTGGGAACGCCTGGGGATCCGCCAGGACGAACTAGAAGAGGTGGCTGGAGAGAGGGAACTCTGGGCTTCCCTGCTGAATCTGCTGCCCCCACGACCCGACCCCCGGATAAGCGGCAGAAGATGGATGGATGGAAATTAACTCATTCACTGCCAGACGTGCAAAAATATGTCCACTCCATTGCCAGGGTTTTTTTTCATTGTCCCTCAAATTCCATGACCCACAGAATCTTGAGTTATAGGACGACATAAACATTCTATACAGCGTTAGAAATCTTAGACTTGCTTCTTTCATCAGAAAAAAAGTTAATTCCTACATTATTTTTGTCTGGAGTTATATGAACTTGAAATGAGGGTGCCCGTACAAAATATAATGCAATACTGTACATACATGTTGGTTTATATGGTGATTTAACATCTGAAGCTGGAACAATGCGCTAACATCGAAAAAAGGCAAATGCTGCCCCCTCGTAGAAAATACATTGCCAGTGGCCATGGCCAGCGCTTTATCAGCACCCAAGTAAGTTCGTGAATGGCAGTGAACCAGTTACATTAAATTAGTGGGTTTTTTTTAAATAGCAGAAACATGTCTTACAGAAATGTTGAATCTACGATCAGGACAAAAGAGGGTGATTATACTTCCTTGTCATCACCTCAGTAATTAATGTTCACTTGGATCCATCCACAGTATTCTCACAATATATGGGAGGATATTTTATCAGTTTGGGTGTTTAAAAAAATCAAATAACAAATTTTCAAATTGACTAGTCGATGACTCATTCAGGTCCGAGATATTTCTGAGCCTTTTTATTGACATGAACACTTTCAGCCATCGCACATTTTCCTGCAGCCGGTGTTTATTAGCATGGGCATCCCGGGGGGTGGCTCTGCTAATCGGCAAAGACGTGAGCACTATCATATGGAGATGATGGCTGATGTGTCTCTGCATTTTTAGAGGCGAGGCACTGAGGCATAAAGCAGCACATTGTACAGCTATAAGCGATCCCTCTGGGCTTTTGAATATTCTTGTTGTGGTAGGCAAAGCAGATGGTCACCCTTTGTTTCATACATTTTATTTCTTCAGTGATTAACAACTTAAATTAATAACAGAGGCCATTTTGACATGGCAAACTCATTTGGATGGTAATGTTATCGTTATTGGTGGTTTGAAATGCATTCTAATGAAGAGACAGCTGGAAGAGGAAGAGTAGTAGTCTTTATGGAGCTAATCGAAGGCAACCAGGTCTGCTAAAAAAATCTTGATGTTAGGCATATGAGGTCTGAAAAGTGCTTGTAAATCCATTTACGGCTTTCACTGCTAATGGCTGGTTACATAGTGCACTTGTTGAATCGTGCATATGACCTGCACGTGAAAATACAGTGAGACCTCGGTTTACGAACTCCTTGGCTTACGAACTTTTCGGTTTACGAACGTTACATTTATGAAAATTTTACCTTGTCATACGAACTATTTTTCGAGATACACACGGAGCTGCCATAATGAATGATGTGTCGTTCGCAAACGAGCCTGTTCTTCTAACAACAAAATGGCAGCCAACTGCATTTATTTCTCTATTCGCCACCCCCAGTCTTCGGTTAAAGCCACGTGATTGGTCAAGACCCCAGCAGGGGGGGGGGGTTTAAACATTAAAGAGACAGGCAGACAGAGAGTGAGTGAGAGAAAACACACACACGAAAGGTAGATGACAGCGTTTTAAACCAAAAAAACAAAAGTGAAAAATAAAAGACAAAACAAAAAAGGTTAGAAAATGCATAGAAAACAGTGAAATTTAGACTCGTTTGAACTTTGATAATTCAAAAGCAGAGTGTGGACTGGAAGGTTAAAATATCCCATCAATCAGGCTCCACAAATAACCCGCACAAGTCATCTGTACACTTGATGCAAAAAGCTATCAACCCAGCTAAACAGATCACAATTGATGAAGAACTAGACACAATTATCACAGAGAAAACACCTACAAGGGATCATTCTTCAAGATGGTGAAAGAAGCCTATGTTCCTCATTAAGTGTTTAATGCTGAGGAAACCGGACACTCCATTCCATCAAGCCATTAACGGCCATCACAAAGGTAAATAAAATAACTTTATTGTATAGTACAGTTTATTTCTTTAATCATAATACTATAGCACATTTATTATACATAAAATAAGGTATATTTGTGTAGTTTTAAGGCTTAGAAAATAGGAAAGAAGAAAATTGTGTTTTATGGGGACCTGGGAACGGATTATTCTCATTTTAACGGTTTCCGATGGGAAATTAATTTTTGGGATACGCACTTTTCGCCTTACACACGCTGTCTGGGGACCAATTAAGTTCATAAACCAAGGTCCCACTGTACAGAATTCATCTGGTGCACACTAGATGAAAGTCTTCCGCAACATGGGAAATCATTCCAAGAATGCAAGTTTCTGTGAAGCAGTGGAACCGCGACAGAATGGCCATTATATTTTAAATTCATGTGTCGTGCGGCGCTACAGCAAGCAGGTGGAAAGATGATAAAAGTTGCAGCCAACTAGATGCAGGAAGGGTACTGTGAGTTTTCTTTATTTGAAGTTGATATCAGTTTTCGGCAGACCCCAGGTAAGACTGCTCTCCAGGTTGTCCTTTGTCACTCTTCTTCCTTCTCGAAGTGACTGGCTCAGTCTAGTTTTAAAGGTGCTTCACCTGAGCTTCTGGCCAATCAGATCCCAGCGGCAATTGGCCATTCCCAGGTGGTTGCAATCACCTTCTCAATCAGTCTCAGTGAATTAGTGGTCGCCCAACTCTACTGTTTTGGATGGGGAGAAATGCGCACCTTTCTCCCATCCAAAATCCAGAACACACAAAATTATTTAACATTTCTTTTGGCATCATGACATCATGATTCAACCCAAATTTGAACCTTTTCGAATAATTGTGCGTGTTGTTATGAATACCTTACGAGCTTCATCGGGACAGTCAGCACCAAACTATTCTGTTTTTTCTTTGTCTTTTTGATTGGTTACTCTTAAAACAAGTGTCAATGATATCATGAGTAAAATTTGAATTCAAGTTAAAATGGTAGAAGAAGCACTTGTAGTGATTCAGTTTAATGTGAACAGAATAATGGAATGTACATTGGAAAGTCTAAGTATTTTTGTATTTTCAATATCAGACACATTCACTGACATACAAAAAGGCCTTGCTTTAAACGTCTCAAGAGTTATTGGTAGAATTGAAAGAAGTGGAATTTAGTTAAAGTGTCCAGTGGGCCGCTATATTTAGAATCCTGCTAATATGCTGCCTTGCGTTTTGTCTGTAGAGAGTCTTTGTTTAGGCCAACATGGATTACTTTCTTTATGGCATCTTGCCTCTTAATTCCCTGCCGAGTGTAATGAAACTTTGTTAACTGTGGCTTTAATAATGATCTTCTGGCAGATGTGCTTGTTTGTTTCCCGTGGATAAGATTAGCAAAGCTCAGGCCATATGCTGCCTTCTATGACGCTGACAATTTTATTGCAACTGTAGGCTGCCAAAATCATTAATTTCCACCAGGGTGAAAACACAAATGTATTTCCATTTTTTTGATCAGTGACAAACCACTGGACAATATTGTGTGCATACAGTAAAGTCTCGTTATATCGATATTCAAGGGAGTCCGAAAAAATATCGATATAACCGGGACTATCGATATATCCGACCCTGTTTGCATGTAATTTCCCCCGCGCGTGCATAGAAATAGTATCGATATAACCGGGACTATCGATATATCCGATATCGATATAACGAGACTTTACTGTATTAGGAAATTCACATCCTTCCTCAGGCTGGTCCGCCTGTCTGCAAATTTCATTTGGCATTTGTTGTATAATCCCTTCCACTTCCTATTTGCATGTCGGTCAACTTGGACTTTTTTTTATGTTTCTTATTCAATACATTTCTTTATTGCGCAGTGATGATTTACAGTTGAATACATCTCAAACCGTGCTCTTATCTCCGTTGACAGGTGAACTACTCCACTGCAAATTTGCTACAAGATAACAGCTTCATCTTACTACTTCATATTCCATATCTACAATCGGTAAGCCACTGAAGTTCCTTCAAGGACTAACGGTCACTTGAAATGTCTTACTTCCTTATCAGTTTGTGTCGCTATACGTTCTTCCATTGCTTTGTCAGTCCAAGTTTCCCTGTTTTTCTTTTGTTGTGAGTGTGCATGTGCGTGCGTGTCTATCAGGGGTGAGTGGTTTCACATTCCCCTTTTGCCATTTGGTCATCAGCCACTTTCGCTCCAGGCCTCTTGTATTTCACATCTAACATTTTAACTCACATAATCTTGTGGTGCTTTTAAATGCTAACGTTTTGTAGCTACCATTTCTCATGTTAAAATTGTTCAAATAAAACAAAGTACACAATCTGTAACATGTACATATCAATGACACCGGAGCCGGTATAAAACTGACGAAAATATCTGTAAATTGAACATTAGATTGAGAATTTGTTCTGGGTTTATTATAACCAAATAGTTTTGTTTACAAGTAGTTTAATTTAGGGCGGCAGTGGGATAGACACTACTCTTGTCACTGGTTTAATAAATATGTAAAAGCACTGCAAGTATTTAACTGCAGTGTTTCCTAATTGAACATTTGGTGGAAATAGTTGCTGTCTGATTGCGTCATTTACCAATGAACAGTTGTTTTTGATGTCTTTTTTGGGGCTCCTCTCCAATTAGCTTCACTGAAGTAGTTCAGTAGTGATCACTATAAAAAGACATTTTCAGTGTAATGGTTGTTTTGTCTGTTACAAACCTTCGCTGTGCAATATCAAATGTCTTTTTTCATGTTCTTCATTCTACCCTTTTGGTTTGTTCCAGTAAATTGTAATATAGAACTATAATTGATTCCGGTTTGCTTTTAAAGGGTGAGTAAAAATAGGGTGGGCAAGGGATGACTTTCAAATAAATGAAATAGTTTATGAGTTTGAACAAGATATTAGGTGTGGACAAAGTGTTTACTGTGAGCCATATGTTTGCAGTGCCATTTTTGGGGGGGATAGGCATATCTTCTTGGATGTTGCAATTGCACCAAATAACTGCTGATATGAGTAAAGTCATTGAAGTTGTTCTCCCCTAAGAGAGGGGAGACTCATGCCTTAACCAAAGTACTTCATTAGGCGCCGTTTTAGCCACGCCCATGAATCAGGAGAACTGAAATGTTGAAAAAAACGACGCAAGTATTTTATATTCTGTGTTTTTTTATTAATCCTGTCAACATCTGTTCATGTGTGGTGTAGTTGGTACAAATAGGTTCTCGTTGACGATTGGCAACATTTTGCTGAGTGAAGTTCACATTAGCAAAGTATGGCAAAATGGGCGTAGGAGCAAAATTGTCACCATGAAGTTATTACCAGGCATGCAATTGAGCTTGTCAGCCCAAATTGCACTGACAAATATTGGAAACGCTGCAGCAGAAAGATCAATAGCTCGGTTAGTTTTGGTTATAGAATTATAAAGACAATTGAAGTTTTGAGTACATCACTTTTTTAAAAAAACACATTCACTGCCAGCCAATGTGCAAAAATATGTCCACTCCAGTGGCAGGGTTTTTGTCATTTTCACTCAAATTTCAGGACCCACAGAATACGAATTTTAGGACTACATAAACATTCAATACAACATAAGAAACCTTAGACTTCTTTCATCCCAAAAACATAGTTCATTCCTATGTTCTGGGTCTGGAGTTATCTGAGCTTGAAATGCGGGTGGCTGTACAAAAGGCAAATGCTGCCCCCTCGTGGGAGGGAAAAACATTGCTATGGGTCTGGCCAGTGCTTTATCGGCACCCCTCTGCAAGAAAAAAAAAACAAAACCAGAACAAATTCGGATTTGGCGCTCCACCTCTTGCTTTCAATTCCCAAATGCAGGAATGGCAGTGAATGAGTTAATCTGATGCTGAATTTAGTCAAACTGCTGAATAGAGGCACCACCAATAATCGACCTATCCGATAGTCAATCCCTTGTCTGGCAGCTATATGTACAGAATATTTCCTGAAGGGAAATAAAAACCTAAATTAAACCGCATTATGCCAATTATTACTGCACGACTGCCAGTTCTTTGCCTGGCCATCTTCTATATTTTAAACAAATCAAGCAAAAATATTTGCCAAATTAACAGTCAGGTGTAGTCAGTGAATCCAGACCCAAAAAAAATCAGATACCAGCAGGAGGACACTGAAATTAAAGTCATCGTTAAAATAAATCAAAATCTCAAAATGACTGTCGCCAAGGAAATAAATGAAAGTAATTGCTGCAGGAGACCAATGCAACCTTTCCCGTAATTAGAGCTCAAGCTCCTCATGCATGAACATCAGACAAAGGGTGTAGGCAAAGATTTGCTGTCGGCTAAGGTTTGTTCCCTCATTTGTTGCTGTGTAAACTCTGCCAAACCCTCATGGCATTTTGGGGCCTTGGTAAAAACCTGATTAGCAAGCCATGTCGTCCTACTCACGTTGATCAAGAAGCAGCTATTTTGAAGATACATAGCATGGCAAAAATGTAAGCTCAATAAGCCATTTGAAAGCAACCCTCCAATCTGAACTCAAATAGCATACATCATATGTTTCATCTGACTATTATTCAAGGCCGTATTGAAATACAGTAGTGTTCCTTCTTAACTTCAACCAAGTTATCTTGAGCTGTTCACCTATTGAGCAATTTCAATACACTCATCTTTTTTCTAAAGGGTCAGGAGAGGAGCCGAGAAAAGGCTGAGATGTCTGCTGTCGACATCAAAGGTGTTTTCTAATACTCCAGCAACCTTCTATTTAAGCCATCTAGAGTGCAAGACGTAAAGGCAAATTATGCACATGAAAATGAAACCAGCTCATTTGAATTAAAAGTTGCCTATTCAGTAACCATGTCATTTGTTTTACGGATGGGGTCATGTGTCGTCAATACGGTGTTTGCTCGCTATCACGTTTCATCTTTCACAGCTTTGCTGTTTCACAGTTTTGCTTTTTTTGTGGGGGTGAGTTCATTCTTTCATTCATTTGTTTGTTTGTTTGTTTATTCGCTGATTCAGTGCAGTTTAATTATGTATTTATTTACAGTGATTTGTGTACAGTAGGCCTGGCTAACCCGCGGCTCCTGAGTCGCATGCGGCTCTTTGACTGATTTCACGCAGCTCTTAAGGGGCGTCCACATGACAAGCATAAAAAATGTTTGACGCTGGCGCTGCCATTCATCCCCTATGTACCGTAACCTCACAACCATTGCGCCCGCAGTGCATTTTGGAGAAAATGGACTTTTAAGTGCACCTGATAGTCGTGAAGACTTATACCTTATAGTCGTGAAAATACGATATCAAGCTGACCATGTGACGTCAACACACATGTGCGTGAGATGAAAATCAATCATTTTGTCACGATTTGCGAGGTGGTGTTGGCTCCCAAAAAGCAGGCAGGAGGGAGCAGCAGCTTGTATTTGACAAATTGTATTAAAATAAAGTCAGCAGGAACAAAGTCTAAAACATCAAAGTCATCCGAACTGAAAAGTACAAAGTATCAAAGAAAACCATGAGTAAAAATCTGCCAAGATGAAACAAACCTGACAGGGTGAAGCAAACATATTTCTTCAGAGCCACTTCAGCTCACTCCACGCGAACATCAACCAGGAATTTCCCAAAGGGACTGAACTTCGCAAGCCCAAGTTGGTCACTTTGAAAACTCAGACCAAAAAGCAGATAATTTTT
Source organism: Hippocampus bargibanti (assembly GCF_051943395.1). Lineage (NCBI taxonomy): Eukaryota > Metazoa > Chordata > Actinopteri > Syngnathiformes > Syngnathidae > Hippocampus > Hippocampus bargibanti. Next base: position 11,964,706 of record NC_142738.1, on the reverse strand, counting down.
TTCCTAAATTTTACCAAGCACCCAGAGACCGTAACGCTTGCATCATACCAACTGGCTTGGAACATTGCACAGGCTAAAAAGCCATACAACTAAGGGGAGTTTATTAATGTAGCAGATGTCCAACTGTCCCGCCACACTGTTGAACGCAGAATATCAGACGTCAGCACGGCTATTGAATCACAGCTGCACTCTGACCTTCAAGCGTGTGAGTATTTTAGTGTTGCATTGGATGAAAGTTGTGACATACAAGAAAAGCATCAGTTGGCAATATTTGCACGGTCTGTGAAAAAGGATTGTGTGATCAAACTCCTTGATATTGTGCCATTAAAAGAAAACCCGTGGCATAGATGTGAAAGAAACAATGATGGCTTCACAGATGAAGCTGCGGGTGATTTGATACCCCAATGTCAAACCGGCTGCGCTTAAAATACTGTCAATGTTCGGGTCAACATACGTCTGCAAGTCTGTGTTTTCTCCCCTGAAACGTGTGAAATCAAAGCATCAATCCGTTCTGACTGAAAAGAATTGCTTCGAGTGGCAACAACAGAATGCAAGCCAGATTTAATGAGGATTGTTCAAGCCAAGGAATGCCAGAAGTCCCACCAAACAACATGTGCGCTATTGTAAATTATTATATTTTTGTTTGCGGACTTGGTTGAACTGAGTTTGTGTGTGTAAGACAGTGTTCTTTGTTGGAAATGTTCCTGTGGTTTTAGTACTCTGGGAGTCAATTTCTGATATATTTGTTGATTTTGTGTGTAAAATGTGATATTTATCATAAATCTGGATGGGCAGAGGTCTGTGTGTGTGAGGGATGGGCGATGGGGTGTTCATGTGTGCCCATGTTTATGATGTGGCTCTTTGCAGTAACATTGTAAAAAATGTGGCTTTTCGTCTCTGACTGGTTGGCCACCCCTGGTGTACAGCATCCTGATTCGCTAAAGGGGTGTAGACTGATGACAACAGTCTCCACGCCATGACCAAAACCCACAATGTTGACAAAACATTCTCGGTAGTATTTCTAAAAACTATCATTTAGGTGTGAGAAAACATCCATATTTTAATTTTAATTTTGAAATGCTTGAGCCTGAAAAAAAGTTTAGTATTTGGTTTAATTCAAGACAGTGTTGTATCATATTTCACAATAATTCTAAAAAAAATAATGAATATGACTCATCCATTGATTTTGCAAGTTCTTGGAATTCGCAGGTGTGGAATGCAACCCCCAAGATAAGGAGGAATTACTGAAATACCTACATTTCAACCCTCTGTTTATTTATTTTACATCATATTGATTTCCAAACACAGATAGTGTCTTAGAACCCACACATGTTGACAGTGTTAAAGAAATCATCCGGGAAGCTTGTGTTGCTTGACAGCACAGTGTTTGAGACTCATCATCCAGTGAGTGGGCATTTGAAAATTGGGAGTAGGATGAACAACTTTGCTCCCAAAGAAACAGATGCATCTCGACAAACTTAATTTAGTTGTTTGTTTATGCTGGGCTTGATTGGTTCTCTCTCCATTTTGCTGCTTTCTAAAATGAGGACATTTCAAAGATCATTTGCAGAGTCCTCTTGACCAGATTTAATCAAATTCTCTTGCCTGGCGCCTGATGATTTGGCACAACTATGAAAGACATTTTTTTTGGTCTCCCATAAAGTTTTTGTCTGTTTATACATCCTATCAAGGTCAGTGTTACGTTTTTGAAGATATCATAATATGCACATTTTCTAGTTGTTACAAGCAACCATTTGCACACTTGTCAACGAGAGACGAGTAAGTGACAGAGTTAGTACAATATTCTCAATGCACAACTCAAGGCACACCACCTGTTGTTTGAAGGCAGCCACTTTTCGAGTGAACAGAAGTATTGGAACAAAGTTCGAACAAAATTAAACTAGCTTCACATGAATAGCAATTAACAATTAAGAGCATAACTTGCAAAATATGTAACCCACAACTTTACCAGACAGTTGTATTCTTCAGTTGAATAACTTTTTGTAGGCCTTTTCTGGAGCCTCTTTCGTTTTTTTTATTGGCTTCTGAGGGTTTTAACCTTCATTCTGATTTTCAGGAGGTAAAATGCACATTGTATTTGTTTTAGTGCCATATCCAATGCAAGACCTTCCACTTTTTTGCCTGATGAAGTCCTTTGTTTTGTCGGATTTTTTTTTCTGTTGCTTGTCAGACAAAACGGTTTTGTCGTATTCAAAATTGAGTCAACTGTTACCACTATGAGTTGGTTACACCATAAATAAAAACAAGTGAACGGGCTCACTTGTTTGTTGAAGTAGATGTGAGTCCAAGCCATGCCATTACCTTCACTATATTTGGCAGATGGGAAGCACATCATTTCCTTCTGCTTACTTTGGCCTTTCGCTCACAATGGTTGAAGTTAATCCTGTTCTCATCAGTCCCAAAAAACTTTATTGCAAAGCCCCTGCAGCCCTTACCGGTACTGCTTTGCAATCTAGTCCACCAGAACAGTCATAAAACCATCATAGTTGTGTATGTCTTTGATGTGGCATCAGATCTTGGAATGTCACGTATTTATCAAATACAGAGAAAAAATTGCCTGTTTTTTCCTGATTTTAAAAGGGCTAAATGACCGTTTATTATTTACTCTTAACTGCGGTAGTTGCTCATCTGCTTATCCACAAGTGGTTGGCTTTAAATGCTGCTGACTTATCAAATCCTCCTGCTGGGCAATTTGAATGTTTAAATCCAAGTTTGTGTGTCATTCCTTAGTCGTATTCTTTGAAAAATACAGCAGGCCCAACCTAAATTGGCTGAAATAAACTCCCATGTTATTGAGTTGTTGTTTTTGTAAGAATGGATTTTTGACCTTTGCCAAGATGTGAAAGCCCACGTGTCTACGTTATTTCTGACGCAGAGTCAACCCTGAAAGTTAGTTCTGCTCGTCATCCAGGGAGGCTACTTAGCAACAAAGTAGCACTTCAGCGAGCAAGATGACATCCTTTGTGTAAGTAATACTGTTGTGGAAGAGATACAGTTTAAATTAAATATTGTCTGTACTAGCCAGAAAGTCCAAAAGTCTTCTCTTAGTAGACTTTACTGTCTTTTATGTGTGACTTGATCAGTAAAAGAAGTACTTTTATGGCCGGTACTGTTCAAGGGCGACAGAATGTGTGCAACTGAAAATGGTTTCAATTGCTTTTTTGCTTTTGTGAGGGTTTTTTGGGAAGGTCTGGCGGAATCCCCTGTCAGAAGGAGTTTCAACTCCCACCTCCGGCAGAACTTTACACATGTCCCGGGGAGGACATTGAGTCTGAATGGACCATGTTCCGTACCTCCCTTGCTGAGGCAGCAAATCGGAGTTGTGGTTGGTGCCTATCGTGGCGGCAACCCCCGTACTCGCTGGTGGACACCAGTAGTAAGGGATCCCGTAAAGCTGAAGAAGGAGTCCTACCGGGCCTATATGGCCTGTGGGAGCCCTGACACAGCTGACAGGTATTGATTAGCCAAGCGGAATGCAGCCTCGGTGGTCGCCGAGGCAAAAACACGGGCATGGGAAGAGTTTGGTGAGGCCATGGAAGCCGACTTCCGGACCGCTTCGAGGAAATTCTGGTCCACCATCCGGCGTCTCAAGAGGGGAAAGCAGTGCACCACTAACACTGTGTACAGTGAGGATGGGGCGCTGCTGACTTCGACTCCAGACGTCGTGAACCGATGGGCAGAGTACTTCGAAGACCTCCTCAAATCCACCAACACGCCTTCCTTGGAAGAACCAGTGTGTGGGGACTCCGAGGTGGGCTCTCCAATCTTTGTGGCTGAAGTCACAGAGGTGGTTAAAACGCTCCTCGGTGGCTAGGCCCCGGGGCTGGATGACATCCGACCGGAGTTCCTAAAGGCTCTGGATGTTGTGGGGGTGTCCTGGCTGACATGCCTCTGCAACATTGCGTGGTCATCGGGGAGAGTGCCTCTGGATTGGCAGACCGGGGTGGTTTTTAAAAAGGGGGACCGGAGGGTGTGTTCCAACTACAGAGGGATCACACTCCTCAGCCTCCCTGGAAAGATCTATTCAGGGGTTTTAGACGGGCGGGTCAATTGGAAAGTCAAGCCTCAGATTGAGGAGGAACAGTGTGGTTTTCGTCCCGGCCGCGGAACAGTGGACCAGCTCTCCACCCTTAGCAGGGTCCTTGAGGGTGCATGGGAATTCGCCCAACCAGTCTACATGTGCTTTGTGGACTTAGAGAAAGCGTTTGACCGTGTCCCTCGTGGAGTTCTGTGGAGGGTGCGTCGGGAGTATGGGGTACAATTTCTAGGCGGAGCCAAAGCGTTGAAGGTTTCCGTTTTGGTGACTTCAGTATTGCATCTCTGCTTTTTGCAGATGATGTGGTACTGTTGGGGCCTTCAAGTGGAGCTCTCCAAATCTCTCTCTTGCGTTTCGCAGCCGAATGTAAAGCGGCTGGGATGAGATGAGAATCAGCACCTCCAAATCTAAGACAATGGTTCTCAGACGGAAAAGGGTGGAGTGCCCTCTGCGGGTCTGGGAGGAGATTTTGCCTCAAGTGGAGGAGTTTAAGTATCTGGGAGTCTTGTTCACGAATGAGGGGGTAAGGGAGTGAGAGGTCGACAGGCGGATCGGTGTGGCGTCTGCTGTGATGCGGACTTTGTACCGATCTGTTGTGGTGAAGAAGGAGCTGAGCCAAAAAGCAAAGCTCTCAATCAACCGGTCGATCTACATCCCAACCCTCATCTATGGTCACGAGCTATGTGTTGTGTCCGAAAGAACGAGATCCCTGATGCAAGCAGCCGAAATGAGCTTTCTCCATAGGGTGTCCGGGCTCTCCCTTAGAGATAAGGTGAGAAGCTCGGTCATCCGGGAGGGGCTCAAAGTTGAGCCGCTTCTACTCCACATAGAGAGGTGCCAGATGAGGTGGCTCGGGCATCTGATTAGGATGCCCCCAGGACGCCTCCCTGGTGATGTGTTGACCCACTGGCAGGAGACCCCGGGGACGACCTAGGACACGCTGGAGAGACTATGTCTCCCAGCTGGCCTGGGGACGCTGCGGGATCCGCCAGGACGAGCTAGAAGAAGTGGCTGGGGAGAGGAAGTCTGGGCTTCCCGACTGAAGCTGCTGCCCCCACGACCCGACCCCAGATAAGTGGCAGAAGATGGATGGATGGATGCTTTTTGCACCCTCACGGACATGAACAGGAAGGAAGTGTCCCTTCCATAAGACATTTCTCTCAATTTATTGGAGAGGTAAACATAAAAGATAATACTCTTCAAAATGATTTTATTTACTTTTTATATCCATGCGTTGGGATGAAATGTATGAATGTATTATTAGACTCATTAACTTGGCATTATACTTGTTGAACATTTAATACTGTTGCCAATACTTCAACAATTGCACACAGGAGGTGCTGCAACATTTCTACACGGCTGTCATCGAATCCATCCTGTGTTCTTCCATCACCGTTTGGTTCGGGGCCGCCACAAAAATGGACAAAATCCGACTTCAACGGACAGTTAGGACGGCGGAAAAAATCATTGGCACCGCCCTACCCACTCTCGAGGACTTGCACACTGCAAGAATCCAAACTAGGGCGCGGAAAATCCTACTGGACCCTCCGCACCCTGCCCACCACCTTTTCCAGCTACTCCCCTCAGGCAGGCGCTACCGATCCATGCGCACCAAATCCAGCAGACATTTAAACAGCTTCTTCCCCCAAGCCATTAACTCTTTGAACTCTTTCAACAGTAGCCAAAATGGAACTGTATAGTGCCACTTAGCAGTTTTTTTGACAACGATACTAGTGCAGCGTGTTCTACCGGAAACAAATTCCTTGTGTGTTCTACATACTTGTCAATAAAGATGATTCTGATTCTGATGATTCTGATTCTGATTCTGATTCTGATTTGTACCTGTGCTCCTTTTGATTTTTTTGGACAAACAGCTTTGCACAATGCACACCTGGTTCGCCAGGTGCCAAGTGTCACAGAACAGCTGGGTCGTTTTTTTACATGCAGAAGACATGATATTGTGTAGAATTAGCCAAACTCTAAAGTTATTTGAAAAATCTGTGCTTTATTTTTTATTTTTATGGCCAGTAAGTGTTTTTTTGTCAGTAAGCACTGAGTGCCTATGGAGAGGAAGACATTCTGCTAAAAAATATTGGGGCCAATTGTGCTCATATTTGCAGCAATTGAGATTAGCATAAATAGATATTCTCCTACACTCCGAAGATTGAGTGCAGTTTTATGACATTGAGGATTGCGAAGTGTGTTTACGTCAAGCATTTCGGTGGGATGTAGGAGGTTTGACCGAGTACTATATCTGGTTTAATCTAAACCAAACAGTGTCGAGACCAAACAGTGTCGAGCATTTTTTCACAAAATACAACCATTTTTTTATGTCTAGGTGCTGATATTTCTGCACTTTTCATCTTGCTCAACATTTGACTGTTCCTTGCTGCTCGCCGTTTTTTTTTTTTTTTTTTTTTTTTTGCTTATCCTCCTATCTCGCTTCAAGAGTTGGGAGCAGGATTTATTTTTCTTCCTCTTAACTACATTCTCACATTATTGAAGTCTGCAACAGTCATCGAAAGTGGAGAATGCAGTTTCCATGTCAATACAACACCAGGATTCGCTCACATGCATCATTCTAAGCCTCATGGATCAGAGGAATAAGGTGGATTTCTATTGTGCATCGCGTTATTAACAGTACCAAAAGAAAAGAAAACAATTCCGAATACATATTTTATGGCTGTCATATAACAACACGTGGGAGCAAAACAGATTAACAATTTGTGTCAGCTTTGTTGCTGCGCAAAGAACTCTGGACATCTTCTTTCAGTGTTGGCTCGATTTCCTGCTGTGTTGTACTTTTTTTTTGCTCAGATGAGCTATTTCATCTCCTGACAATGTGTCTGTCAGTACTGCCTTACTGCCCCCCCATTTCTTATTTTTTATTTTCTGTTTCAACCTTGCCACAAAAACTCCAGCCAATCACTGAGAGCTTCTAATAAACCTTTGCCTTTGAAGACACCAGCCCCCGACGCTTTGACCCATGTATGCACCATTGCACCATGTATCGGATGATAACATTTATCTCAGGGTTGTCATGACAGAGCTTTTCAGCTCCATATCTTTCAGAATTATCTGGAAAAGCAAATAAGATGTTCAAATGAGTCCCGAGTTGGAGTTTACAGTTAAACTAAACACACCTTAAAGAATGACATTATCACATTTGCACGAGGCAAAAGCAAACGACCTCGTCGGACAAAAAGGGAGTACTCGATGGAGACAGTCGATGACTTAAAAAAAACGGTTTTACTGAGACACGCAGGGGAACACCAAACACGGTAGAGCAGCAAAAAGAGAGCGACCAACCTGGCATACGGCTGTGGTGAGGAAGTCACAACCCGAAATACACCGGCAACTACCGAGACAAACCGGGTGACTCTTATAGCCAGAAGGCACATTGGTGAATAGGCAACAGGTGTGCTACCCGGAGGGAAAGGGGAGGGGCGCGCACCTGACGCCAATCCAAATGTGACAGTGCCCCCCCCCCTCCCCTCAACGGACCACCCCTGGCGGCTTCTAGGGATGAGCTGAGTGGAACGCTCGGGTAAGTGATGGGTCGAGGATCCAGGAGCAGGTGACCCACTGACGTTCTTCCGGCCCGTAGCCCTCCCAGCCGACCAGATACTGCAAGCCCCTGCCCGTGCTCCGTGAGTCCAAGATCTCCCGCACGGTGTACACAGGGTCGCCGCCCACCATCCGCGGAGCGCCGGGGCTAGGGGGCTGGTTGCCACAGGCTTGAGGAGGGAAACGTGGAACACCAGGTTGACCTTCATCGTGGGGGGCAGCCGGAGCCTGGGCGAGACCGGGCCGAGGATGGCCTCGATGGGGAAGGGACCTGCGAACCGCAGCCCCAATTTGGCCGACGTCCCGGCCAGCCGGAGATCCCTCTTGGACAAGCACACCTCCTGCCCGACCTAGTAGTCCGGTGCCTGGCGGCGACGACGATCCGCTAAGCTCTGGTTCCGAGACGTCGTGCGCGACAGGGCAGCTCTTGTCTCCTTCCACACCTGATGGGCCAATCTGAGGTGATGTTGTATGGACGGGACCTCCACCTGGCTCTCTTGGGAGGGGAATAGCGGAGGCTGATAACCACAGGCAGACATGAATGGAGACCGACCTGTGGCTGAAGAGACCAGGGTATTGTGCACGTACTCCACCCAAGGCAAGTGGAGGGCCCACGACGCAGGACGGTGGAGACACACACAACGTAGAGCCGCCTCCAAGTCCTGGTTTTTGCGCTCCGTCTGGCCGTTGGACTGAAGGTGGTAACCATACGACAGGCTCGCCGACGCCCCTATGGCCCTGCAGAAATGTTTCCATACCTTGGACACGAACTGTGGTCCCTGGTCCGACACGATGTCCACCGGGATCCCGTGGAGACGGACGACATGGTTAACCAAGAGTTGGGCCGTCTCAATGGCAGACGGCAACCTGGTTAACGGGATGAAGTGGGCCGACTTAGAGAAACGGTCCACCACCGTTCGGACGACCGTCTTGCCACGGAAAGGGGGAAGACCCGTCACGAAATCCAAGGAGCCGGTTTTGTAGGAGCCGCGCCAGGACCCGCCGGACATGCTGCCGCTGTTCCTCTGCGGATTTAGAAAAAAAATCAAAATGCCATCGACATCGAAATACACAAAGACAAACACATTGAGGAAGTCCCTGAGCACATAATTGATCAGGCCTTGAAATATGGCGGGAGCGTTGCTCAATCCGAACGGCATCACCATATATTCAAAATGCCCCAAGGGTGTTTTAAATGCGGTTTTCCACTCGTCCCCCTCTCTGATGCGGACTAGGTGGTAAGCACTACGCAGGTCCAGCTTGGTAAAAATGGTGGCAGATTGAAGAGGTGTGAAGTCCGAATCCATGATGGGGAGCGGGTACTTATTTCTAATGTTGATGTCGTTCAGACCCCGGTAATCGACGCACGGACGCAAGGTCTTGTCCTGCTTCTCAATGAAAAAGAACCCCGCGCCGAGTGGCGATTGTGAGGGTCGGATAAGTCCCGCTGCGAGGGAGGTGTCAATACGCAGGGCCTCTTTTTCCGGGTGAGAGATGCGATAAAGACGGGAGTTCGGCAGTGGAGCCCCGGGCTGTAGGTCTATGGCACAGTCATAAGGTCGGTGACCTGAAAAAAAATACAGATGACGGCTGAAGAAACCTTTTCATCGAAGGTCGGTGAGGTGGCAGGGATTGAGCGCGGTCTTTACTGAATGCCTCTCGCAGGTCGTGGTAACATCGCGGCACGCCCTCGAGGCAAATCTCTTCGGACGGGCCGCCGCGGGAGAGGTTGCGCCCTACTGTGGCCGACCGAAGACATTGCGCGTAACAGTGGGGACTCCAGCCTTTTATGGTGGGGCCCTCCCATTAGATGGGAGGGTCATGGATGCTGCCTGGAAGGAAGCTGCCCGGTCGGTGAGTAGGCTGGTGACAAATGCTGCTTTTGCCTCTTCGCTGGCGTATACAGAGGTTTGTTAGTCCAACACCAATGAGCACTACATAAGAAATTGGGCGCAGCGCCTGGGTTCACCTCCATAACGTGAGGAGTGCGGCAAGGGGAGATCGCGACTGCTTACTGAGGGGGTGGGGGGCCCCGTCAAAGTCGCAATGCGTGTCTCAACCCCTTCTAAGCGTTGAACCAGCATGGACATCGTGCCGCGGATCTCCGCGATAGCTTGTGCCAGCTGGCTCGAACGCTCCGCCTGATGAGCTAGTGCGAACATAAACTTGCCTCCATCGGCGGTATCCATAGTGGCCGGTGTATTCTATCACGTTTGCACGAGGCAAAAGCAGATGTCGGACGTGATAGTTCACGTCGGACAAAAAGAGGCTGGATCCGAAGTACTCAATGGAGAAAGTTGATGAGTTAAAAAAAAAGGGTTTTACTGAGACACGCAGTGGAACACCAAACAGGACAGGGCAGCAAAAAGAGAGTGACCAACCTGGCATACGGCTGTGATGAGAAACTCACAACGGGAAATACACCGGCAACTACCGAGACAAACCGGGTGACTCTTATAGCCAGAAGGCATTGGTGAATAGGCAACAGGTGTGCCATGGGGAGGGACAGGGGAGGGGAGGGGCGCGCACCTGACGCCACTCCGAATGTGACAGACATATTGTGCATAGAAAATGAAATATGCTTTCATTCTAGAACATGGAAATGCTAATGAGAAATTAGCATTGATTTTGGCAATGATATTCATTTAACACACTAAATTTCTGGAAAAATATTGACAGGTAAGACAAAATAACACTGCTGTACTGCTGCATGAATTATTCGAAATCTGAAAAAGGGTATATTAATAGCCTTAGATTGCAATGTTCTTCAGTTCTCACTTCAAGTGTACTTCATGTCTTCTCCGTTAGCCTGACACGGGTAGGACGGCTAACTTAATTTTGGCAATACTTGACGACGCTATATGGCATTTTTATTGCAAAGTACACCAGCATGCAAGTCAAAAATGAAATGTTTAGCTTGCACCACCTAATACTTCAGAAGGATTATGTAAAGATAAGATAAAACCAGAAAACCTTTATTGGTCTTACAATAGAGAAATTCCCAATGTTTTTATATGGTCACATGCAAAAACAATACGCAAACAGACAGGGGAGGCGGTGTCATTATTGTGAAAAATAATTGCCTGAAGCTTTTTCCCCCTCCCAGTGACTCAAATGCCACTGATATTTGCACTCTTCATGCTTATACACACTGCGATGGAATGATGGAAAATTAATTTTCAATGGTATATTGCTTTCTGAATGAAAATGAAGAGGCTTCAATTTCCGATATTTGCAAGGGTATTTTGTGCCTCTCAAACTTGTGTTCATCGTGCAGGGATGAGACAGCTCGGGGCGATCAATGATAGTTTGGAGTGGTTGAGCTTATGGAATTGAATAAATGCTCAAGTTTTGAAATACAAAGTTAATCATTTTGTTCATTGTCATTTCAATGTTGTTCCAATTTATTGTGATGATTATTTTGTTCCATAATAATCCCGCCTTTGTGATCAGTTTGTCAAAATTGGTGGAATCCTTTGCAGTCCATAGAAACATTGATTACCCTTTGATACACCCTGTAACCGGATAACACGATAAGATATCCACTTGTGGTAACAGCTGTCCCTGAATGGGTTACCGGTAATTAAACACCAAAGCTACTCTCTGAAACGCGGTGTGGACCTTTCCTTGGATTTGTCTTGTACAAATGATGGTGACGTCAGATAACTGATTACTCTCCCATACCATGGCGACAATGCACACCCCACTGTTGAATTCAGCCAAACATAATCAGAATTAGAATCATCTTTATTGCCAACTATGTAGAACACACAAGGAATTTGTTTCCGGTAGAACACGCTGCAGTAGTATCATCATCAAAAAATTGCTAAGTGGCACTATACAGTTCCATTTGGGCTACTGTTGAAAGAGAGTAATCGTTTTAACGTCATCAAATTGCATTTTCATTACCCTTTCTTTTCTTTGCTTGTGACTGTTGCAATTACACAAGCATTGTTTGAGAAGGCGCGCTTTTTGTTCACATTTCGAAACCAATCAACATCCGCCTAATTCATGTTTCTGCTCGGATTTATCGTGATGTTGCTGATGTTTGTCAACATATTCATCAAAGTCGTCGTTCCTCTCCAACCCAAGAAATAATTGAAGTGACTGTCAGCTCCCTGTAATAGATTTCCGCTGTTATTATTCAAGCCGTAGCCTTGTCTTGGTCCCTGCTTTCCTTTTGTCTTGATTTGCCTTTCTTCCACGGGCTTGCTCCAAATTTACTCTTTTATGCCATCTCCTACTGCCACCCCTTACCACACAAAAGTGGTTAGTACCCCTGTATAGAATGATGAAAAGGCTGACCATATTTTTGGCACTTATTTTTTTCCTCTAAAATGACACATTTTTATTTAGCCAAACTGATCCTGATGTCTGTTTTTTTTTTTTTTTTTTTTTTTTTGCTTTATTTTTTGGTTTCCGCAGCTGTTGAGTTGACAACTGGTATGTGACAAGTACCTGTATTCGCTGTTTGTCACGCAATCATACATCAACCCTTTGTCACGGTTTGCAAGGTGGTGATGGCAGATGTGGATCCCAAAAAGCAGGCAGGAGGGAGCAGCAGTTTGTGTATGAGAAATTGTATGAAAATAAAGTCAACAGGAACAAAATCTAAAACATCAAAGTCATTCAAACAGAAAAAACACAAAGTATCAAATAAAGACCAAGAGTAAACACGAAACACATGCACAGCATACAATGCATACACAGTGCATACAATTGCATACAATGACCCGACACCGAATGGTCGTGCCGGGAGTCCTTTTAACTGTCACTGATTGGGAACGACCAGCACCTGCGAGGCAGCAGGCAGGGCTGACAGCGCCACCCGTTGGTCGCCAACCAGAACATGACACCATTGATGTAATGCAAACAATCATTGTCACATTGATTGTCTGTTTTACAATCGAGCACTCAAGTAATCACTCTGAGAATTTTCATTATTACAAGGGAGCGGATTCTCATTGTGTTATTAACTGATGGGCTAACTGCATGCTGACTGCTCTCATCAGAGCAAGTGGTTTTCATCTTCTTCATTTATTTTGTTTTTTTTGTTTGTTTAATCTCACCACAATTATCTGTTATGTAATTTATGTTAATGTAACTGTGGGGTTGGTGGCTGGGAGGATCGGTCTATCGACCAAACTGTACACATCAATTCTTTCTGTTTTAGGGAGCTTCCATTCCATGTGGTTGACAGTGATTTCGGAGACTGACAGTGTATATAGGGTGACGAAAATGGCAGTTTTAGAATGCATTAGGTTATTCTTTTTTTAGTTCATCTATGCATGATTGTAATTTGACTTTTTTGTGTGTGTCAGGTATTGTGAAGGATATTTTGGTGATTTAAGGATGAAAAATATGAACGTAAAATTCAACATTGAATTGATGATGCCAGATTCCTCTCGAATCCACCAGGAAGATCATTGTGTCTACACGATTAAATTATGACGGACCCCACAATACAAACTTTGTGTGTGTGTGTTTTCTATACAGTGAACCCTCATTTATCACGGGAGATACGTTCCAAAAATAGCCCTCAATAGATGAAATCCATAGGGCGGCCCGGTAGTCGAGTGGTTAGCACACCGGCTTCATAGTGCAGAGGTCGCCGGTTCGCGTCCTGGTCTGGCCTCCCTGTGTGGAGTTTGCATGTTCTCCCCGGACCCGCGTGGGTTTTCTCCGGGTCCTCCGGTTTCCTCCCACACTCCAAAAACATGCATGGCAGGCAGATTGACCACTCCAAATTGTCCCTAGGTGTGAGTGTGAGAGTGACTGTTGTATGTCTTTGTGTGCCCTGTGATTGGCTGGCAACCAATTCGGGGTGTCCCCCGCCTCGTGCCAGAAGACAGCTGAGATAGGCTCCAGCAACCCCCGTGACCCTAATGAGAAATAAGCGGTACGGAAAATGAGATGAGATGAAATCCGTGAAGTACAATGTAGTCAGCTTTTTTTTACAATGCAAAACTGCACATACTGCAGAATGAAACAAAAAATAAAACCTCTTTTTTAATACAGTAAAGTCTCGTTATATCGATATCGGATATATCGATACTATTTCTATGCACGCACGGACAAAATTACATGCAAACAGGGTCGGATATATCGATAGTCCCGGTTATATCGATATTTTTTCGGACTCCCCTGAATATCGATATAACGAGACTTTACTGTAGTTTAAAGAACGGTGTTGTAAAACAATATTGTGCTGCTGCACCTATTCGTCCTGACTCCGCTGCGCTGTAGCGTCTTTTTCTGCTGAAGGAGTCTTTCTCCGAGAGAAGAACGTTGTTATCGGTAGTTGTTGGCACTCTTTCTTTTTCTTTGTCTTTCTTTTTTTTTTAGAATAGAGAGCAGCTCATGGAGCACAATGCTCCGTGAGCTGTTCAAAGTCAGTGTGTTTGATTTTATTGTGCTTTGTTTGCAGTGTTGTTTCTTTTACTTTGTTTGCACATTTGCATGCCATTAATTACAAAAAAAAGTTTTCCCCTGAAAAAAAATCTGCAATGCACTCAAGCTGCGATATCTGAACCACGAAGTAGCGAGGGATTACTGTACATTCTTTCTTCTTTTATTTTTAATTTGCATTGCTCATACAGCCTGGGTTCACCCTACAGCGAGGTGCTCTGACTTCTCTTTGCCTTTTATAGTCACACGTTCTCAAACCAAGTTTTACAAGTTACAAATTTTCATGAACTTGACCCGTATCCCTGTACTGACATTGTTGTTGACTAAATGTAAGTTTATCATCATACAGGCCCAATAACTAAGTGTTTGTAAAACTATCATTGACCTCTTTTGGGGAGTTAGCAGGCCTTTCTTTCGTCATCTTTCTGTCGCTGTGCGGACTGCGCATTGTCTAATCTATATACAGTGAGAGAAGTGATGTTTGGAGAGACTGTCATCGTGAGTGGAGTGACTTGACCTACAGTCTGCTGATGCTCCTGTTGTTGTGCTCCACTGCCTCTTCCTTTCATTAGCTTGAAGTTACACCACTCTGAATCTTTAGTAGTTCCTGTAGTAACCAGGAATGGAACGATGCACAGTCGTTGTTGCATGTGGCTATATAAGGCGTACTCCATATGTCTTGGTAGGATGTGATGAAGAACTGCATGGTGTCCTTTATATTCTTCACAGTCGGTACACCTCAGAAGCCAAGGAGATGGTGTGGATGCTTTACGACTGTGTAGTATTTTTAGTTTGTCATTTTAAACAACACTTTTTTATCACATCTAATTTCACTTACAACCGTTTCTTAGGGATTTCAAACATTTCCAACAGTTCTTACTATTTTTAGACTTTTGCTATTTTATTAACACATGCTCTGTCTGAAAATGCAGCAAAGGAATTCAGATCCTGTTTCCTCTTGCAGACTTTTTGGAACAACTTTATACGTATATATTTATATGTGTGTACACTGTATATGCAAATATGTCGCTGGGTCGGTGGTTGGATGGAACGGTGGAACAACACATAGAAATAGGGAATAGAAAAAATAAATGTTTGCCATTGCTTGCTATGTTATATGTGAACCCACCCGACATCTAAAAAAATATCAACGGTTTCTGCAGGAAGGCGATAGTTTCTCTGGAATCCTGTTTGACTCCCACCTCCCCATTTCACAATAAAAACACAATCTGTCTCCAGTTGATTGAATATTAATATAATCATATGAGTCCATCTTGAATGCTATGCTATCGAGAATAATGCCAGTGGAGTCATCAGTGGGTCTCAACAGAGATCTCCTCATCAAAGCTACGGTAGTTGTAATCATGACAGGTGTTTTCTACGGTGGAAAGTTGATTGGACCATGGGCAGTTGCTAGGCAACTGTATCAGTGCTACATTGGCAAATCAAGAAGCAGTGTTTGGGAGATTCGTAGGGGCACCCTTGCAGGAGTATTTGAGCATATGGTAGAATGTGTCATTTTCAGCACTCAGTCCAAAACTTGGCCATGGAGCAGTTCATTCCTTCCAGGGGTCACGTCTATTTTTGTATCTTTTGCAACCATTTGTAACAGGCTGGCTCAGGCTGCGCTACAAGACCAAATCAATGAGTCCTGACGCTGTAAAGACTTTAGTGCGTAGTACAAATGGGGGCAATTCTCCACTATTACTTTCCAATTTCCTCTGTGAACTTTTTATTTGTTTTCTTTATGCCTTAGATAGATAGGTAGACAGATAGACAGACAGACAGATCGTGTTTTTAGTTTTTTGTTTCATAAAAATTGGATGTTTATTTTTTGAACATGAAAGTGTTTCAGTAATTGTTCAAATTTGTATTTGCTCTGTTACGCTGTCTTTGAATGTAGGACAGGCTGTTCCATCGAGCATGTCTGCTCTGCACAGGTGATCGTTACTGAGTCGGTGATGATGTCTTTTGTTTTGACGATTGCTTGTCCATTTTGTGTCGTCAGGCAACGGTCATTAGCGCTAATCATTTGGCCCTCTGTAATTAAACTGTGACTGTTCGTATTTGTATGCATTGACAAACGTATCATTAATGTACAAGATGAACTTGAAGACTTTGGGCCCCATTTACTCAGGTTTTGTGCAGAATATCCAAAAGTGTATCCAAGTTTGAATTGGATTGTACGGAGCCCCTAAGGGGACATCGAAGAAAAAAAAAAACTTTGCGAGATCTCGCAAAACTTTGCGTTCCCTCGCAAAACTTTGCGTTCCCTCACAAAACTTTGCATTCCCTCGCAAAACTTTGCATTCCCTCGCAATACTTTGCATTCCCTCGCAATACTTTGCATTCTCTCGCAAAGATTGCGAGATCTCGCAATCTTTTTTTTAAAAAAATGTGCGTTCCTGTACTTCCGGGTCAGCTTGGCTCAGGTAGACGGTCGCGCGCGCTGCTTATTGAGAGAAGGCAACAACTCGGCGCATCATGGAGGAAGACTTGGAACACTTCTTGCAGTCAAGAAACGTCCCTCACGTGGACATTGCACGTATGAAAAGCGACAAGGTGGGCATACAGCTACAAAGTCTGATGTAATAAGCAAAACAAGAGAAACATGGACATTTTTTTTCGAAGTAGTATTGGTAGTAGGTCAATAAAGTGAAAGTGAAGCTAACATTTCTATCTACTCTACCTGTACTGTTAATTCTATTTTAATAATGAGGTTATTAACACAATTTAAAATCGATATTACAGTTAGTAATTGGGCTGCCGCTACCTAATGTACTATTCTCGTGTAATACTGAATACAAATAATGATGACTGTAGTGTCCCATCACTCATGTGAATATGTTAAATGTATTAAAAGTTATTGATAATTAAATAAACATGTCAAGTATTTATTCTCACAATTTATCTTTGCAGGTTGACATGGCAGTAATTGCTATGATGACCGAAGAGCAAATGGGCAAATATATCACTTCTTATGGTGATCGAATAGCTGTCCTTTGCTTTTGTCATCAGAAAATGTCCAGTGGTGATAATGAACTGCTCCTCCAAAAATTAAGAGGCAAAATAAGATCAAGGAAAAAAGGTGTACTGGCTGAGACTTCGGGAGTACTCCAAAACCATGTTGATGGGATGGCAAGACATAACAATGTTTCTGCAGAAAAGACTCAAAGGAAGATTTATGGCAACGATTACCATCAAGTGAGGACAAGCAAAGGTGGAGGAACAAGGTATGCCATCCTGGAAAAAAACAGCAACTGTCGCTCAAATTTTGGAGCTGGGAAAAGGGCTATTTTTCCCAGGTGGAAGCTCAACCAAAGGACCTGTTGAAGACTTTACTTTTGAGGTCTGTGATTTCAAAAGAAACCACATTGCTTTAGATGAAACAATTGGCAGACTCTATGAAAAAAAACACATTGAAACTGTTAAGATTTTACATTGGCACAAAAGAAAATACTCCAACATCTCATTTGGATGAATGCAGTGAAGCTCATTCATCTGTCACCAACATGGTGGGAGAAAGTGCGCAATTGATTGATTGACTCTCTTATGTCTACACACACATGCACACACATCAGTTTAGGAGCATTTCATTATTTGTACTTTGAGATGTAAAACATCTGTCATGGTCAACCTTGCATAGGGCAGTCTACAGTTGTATTTTCCATTTGTGTCTACAATTGATTTCATGGTTATTATTCATTCATTCCTTTTTCCATATCACTTATTCTCCTAATGGTTTCGGATATGGTGCCACTTTCAGTTTGACCTAAAGGTTTGAAGTTGATATGTCATGTAATGTTGCAAATATTTGCACTGTTCAAACAAAAGCAATTATTTTTGTACTTGATATTGTATTCTATTTATATGTTTGTGATTGCTGTTCATACGAATTTGTCAATGTTAATAAAATTTGTTCCAAATAATTCATGTTTTTTTTAAACACAAGACACCACCTGCTGACGAAATTGAAGAGTGACAATTATGTTATCATTTACAGGCAAGTGATTGTGTACTGGGGTGCAGGAATACTATTCAGATCCACATTGGTTAAGTATCTGTGGTTAAAATCAGCAACCAAGACAGTATATTTATTGACACCCAGAATGATTTGACAAATGAACATTTCATATTGATCAAATATGCTTTCCTTATACAGTAACAAAAACAGCAGACAAAAAAATGATTTAAATTGTGATTGCTATATATTATTCGTCCTCAAATGTATCCCAATAATCCATTTAAAGTGAAGTGATAAAAGAAATGATGAACAAAGGGTTGAAGAAATGGCAATGGTCGTCGGATTCAGCCTTCATTAAATGTTACTTCGAACCAGTTGAGGAGCCATAAAATGGTTTCACCCAAACACACACCAAAAAATATATGGTTATTGCTTTGAGTAATTCATGTTTAAATTTTAATGTAATATAATTCCAGTATGACTGGTATACGGAAACAAAAATGCTTTCACCAAAGGTTAATGTCTCTGACCCCTGAAAACATCATGCTTCTAATTTAGAATTGCAGTAAGGGCCTCTCTGAGGTGCAAGTACAAGTTCACAGCCTGATACGGCTCTTTTGGTGGCATCAGACCAGACTGGGCCATTAAGGAAGCACACAATACAAATACATCCGGATCACAAGGCATAGTTAAACGGAAGACACACTGGCTTTTGCATAGTTGAACTTGTTCATTGTCAACTGTGGAGAGGAAGTCCCTTGTGCCATAAAGTTCAGGTAAAGAATACATCACGTTGGGCCGACCACTGGGGACATTTATGTTCTTTGAGGGCCTGATAAGTGGCTGTTCCAAACACGGGCAGTATCATCCAACTCATCCTGTTGAGAATAAGATCAGAATCAGAATCATCTTTTTTGCCAAGTATGTAGTACACACAAGGAAATTGTCTCCTGTAGAACACGCTGCACTAGTCTCATCAAAAAAATGGAGGCACTATACAGTTCTATTTGGGTTACTTTTTAGAGAGTTAATTGCTTGAGGGAAGAAGCTGTTTAAATGCCTGCTGGATTTGGTGCGCACATACAGACAGATTTAGGAATAGTTGCACAGTCATAGCAGCTCTTATGAGCAAGAAATTATAGAATTAGACTGCTTTTCTCTCCCTGCTCCCTCCTTTCTACCTTACACTCGTCACTCATGTTTACTACTCTGCCCATCCCCACTTTTCCTTCATCTTTTCCTTGATCATTTCACCTTCACCCTATGTCCCCACACACACAGACCACTATCTTCTTTCCACTATCCGATTATTTACCTTCTTTTGTGTCCCATCAACACCCTCTCAAATACAAAAATACATATTTCATAAATGGAGCTACAGAATATATGAACTCACCTGAATAAGTCCCATGCAACAAAATTGCAGGATGCTTTTGTCCAGAAATCCACCGTCAAAGAAGCCATTGTCTCTGAGGTCTTTGAAGAGTGATAACCAGAATTCCATGCATTGGCTGCGAAGAAACCCCCACCAATATTCAATTCTTTGATTGGCGGTGCTGGCTCCATCCAAGTAACTGTCAAGGGTGCTGCCTGGCGGTATGGGCACCAGGAAACGCTGGAAGCCTTTAACATGACCATTTTCAGTCCCCAAATCAGCTCGAACGATTCGAGGACAACCTCCCAAACGGTGCACAACTTCAATGTAGTAACCTCCAATTAACTTCGGGTCACTACTTTGAGCCACATTATTTTCCTTGAAAAGCCATCAATAGCCCCATTGATGCAAATTCCAAACGGTTTCAGTTTGTCATGAATCCATATGCCAAATAAAATTCGGCCCTTTCGAGAAGTAGTTTCGTCGTCTCAGACGTCTTGCTTGCCTTAAAGACACTCCTCTCGGATCCAACTCTTTCAGGACCAGACGAACATCCTCTTTCCTGACAAGAAGCCCATGTTCTCTGCACTTACTGTACATCCACCTGTAACCGTGTAGTTGTCCGGAATTCTGCAACTGGTTGTGAATAAAGTCAACCAAGACGCCCAAGTCATCGAACGTTTTTCGGCGAAATAGTCCACTTTTGTTCACCACTCGCTTCAAATGTCTTTCACTTATTAGTAAGCCGTGTTTAATCTCAAGAACGGATTTTATATCTTTGTATTTCAAGCCAATTTTAAAGTAAAACTGGATTAAAGGAACGAAAGGGTGAAAAGGCTCCATGTTTGTTGTTTTCGGTTACACTGACGATGAACCGGAAGTACATGTACGCGTATTTTTTAAAAAAAGATTGCGAGATCTCGCATTCTTTGCAAGATCTCGCAAAGAATGCGAGATCTCGCAAAGAATGCGAGATCTTGCAAAAGTATTGCGAGGGAACGCAAAGTATTGCGAGGGAACGCAAAGTTTTGCGAGGGAACGCAAAGTTTTGCGAGATCTCGCAAAGTTTTTTTTTTTTTCTTCGATGTCCCCTTAGGGGCTCCGTAGGATTGCAACTGTCAAACTGGGAAAAATGGTCACACAAGTCATTGAGCTCAGTTTGCAAAGGATTCTTTTGTGCAGAATTTAGCAAAAGTGAGTGCCTGTGCAATTTGTTGCCCAATATCTTCGTAAATCACCCCTCGTTAAATCGATTACACACAATATGCCTCTGATATTTTGTATGAGTGAATTTCATGTTGTTTACCGCCTTCCCATTATTATCAGAGGATGAAACAGTTTGAATTTGAATTAGATTCTGACTGTTTTTTTTTTTTTGAAGAAAAAAAAAGATATATATAATGATGTCCGGTGAAGTGATGTGATATAGGTTTGTTTTTTATTTATTTTCTCTGTGGACTAAATAGAATTAAATCAGAGAAGAATGCATGGTTGATTTTTGACATTTTTTCCCCTTTGCATTTTAATGAGGGACTTCAGATTTATCGTGTTTTGTCTGCCAATTCTATTTCGTGATAAAACTAAACTATTGACAATTCGACTGTTTCTCCCTCCCATCAGGTCAAAAGCCTAGGTGTCATCCTTGACAGCACACTATCTTTCCACTCCCATATAAATAACCCGATCTGCGTACTTCCACCTACGCAATATCAATCGTCTTTGCCCGTCTCTCACCCCTCACACCACTGCGATCCTCATTCATAGTCTTGTCACCTCCCGGATTGACTATTGCAATTCACTTCTCCTTGGTGTCCCTCAGAAACTTCTCCACAAACTTCAACACGTCCAGCATTCTTCAGCCCGGATCATCAGCAGAACCTCATCCTTCCACCATCACCCCCGTCCTCCAAGAGCTCTACTGGCTCCCTGTCAAATATAGAATCAACTTAAAAATTCTTCTTTATACATTTAAAGCTATACATAACCTTGCCCCCCATACTATCTGACCTTTTTCAAATTTCTATCCCCTCTCATTCCCTCAGATCCTCTTCCTCCCTCCACCTCTGTGTGCCCCCCCCCCCATCTCAGCACAATGGGGGACAGAGTTTCAGCTGCTCTGCGCCCAAACTCTGGAAGTCACTTCCTCCCAACATTCGTAATATGAATTCTCTTCCCATCTTCAAATCCCATCTCAAATCCCACCTATTTAAAATCTCACTTCTGTGTAGCTCTTTCTCTTGTATCTATTCATAATTGTATTTTATTTATCATACCCGTTTTATTTATTATAGTGCCTATGCTTGTCTGTGACTGTAGTGTCCTTGAGAGCTTTGAAAGGTGCTTAAAATGAAATGTATTATTATTATTATTATTATTAGTAGTAGTAGTAGTAGTAGTATTATTAGTATTATTATTATTATTATTATTCTAAAAGTGACAGTCTATAGATCATAATTTCTTTTCCTCAATATTGTCTTCTGTTTTCCATCTAGTCTTGTGGATCATGGCTTCTAAACCCCACCCTCCTCTGATGAAGAAGCACAGTCAGACCGATTTGATAAGCCGCCTGAAAAGCCGGAAGATTCTTGGAGTTGGAGGCGAAGATGACGATGGGGAAGTTCACCGATCAAAGGTCAGATTAAATTCCAGTCTTGTGGCTTTGGCTAATAGGCAAATTGTAGCTGGTGTAAGAAAGGTGAAGCATATGGTTCAACATTATCCGAATGGCTATTTTTCAAGCATTGCATATAAAACAGTCTGTGGATCGCCAGACCAATCTACTAATTGGCTCATTAGTAGTACTGGTCTCCTGTTTTCCACTTTTGCTGCTTATGCGTTACAGTCGATCAAGATTCCACATTCCCATTACCCCCTCCCCCCAGTAGCTCTCATGAGAATTTTTTAATTCACTGGAAAATAGACGACTTGGATGCTGGACATTGCAATAAAACTTCACACGTGCATTTTGCCAGTGAATGCAACTCCAAAATATTCATTTCTGAAACATACACTCGCTGAGAGAAAGCGATTGCAGGTTCTCATCAGTTTGCTATAGTAGAAGAATGCTGAAATTAAAAACACAGTAAGGAGCATCTGGAACATGAGGACACTAAATCAGATTTCTTCAACATACATTCCCTTAGAGATACTTGGAGCTAAATGTTGGGCACAGAGATGGTCATTTGACCGAGGGAGGATATGTTCATGATTCACGATCCATGCTCATTGAATGAGTCTTGTGGTCGATATAATGGGGTGGATTGACTGCATGATTATCCAGCATTAGTCACACGTAAGACACTGTGGTGTGATGGATGTAACTTAATTTGTTAATTCTCTGTTAAGATCAAACATTCAACCCAGTTTTTAATTTCAACTGTGGTTCAGAATACCAAGCGCCGAGGAGAAAATGGGAAGAGGAAGTTTGTTCTTTGCCAGGGCTCACTCTCGAAAGGAAATCAAGCATCTCTGAATTCATGTGGGTTTGTAAACAAAGGGGGGAAGTGCTTCTCTTGTGCCTCACTTGCTTCCTCTTCCTGCTGAGGTAGGAATACTATTGCTATGACGAAACGTTAAATTGAAGCATTCGATTTATTCTCTGCCATAGAGGATTTGTCAACCGCCTGCTTCTTAACACCAACGGCCGCTCTTTCAGTGCTCTCACAGCATGAAACAGGGCCTTTGCACACACCTACCACTTCATAAACTGTCAAAATCCAGAGCAGCCTCGCAACAACATGGGGATGTGTCGTCCTCTGTTTACTCCCCGTTTTTGGATCGAGTGAGAATGAGGTAAAAGCAGGACAGAGCAGCTGTGGCGAAGCATCTCTCCTCAAATGCCGCACTCGTTCTTCATTTCCTGTTTCTTCCTTGTGCATTATGCCCTTCAACTGAACCCCTTTTGCCATTTATTGCTGCCCAGCTTGCTTTTGGTATTTTTCAAGGCACATATAATTCAAGTGTTTTCGGTCAAAGAGTCCCTTGGAACTCCAAGAAGGATTATTCACAAAGTCACGTGATCCCAGCAGGCACGGTTGTATTTCTCTTATATGGTCGATGCCGAAGTGTGCGGTATAGCGATTTAACACGCGTTGTGTATAACAATATAAAAATGCCACCCACATAATCCAACCCGATGTCATTTGTTTATTTTGACTCAGCAGTCTGCACTAACTTTCTTCACCAGCTTTCTCAGTTGGTCGTACCCGCTCATCATTTGGTCACCACCATTTTTGGGGAGTGATACAGCTCGACCATGCAAACTGATTAATTATTGTTTAAACTGGGGTATTTTTGTAGTTTTGTATGAAAGAAAGCTTGACAATGTCTCGAATGGATGGATGGATGGATGGATGGATGGATGGATGGATGGATGATAGACGGATAGACAGATGGATTGATAGATGTCACCCTTGGCTTTTGCCTCAGCATAAGTCAAAGAATTTAAAAAAAGCTTTTAAACAAGTTTCAAAGATGAGCTCCTTTGAGCTTCGGGTTAGGCCTCCATACCATCCGTAGCATCTGATTCGCAGAGTTGGCACGCAGTGCAAGTGCCTAGGGGTGTAGGAGCTCATAGAGATGGGGCGAGACCATTTCTTAAATAATATAATCTTCACTCATTCACTGCCAGACATGTGCAGAAATGAATCCACTCCAGTGGCAAGGTTTTTGTCATTGTCACTCAAATTCCAGGACCCGCAAAATATTGAGGTTTAGGACTATATAAACATTCAATGACTCTCTTCTTTCATCGGAAAAAAGAGTTACATAATTCCTAAATTATATGGGTCTGGAGTTATATGAGGTTGAAATCAGGGTGGCTGCCCATAATACAATGCAATACATTGCCAGAGGCCATGGCCAGCGCTTTATTGGCACCCAAACAAGAAAAAACAAAACCCGAACAAATTTAGGAATGGCCCTCTACATCATATTTTCAATTTCCAAATACATTTGTGAATGGCAATTATGGAGTTAAAAACGAACTGTTAAATGTACTAGGAGCCGATGAAGGCATGCCAGAGCAGGGGTTATGTGTTCCGTCTTCTGAGTACTTGTCAAGTGGCGAGCACTTTGTGGAGGGTAATCAAATCCAATGTCTTTTATCAAAGTATCATTTTACCATACATACACTATCGATGACAATTACGATGAAGTCAGCAATAATAATTTGTCCCTGATGGTACAGACTTTCTAATCTTCTAATGTAAATCATGCTGAAAATATGAGATGAGAATTGCTAGTGTTCATTGAATTGAATGAAATAATATCTTGTGTGTAACTCCACAGCCACAGGGATTTTATTTAATTTTTAATTTGTCATCGTCCTCACTCCCCACACTGCCATCTTTCAATGTTTAGCAATCGAAATGAAGCAATGTTTGCTACGGTGTTGCCTCGATTAAGTTATTTGCAGCAAACATTTTTTTTCTCCTGGGATTCACTAGGCTGATGCTTCCTCACTCATCCGTAATTCACAAACCGATGAGGTTATCACGCATGCCCTCGTAATCTTTAGGCGCTGATTAAGGAGCTAAAGACATTTATCGTCTCTAATTAACATCATAAGGCCACTTTCTGTCACTGTCACTCAGCTCGATTCTGATTTTGTCTCTGTGTTTATAAAAGTGTTTATTTACGGTCGCTGACTCACAGGCGTGGGCGACACCTCCAATGAGGGTACTTCATTGGTTTGCTCCTCAATGAATACCTATCATTTAGATCTCAAGTTATCAAAGTTTCCCTAATACTGTAATGTCTAATCGTCCTCCCTCGTTTTTTCTCCTCTTGTTTGTTGGTTTACAGATCAGTCAGATGCTGGGAAATGAGATGAAGTTCGCAGTTCGAGAGCCAATCGGTCTGAGGTGAGATTGCAGCTCCATGGTTACTCAGCAGCGACCGTGTTAACACAGTGCATGCTGCATCACTACCAGGAAAGTTCAAGATATGTCAACACTGTTAAAAACATCTTAAACGCGGTTTAAAGCAATGCCTTTTATGTGTCCTCCTCAAGGATGTGGTTGTTAACCTCAGCGGTGGGTTTTACTGTGATCGCCGCAATGGTAAGTGCTACGGAAATTCTGCATGCTGTGCAAATGGTGGCCATCCCTCATTATGTCATGTGCGGCAATGAATGAATCGTCAGTTTTTTTCAGTTGTGTGCGCTTAAAGCATTTTGGGAAACAGTTCAATCTTTGTCTGCTTTATTGCTTCCATCTTCTTTATGACCAGTGTTCATGATTCTAGCTCACAAACGGCACACGTGCAGCAACAGTGGCTGTATTTTGAGAGCTAGATTTTAGGGACATTTGTGATGACAATGTTGCTGCGTTGTAATAAATGATGTTTGTGTCAACGTTTTCCGACACAGGCCTTGGTGTTTCCCAACCATCTCTATGAGGTTGTTTTTGAGGAGGAACTATCCACAACCAGCCTATCGGTACGCCTTTATGGAGGCGCACTACTCAGTAAGTCACGGTCCAAAGATGCACAAAAAGATAAATGCAAACATCTTTCCAGCTCAATTACTAACTGTTGTACTTGTAAATGGAGTCATGATGTTTTCATATGAATTCCTTGGCAAGTTCTTAAAGGACCACTGACACCGTTTTTTTTGTTTCCTAACTGACATCAGAAAAACGTTTTATAGCATCTAAAATACCCAAAACACGCAGGCTGATATTTTTAGTCAAACGGAAAACACCAATAAAAATGACTTAAAGTTGCCCATAACTGCCACTAGTGAGCTCAAAACTGGAGAGATTCAGAAAGTCCCGCCCCCGGTTCGTGACGTCACGTCAGGAAACTCCTTCACAAACTGCCTTGGTCCAGAATCAAAACAATGGCTTCAGAGAGTTCAGATTCTGAAAAAGATCCTTTCTTGTTACTCATCCAGTTATGAATATGATTCAGATCGTCCTGAAGAAGAAGGCATAAGTGTTTGCGATCGATTAAAGAAGTCCTTCCGTATCAATTCGATCCGTAAGCGACAAAACTGGTGAAGGACATGACATATGAAGTAAATATGATGCTCTGTGAATAAGCAATATAGCATCAATTGGGTGATATGTGGCATATAAGGACATGAATAACAAATAATAAACTACAAGATGTCAACATCAGTGCAGATTGTTTAATGATTGTGCATGCAAAACATTGTTTAAGCTTTCAAGATGAAGAGTTACAAACTTACATATGAATGACAGCAGTTATCCATCGCTAACTCCGGTTGCCTATGCCATAAAATTAATCATCATACAAAGGAAATGCAGAAAAAAAAGGATTTGTTGCGTCAAACTGGAGTCATTTCAGCAGCTGGACGGTCGAACACGCTCCACTAGTATCATCATCAAAAAATTGCAAAGAGGCACTATACAGTTCCATTTGGGCTACTGTTCAAAGAGTTAATGGCTTGGGGGAAGAAGCTCTTTAAATGGCTGCTGGATGGTGCTTTGGCATGGCCCAGAGGGCACCACGAGTGTGTGTCTTGTAAAAGGGGCAAAAATCTGAGGAAAGTTGGAAAAAAGGGAAGTGGAAAAAAACATTTGACAGACAGTGTTGTTTGGGGGCTTTGGAATGACGTAACAATTTTAAAGCTTTCTGACCGTGGAAAGTGATGGTCCGGTAGGTTATATTCAAAACACCGGAGGCTTGAAACTGTTGCACTATATTTTCATGGCTTAAATGTGTCGGCGGAAGAATGGGTCGTCGAAATTGTATTTTATTGATTTTCATAAATGTAAAGCCTCATTTTATCGATATAGTTTTTCATTGTTCAGATTAGGCTTGGTTGCTAACAACAATCTTCTTGGTGGTGTGCCATATTTAGGAACTGTTTAAATGTGAACTTTCTCTTAAAATAAAAAAATCAACTCATTGTGAAAATACCTCACTTTTGACACAATTTAGTGTTTGCAAGGTGGTGACCGCAGACCAGATCATGACAAGTGTTTTGTATTTCAAAACGGTGAATCGAGTTGTTCATTTTTCCCCACATTTTTCCCAGTTTTTATTCAAACCAAGCAACAAAAAGAACTTGTTTGATAGAGAACATGCGGCCGAATACAAAGGACCGATAAAACATGGCTGTGCACGCAGCCGAACATGTGACTGAACAAGCTAACATGGACAAGAAGGGACAGCCTTTTCCTTCTTTGGTGAATGTCAACAGGCCTTTGGGGATTATCAAAGGGTCGGAGTGGGCGGGGGTGATTTCTTCCTCGATAGGAAGCGGCAAAGAGGTTGAAGGGTTGAAGAATGGGGGTCTCATCAAGCCAAAGCAGCCACTATCTGCCAGCGAGACGATACTGTCCATCAAGCCTCCCACCTTTAAGCCTCCTCCCTGCTCGTTCCCACAGCATGATTGTGTGCAGCAGGGGAGTGACATGCAGGGAAACAAACTGGAAAATGGCAGGGAAGAACATGGAGCGGAACGCAAGCTATGATCAAAATGATGAACAAGTCAATTCATTTCACGGACTCAATTAACCAATTATATCATTCCTTATAATTATATTCATTCCTTTCATCACTTTGCTGTTGTGAAATGTTAATTTCTCCACTGCGAGACTAATAAAGGCAAATCCAATCCAATATCGACCTGTACACAATGTCACAGTAAACTATCAGATTTTATGAATGGCCGCATTCAAATGCGTATTGATATTTTTGTTTTGTTTATTCTCATGCCCCGAATCCAATAATTTTCCCCACCATCGCTTGTTTCTGCAGGCTTGGCCCTCATCATGTGGAATGGCCTCTACACAGCGGAGAAGATGATCATCCAATGGACTCTGCTGAGTGAAGCTTGCTACTTTGCAGTCCAGTTTCTTGGTATTCATCCAATCTCCCCACGCAATATTCTCTTGACCAATTCCAGCCGATGGTATTTAAATAAGTCAGCAGGTCCTTTAAATCAAGTTTTTTTTTAATTATAACATAGCAGTATTCGCATTAGTGTTCACGAACTGCCCTCTAGTGTGGAGTGTCTATAATTACAACCTACATATTTCACAGTCTCTGATTGGTTTGTAAACTCAATTGATACTATTTTGGGTATCACTGACTTTCAGGCATTCCATGAGAAACAAATCTTTGCTTTTTTTCCCCTCAAGCTTTTCAGCATTGGCACTTAATAAAGCTCAGAGATCAAGTCAATCAATGGGTTCAGGCAGGAATGGAACTCGGGACATTCAAAAGCCCCCGATATATACTCAATCAATAAATGAATTATTTTTCCTCATTGTTGTTCAATGAATTTTGTCCACATGCTTTTTTTCAGAGTTGGATCTGCTTGACACAATAGGAGACTTTCATATGAGACGTGATATACGTTGGCGAAAGTTGTCATGCCCAAAGCAACTAATACTGCATCTTCGTGTCTCAATAACGATGCAATTCTTTGTGGTTTCAGTGACCTCCATTACCTTGGTAGAGCTTGGCATGCTGCCCAACGCTGCCATATTGCTGCTTCTCAGCAGAGTCCTCTTCCTGGTGGTCACCATGGCTTACTACTACCACCTGGGCCGCAAGCCAAAGAAGATTTGAGCTCCTGTGCATTTGACGGGAATACAAGGAGTTAACAGCTAAGCACAGATCATATAAGACGTGGTTGAAAGGTTTGAGTTGTTATGAGAAACGGAGCTTGTAGCTTTGTCTGTTCCCAGTGAGATGCAAATGTCAACAATTGACCACATGAAAAAAAATTCTCCTATATATACACGTGTGAGGTCAGAACCTCAAAACACAATTTCCTCTGGAGTGTCGTTATTGTTTAAAAAAAAAAGGATTTGCATTGTATTCCTGTCACCTCAGCCCTATACGATACGGCGCAGCCGCCTGCTAATGCTAATGTAATTTGAGGATATTTCCAAATTTATAGTTAACTGTTATTCCATAAAAAAGTTGCATCTTGCCACTGCCTCGTAACTGTTCAAGGACCAATACTTTGTGCTGGTACGTGTTGCTCTGTTTATTCGAAGTGTATGTTTGCTGAAGCGCTTTGAGCATCACTGGTGCTCACTCAAGTTCAAAGGGAGGCCAAATCTTCTCTGTTGACTTTCATAAATAGCACAGTCGTGACATTGGATTTTCCGCAGTGTTGAACAAGGATGTAAAGTGATCCTTTTTGTATCTACTCAATGCTACCGAATTGAAGACTAAATGTTGTGGGCAGTGTGTTCACACCAGTAATAATCTTTTTCAACACGCAAGGCAGGATAAGCACGTCAAATTCTGGCCTTTATTGTTGAACTTGTATCACAAGCAGTCATTGTAGAGCAGACAAAACTGCTTTGGTTAAACTGCCATGAGTAGTGTAGCACAGTTTTTCTATAACGCCGTATGCGTAGCCTTGCCTTAAAACTATTCAAAAATGTCACCAACACTGCATCTTTACCCTTATACTGGGTTTATCTGTAAATACAAGTAAGTGAGGTGGTGTGAAGTGGACCGGAAATTTGTTCAGTATTTGATAGAGTTGAAGTTTCTCTCAAGTGTAATTTTGTACTTATTTAAGCAACATGTGTTAATAAATGTCATGCGTGTAATAATCCTGCCGTGCAGAAATCGTTGAGGTAGAGTAACAACCAATGAACCAAAAGATGAATGTGTTCACAAAGATGGACGTGAACATGTGAAAAAAAAACACACATATTTTGATTTGTGCTTTATAACGGGTACTTGCCAATTTTACTCCTCCATGCAGTACAATTCTACCTCCCTGTTATTTGCCATTATTCCAGTTCAGTTCAGGTTTTTATTCTGAACTTGTGCTTTTCCTTACCTTAGGTTCCGTCAATGGAACGTTCTAAAATTCAACTGCAAAGGAAAAAAGCTTAAATTGGTCAAGATAAACAGGGCCTCCTTCAAAGGTGGTTCCTGCGTCCCACCCCAGAAGGGAGTTGTCCTGAGGTCTGAGTGATTGCGGGTTTGCTGTTGCATGTTCAGTATTAAGCACACACGTGCTTGTTACTTGGGTGAGTCTGAACTCCCGATAGGAACTACATGGGTGAGGTCTGCTTTTCTCCTTTAAACTAGTAATTATCTGTTGCCAATGTTTAATTAGATACACTTCCCAGAAACAGTGTGTTGAAGCTTACTAGCCTGTCCTTACTAGCATGCTAATTAAGGGGTTGAGAAACAAAATGTGATTCAATTTCCGCCTATATAAAGGTCTCAAATAATCAGACTTGAAATCTTCAAAGCTCTCTGAAGTTCAGTATTTAAGTCAGATGTTTTTTTTTCAAGGTAAGGTCAGAAGTAGGCTAACTTAAAGGCTGTTCTTTCCTTAGAGTTCTCTGACATTCCTCCCAAGAATGTTAGTCACTTCAATTGAGTGAAAGATTAACAGAAATTGTTTAAATCTGATGACCTACTGTGCATTGCTCTGCTCTGAATTTCTTCCCAGGTCAAACGGTTTCAGCTCGTAGCATTGTTTTTTTCTTCTTCTGTGTATATATTGTTTTGTGAAATTTGTACCTCAGATTGAATTGTTGGTTAGAAATAAAGAACCTATTGTTTATTATAGACTACCAAATGCATGTCGTTGCTCGTGTTTTATGGTGCACCAAAATGAAACGCGCACAGATTTTTAACATCTTGAGTGTGTGGTGGCGGGGATTGTTTATAGTGAAGGAAATAGATACATTTATTTATACTGATTAAACTTACTATGTTTATCTTGAGCCATATTTAATATGGCTAAATAAATGTTATTGATCAAGATAAATGTATATATTTCATTCAATAGGCAGAAAGAACCCCACACTCTATCAGTGTATATATGCATTCCCTCCATACTTGCCGCTAACCTATTGAGACCTGCTTAATTCTTCGATACACTGTAGCAAACATGCTACTTGGGGGGGGGGGGGGGGGGGTCATTCAAATGTAAACTTCATACATGAATACAGTAATGTACGTGTAGTTCTTTAAGTATTTAGACACCATGACTTTTTTCAATTGTATTCTACACAAGGTGAGCAAGAACTCATTTGAAAAAAAATACTTAGCATACTCACCATATTTAGCTAACTGATGAAGACGTGCTTTTGCAAGCTCAGCAAAAAGTTGTCATTGAGAAACTTCCCCCTGTCAAAAAAAGGCCTGCTGGTCTTTTCAGACTTGAATGTCAGCAAATTGTTTGACTGTACACTTCTTTTGGAGGACTGTTTATTATACAATCGTTGAGCGGTAGCTGTTGGTTCATGCACTGACAGGTTTTTGTAAGCATAATTAGCATGCTTGGTGGGAAAATGCTGGCTGGCGTCATACTTTTAAATGTTTCTTGGCAAATAAAGCATGTTAGCCGTTCCATTGTTTAACTCGTCCAGTGACAAAGATGTATGTTTAGGTCAATTTGAATGCTATGAGTATTCAGAGGTATTTTTAGTTCCATTTTTTTTCCACAGAAAGAGGGGAAGGTAGGTCGGATGCAGCTCACTGTTGAGCATCGAGCTTAAATATAATTTTAATTGGGCACAATCAGCAGTGGTAGGCAGTCCTGTTGTACATTTAAACATCAGTTCATACATTTCCAAAAGATTTCATGCATGCACGTCATACTAATTTTGCACAGGGAACCATTCTAATCTCATCTATCCAACGTCTAATATTATTTAACTTACCATGGAGAAGGCGAAAAACCTCTATCACAATTTTGCTGCTGTGATATATAACCTCTCCATTTTGAGGGTTTTTAATGAGGAAAACTCCTTCTCGGCTCTCCGTTTTCTTTTTTTGCTTTTGTTCTTTGGAGCAACCACTCTCTGGCCATGGTGTACTATCCCTAGCTACAACACTGGGTCCCCTTCACGCATTTGTTGATACAAAACCTTTGCGTAATTCACCTGGGAATTAGTTATCATATTCATTAGCATTGTTCTTAAGCATGGAATAATACAACCAATGACTAAGAAAATAAGTACAATCACAATTGCGAATGGGATAAACAGTCTGAGCAAAGTCTTATACCAAGAGCCCCCAAAGAGCCCGTCAAAGATCCACGGTTGATCAGGCCGGTGATCCTTGGCCATGGCATCTCTGAGATCCCTGACAACAGACAGAGCATCAGTCATGTTTATGGAATTCGCTTCTTCGGGTATGTACGTACAACAAGTATCACCCACCATAGCACAGACGCCCCCTTGTGGCGCGGTCAAAAGGTCCAAAACCATTCTATTTTGCAGCACCATTTGTCTAATTGCTGCAATTTCAGTGTTTTGCATTTCATCTACTTCCAAACTGGCGTTTACAAACACTTGAAACCTGTAGTCAATTGTTTCAATTCGTAGCATGTTTTTAGCTACTCCAATTTGTGGAAAAAGAGCTAACATTACCTTACTTCCCGTGCTATGGTGTTTGAATTGTTCTGGAACATCAGTTCCCCAGATCGAATCGTGGGGCTTAAACGACACTCTTCTTTTCACATGATGGTGTGCTGGACGACTGGTAATGATGAAAGTATTGTCAGTCACAGTAACAGGTGCGCACATACCGTAGGCTTTCGGAGGAATAAAAGAATATACTTTCCATCCACATAACCACCAAAGATGTGAAGATACAGGTAAAATGGTGACATTGGTGTTTAACGGTAGCACGTATAAACATCTATTCTCATCTATAAAACCTAGATTTTGACCTGTACCGTACATTGCAACGCATACTGGTCATCGCAATCCGCTCTCGGTCATAACCTGATTTTCAGTTTCCAAAATGGTATCCAAACTTGGAACAATCTCTCCTCTCGAAGCATTGCGAAGAACTGGAAAATGTTGATCAGGTTTATGCGAAGATATTAACATATACGCAGCTCGAGCCATTTTATCTCCAAATACCTTTGAATGCACTCTTTGTTGCGTTACAGAATGTGGCATAAAAGAACAAACAAAGCAATTACTTTTCCTATTTTGTTTAGCAATTAATGTAGCATAACGATACCACGTGTTTGATAACAACGGATTCCAGTCATGTTTTTCTCCTGCAAATGGTTGATATAATGCGTCCATGACATCTGAATTTTGGGCTTTTTTGTCAGGTGTTTCCATCCAGGCTGTCGGTTTGATATGCGGTTTGCGCTGGAAAGGCGATGTCACGACTGGTGTTGTCAAAGATGACAACATGCATATAGTTACAGGAAAACCAGTGTGATGTTCACGAAAATCAGGACAGAGTCTCAAGTCCATGCATCCCGCAACCTTGTGGGTTACGATAACGAGTTGGATATCTGTCATTGTGCCAGTTCCAGTTCCTAACCAGTTCCCTTGAGTTATCTTTCTGACAATTCGTTTTGCTTCTTGGGCACAGCTATTTTGAACCCATTTTGTTTTGGGCTCAGAATGGACCACAACTGAGTCCCAACCAGTGGTCCAAGTCTTCCCTGACTTGATACGAGCGTACCAAGAACCATGAGGGTAATCACTTCCGTTTGTCGTGCTTCGTTCCTGAGGATGTTAAGAGGAAATGAGATGATTCCTGCATCTTGTAGTGGCAAGCAGGCTACAGGATGTGCCATGCTAGGGCACTTTTCTGTCATCGTTGGTTGCAATGGTGGAGTCTGGCAGGCTGATGGAATGGGAGGCTTTACGTGCGTCATCTGGATTGCCTCCACTAATTCATACAGCAAGATGATGTGGACCAAACCCATGGCTATTGAGTGGTTTGGCTCCGTCTCTCTTCCACCTGCTCCGGATCTGGTTGGTGAACGATTTTGCAGTGGCTTTGATGCACCCAGGTGGACCTCTCGGCGATTTTGATGGCAGTTGGCGTTGTTATCAGCACGGTGAATGGCCCCTCCGACTTTGGTGCAGACCTTGATCAGCGCCTTCGGGGAGCCCAGCAGCCTCTCTGTTCCTGCAAAGGGAACACAGGACTGCGGCAGTACACGTGCTGTGGACCTCTTTGTTGTTGTACAACATTTCACACAACCATTTTGCCAACAAAGCACCTGGATCTGAATTATTCTTTTAGAATAAAATGCAACTGGTCTCAGCTTTTGTCCATGCTTTTGTAACAGGACTGAAGTCATGTATTTGTCTTTGCAGTCAACTGTTTGAACAAAAGGTTTGTCATAGTCAGGTAAAGCTAAGACGCTAGTGTTTGCTATCAAATTTTTTAATTCTGTAAATGCTTTACTGCCCTCTTCGGTCCACTGAATAGAGTCTTTCAGTGCCATTTCGTCTTGGTATATAAGTGTCAATAATGGTTGGGTAACTTGTGCATAATGCGGAATCCAAGTTCTGCAATAATTGCACAGTCCCAAAAACGTCATCATCTGTTTTTTCGTCTTAGGTCGAGGAACCTGCAAAATTGTCTGTTTTCTCTTAGTTGTCAACTCTCTTCCCTTTCTTGACAAAAGATGTCCTAAGAAAACTACTTCTTGTTGACAGAACTGCAATTTATCCAAAGAAGCTTTGTTACCTGTATTTGCTAAATATTGGAACAAAGCTATTGATACAGTCTTGTTCTCATCTTCAGTCGGTGAAGCAATTAAGATGTCGTCAACATACAAAAGAATCTGAGAAGATTCAGGATGTTTAAAATCAGCAATACACGAAGACATTTCCTGTGAAAAAATTGTAGGACTATCTGTAAACCCTTGTGGTAATCTTGTATATGTATATTTTTTCCCATTAAATGTAAATCCGAACCAATGACGTGAATTTTTGTGTAATGGAATGGAGAAAAAGGCATTGCTCAAATCAATCACTGTAAACCATTTTTTGTCAGGTTTTAAACTGTTCAATAATGTGTGCGGGTCTGGCACACACGGAGCACGTGATTGTATGGATTTATTTACCTGTCGTAAATCATGCACCATTCTCCAAACTCCAGATTCCACTTTTTTAACAGGAAATATCGGTGTATTACATTCACAAGTTGGGTCTTCAATCAAAATACCAGCTTTCACCATATCCCGTATTACAGGGGTGATGCCAATAATAGCGTCCTGTTTTAATGGATATTGTTTAAGTCTTGGTCGATAAGTCGTTTTAGGCAATACTTCAACTGGTTTAGCTGTTTTAAGTAAGCCCACATCAGTTTTTCCCGATGACCAAAGGGTGGCAGGGACGTCTGGAAAGTCCTCCGCCCCTAAAGTGGCCATCAGTGATAATTCTAGTGAATCGACCTTTACTGGGTCCCCCATAGCGTCAACTACGAAGGACTCCAGAAAATTCACTTTTTTGGGTTTATACCCTTCTTCTGTTGGTATTAACGCTATTTGCAATTTTTGTAACAGGTCTCTCCCCAACAAATTTATAGGACACTCTCCACTCAAGACCATAGTGACCTTGTATGGACTTAGTCCCTCATCTAAAATTTTTATTGGTTTAGAAATCGGTAACAATGTCACTTTCCCATCTGCAGATACCACAGAAATTTGTTGTCGACTCGGAGTGACACCTGGAATGGTGTCTCTTAACACTGATCTGCATGCACCACTATCGCAAAGAAATTTGACATCCTTTTTCCCGATTTTTAGCCAATAATAAGGTTTTTCGTTTTCCGGTAAAGTTAAGGCAAACACATTAGTCAAATCCAAGATTTCAACTGGTTTTATTGATTCCCATTCCTCACTGTTGTGACTGTTGTCATCAGTGTTGAAATGGGGTTCCTCGCGTCAATCTGAATGTTTTGTTTTATGTCCTTCACCATATCGCGTATTATATGGTGGAGGTCTGTAAGATTTCCCATGTTTCCTTTTCGGTATAGGTTTCTTTTTGCAGTGGCGAGCCATATGCCCTACACTGCCACAACTGTAGCATCGATCATTGTGCGGCATCCGTCTCTTCATCCGATCCTGGTATAACACGTTCTCCATTATGTTACCCATGGTAGATGCCATCACATGTTCCATCGGCGAATCTGCACCATTTCCCCACTTTTTTCTCACCACTTCTTGGGCGTGTATTGCCCATTCCATGAGATCAACCAACCTTCCAGTCCGGTGTTGGACATAATGTTTGCGAATGAAATCTCCAATTTCCGGTGTCAAATTCTGCAAAAATGTTTGCTTGAATTGGTTGACATATATGGAATTCTCATCAGCAGATTCAGGAATACAGCAGTGGTTTCGAAAAACATTTTCCAAGCGTCCCCGAAAAATGTTAATATCTTCCCCACGTAACTGTCTACAATTCTGAATCAAGCCAAAGTTTGGTGTTTTCTTCCATAATGTTCGGATGTTTTCACAAACCAATCTTCGTTGGGTTGACGCTTCCTCGTACGTCATATTTGTTCCCATCGATGTTTTCCCAGTGAAGTCACCTTTCACCCGATTCCAATGATGTCCCAAGCATCTCCTGAAAACCTTAAGTGTTTCTTGTCCATTCAACTGATAAGAAGCACATAATTCCTCAAAATTCTCAGTCCAACTTTCTGCATTTTCAACAACATTACCTAGTCCTTTACACGCTTCTGCAACATCACTGTCGCTCCATGGCCGATAAACCAAGATAGTTTGATCATGTATGCTTGAAGAATTAGGATTTGCTACCTGAATGAGTGGCAAAACGTCACAGTCGCTTCCATTATTCATTTCAATTCCATTCAACTCTTCAAACGGATACAATTGTCCAGAACAATTTGCTTTGCTCCTCGTACGCGAAGAGACACAATCAGCGGCAATCTGATTTGCCATCTCAGGTTGTAATCCTCGTATTCCTCCAGTAGGGGTCATAAGCGCTCCATTCTGCTGGTCTGCCCAACAGACATTTGGAGTCATCACCTGGGGGGCCCACGCAGGGGGGCCCACCCGCCCCACAGGGGTTGAACAAATGGCGTCCTCCCCCTTCTTCAGCTCCGCGGAGGAGGAGGGGGGTCGTGGCGCCTCGACGGGGCAGCCCCCCGCCTCTCCCCCTCGCCTCCCGTGGGGGAGCCCTGGGGGTTGAAACAATGGCTGCTTCCCATTTTCCACCAACTTTTCATTGGGACGTGCAACAGACGAAGCCACAGTTTCATCGTCAGAGCTCACTTTGGAAGACATTGCAACTATCGCTTTCTCCTCTTTTTTCATCCGTTTGGCTTCCATCTCTCTCTCTCTGATTTTTGCTTGCGCAATCCAAGCTTCGCAGGCAATTATCTCGGCACGTATCTTTCCAAGAGATTTTTTCATCGCGGATGCTTCTTGAAGTTTCAATAGAAACAAAACTTCCTTCAGAGGCTGGAGTTGTAAAGAACCAGAGAACGTACTACAGTCCATCCACTTCTTGCAATAAAGTTCGCTACCTGGGAACTTTTTGGACATAAACTCTACGTCCCTATGAATTGGGGTCTTTTTAGAAAAAATAGCACCCATTTTCACGATTGCAACAACAAATTCCTTCTTCAACTATCACAAGAAAGGAAGCACACCTCGCGATGTTGATTCAAACCCAAGAACAAAGGGCGTGATTCGCGCCAGTCCTCAGCCAGGATGCGCGTTCACGCACACACACAAGGAATGCTCTTACGCGCACACGCACACCAACACACACACACCAACGGCTCAAATGACTTCGCCCCCACCCTTTCTTCTCTCCGAGACAAAGAACTTTCTCTGAGCCACGATGCTAGCATAGACAAACCAAGTTAAAAATGTATTTTTGATCTTATTTCTTTCCTCTCGACTCAGTACAATGGCAGCTGCCCTAAAACACTTCCGCTCTACAGACTAAAAGCGGTCCACCACACAAACTGAATCCCAGCTATCACCACCTTGTGAACAATATTCTTTCGCTGGAAAACTTCCGATTCACATTTCGGCGTGTGGATATTGCGTGCACCTTAATATGCACTCCTCCACCGGCACACGTATTCTCATTTGGCCACCTTGCCTAACGAAAATCGCTTCACACCGGTCCGTACGTGAGTCAAGTGGAAAAGAGACTCTCTGGCCAGGAGGTCTCACAATGCATTCAAACAATGGCTGCTAGCTAGCGCGCTACTTACTTAGTGAACTTTTGAATGCTGCCGTGTAGTCCTTCAGCCAGAACGCGAGGAGCCCAACTGCCACCAGAAAGTTGCAGTAATCAATCATATTGAATATTGATCATTGTTGACTTTTCTTAACTTTAGGCCATTCATTGCGATGACTGGGTGCACAGATGTTTTGCGGCCTGCCGTCATCACTACCGCCAAATGCCACTTGATGGGACATAAGGTATTGCATTTGCCATCAGCGCTTATGTTGTAACGATTGTCAACAGGACCATTTCAATATCACGCACATATCTCATTGTCCGTGACCCCCTTTGTGAAGTAAGGTGTGTTACTATGTTTGCTCTGTCTGCTATTGTGAGGGATGGGTCGAACATTGGGGGAGTTATATACTGTATGTGTGAGTACATGACAAATCAAAAAGATGTTATCATTATAGCATACATGTTAAGTTTCAGAAATCATTAATCGGGAGATTTTCGTTCTTGCGACTGTACTGCGTGTTAAAATAATGTGAGCGTGACAAAAGTGTAAATTAGAAGTAAATAAAACAAAAATGCTGTCGTTGTTTATTCATGCATTCAATTAGTATTAAAATGTATCTTATTTTTTTTTTACATTTTCTTTTGTTTCACCTTACAAAAAAAACTGTATTGTGTCAATGGTTGCTTTATAAAGTTAGTATTGTGGTCAAAATCAGGAGTCTCCTGACCAAATCGTGAGACTTAACATGTATGTTCTAGTACACTATAATCTCTACTGAATGCAGTCAAAGTTACATTGATTTCACTTGAGGAATTTAGTCGCAATCAGCGCTCGGTAATAATAAGAAATGCAATTGGACCTGGACTCTTGTTTGCAACAACGAAAAAAAAAATCAAACTCACAAGTGTCACGGTTTGCTCGGTGGTGATGGCGGGTGCGGATCCCAAAAAGCAGGCAGGAGGGAGCAGGAGGTTGTTTGACAAATTGTATTAAAATAAAGTCAGTAGGAACAAAATGTAAAACATCAATATCATCTGAATGGAAAAAATACAAAGTAGCAAAAGAAGACCAAAAGTAAAAGTCCGCCAAGGTTAAACAAACACATACACAATGCATGCAGCCAACAAGCAGCAAACAAACAATGAACCGGCACCGGATGATCGTGCCGGGTGTCCTTTTAAGTGTCAATGATTAAACGACCAACACCTGCGAGGCTGCAGGCAGGGCTGACGTCGCTACCCGCTGGTCGCCAATCTGATCGGGACGACCAGCACCTGTGCAGGTGTAGGCGGGGCCGACAGCGCCCCCCGTTGGTCGCCAACCAGATCATGACAGTACCCCCCCTTCAAGGGGCTGCTTCCAGAAGTCCCAACAGTCTCCCAAAAGGTCCACTCGCCAGGGAACGGTCTGTGGAGAGGGCAACCGCTGCCTCTCCAGCATACGACGGGCGGTGTCCTGATGGGAACGGGACTCGGCCTGGGGTGGACGAAGACGCGGCACGGATCGTCGTGGGCGTGAGTGCGATCCCTCTCGCACGTTCACGCGACGGCGCATGGCTCTGTGTGGACGTCGAACTGCCAGGCGCAGAATGACACCCCGTACGGCCGTATCGGACCAGGTCTCGGCCGGACGCCGACGTAGGCGTGAACTGCCCGGCTCTGGGGGAACGAGACCAGTCCAGAGCCGCTCCGGGATCTAGCGGTGAGTGGGGTCTCGGACTGACGTTGACGCGGACGTTGCACGGCTCGTCGTGGATGAGACTCAATTCGTCATGCACGACGACAGCGTGGCTGGACGTGGGCGTGCAATGCCAGTCACCCAGTGTCACCCTGGACGGCCACCTGGAAGGAGGTCTCGGCCGGACGTTTACGTGGACGTTGCGGCTCGTCGAGTGACTCAATTCAAACGCGACGAGGCTTGCGCTAACGTGGACGTAGCATTGCCAGGCACAGGGTGGAAATGAGACGGGTCCGATCTACCTGCGGGATCCGATGGTTGGCCGGTTCATTCTGTCACGGTTTGCAAGGTGGTGATGGCGGGTGCGGATCCCAAAAAGCAGGCAGGAGGGAGCAGGAGGTTGTTTGACAAATTGTATTAAAATAAAGTCAGCAGGAACAAAAAGTAAAACATCAAAATCATCTGACTGGAAAAAATACAAAGTAGCAAAAGAAGACCAAAAGTAAAAGTCTGCCAAGGTTAAACAAACACATACACAATGCATGCAGCAAACAAGCAGCAAACAAACAATGAACCGGCACCGGATGGTCGTTCCGGGTGTCCTTTTAAGTGTCAATGATTAAACGACCAGCACCTGCGAGGCTGCAGGCAGGGCTGACGTCGCTACCCGCTGGCCGCCAATCTGATCGGGACGACCAGCACCTGTGCAGGTGTAGGCGGGGCCGACAGCGCCCCCCGTTGGTCGCCAACCAGATCATGACAATAAGGTCTCCAAAAAGCTTGGTCATGTTTGAGAACGTCGTTTTCAGCACTTTGGGGAAAGTGAGGAAAATTAAAAAAAAAAAAAACTCCCTGTCGGGAAATCGAAGGCCAGTTTTCCGCGTGACAGGAGGAGATACTGTCCACTATAGCAAAGAGGAAGTTGTGAAACTAGGAACAGGATGCCTTTTTATCGTTTGACACAATTTCGGCTATCAGTTGTACCTATCAGTTTGAGATTAATTTACTGTATCATGTTTAATGTTACCGGAATTTACACAATTTAAAATAATCCAAATGAAACATGGACTTTATATCAGCAAATGGACAGGTGTGAGTTAAAGGACAACCGACGCCTTGACAAGTTGTGTCCATAATTTGTAAAATCACTTCACATGACTTCTACTGAGCGTAATTTACAAAGATTCCACCGCATATAGCTATATTTTACATTTTAAGACTCGTACTGAATACTCAGGAAGTCTTGTTTTCGAGTTGATGACGATGCCTGAGCTGACGTCACGTCTGGAACGCCCCTGACTGAGAAAGCGACACACTGCATTTTGGGTACAGTGAGACCTCAACTTACGAACTTAATTGGTTCCCAGACAGAGTGTGTAAGGCGAAAAGTGTGTATCTCAAAAAAAAAAAAAAAAAATTAAAAAAAATGGGAATAATCCGTTCCCAGGTTTCCATAAAATATACTTTTCAACTAAATAAGCCTTAAAATTACATACAACATACCTTATTCTATGTATAATAAATGTGCTATTGTATTGTAATGAAAGAAATACACTGCACCGTATAATAAAGTCACTTTATTTACATTTGTGATGGTCATTGATGGCTTGATGGAATGGGGTTGGAAGTCGAAGGTCAAAGGGAATTGCTGTTTGGAAAGAGGCGCATTACACAAGGACTGTAATTAAAGAAATAAACTGTGCTGTAAAATAAAGTTTTATTTACCTTTTTGATGGTCGTTGATGGCTTATGGAAGGACAGTTACCTTACATAAGGACTGTTGGTAACTTAACCTCTGGTGCTGTTCGGTCGTGTGCTTCCGCCGAAGATCACTCCGCCAGCCGTGGTGGGTGTGTATTATGAAAATAGTGCTTATTATAAGGTTTAATTTTCAGAAATTTGAAGTTTGTAAGACTGAAAGTTTGTAAGTTGAGGTCTCACTGTACTTTGTTTGGTCTGAAAACTTTGTGTTGATGGCGAAATTAGACAACACATAAAAACACATAAATAATGTGATGGTGAATCGTTGTGTTTTGCACCAAGACTACTATTTGATACTAGTTCACACAAATTCCCAGCAGACAATTCAGCCCATTTCCAACGGAGCTTGGGCGCCATCTTGTGCATTTTCCGGGACGCTGTATTGGAGTCCTGACGGCTCAATTGATACGGAAGTACTTCTTTAATCGATTGCAAACATTTATGCTTTCCTCTTCAGAACTATTTGAATCATAATCATGACTGTATGAGTAACAAGAAAGCATCTTCTCCGAATCTGAAGCCATTGTTTTGATTCTAGAGCAAGGCACGACGTACTGGCGTGACGTCACGAACAGTGGGGGGGGGGGGGGGGCGATACCTTCTGAACCAAACTTTCTGAGGTCATTTTGAAGTAGTTTTGGGACACTTTAAGTCATTTTTATTGGTGTTTTTCATTTGACTAAAAATATCAGCCTGTGTGTTTTTGGGTATTTTAGATACTATAAAACGTTATTCTCATGTCAGTTAGGAAACAACAACAAAAATGGTGTCGGTTGTCCTTTAAACGAAGTCTGCCTCCAAGGTGCGCGTGCCTGTGAGGGAGGGAGTTCTTCCCAGGACGGGCATGCGTACACGTTGTCTCCAGTAAGCAAGTGGTCGGAGTCTCACTCACGCTTGTTCGAAGACTATCGACCGAACTCGGTGATTTGAAACAAACTAAGTAAGTGTTTTTTTAATATTCTTTGGTTCTAACAAACTTGGAAGTTTATACATGTACTTTACCTTGTTTGCTTACGTCTGTTTGTCGTACTTTCCGCCGTTCCTTGCGTCTGAATTATACTTTTATTTTTGGTTACAATGCGAAAACGGACTTTTCTAAATAACAGTGTTGACTATTTTGGGCTGGCAGGGGATTAGTGTTAAATGTAGGCGCTTTTGCTTTCTCTTCAACTAACTTATTAGCCTTCTTAGGTTCATGTTGAAATTGAGGCTTGATAAAATGGTTTTTAATGCCTTTGTTAAACTGTACTCTGAAAATAAGTTACGAAGCACATAGTTTGGCAGGACGGTCACAGTTGTGTCCGATTTATTCAACTTGTTTTAAGTTCTAATGATTTTATATGTATTTATATGTTAATATAATTGACTAGACGAGAGTATTGATCGATGTAACTGTTTTGGGCCCCTTTCAGAAAGCCTCCCACAGGGGAAATTTGCAATCTACAGCAGCAAAATGGGGGGGATGGGGTGGGGTTTGCAACGATAAAAACTAAGTATGCATAATAGAAATGTCAGAAGACTGAAATATATAACTGCGCAAAAACGTTCATAAAAAGAACTGTACATAATTCAGGTCTAAAAATACAGTATAATGCAGCTATTTGAAGTACTGCTGTTTTATTTACCTGCACACT
This sequence comes from Hippocampus bargibanti, assembly GCF_051943395.1. NCBI lineage: Eukaryota > Metazoa > Chordata > Actinopteri > Syngnathiformes > Syngnathidae > Hippocampus > Hippocampus bargibanti. The sequence continues at coordinate 11,921,363 of NC_142738.1, read as the reverse complement.
ATAATCACAACTCTAAACTGCAAACTACAGTATTGTATTTCCTTTGAGGCAACACCAATTACAACACAACCCATGGTGCCGATTTAAATGGACGGTTTTATTTTGTATGTGTGTTTGACCAGCAGACTCTGAGGAACAATCAAAACTCATTATTCATTCCAGTTTTGAAATAGTTCGAGATTGTAATGGCAAAACTGTCAGAATCAGAATGTCTGGGAGCCCCCTCTTTGTCACCACCGATGAATCATCGTCTCAACAAATATCCCCTGACACATATCCCCTGACATCACACAATTGATCAACCTCCAGATGACATCACAACAGATTTCTTTGATCGACATAGTTGCCATTTCGTCCAACCATTTGTATTTCAAACGCATACACTGTACAGGGTCACAGGGAATCTGGGAAGAAGACTTAGTGAGAGGCTAACCCTCCAACTGGTTGCCTGTTCTGTGAACCAGTGCACTACCAGTGGTCATGTCAATGAAAATAATGACCTGTGTCTGGTGTTAATACAAATGTGCTGAAGCAGGATTCTATGGCTATATTAAAGGCTTTTTCCTGGAATAGAGCACAGGCTTGACAGATGTTTAAATGGGCCAGATATCGATATACAGTCATGGCAGAAGGCAGGTCGAGACCTATTGCCTTTAGAGCTGTTTTTTGGTTCATGCTGGGCCCATTAGCCATCCTGCCATCTGCCACTCATACTGCCTATAATACAAGGGTGGAGAATTTACAGATCACAACTCTTAAAACAAATGTGTAGAGGGAATGTTGGGGGGAAAAGAGCAGACACTTTTACAAATAATGTTTAATATTGTTAAAGTGTGATATAGTGAGAGTGAACTACATGGATTTCAGATGACCACATCTCCAGCCTTCATCGCTCTTGAAGAAACTTGTTTCTAAAAAGTGATGTGGTGAAAGTGTCAGAGGAACGGACAGCCTCGTCATATCCTGCACTCCACTGTGTTTGTTGACGCTGTAACCAATGTATTGCGGTGCGACATGTTGTCGTAGGGCTGTTTTTGGAATGGGGCTCTGTTTACTAACAATGTGAATTATAGCTCAACCATTTTAATCCATACCACTGAGGTCCATCAATCCACAAAGAAAATCTTCTTTCAGGATTATATTCTTGCATGAATTTCATATGTGTGATGTATGCTTTGTTAACCAGGGTCGGCATAAAATTGTGGCGATTTGGGTCATCCAGCTCATCAAGCCAGCAGATGCTCTTTTCACGGGGCAAATGTTTTACAATGATTGTACAATTTTGCTTTATCCCTAAAAAGCACACTTTTTTATTTGTACTGAATGACATATATTATTGTTTCCTAATTTATGACCAGTCAGGAAGTTACCGCAGAAGATGTTTTATTCAGAACTGGACGATGTAAATAAATCACACAATATGTTTCAAGTACTGTATGTTGGTAATTTTTGTTGCTATTGTGACAATACATTCAAATGAGCTCAACAATTATTTTGCTCTGCTTATAATTTGTTCATTGAAAGAACCGCAAATGCAACTTACTTTTTCAAGTCATTTCAGGTCATTTGAAAAATTACCTATTGGCATATCAGATAATAAATGACCACAGTGACTTTGTCATGTCATGTGTTCAGCATTTTCTGTTTTTCATTTTCAGCATTTTCTGTGCCTTTTTTCAGTGAAGAGAGTTGGCCTTTTAATTATTGAGCTACTGTCATGTTCTCAATTGACCTCAATGGCTATTTATAGTTTTTGTGCCAGTTCACAGAAAATTCCTGGCTATGGTAAATATTTATTTAGCACTTTTGGAGCACTGCCCTCTCATCTTGTCTTGAGGGAGCTCCATAAAATGTTCCTACTGTTGTGTGTGATGTTGGCCTGGCCGACAGCTGTGTCTCAAAAGGAAATTATTGCTCACAGAGAAGCTACTGTGATGCAGTCAAACACATCAACTTGTGCAGTCGTGCTAATGCAACTGTGAGAAAGAACAGCAAACTAGTCACGAAGGAGACATCACTATATATTCAAACTGTATCTTTGGTTCCTCTTTTTTCAGCTTGGTATGTCAACTGGTCACACTGTTTACTCTTTTGCAAACTTGTTGCAGCAAGTCAACCCGTCATGTGTTTGCTTTTGATTACATTAGCATGTTTCTTCACCATAGTGTGTTTTCCCGGCTGATCTCGTCTTTAAAGTTTTTTTGTCAAGAAACTTGGAAAAAAAGAAAACTGCACAAGTATGATGTCAAAATCTCTAAAAATGAGAAAGAAATGTTAAATCACACTACAGGTCCAGTACTATAAAGATCAGAGCTGTTTGAGAGGGGGTGCCTCATGGGGCTGGGGGGCCGAATCTTAAATTTTCCGTTGTTCTCTCAACGTGGTTTGACCATCTCCCGAGTCCAGCTTTTGTATGTTCCCCTTCTGTGTTTATGTTTCTTGCTCACTCCGGCTATCCCAAAAGTAAATTTAACCCCTACACCGTGTTTACTTCTGTCTCACAGAATAGCTACCATGGCAAAAGGATGCATCACCGTCACCAAGTACTTTCTCTTCCTCTTCAATCTCATTTTTTTTGTAAGTAAGCACAGATTCCTAATCACACCGTAATATTTTTTTTCTGCTGAGTAGATGAACAATTGTTTTTTTACCACTTTGTATTTAACTTGTTGCTATGTTTAACAAGTACTCAGAGCCTCCAGAGACCCTTTTAAAAAATACCAGAGCTAATTCTTGTGACTATTTCAAGTGTTATTGGAAGCTTTTTCACTACTCTTGAGTCTCTCGCACAGATGTAGTTTATTGTGGGAGCTGTCTCCCTGAAAATTGTAATTCCACAGAGCCTCAGCCAAGGCTGCTCTTGAGCTTTATTGCCATCTTGCTTTAACCGCCACGACATAAAGCCAGGGCCGGATAAAACATGACTCTTAAAATGGACTTTAGGAGGATGTCTGGGTTTTTCTAACACATTAATATTCTAAAAGAAAGCGTTTGATGTGCGTGTTAGTAAGTCTGCGTTGCTGTTTCTTGGTGTTAATTTCAGTGGACGCCAGGAAGTAGTGGCCTAATGATGACCGCCGCGGGCTCAAAAGTCCCCTTAAATGAACATCTCTCAACATCTTAACCAGGGTTTTAATTATTGTTCACGTGCTGCAAAGGGGGTCCGCAAGCTCTCATCTGCACCCGCCCCCTCGGCCCTTTAACAGTGTGGCCCTCAACCTCACATCAAGGGGCTGCTCTTAACTTCATGACCTAATTAGTAGTATACAAGAGGTTTGGGAGGGTGTTACATACAACATCCTAAATATTCTGCTCAATAGAATCATGATGGCACAAATAGCATAGTACCTAATGTGGTACCTCTACTTATGACATTAATTAGTTTTGAAATAGATTTCTTAATTAAAAAATGTGTTAGTAGAGACTCATTTTCCATGTAAATACTTTAATTCGTTCCAACCCCCTCCCCAAACCTCCATCATGTGCAACTTGTTGATAATTTAGTCTTGTTCCCCAATTTTTTTTTTTTTTAATGAATTTGATTTATCCTAGGTGGAGGCACCCCAAAAATAGCTATTTAATTTGAAATTGAGTCTAGGGTGGTTGACTCTTCTCAACTATTTATCTTTGTAGGTCTTTGGAGCATTGATCATGGGCTTTGGACTATGGGTTCTATTTGATAACCAGAGTTTCATTGCTGTTCTACGTAAGTGCCTGAACGCACGCACGCGCGCACACGCGGGCAAACAAACGCACAAACACACGCACACACATGCACGCACGCGCGCACACGCGGACAAACAAATGCACAAACACACGCACACACACACACATTCATGCCCGAACGCCATCCAACTGCCACGTCTTGGTGTGATAATGTTCCGTAAATATTCAGCACATTTAACCCCGTGGCTGTTCTGCTGACCGGAGACTGCCTGCTCTGTGCAACATGTGTATCACCTCCCAAGAGACTTAGTGTACAGCAGTGTTCACACCAGACTAAAAAAAAGCACAAAGCTGAAACATGATGACATCTGCAGATTCATACTAAAAGTTGACTTTTTTTCGGAAACACAGTCGACTGAATGAACAGCTCGACATTTCCAGACTTCTCAGGTTGTTTAGTCTTATGACAGAGAATAACACGGTATTCCCATGCAGAGTTGTACCTTGAACCCAGCAGCCCTCGACACAATCTCACATCCCGAGTACCCTAACAGATTTTGTCCCCATTCAATTTCCTACAAAGGATCCAATACTTCCACAGAGTTGCAGAAAGGAATGTTATCAGCACGATGATAACAATGTCAAAAAGAATCATGAATCCAAATTCAGGCTTATCCATACAGATTGGAAAGCCAATCTGTGTATAAATCCCTTATCAATGTTTTTGCTATATTAATTCCAGATGTATTTCATTTCTTTGCTGGGAGTTAAATAACGTGATTGGGAAGATTTTTTTTTTCCCCCGTTTGTCAGCAGACACAAAAACTCTTACAGTCGTTCTATTTTGAGGATACGAGGTCCCTGCATTGGTCCAGAATGCTTTACGTCTTAAAACTAAAACCAGAAGTTCAATTGACTTTGAAATATGTCATTAGCCTGTTTCATTAACGCTTTCATTCATCACATGACAAACATGTTGTTTACACCTGGCGTCCAGTTTTATTGGAAACAATTACACAACAAAATGATTTTTTTTCTATGCCAGTTCTGCACACTTTTTTTGTGTGTGTATTCTTGAGCGCCAGCCAGAAAGATTTGAAAGATGTGCCGTTCATCTGCAAGTCATTTTGGATTGTAAAATGAAAAGCTGATAAATTGGTGGTGTTCAGCGCCCATCCTGATCTACAAAAGTATGTTGCACACGACGGCCATTGTTTATATCTATTGAAGTGTAAAACTAATTAATTGGAAGATAATTTGAGACTTTGGTGCTCAGTGTTTGCTGTCCATGTCAAAACACATGTGTTAAAGAGTTTGATGGTTCTCTTTAATCGTGCCTGTGCGGGTCTTTGCAAGTCTCTTTGAGAGTCCGAGATGATTCTGATTCTCTCTGTCCCGCGTCGGCTACTTTTATACCCATTTTCATCCGTGGGAAATGCGTCAGGCTGAGACGCACATCAAGGAGATCAAAGGGCTTGAAAGACATCAGGGATGTCGTGCGCACCGGTGACGCCATAGGGCTGCCCTCCTGGATCTGAAGTCAATGAAAGCGGTGAAGGAAAAATAGAGAAACAAAAGTCGTTCGGCGACACGGAGAGGCCAGGCACAATGACGGTCGATCATGAGGCATGGCGCGCGTCGGTGGGGAGGTCGTCGAGGAAGTTTTGGTGGTGGCTGAAATCGTTGTACGGGAGCACGGCAACGGGTGCTCCACGACTGCCAGTTTGAGTCGATCGATGGAAACTTTCCTCGTGGCCGTTGAGTCGATTCCGGAAGGTCTTCTCACCGTTCTCATTCGTTCGGCTGGGGTCGGTAAAGTCGGGGAATCGATGAGGGATTGTGAGGACGAAGGAGCGTGGGGTTGGACAGGCCGGTCAACGGACGGGCCGGTCAACGGTTACGTTGATCGCGCTGCCATGGCGCTCTGCAGGAGACTGAGGAAGAACGCTGACGTCGGCGGCCGAGTCGACCATGAAGCGTCTTCCCGAAGTCCGATCGTGGACATAAGCGATGTCCAACGATGTCCGCTCGTGGACATAAACGATGCAGCTGGTTGCAGAGTCGCCAGGCAAATTGGACGGTGTTAGCCATCAGGGTGCGGCACGTTTCATGGTGTGGGAGGGGCGCCCACGGGTGGTGGCGGCCCATCAGGAGCTCGGCTTGAGGGGTCTTGCCGTGTTCATGGGCGGCTGGGTCAACACAGCACATGTGACATGTGTCAAAACACAATTGTAGTCAACACAGAGTTGACTACATTTTTTTAAAAAATCTCTTGTAAGTTGAATTAACCTCATCTATTGGCAGCAAACTGCCGGCAGGTTTGATTGAACGTTAATCTTTTTTTAACAGGTTTTGCCTAAGCTCAATTTTAGTCACACATTTAGTAAATGATTTCTGAGAAAACCCCATATGAACGACAGTTTAAAGGCATTCTCTCGTACATGTGTACAGACCGCGTTTGACTTTCTTTCCAGTTGGGTCATGAATTTTACAAACTGTACTGACAAAAAAAATCAAGATTGACCCTGTGTCCTTAACTCATTCACTGCCAGACATGTGCAAAAATGTGTCCACTACATTTCCAGGGTTTTTGTCATTGTCACTTGAATTCCAGGATCCATAGAATATTGAATATTATGATTACATAAACATCCAATGCAGCGTAAGAAACCATAGACTCTCTTCTTTCTTCCAAAAAGAGTTAATTCCTAAATTATATGGGTTTGGAGTTATATGAGCTTGAAATGAGGGTGGCTGTCCAAAATACAATGCAATACATACATATTGGTTTATATAGCACTTTAACAACAGCTAAAGATGGAACAAAGCGGCAACATAGAAAAAAGGGAAATGCAGCCCCGTAGTGAAAAAGAAAAAAAACATTGCCAGATGCCATGGCCAGCGCTTTATTGGCACCCAAGCATAGAAAAAAAACAGAACAAATTCGGTAATGGCGCTCTTCGTCATATTTTCAATACCCGAATACATTCGTGAATGGCAGTGAATGAGTTAAGTCATATTTGACTGTTGCATTTTTGCGGAGTGTTTTTTTTCCCTCACTACACAAGGAATAAAGCAAAACGAATTATATTTGTCATTCCCTCAAAATCCATCTGTAACCAGAGACAGTGCTGACTACCTGAAGCACCAAAACATCCTGTTCCATATGGGAATTGGGGACTTTTCCTCCATATATTTTCCGACCTTTTCGTTCTAGAATACCTAACTCACTGAAGGTATCCTTCTGCTGCGCATAGAAAAAGAAACCAAAAACAAAGCTCTGTGCAGCTGTTTATTGCTTCACAGCTTCTCTGAAGTTGCACCGTTCACGGGCATAAACAGAATCTCTTTGTCTGCAGTTTCCAGTTATTATAAGCTCTATAAATAGAAGCGTGTGTAGCCGCTTCGCTAACAGCAGGCCGAAAGACTGGTAATGTTTTGGTGTCAAAGTCTATTCTCTTCTTGCCTCACACGCGTCTTTCCATCGCTGGTGAACAAGATTACTTTCGTAGTTGAAAACTAAATAAATAGATCAAAATAAAATAGCCATTAAAATAAAACTGAAAACCCTTTAAAAAAACAACCTTCATTTTTGGCAACAGGTGTTGATTGTATTTATTTTTGTTGACATTTCTGCTCGGAAGAGGAAAAGTTTGAACAGTTTTCTGGGAGTTGTCGTCCTATTCACACTTGAGCAAGGTTATCAAGCAGCAGCCAAGAAGAGCAGAAGACAAGCCTGTGTGTGGATTTGGTTTTGGCTACAGTGGCTCCCCTACTTTTGTCACATTTTCCGACACACTGAGCAGAAATAAATTTCGAATTCCAAATTTCTTCATTTAATTATCTGTAAGAATGCACAACCGTTACTTTTCTCTGAGTGTATGCCTGCTGCTTCATGGGATGAATTTGCAGAAAGATCGATATGGCAAGTTCATGAAAGCCACCCGAATTATTTCAGAGGAGACTGATCGAGAAGTGAGGCACAATGCATTATGAAATAGTGTAAATGCAGAGGCTAACTGTTTCTGAGCTGAGCCATGTGCATATTTTTCGATAGCAGGAAGTCAATGAAATCTATTTTACCCCACAGATACACTTGGCAGAGGGCCTAAAAGGAAATACTTGAGTGTAACTTTACGAGCTTTTTCTTTTCAGAAGAGACAAACTGCGCACTAAAACATTTCCTCCTATATTGGGACCAATAAAATACATGCTACTGTCAAGATCGAGAGTTATCCAAATATTTTTTGTTGTCAGTATTCCACTCCTGTAAACCTTACCTTCACAGTATTATTTTGGGGTATTTGATTGACCTTCAGAAATACAGTTGCCTTGTATGCTCAAATGTCAGTGTTTTGAAAGAACAATCTATTTGTTGTGTTGCTTGAAAGACCGCAGTCGTCCACTACTTTCGAGCACGTGTAATCGAACTCCCCTCCTAGAAAAGTTTGATCATTGCCGATAGATGCCACAAGATGGTGGCGATTTTCCATCCATCTGTTTTATGAACTGCTTTATTCTCACAAGGTTAGCCATGTATGTTGGAGCCCATGCCAACTGTCTTTGGGCAGTTGTCGGGGGACACCTTGAACCGATTGCCAGGGCACACAGAGATGACCATGAGTCAGACCATGGGACAATTTCAAGTACAGTCACACTGCCGTGCATGTTTTTTGGAATGTGGGTGGAAACCGGAGGACCCGGAGAAACCCAATGCAGGCCCAGGGAGTACATGCAAAATTGCAATATGTGGGGCTTCGATATATGTTGTTGAGTAATTGTGGCACACCTCCATATGTTGACAAGTCGAATCACAATAACAAAATGCTATGAATTTACTGTTGACCTCTGCGTGACCAACCTGTGCTTTTTAAAGTCAAGTACAGTATTCAAATATTTATTGCCACGCTTAATATCTTTATAAAACTGTGTGGGTTTTTTTTTTGTTTACTTTGTTTTTGTTACCCAAAGCATAATTAAAATAAATGGCATTTCCTAGTGCTTGCCTGGGTGATAAAGGCAACCAGGAAAGAGATGTGCTGTTGTTTGTGCCAGTCCCATTTGTGTGGGAAGGTTTGCTAACAGTCGTCTCGCATTACTGATTTAGCGCATGGTGCTTATTTTTATCATGCCTGTCTTTAATGAGACGTCCACACAACCATGTAAGATACCATCAGCAGATAATTTAAGAGAATTGTATATGCAGTTGGTTGCCAAGAAGCAACAAATTGCAACCATAGATAAACTGCTGCAGCTGCCAGACTCTTCTCAACAATGTCAAATGAATTATCTGATTCTGGCCACTTTGCTCCCCCTTGGAAATGTCCCACGACTCTTGGTTTCTTTTTTTTGTTTTGTTTTGTTTGTCTTAAACATGTGGAGCAAATGCACAGATTGGCTGCAGTTTATCTCCTGTGCAACCCCGAGTTCTTCCATTTCATTCCCACACCATTCCAAAAACCTCTGTTTGTTCTGAGAAGCATTTTTTATCCTCTCCCTTTGCTCAGTGTTAGCTGCAGTAATTTGGAATTATTTTCTGTGGTTACAGTCTTAAAAGAAGTTTGGGGTGTGGCTGCTTATCTCCCAATGAATGAATGAACAGTTATAGTGTGGTGGTAACTGAGTGCTTCAAATTTAGATGTAATTTTTCAGTCGACAGCAAGTGGCAAAATGGATGCCCCCCTGAGATGGGTAAAAACAAATACAATATTAATCAGGAAACAAAATTTACACTAGCGAGGCCCCATAGAACTTTTTTTCAACTTGACTAACTCTTCAGAAAACTCCCATAACAGAACAAGGTGTGTTTATTTTCATGTTTTTTTACAGAGGAATCATCGGACACAGTAAAAGTGGCTTCCTACATCCTCATCGGAGTGGGGTCCTTGTCAATGGCCATGGGATTTTTCGGCTGCATTGGAGCCATCTATGAAATTCGTTGTCTTCTTGGTCTGGTGAGTAGAGAAAGATGGAACTGTCAGTGTGAAGTAAATATTTTGGACTGCTTGTCGGGGTGCATAGAACACATGTCCAGAAAAAAAAGTTTGATTTCATTTCCTTTTTAAATATTGGATTGCAAAACATAAATGACAACCGAATAAACCGATAAACACTTTAAAGGACAACCGACGTCACTTTTTTGTTTTTTAACTGACACCAGAAAAACGTTTTAGAGCATCTAAAATACCCAAAACACGCAAATCCGTTGAGAAAATGTCGGGGGGGGGGGGCATTGTGTACGATGGCGAAATTGTTCGAAAAGAAGGATGAAGATCGCGCAAGGAAAATTGACAAGAGTGCTGGGATCAAAAACTGTTCAGATGAGTAAGGCATTTTTATTGTTTTGAAGCTTCATCTGCACACTTCTTTTTTTACTCCTTCCAGCATTTACATCCTAGATCCTCTTCTTCTTTTCCTTTCGGCTTTTGCCCTCAGGGGTCGCCACAGCGAATCAATGTCCTCCATCTATCCCGGTTTTGTGCATCCTCTTCTCTCACACCAGCTACCTTCATGTCCTCTTTGACCACATCCATAAACCTCCTCTTCGGTCTTCCTCTCGGTCTCCTGCCTGGCAGTTTAAGGCTCAGTATCCTTCTCCCGATATAGTCACCCTCTCTCCTCTGGACATGTCCAAACCATCTCAGTCTGGCCTCTCTGACTTTCTCTGCAAAGCCTCTGATATGAGTTGTCCCTCTAATGAGATTAAAATTAATGGTCGGGTGATTCTTAAAAAACTGGACAATTCTTCTCTGTCAACAACAGAAGAAATAAAATGGCATTTTATCAATCCACAGTTGGATGGATTGTATACCTCCTTATGCTTGTCACCTTGTGCTTAGAAATTAAATGGATGATGATAATGTGGCGGTTTTGTTGTCGGTCACCGAGTGCCGCTATGGCGAAGGAGGACAAATAGAACAACAAACAACAAATAGACTCTTTGTCCTCTCAAGTGGACAAATCATTCTATTGGTCATACTATTTATGTTCAATACAATAATGGAGTGGCTTCGGGTGACTTCTACTGAGCGTGTTTTGCAGGGATTCCACCGCATATAGCTGTGTTTTGCGTTGTGGGACTCGTGCTGAGTGTTTCGGGGGCTTGTTTTTAAGTTGGTGGCGATTCCGTACGTGGCGTCACTGAAGGAACGCCCCTGACCGAAAAAAAAAGGACACATTGACACATCCATCACGTCAATGCTTGTTTGGTCTGAAAACCCCGTGTTGCGCCAGAAGAGGGCGTCCAAGCTCCAAATAAGGAATTTATCAGCCTGCGGAAAGCAATACACTGTCATGTCTACAAGAGGTCGCCATTTTCTTCTGCCTCTTTTTTGGTGAGACATTTCCCCCCAATGGTGCCTCAAAATGGCACGGAATAAATTCTTTGATCGATCCTATCCAACCTGGTCACTCCCAAAGAAAACCTCAACATCTTCAGCTCTGCTAGATCCTATGATAGATACTATATTATGTTTAAATTGACAGTATAATGATGTATACATATTGAAGAATGAAATATCATTCAAAAGTGTGGCAAATGGTGAAACTTTTACATCAAGTTTCTTCTTCTTCTTTTCATTTCGGCTTTTCCCTTCAAGGGGTCGCCACAGCAAATCAGTGTCCTCCATCTTTAGAAGTTTGATCCGCATGTTTGTTTTGGCCAAGGTTTTACGTCTTCCTGACAAAACTCTCTGTATTTATATACAGAGCTTGGGACCGGCACAAGAACATCAAGTTTAAAACGAACAAATGCAATATTTGAAGCATGGCAAAAAATTAAACTGATATAACAATTTTGCCATACTGGTAGCCCACCAAACACGGGACTTTATTTTCACAAATACGGTTGACTTTCAGTGATGAAATTAATGGGTTTGTGGTTTTAAATTGTTAAAATCACTGAGCTTCCGGGGGGCCTCGCCCCCTGGGTCCCCAAACGGGCCCAGACTTTTTTTTCTCATTTGTCATTCTCATCCCTGCTGATGCGTGTGTTGTCTTTGGTTTCTCACTCCAACTTGAAATGTGAAATCATGTCACATCTACAAAAAAAACACATCTTTGTCATGACCACGCAGCAAGCGGTCTGGCAAGATAAAACGCACTCTTCCCATGAACACTAATGAGCACAAATTATGTTTGTCATCAAAACTTTCCCGACTTCCCTAACATTACTGTCTTCGACTGAAATAGAGAGAAACCGAAAACCATGCACCCTGTCCCCAAAATTTCCCACAGCAGTTAATCATCCCCAGATTGGCGTTCTCGGCTGTCATTTGAAAGCTATTGTTAGAACAGAAGGCACACATTTCCTTGCAAAGAAAAACACTCGTAATTGCACCTGCTTCAGTTCCACATGCCTGGTGAAGAACACATGACAAATTCCTGCTGACAGGAAAGCGGATCACGTCTCTACTTACATGTGCTTGCACCATGTGTTGACTGACGGAAGTGGGCGCGTGGGGGCGGAGAGGGATAGAAAGCCTGTAAGATTTGCTGGGGGGGTTGACGCTGTGCGTGGCCTCTTATGTTGGCAGTTAATTGTGGAGTTGTTATTGACCTATTTCTTTTCCAGTGACAGTGAGCAGCTGACACAGTACCTCCTCATAATAACAAAAATGTGCACCCTGGTTTAGAGATCATTTCTTAACTCATTCACTACTAGACGATGCGCAAAAATGTGTTCACTCAATTGCCAGGGTTTTTGTCATTTTTACTCAAATTGCAGGACCCACAGAATATTGAGTTTTAAGAGTATATAAACATTCAATACAGTGTTAGAAACCTTACACACTCTTATTTCAGCAGAAAAAAAGTTAATTCCTAAATTATATGGGTCTGGTGTTACCTTGAGCTTGAAATGGGGGGCGGCTGTACAAAATACAATACATATATACTTACGTATTTATATAAGCACTTTAACTAAAACCCAAACAAATTCGTGAATGCAGCTCACACTTTTCAATTCCCGAATAAATTCGGGAATGGCAGCGAATGAGTTAAACATCTCATCTCATTTTCCGTACCGCTTATTCCTCATTAGGGTCGCAGGGGTTGCTGGAGCCTATCTCAGCTGTCTTCGGGCACGAGGCGGGGGACACCCTGAATTGGTTGCCAGTCAATCGCAGGGCACACAAAGACGTACAACAGTCACTCTCACACTCACACCTAGGGACAATTTGGAGTGGTCAATCTGCCTGCCATGCATGTTTTTGGAGTGTGGGAGGAAACCGGAGGACCCGGAGAAAACCCATGCGGGTCCGGAGAGAACATGCAAACTCCATTGTCCTACATAATTAAAATTGAAACGTGAAGATGGCTCACCCTTTTTAATCCGCATTGGGTTCCTTGAAAGACTCTATATCAAGGGTGTGAAAGTAATTTTTAGCCGTGGGCCGCGTAGTAGTTATGGTTTCCTCTCGAGAGCCGTTATGACATACAGAGTGCACCACAAATTAATGAAGAACAAGTTTTCAAATTTGATGTAAAAAATAATGACTGTTATTGTGGTTTATTCGTGCTCTCCTCCCTTTGGTTTTGTTGTTTGTTATTTTGCTTGTGTATCGCCGGACTGCTGAAGAAGTCTCTTTTGAATGTCTCCAACAGTATTTCACTTGTCTGCTGCTCATCCTGATCGCTCAAGTGACCGCTGGAGTTCTCATCTACTTCCAAAGAGACCGGGTGAGTCGCTCACTCCCGTGATCTTTTAGTGTCTTTTGCAGCCCTACTTAGAATGCTGCTCGCCACCTTGCACCCCAACCATTGCTGCAGCTGTGGCCTTCCGGGTGTTTGTGCTTCCTCATGTCGCAGCTGTGAGCGGAAGACTCCCGCTTCCTGTGGTGGAATACCATTTCATCGCTCGACAAGTGAAACTCAGGAGACGATGTTTATTTTTTTTATGTGACACTGGGTGCTTTTGGTAGGCTAGATGATTTAGGTCGAGAAGTCATACAAAATACAGCTGTTCTGAGCACATTATTCGAGCAGAGGAAGTTAAGTGTAAAGAAATGTAAAAGAAAAGCGGAATAACCTGCCTTTCGACAGTATCGAGGGGGTTTGACATCTCAAAGTGGCCTGTCACTTGTGAGTCACCTTCATGCCCAATTGGCCAAAAATAGATCAAACATAATATCCTTCTGTCAGAGATATGACAGACAGACACCGTGAACAGAGACTCAGAACAAGAAAGATTGTCCCCACTGCCGGCAGGAGATGCAGTCATCAGATGACATACGTCTGAATTCTGCGCTTCTCTGCCAAGCTATTTATTGAGAGTATATGTAAATTAAAGTGATATATTAGTAAAACATAGTTTTCTTGATTATAATGCCACGCCCCTGGGCGTTCTGAGCACCAACAGATGTAAGCAATAAAACATTGTTTCCCATGAACTGATAAGTTTGCATCCTGGCTAGTGAGCTCTTTGTGTGAAAAGGAGTTTGAAGTCCGAAATTACCCCTGTGATAAGACTTCCCCAGGTCGTAAATGACCCCTGTGAGGCTGACCGTTTACATTGCTGTGTCCGTTGACCCGATTGGCCCCAGGTTGCCCGTGCCACGCTTGTGTATTGAGTCAGAAGTGTTGACGAAGGATACAACAGCATGAAACGTTTAAATATGATAACTTCTTATTCTCTAATCTCTATCACCTTCCTTTAGCTGTACTGTTTTACCAGAAACAACATTAACCACTTAAAACAACCTAGTCACCAAAATAGCTACACTGCCAAACATCGAACCATCAGAAATGCAAAATACGTAACATTTGTCCAACTCAAATTAAAATAGTGCTGATTTCATTAATTTAGGCTGAACTAAAATTACCGGCTACATTGTCTCTGCACAGTGTATGTCGAGAGGGTGTGTAGTCTTGAACACTCCCAGGCAGGCCAAATGAGGGCTTGCGTACTCGGTGCACGGCAGCAAACTTTGCTGTTCCTGCTCTCCAGTAAGCGTCTGTGCACGCCCCCGTGAGCCTGGATGTGCTCCTTGTGTTTAAGGCTCACCACAGGGCAGGGCGGTGCCCCGCCTTTTCCCAGAATAGGGTGAGGTTGTATCTCCAATAGAGCTCTCAAGCCTCCAACGCTGCCACAGGCCTGTGATCTCGCACACCAGCAGACGCACAGGCGGCGTTTTCGCAGCTTTTCAGCTCAGCGTGGCACCTGATAGCTATCTTATCATAGTTTATCTTAGAGTGTAATTTTCAAATCAAAGACTGAAATTTAGTGTGGAGTTCTGGTCTGTAGGTTGACATTAGATTCTTAAAGGACAACCGACGTCTCTGGACAAGTTGTGTCCATAATTTGTAAAATGGCTTCAAATGACTTCTACTGAGCGTATTTTAATAGGATTCCACCGCATATAGCTATATTTTACGTTTTAAGACTCGCTCTGAATGTTCAGGAAGTCTTGTTTTTGAGTTGGTGACGAGTCCGTACGTGACGTCACGAAAGGAACGCCCCTGACTGAAAAAAAGACGCATTGTAGTGGTCCTTCCATCACGTCAATGTATTTTGCTGTACTTGTTTGGTCTGGGGACCTCGTGTTGCACCCAAAAGCAAAAGGGATTCCAAGCTCCATACAAGGAATTTATCAGCCTGTGAAAACGTAGGTGGCCACAGGAGGTCGCCATTTTGTGCCTCTTTTTCGACGAGACATTTCCCCTCAATGTTGCCTCATAATGGCACGGAATAAATTCTTTAATCGATTGCAAACATGTATGCTTTCGTCTTCAGAACTATTTGAATCATATTCATAACTGGATGTGTAACAAGAAAGCATATTCTCCGAATCTGAAGCCAATGTTTTGATTCTCCAGCAATGCAAGAGTTCTTGGCGTGATGTCACGAACTGGGGGCGGGACTTTCTGAAAATGCCCAATTCGCAGCTCAATTTTTTGCAGATTTGGACACTTTAAGTCATTTTTATTGGTGTTTTGCATTTGAATAAAAATATACTGCGTGTTTTGGGTATTTTAGATGCTATAAAACATTTTTCTGATGTCAGTTAAGACACAAAAAAGTGACGTCGGTTGTCCTTTAAGGAGCGTCAGTGCAGAGGTCCCATGCGTATGTGGAACTGTCGCGGCTTGGAATTGAAGCGGATTTATGTGGTATAGGAGATGTGAGACAAGACAATCTCTTTTTGTCAAGCTTTGTGTTTGCTTTCAAAAACTTAGTTTGTAGCATCGATGAGAAGGTTTCTTCAGCCGTCATCTGTACAATTTTGAAGGTTTCGGACGTTTTGCCTCCTATCCAAGAAGCTTCGTCAGCGAACTAAAGTCTGAGAGCAGAGGAGCCCTCCCTGTGGCCCCACTGATTGTTCCTACATTCCTAACTAACGACTGGCCTATTTCCCCCACTCCCACCGGTATCATCTCATCAGCATAACGAATGTTGCCTAACCTGTTTTGCCTAAGCTCTGCTCCCCCCAACCTGAGAGTAGTGACCTATCATAGCTGTGTCCGGCGCCGCCATGCCTGGACATTAGAGATATATAAATAGGGCCGATACGACCAGTCAGACTTTAGTTCCCTGACGAAGCCTCTTGGGTAGGATGCGAAACGTCCGAAACCTTCAAAATTGTACAGATGACGGCTGAAGAAACCTTCTCATCGATGGACCACTCCTGTACGACTGAGAGCTTACACAGACGTTAGCTTGTAGCAGGTGTGCACATTCTCTTATCCACTGGTGAAAAGGAGGCTTTCATCCCCTCCTCTTTCATCTAAAACTGCTTCATCTAATAAAGTGTTTGTCTACTCAAACATCATCGAGTAATAATAATACATTTAATTTTTAAGCGCCTTTCAAAACTCTCAAGGACACTTTACAGCAGTGGTGGGCAAACTTCTTGACTCGCGGGCCACAATGGGTTCTAAAATTTGACAGAGGGGCCGGGCCGGGAGCATTTGGAGGGATTGTTTGAGCCGGATATACTAAAGCATTAAATGTAGTGTGTGCAAACCTCATAGCACAGTAAGAACACTACAACCCAATTTATTAACTGTCTTTCAAATATGAAAAATAGCCCTTATAAGTTAATAAATTTGTAAGATATGGCATTTACATACTATTTTGCAGATACTGGGAGGAGGAAATGTAAATAGATTAAAATAGCATACGCACTGTGATTTATCAAGATTGTGTAACAAAATACTCAAGCTCAATAATATCTACTTGTGTTAAACTCCGCAAAATCATGAATGGATTGTCCTGACCGCGCGCTCTACAAACTCGCTACGGACACCCTCGCCTTCACGCGCAAACAGTACATATGTATCGTTGCCAAGCACACAGACAGAGGCTGGTTGTATTAAATATCCTATCTGCAGCTGAAATTTGCATACTTGGCACGGCAGCCAAACAGAAGCCTGCTTCGTGCTTTGGACTTTCCCGAGCGTTATAAGGTCGTGCATTATTATTTGTTGTGTTAATTTAGGAGTTTTTAGCTTTTGTGTGCTTAAAGGACTTAGAAGTTCTGTTTGTGATGTAATGTAAGGAAAGATATGCCAAATTCACGGTAAGATCAGAGTATTGTCATCAAATGGTGAGTATAGTTTTTGCTTTTTACTGAGCGAGTTGCTTGTTCTGTAGCCACAAAGGGACATATGTCTTCTTGTGCCGGTCCCAAGCCCGGATAAATACAGAGGGTTGTGTCAGGAAGGGCATCCGACGTAAAAGCTTGGCCAAAACAAACATGTGGATCAAACCTCTAAAGATGGAGGACACTAACAATATTTATGACACTATAAAACGTAAACGTACGTTATACGGTGACTGTAAAGTGTACTTGAGAGTTTTGAAAGGAGCTTCGTGGCATTTAGCAGACAACGCAACGCAAAGGTTGCATTGTGCACCCGTGAATGGACAAACGTAAACTGGAGCATAATTTTCTGCACGGGATATTTACCGTATATTAAGCAAGGGAGCATTTGTGGTAGGTACATCATTAATTTAAAAAATCCTTTATACTTTGCAACAATCATTTTTTTTTTGCGATTAGTCGTCTGATTGTGTTTCCAGCTCTGAAAAATGGGGCAGGCAACTTTTCAGAGTTGTCAATCCTGGTGTCGGCTATTTTGTCATGAGTTTCAGACACTGTTTTTACTATAATTTGCCATTTGCACCAGCGTTCTCTGTACCCGGAAGCAACACACCAGCAAAGTTATGAAAGGAAGAGGGAAAGAAAGAAGTAGAAAAAGAAAATACAGGAGCTGCTAGGAAGGCAGCCACTCTCGCGGCGCATGGCGAAAGTCATTAAGATTGCACAGCTGTCCATGTTTTTTATGTTCCTGTTGTTTATTATTTTGCTTTGTGCTTTGTTTCCGCTGCAGCTGTTGTGAAAGTGCTATATAAATTAAGATGTATTGTATTATTTCAAAATCGTCCAGCTCATCCATGTTAATCAAAGCTCTTCATTGCTTTTACTAGCTGAAACACGAAATGTCTAACATCATCAAAGGCATGATCATCCACTACACTGGCCAGAACAAAACCACAGACCACACTTGGGACTACATCCAGAGGACGGTGAGTTCATGTTGACGACAATGATGATGAAGATGGTCGTGGCGTTTCGAATTTTTGTAGGCGGTTTTTGATTTTAGTTCTAAATCATCCCCCACTATGTCTTGTTTGTTGTTATTTATAACTCAAAACGTTTTTAGTCCAAACTCAAAAGTATTTTCTATCCTATATTTCTAATACAATGTTGCTCAGCAAAATGTACAGATGACAGCTGTGTTAATGTGTCAGTAATTTACATTTAAAAACTGGTTCCCAACTGCCATTTTGCAGAACAACAAACAAGAGTGCCCTGAAAGCAACTCAATGCGTGTCAACACACATTTAGTATTGTGTCTGTTACTGTAATCCGCCTTCACTGAAGGAGTTGGATGACGCTTGCGGTATTGAAAACTTGTGCGCGAAAATGAAGTTTATTTTTGTCGCACTTCAGGAAACAATCAGCTTCCCACTCACCTCGCACATCTCCTCTCTCGTCACAGATGAAGTGCTGTGGGTGGACGGGGCCTGGCAACTGGTCTGACAATCTGCTGCTCAAGAACAGCTCCCAGCATCTCTATTCGTGTTCCTGTCGTAACGAGTCCTTGCCTGGCACTGATGTCAGGGTGGACGGCCTGTGTGAGCACCTGTCCTCTGATCTTCCCGTTTACCAAACGGTACGGCCACTCTCAACGTCTGTTTAAATGCACTTGCTCTTTAAGAAGACTTCAACTCGCGGAGTCAGCTAATCTTTTCAGCTTTTTCCATGTTTTTGCTTTGCACTTGCCAATGTTTGGCTTTGGAGTTTTCATTGGCCCGAACTTTCCCAGACATCCGTCAGGGCGAGCTATTTTTTTCCTTTCACACTCAATGGCTTCGGGTTATATCAAAACAAAGTCTGGATCATTAATGGTAGGCTTTTTCACTTTGTTTTCTTTTTTGGTACATATTGCATCTCCGCTGATGTGCACATGTCTAGCAAAATGGCTGTGAACAGAGAGAAGTTTACAAAATCAAGTCAGTGTTTTTAACTTGGTTCCCATCTCTATGTGTAGCATACTTGGTATACTATCTTTCGCATTTTGGATTGGATTGGATTGGATATGCCTTTATTAGTCTCACAGTGGAGAAATTTACACTTCACAGCAGCAAAGTGATGAAAGGATGAAAGTAGAAAAACGAAATACATGAGCTGCTGGAAAGGCAGCCACTCTCACTTTGACAAAGGGCACAAGGGACATTCTTGCACCCATTTTCACTTTCATGTTTTATGCGATCTAAAATAAAGTGGATGTCTATGAAAACAGATGCAAATGAATGAGCAGAAAAAATAGTTCCTTGGGGGAAAATCTTTGGCTTTGGATTTGCCTTTATTAGTCTCGCAGTGGAGATACAGTAAAGTCTTGTTATATCGATATTGGTTATATTGATAGTACTGCTTATTATGATACCATTTCTATGAACGCAAGGAGAAAATTTACATGCCGCAGGATCGGATATCTCGATAGTCCGGTTTTATCGATATTTTTTCCGACTCCCGAAAATATCGATATAACGAGACTTTACTGTATTTACATTTCACAGCAGCAAAGTGATGCATGGAATGAAAGTAGAAAAACAAAATACATGAGCTGCTGGAAAGGCAGCCACTCTCGCGGCGCTGTCTTGAAGTCAAAAGAACAAAAAAAAACTAACAAATAATACGACAACACAAAGACATAGACAGTCATTCATTCTTAAAGGACAACCGACGTCACTTTTTTGTTTCCTAACTGACATCAGAAAAACGTTTTATAGCATCTAATATACCCAAAACACGCAGTATATTTTTATTCAAATGCAAAACACCAAAAAAAATGACTTAAAGTGTCCAAAATCTGCAAAAAAATTGAGGTGCGAATTGGGCATTTTCAGAAAGTCCCGCCCCCAGTTGGTGACGTCACGCCAAGACGTCTTGCATTGCTGGAGAACAAAACAATGGCTTCAGATTCGGAGAATATGCTTTCTTGTTAAACATCCAGTTATGAATATGATTGAAATAGTTCTGAAGAGGAAAGCATACATGTTTGCAATCGATTAAAAAATTTATTCCGTGCCATTTTGAGGCAACATTGCGGGGAAATGTATCACCCAAAAAGAAGCAGAAAATGCCGTCCAAGCTCCTGTGAGGAATTAATCAGCCCGTTTCCACAGGCTGATAAATTCCTTCATGGAGCTTGGTCGCCCTCTTCTGGTGGCTTTTTGGTGCAACACGAGGTTTTCAGGCCAAACAAGTACAGCAAAATACATTGACGTGATGGAAGGACTGCTACAATGTATCCTTTTTGGTCAGGGGCGTTCCTTCAGTGATGTCACGTACGGACTCGTCACCAACTCAAAAACAAGTCTTCCTGAATATTCAGCGTGAGTCTTATAACGTAAAATATAGCTATATGCGGTGGAATCTTTGTAAAATACGCTTAGTAAAAGTCATTTGAAGCCATTTTACAAATTATGGACACAACTTGTCCGGAGACTTCGGTTGTCCTTTAAGCACTTTCTGTACCCTCTTTGTTACATGAAGCAGTTCTAGATGAAACAGGAGAGGATCAAAGCGTCTTTCCACCAGTGGATCAGGGACATCATGGTGGAATGTGCAAGTCGACTACAAGCAAAATGTTGAAGGCAAACACTCAGCTGTAGCATCCATTGACGAAAAGAGTTCGTCTCACATCTCCTATCCCCTTTAAAGCCGCTTCAATTCCAAGCTGCAACAGTTCCACATACGCATCGCCGCTTTGCGCTGACGCTCCTTTCTTCTTATCGCGGGCTCCTCAAGTCATGCATCCATCCAGCCGCAGACTTTCCAACAGCACAGACCTTTCCGTTGAACAAAGTGGGGCTGTGAAGAAAAAGCACAATGGCCCCAGAGCTGTCCAGCGATGACAGTCGAATGGCACCGACATTCAAAAACAGTACTGACATATTCATGCCGCATGAGAGCACTTGCTCAGATGGCTGCCTCCTCGGGCGCCGTCTTGGACTCTTTTTTTTTTTTTCTCACTTTCTCACTGTATTTTGTTTTACGAAAAATACAACAAATCACAGAAGAGGAAATTTAAGTCAACTGATCTTGACTGTGTAAAGGTATCAACATGAACGTTTTGTTTTCTGTGTTACTCACATATTTCTGTAGCGTTGTTGTTGTCCCGTTGTCAACCAATAAACGGATGGCCACGTTATCTGCTCCATCCTTTCAATATAATACCCACAAAATACTGTTGTGAAATGGACCATTGCACAAGTGTCAATGTGTCACGATTTGCAAGTTGGTGGGTGGGGGTGGACCTCAAAAAAATGCAGGCAGGAGGGAGGAGCAGCGTGTATTTAACAAACTGTATTAAATAAAGCCAGCAGGAACAAAATCTCAAACAACAAAGTTAACAGAACAAAAAGGTCCAAAGTAGCAAACAAAACCATGAATAAAACATGACAAGATGAAGCAAACCTGACAGGGTGAAACAGACAATGACCCAACACTGAAGGGCAGTGCCGTGAGTCCCTTTCACAGCCACTGATTAAAACGGCCAACACCTGTGCAGCTGCAGGCGGAGTCCTACAATGGCAGCCATTGGTCGCAAAATGAAACAAAGACACAATGCCACAACTTTTGACTGTGGAAATATGAAAATGAAATCTGTATCTGCCGTCAGTCGTCATTTTGAAAGATCATTTTACCCGATGCTAACGGGTTTTTTTCTCCTGTGCTTCTTCTCTATTTGCCTCTTCAGGGGTGCATGATCAGTGTAGAGAAATGGCTTCTGGAGAACTGTGGTGTTATTTTGGGAATCTGTGTCGGTGTGGCAGTTGTGGAGGTATGTATCCATTTTGTCCTCAAAGTAGCGCTCAAGCAAATAGTGGATGATTCCTGCTCCTGAAGGGAGTGTTGTGTTGGCGCCTTATTACACAATTTAATCGAGATTGATCACTGCAACTTAAAATTCAAAATCCTCACGTCGTCATTCTTGTCAGATCCATTTAAAATGTTTGGGAATGGCTTGCAAGTGTGGGTCGTGGTGCCCGTTTTCCACAGTGGATGTATGTGAGGAGGCATAATTGCAAAATCGGCAATGCGTGAGAAAGAATGCGCACTTCTTTCGGTTATTCATGGGATCATACGTTCTTGCTTAATCAACCAAAACGCTGCAAACTGATGCTACTAACTGGGGATGTTCTGCTTTTTTTTAATGGGGTCCACCGGTCTTTATTTCTAGTTTTCCAATCTAACACCACCGCTAGGTTGATGCTCGACGGAAGTGAACATTTGATGTTTCACATTCGCTGGAATTTCAGTCACAAAAGTTTGTATTTGCAATGTTTATGATTACTGAAAGTTGTTTGTCATCTCAATTAACTCATTCACCCTCAGACGTTCAATAATCAGAATCAGAATCATCTTTATTACCAACTATGTAGAACACACAAGGAATTTGTCCCCGGTAGAACACGCTGCAGTAGTATCATTATAAGAAAAAATGAGGCACTATACAGTTCTATTTGGGTTACAGTTTAGAGAGTTATGTGTCCCCTCCAGTGCCAGTGTTTTTGTCTTTGTCACTCGAATTCCAGGACCCAAAGAATATTGAGTTTTAGCACTACATAAACAGTCATTGCGGCGAAAAAAAACTTAGACTCTCTTCTTTCATCGCAGAAAAAGGGTGAATTCCTAAATTATATGGGTCTGGTGTTACATGCGCTTGAAATGAGGGAGGCTGTCCAAAATACAATGCAATACATACTGTACATATTGGTTTATATAGCGCTTTAACAACAGCTGAAGATGGAAGGGGAAAAACATTGCCAGACGCCATGGCCAGCGCTTTATCGGCACCCAAACAAGAAAAAACAAAGCCTGAAAACATTCAAGAATGGCGCTCTAAGTCAATGTTCAATTCCCGAATAAATTAATGAATGGCAGTGATAAAAATCATAAAAATCGTATTTTGATTATTTGTATTTATTTGTTTAAACCCCGTATTAACCCAAAATGTGATACTGTATGTGAATCTTTGAATGTCACAATAAGAAGTGTTGTCTCTGTCATTACAATTATAACTTGGTTTCTTGATAATTAAAATGTGTTATCTAATTCTAACTTGTTTTATTGTCATGTAAATTATGTATCGGGATTGTCCACTGAATTGATCACTGTTGATTAGAAGCCACATTGGTAGCTAAATGATATTTCACAACTTAAGAGGGAAAAATTGTTGCCGCTCCAATGACCCATTTCACTTGGAACAACATGTAACACGCTACATTGCAATATACTTCTAACATTTTCTTGTCACTGCTTTTTTTTCTCCCCCTCCCCTGCCAGCTTCTTGGGATGATCCTCTCCATGTGTTTGTGCAGGAGTGTTGTCCAAGAAGATTACACCAAAGTACCCAAGTACTGAAGTGCCGCTCACACACAGAAACGCATCTACATCACGCTTCTCATTTCACATTCCAATTCACACGCGCACACACACGCACATACACACACACACACACACACACAACGGCAGACGTCTCATTCGAGCTTCTCCTGCCTTCTTGACAGTTGAGCAGATTTCTTACATCATCGTCAAACACGTTAGAAATGGACATACTTGTTAGCTATTGTTCACAAGTTGCCATTATAGGCTTAGAATGATGATAATAATAATAATAATAATGAAACGATCATAACAAAACGATCATAATGAAATGATCAAAATAGTTATATATTAATTTTGTTATTTTCGTTGTTTGAATGTTACCCATTTAAAAGGATGAAAACACTCAAGTACAAGTAGGATTTTTTATATACGTATATGATTTGGTGTTTCCTTCTGTTGATCTCACTGAAGCGCTTAAAAAACAAAAAAGAGAGTGAGAGAAATAGCACTTTATTTCGATTTGATGGAGCCGAGACACCGGGTACATGAGATGAGAGAGGATGAGTGGGTGTGTGTGGAATTAATGCCATTCAGATCCTGTGGCTTCTTTTTTCGCCGCCACCAAGTGAAGGAGGAGAAAGGAGGGGAAAAAAGCCTGAGGCAGGGGAGCTGCAGTGAAGGTCTAAGGCTCTAAGCGTTGAATTCCGCCAATTCCTTGTAGCCCTGCGCCTCGCCTGTTTAATCTCACCAGCCTTCTCCGCCCTGGGTCACGATCGGCATCACAGAATAAGCATTCCGCTTGAGTGTGTCTGACTGGTAATCGGTAGTTGTATTTATGAGTTTTCCAAAGGAAGCTTTCCCTGCCCTCTTTATGAAAAAAAGTGAGTGAACTGACAGTAGAGTCTTGACCTTACCCTCGCTTGGTTTTACTGAGCAGTTGTTTTTTTGTTTTTGTGTTTATTTTCTGTATTGGCCTATTTCACAGGTAGATGACTCTTGTTTAACACGTAGCGTGCATGTATTTATAGTCATATTCTTTTAGAACTGTTTGTTTCAACAAAAGTGTTGCTGTTTTTTTAAATGTTACCATTCTCTCATGTTGATGCATTTCAAATATTCTCTTGCCCCATTTGCCAAAGTGTAACATTAAAATTTTTTTTTACTGTTTGCAATCATTTTATACACTTTGAAACACAGAAGCGACTATTTCACAAATTGTATGTGGATATGAAAACAAATGTATTTGTTTTCTATTTTTGTTACGACGGAAAATGCAATTAAAGGGGAATCCCCGATTGTGTGCTTTTTTTGTGCTTGGGTTTGTACCGATGGAGAGCAATAGATGGCAGTATAGACCACGGCAAAATCTAAAGTGCAAGTTAATAGGTTGGACTGTCTTGAAATAAAAAAAGGCTCAAGAAACAATGAATTTGTCAAATTATAAACATAAGTCTTGGCTTATGTGGATAGACCAACCAATTCGTTATCACAGAATATATTGTGTATATACTATATAAATATACAGTATATTAAAACCTTTCATTTTGTACTTTAAATACACCTCTTCAAAACGTGGGTGGCTCCTAATTTCATGTCAAAGCACAAGTCAATTGCTCTCCTGTGATTCACCAGCACAGCTCGCAACAAGTCTCCACGACTGTCCAAAAAAGTCACTTCATTGCACCTCCAGCATTCAAACTCCCCGAAGAGACCTCTCCACTAATTCAGCACATCTGCATCAGGCCATGCTGAATTAGGATCATTTTATTTCTAATTATATTTGAAGCGATGAACACCAGCTGTGACACCGCATAATTATTATTTGCATACTGAGTAAAAATTAATCATGATAGTAAATAATCCATTAAAACAGGTATAATCATGTAGGGCTGCTCTGCACAACATGCAGTAGCTATGGTGTTTAGTTTTAACAACATGCGTACATTTTGTTTTTATTTCATTTTGTTGAATTGAATCGGGTTTGCTTTGGGGGAGGGTTTTAAAGAATGCAAATAAAAAATAGCTGAGGATGAAAGATGAACGCTTCTCAAACTAATTAGGGAAAACAATTTGTATCCTTAGTTTGACAAAAATATTTTGTAATTCCTGTGTTTAGCATTTTTATTTTTCAGTTTCATGAAAATCATCACTTGGCAATGGCTTTACATTGATTTTACACACCAAATAATATGTTATTAAACCTTTAACATTACCTGTGTTGCAACTTTCCACGTATAAGCCATGCTACTAAGTTAGCAGCTGTATCTTGCGTCGGCGTTTGATTGTTTGCCATGCTTTCCTTTCTTTCAAAGGCTACTTTCCATGGACAGGGTTGGGAGATTGTTTCAACATTATGTTTATTTAAAGGACAACCGACATCTAACTGACATCAGAAAAACTTTTTATAGCATTTAAAATACCCAAAACACGCAGGCTGATATTTTTAGTCAACTGCAAAACACCAATAAAAATAAATTATTTAATATAATACAATAAAAAAACTTAGTGTCCCAAAACTACTTCAAAATGACCCCAGAGATGCCGAGTTTCTGAAGGTTCGAAGATTATGTTTTCTTGTTACTCATCCAGGTATGAATATGATTCAAATAGTTCTGAAGAGGAAAGCATACATATTTGCAATCGATTAAACAATTTATTCCGTGTGATTTTGAGGCATCTGGACAGAAATGTAGCACCGAAAAATGCAGAAGATGGCGAAAACGCTCCATGGAAATGGGCTGATTTGTCTACTGGGAATTTGTGTCACCTAGTATCAAATAGTAGTCTTCCTGCAACACACGATTCACCATCGCGTTATTTATGTGTTGTCCTTCTAATTTTGCCATCAGACCAAACAAAGTACCGAAATGCATTGTGTGTCACTTTCTCGGTCAGGGGCGTTCCAGACGTGACGTCATGTCAGGCATCGTGATCAACTCGAAAACAAGACTTCCTGAATTTTCAGCGCCAGTCTTAAAACATACCGCTATATGCGGTGTAATCTTTGTAAAATACGCTCAGTAGAAGTCATTTGAAGTGATTTTACAAATTATGGACACAACTTGTCTGGAGGCGTCGGTTGTCCTTTAACTTGTATTACAGCCTTTATCAACTAATTCTCATAGAGTACATATTACAGTACCTGTAAAAGTTTGGACTCTTTCCAAGTCAATTCCACAGTTGGTTGATGTGTTTTCAAAATGTAAAGCTTGAAATTGACGGACATAATACACTTCTTCATGGTATTCTATTTCTTTGGGTGTATGGTTAGGGCAAAAAAATATGTATTTATTTTTTTAAGATTGCTGGACAAAACAAAACAGCATGTGTTGCTCTACTAGAATGTTTCCACTTGGTTGTGCATGTCCAATGCTGTCCTTCCTCTGAGCATCCTGTCGAGACATCGTGATGACGTCGGTGGGCTTCTGATCACTCCACCTGCACACTGACCTGGTCTCAAGCTTATATGAGCTTTCCCAAGCCATTATTGAGACATCACATTAGTCGACCTTAACTAAAACGTAACTACTCAAAACTATTTACCGTATTTTCCAGTGTATAAGGCGCACTGAAGTATAAGACGCACCCACGATGAATGGTGTATTTTCAAACTTTTTCCAAATATAAGGCGCACCGGACTATAAGGTGCACCTTCACTGAATGAAAAATGATTTCCAAATATAGTATATGAATATATAAAAGTTTTCCATATATAAGGCACAACACATTACGTATATGGCCTCTTGATGATATCCAAGTGAAGTTGCCGTGCTTTCTCGGCGATAATACCCTCACTCAAACGGTCCCCTGCTAGCTGCTTTTCATTAATCCAAATTAACAAGTTTTTCAACCTCTTCTATTGCCTGACAACACAGAAACACCCTTAGCCACACGTAGCAATGGTCCACTTAGCATAGTGGTACTGGGACGCCAAGTCACACAAATGTACACCTCGTTCGTGTTTCTCGATGATCTTCTGCTCAACAGTAAGTTTCTACTGTGTCTTCTTCGGCTTAACACTAGCCTGTGGTGGGGTCTTTTTCACTCCCATAATAGCAAAAGTACTCCACTCAATAGCAAAACATGTCTGCACTCAAAGGGGTGTGGAAAACTAGTTGGTGTTGTTCAAAAGTGTGGTTTGGTTCGTCCGCCGAAACCTAGTTCGTATGCCAAGATTAGATTCTCGCGAATTTAATGTTCGTAAGGCGGAAGGTTCGTGAGCTAAAGCGTTCGTAAGCCGATATGTTGCTGACAAAGAAAGCTTGCGAAAGGTCACCTGGCTAGATGTGAGGACTTCCAAACATGTGAGCCGTGATTGTTCATTTACTGAGCCTCGAGGAACATTTTTAGTTGACTTCAAGTGGCCAAATGCACCCCGCCATGTGCCATAAATGTGGATACTAAATTCATCTGTCACAGAAAATATTCATCAAAAGGATGCTTCGACTAGTCACGAGAAAAGAAAATGTCTAACTTGACTCCCACTATTCGTGAAATTGTATCATTTTCCATGATGCAACTGCTGATCTTTCACGGCCCGTGAATGTGCCACATTGCAGTGGTTGGAAATCATGACTTGAGAACATCTCATCCCCTTCGTATTTGGATTACATGGAGCCTGACGTCTTGTAAGCACAAATGATCTCGAAGGCTGGAGAGGATCAGTCCAGTTCCATTAGGTGTTTAAATTGTTTCCGTGATAGGCAGAGAGGCGACACGTGGCTGTAGGTCAGTGGGTGTCCTCCACCTCATGTTCAACCCAGCGGTGTGAAGAATTCAACAAAGGTGGAAAATAACCACACTTTCTCTTTAGATCGCTACAGCAGGCTGTCTGCTCTGATGAGTTCATCTACTTTCTGGTCCACATCTACAAATCATATGTGAGTGTTTGTGAGGGCTGCAAATGATCTGTAGTTGTGATCGGTAATCTGGCCCTGTAGATGTATCATCTCTGTGATTGACAGGCAATCGTCATCACGCTTTCACTCTCAGTCAGCTGGGATTCACTCCCGCTTTCCAGCGACCCTGAACAAGATAAGTGGGATGGCTGATGTTTGTCTCATGGAAGAGAAATGGGGATGGGATTGACATCAAAAGAGACTAAAAACAGTACACATACTTTGAAACTGTATTTACGAGTTTTCCGGTATTTGTGTTTGGCTATCATTCAGATAATGTTTTACTTTTGCTGCCCACTTAAAGGACAACCGACACCACTTTTTTGTTTCCTAACTGGCATCAGAAAAACGTTTTATAGCATCTAAAGTACCCAAAACATGCAGGCTGATATTTTTAGTCAAATGCCAATAAAAATGAGATAAATTGTCCCAAAACTACTTCAAAATGACCACGGGATGGCGAGTTTCCCGCTACAAGTAGCCCTGGATCATTAGCACCAAGTTTAAATGATATCTCAAGCCATCCTACATAAGGCATATCCGTTCCATTAGCTGCCACAATATTGAGAGTGTTATCAGGGTCAATAAGTTCATTCACATTTTTCAATGACACGTCAGGTAAGTTTGTTTGTTTCCATAACTCATCTACAGCACACACCTGGGACCCCGAGTCCCAGAGTGCTTCAACCCTTTTGTTACCCAAAAAGCACCGAATAAGACATTTCTTTCCCACTAACTCCCTGACCGAAGGTAATTTGCCACACTGGTTCTTATCTGTACGCTCGACAAATGACTGCTTATGTCTCTTCTGAACGGGGCCACGTGTGTGGGGCTTACATTCCATTTTCATAGCACCACTGTAACACTGGGACCTATCTGTCTCTGTGGTCACACCATGTCCCACTGGAGTAACCCTTTCTAGTTTAAAGCATGGTTCCTAGCTGAGTTCTGTGCTTTGCAGCCTGCTCTGAAATGTTCACTACTTCCACATTTAAAACAGTGCTGACAATATTCTTCACCTGTCTGAATACAAGAATAACACCTGGGCTGAGGGCGACGGGGCATGTAGTACTGCGGAGGGGCGAACCGCTGCTGGAACTGTGCTGCCCCCCTCATCGGCCTGGGCCCTGGTGCTGGGTGGTACTGCTGAAGAGCTGATGGGGAGTGCTGGGTGTAGTAGTGCCTGGCTGGTGGATCTACCTGATATTGTGAAGGTGGAGTGAAGGCGACCTGTTCAGGGTAGTGGTCAGGCAGGCGTTCAGGTCCTCCGCTGGTGGGCTGAGAAGTGGCTGTTGGTTTCTGAATAGTCTCTTTGATCTCTGAAAGGAGTTCATTCGGCACAGTAACAGTATTCTGCTTTAAGACTGTCTTCTTCCCAATCGGGACTGGTGTGTCATCTACCTGGACAGTGTTCAGCGTTGTCACCCGTGCAGCAGCATTTTTCTTTTTTTCCTGTCGCTCTTTTTCATTTGCACATGCCATGTTTAGTTTTTCTAACAGTACTTCATCTGATGTGGTGGTTAGCAGGAGGAAAGGTTGCATGTCACTCTTTACATTGTCACTCTGTAACCCCGTCAGAACTGTGTGCAGGAATAAACTCTGGACCAACGTGGGATCATACTTCACCCCTGATTCAGCTTCTTGAGATGCAAAAAGAATCCTTTGACGAAGATCCATTGCACGCAGTAGAAATTTCTGTGGGGACTCTTTATTAGTCTGCACTTCCGATGAGAGCTGCTTGTACAACTCAGTGGCTCCTCTCTCTTGATAGTGAGATCGGAGAATCCTTCGTAAAGAAGTTAGGGTAAGATTTTCTTTCCCTTCGAGGTAGCTTCTCAACTGCAGACCTGGTGTTATGGCACGAACCACTGCATCGATGATCTCATCCCCCTGGTAGCCTTTACTGAGCCCACTTTCTATCTGTCTGACCAAATTAGGAAATGTGAGTTTATCTTTTTGTCCGAGTTCACCTATTTGTCCAGATATTTTGAAATCTTTGCGCCAGGGGGCAGTGTCTGGGGGCACTATGCTTCTCTTTCGCACTGCATCCCGACCTTTTTCACTTGGTTTGGCTATTCCTGGTTCAAAATCTTTTATACTTTCAATCAAGTCCTTTATACGTAGCAAATCTGACATTCCTCCATCTTCTAGCTCTAATTCAGCTCTTTCAATGTAGGTTGACACAATATTAATTAGTTGGCCTCGAGTCTTTCCTGTAAGTTGCTCTCTTTCCAGTCCAGATATTTGGATTTCAGCACATAACTCTGACAACTGTTGAAAATTCAGTCCAAATAACTTGCCTTTGATGTCCAACTGTAATTCCTCTAACGCCATTTTCGAGAGGGTAGACGCAGTTCAGCTGGCCGGATTCACTTCAAAGTCTTCCAGTGCCCTCTAGTGGTGGCTGTACGCACAGAGATGCAACTAGAGCACATGTAGAAACAAACCAGTAAACGGCGACGCCACTCCGACTGGGTTGATTGGGGATATTCGGCGCGAGCTTCTACCCACGGCGAGTAGACAACACTCGAACGCAAATATCCCAGCGGTGCCTCCAAAATGTTGCGCTCTCCACTATAGTAAGGGAGATACGGTGTTGTGGGATCCAGAAAAAAAACCACAAGACAAGCAATGTGATACGTCTTGACTCAACAGTGGTTTACTTCGAATGCCCCGATCTAATGCAAACCCCCTTGTTCGTGACGTCACACCAGGACGTCTTGCCTGGCTCTAGAATCAAAACAATGGCTTCAGATTCGGAGAAGATGCTTTCTTGTTACTCATCCAGTTATGAATATGCTTGAAATAGTTCTGAAGAGGAAAGCATAAATGTTTGCAATTGATTAAAGAAGTCCTTCCGGATCAATTCGAGCTGTCAGGACTTCAATGTAGCGTCCCAGAAAATGCACAAGATGGCGCCCAAGCTCCGTTCGAAATGGGCTGATTTGCTGCTGAGAATTTTTGTCAACTAGTATCAAATTGGAGTCTTGGTGCAACACACAACAATTCACTATCGCGTTATTTATGTGTTTGCCTTCTAATTTCGCCATCAACACGGTTTTCAGACCAAAGTACCCAAAATGCATTGTGTGTCGCTTTCTCGGTCAAGGGCGTTCCTTTAGTGACGCCACATTAGGCATCGTCATCAACTCGAAAACAAGACTTCCTGAATATTCAGCGCGAGTCTTAAAACGTAAAATATAGCTATATGCGGTGGAATCTTTGTAAAATACGCTCAGTAGAAGTCATTTGAAGTGATTTTACAAATTATGGACACAACTTGTCCGGAGGCGTTGATTGTCCTTTAAAATAAAAACATAAATCTGTATTTTCTTTGACTTACTTTGTTCAAATATGGTTGGTACTTTTGAAACCTCAGTGGATGACAACATATTATGGGGGAAAAAAATAAAAAAGAAGCATAGTTGCCTTCCATTCAAGTCTTCTTGGAAACGGACAGGAGTAGATGACAACATTTACAAGAACCTCTGAGGTAAAGTATGTTGTTATTTTTTAATTGAAACCGGATGGGGGGAAAGCATGTCTCTTTTTCCTAATGTAGTACAGTTTAAAACAGGGGGTCGGGAACCTAAGGCTCTTTTGATGCTTGCATATGGCTCGCCGATAAAACGAAATACATATTCTCGCTTTTTCGCTGTTCATTTCCTGTTGCGGCTGCAGTTGTCGGAAAGCGCAATCTTGATTGGATGACACTGACCTAGCTTGGCGGAAAGCCCAATGTTGATTGGATGATACTGACCGTCATGTTGAAACAGGTAAACGGCCCTTTAAATAAGCTTGACGAGTAAAACAAATGTCAAGTGCACTTCAGCTTGAATGTACCGCGGGATTCGTCTTTGTGGAGAGAAAAGGTTCTGATTCTAATTTGCAATGAAACAATACCATCGATGAAACAGTCAAATGTCAGTGACATTTTAACAAGCGCCATGCTAACGTTTGCATCAATATACTTCTGCGAGAGAAAGCAAGTGTGGAAGCTAATGAGCCGTGTGCAGGCTAGCTATGCCGATGGACCCGGCAAGTTGACTTTCATTCCGATCGTTTGGCTGGGTTTTTACCAATCAGGAGGAACGGAAACCATTCATGTTAACGGTGACTACTATCACAAAGTTAGTTTAAATAATACATTCTGACATTTTGATGAAAAGTGGCCGCGCGTGCGTGTTTGCAAGCGTGTGTGCGTGCGCGCGCTCATGTGTGCGCGGCTCTCACTGAAAAACATTTCTAAGTATTTTACATTTATGGCCCTCCTAGTCAAAAAGGTTCCCGACCCCTGGTTTAAAACATCTCGGCCAGTTGTTTTTTTTTCTTTCTTTGTTTTACAAAAAAATAATTTGACAAATTGCTGCACACACACACACACACACACACACACACACACACACACACACACACACACACCATTTAAATCGCTTTTTTAAACCAATGGAACGATAAATGAACAATTTTCTTTACTTCTTTGGTTGGAGCTTCTCAAAACAACATAATTCGTACACGCAGGTGAATGGATCAGACAAAATTATCAGACGTTGTTGGACATTTATTTTCAATGTGATTTTTTTAAAGAAAAAATGGATATTCTAATGTTTAGTTCAAACGACATTGTACATCATACATTTATGTCTCTCAATTTGTCAAAGTATGTCTTTGCCATTCCCACAGCAGAAACAAGCTAGCTCTCATTGTCCAACGCAGATAGCAAAAGACGATGGCTTGTGGGTATTGTAACGTTCAGTGCTTGTGTTGCGCATGTTTTTTTTTTTTTTTCCAGCTCAAATTTGTTTATTCAGAATACAGCATCTTTACAACAGCCACATTTGACAAAGTCACCCGTTATTAACCCACATAAACACCACGTGCACTTTCAGATGTTAATCAAAAATTAAACCGTTTGCGCCGAGTAAAGACTGCCAACGTTGAGGCCCGCTTTTGAATCTTTAGCTCTTGCCTCCCAGAGTGTGCTTGTCAAACAGGTACTCGGCCATCTTGTTATTGTGAGCATCCATGCGGCTCAAATTGGTGACGTAGTCGCCCAACTTCTTGATGGCTTCCACCTGCTCGGTCAGGAAGTGGCTTTCCAAGAAATCGCACAGATGGGGGTCCACGTGTTCAGAGGCCAGTTTGTGGAGTTCCAGAAGAGCCTGGTTGACATTTTTCTCCAACTGGAGAGCAGATTGCATGGCCTCAAGTCCACTCCCCCATTCATCACGCTCTGGTTTCTTGACATCCTGAAGGAAGATGCTTCCACCTCTTTTGTTCTGGAAGGCCAGCAACTTGTCGGCATGTTCTCGCTCCTCCTCGCTGTTCTCCTTGAAGAAATGAGCAAAACCTGGGAGGGCAACGTCATCTCGCGAGAAGTAAAAGGCCATTGAAGTGTAGGTGTAGGAAGCGAAAAGCTCCATGTTGACCATTCGGTTAATGGCGGCCTCGCAGTCGCGGTGGTAGTTTTGACGCACTTGAGACTCCATCTTCGCTGGCTTGGTTCGTCTTTTCTTACAAAAACCGAGAGAAAGTATAAAAATAAAGCTTCTCGTCGAGGTACTGTTGTCTGTGGAAAAAAGAGAGTTGGAGTAAAGGCAAAAAAAGGGGGCTGAAAGAAGTTCCGTTCAAACACTGTTGAAGCAAGAACTTCTAGACGACTGTGACATTGCGCATGTTTTGGGACTGGGCTTGTCGGCTAGCGTGACGACACATACGGAGAGAAGGGAGGACCCGACAACGGGGGTTGTGCAGCGTGCCCGAGGAGAATGTCTGCGCGTGAGTTGTGGCGTAACAACACCTCCTGTTTGTTTGTGATAACTGCTAAGTTTTGTTATTAAAATACCGACCCGCTAAACCAGCGAATGTGCGCATCATTTGTCACGCTGAGGGGCATTACAGTATTAATGATCAGCAATTATGGTAACTTTGACGACTTTTATTCTTTTATTTAGAACTTTGTCTTTGACATGTTTTTAGATAACTATTAATTGTGAATCCCCTATACCGCAGTGTAGAGGTGACATGGAAGATAAGATTTAAACAACATTCCTTGTTCAAATAATAATGGCCCTTCAAATACGTATCCCAAATACCACTGAAATGCCATGGATAGTTATACAGCACTATATTGCGTTTTGTCGCCCTCTGGGGAAAAATGGGACGAAACCAACTGTAGTTCTCATTGGCTAGTTTCAAAGATTTACACTACTGAACGACACTTGATATACATATTATTAAAACATTTAATTTACTCATTTTGACTTGTATCCTTCGACACAAAGCTCCATCTGGGTTCAGTTCTTCTGTTGTCACGCGTAACAAACCTGAAGGGACCAATTAGGAAAGAGAGGAGACTTCTAAAAGATAAGGCCATTCTTATTATTGATTGTGTCTTATGAATAAATGCATGCAGGAGACAAGCTTTCTTCTTGGTGGGCTTTTTGTTTCCATAAACATTCACCGGCTCCTCCAATAATTATTAAATGCAATGATGACTTAGCATCAGTGTTTGAAATAACGTCTGCCCAGAGGTACATCTTTTACGTTGGGCGTACAACTTTCAAAAGGTCTCGGCCCAGGTGGCTGACAATTTCTTCAAGAAAAAAAACCCCCGATTTTTTTCAAACCAAACGTTTGTTTTATTCAATAAAGCAAAAGCTACAAGCAGACCACTACAAGCCACACTGACTCCTCTTTCTAAGCAGCTTTCAAAACTTTCAAGTACACTTTTCAGTCACGGTACAGTCCGAAGCACGAAACAGGCTTCTGATTGGCTGCCGTGCCGAGTATGCAAATTGCCAAACGAACGTGACTAGACCGTGACTGTAAAGTGTACTTGAAAGTTTTGAAAGCTACTTAGAAAGAGGAGGCCACGTGGCTTTGAATAGACAACGCAATGCAAACATTGCATTGTGCACCATGACGACAAACGACGACTGGAGAAAGATCTTCAGCAAGGGATATTTACCATAAATTAAGCAAGGGAGCTTTTGTGGTAGGTACTTACTTAATTTAAAAAATCCTTTATACTTCGCAACAATGTTTTTTTTGCGATTCGTCATCTTTTTGGCAAGGCAACTTTCTGGCCGGGCAGGCAACTTTTCAGAGTTGTCTGCCCGGGTTTCCGCTAACTTTTTGTCATGTGTTTCAGACACTGCTTAGCATAAACAGCATTTGGGGCTCCAACATAGGTTTACAAGATGTCTTGTTTAGAATTTACTTGTGCAGTTAGTGAAGGGCGCAGCATGCCCATTCCAATATGATCTACAGGCCACTTTGGATTGCTACACTCTTGCATTGGAGCTCATTAGATAAACAAGTTGGATTTAAAGGACAACAGACACCTCCGGACAAGCTGCGTCCATAATTTGTAAAATAATTTCAAATGACTTCTACTGAGCGTATTTTACAAAGATTTAAGACTCTTCTGATTTCAGTTTGGAAACAAAAAAATCTTGTCGGTTGTCCTTTAAGGCTTCTTTTATGAAATGTGTCACAGAACTATGCCAGGCTTGACGATGTGACATAAACAGCCATCAGATTCTGACATTTTTCTCATTACAGCCTACGATCACAAATAATATTTTACACAAATGTGATTTTTAAAGCTTGGGGGGTGACACAAAATAGATCATATGCTTGTTCCGCAGCAAGCTCCCTTTGAAATTGCTGCTGCGAACTGCAAATTTCCCAATTGTGGGACGATCAAAGGCTTCCTGATTCTGATTCTGATTCTGATTCTGATTCAACAGGTGCTTTTGTAGTACAGTGATACCTTGGCTTACGAACTTAATTGGTTACCAGACAGAGTGTGTAAGGCGAAAAGTGTGTATCCCCAAAATTAATTTCCAATAGGAAACCATTAAAATGAGAATAATCCGTTCCCAGGTCTCCATAAAACATAAGTTTCTACTTTCTAATTTTCTAAGCTTTAAAACTACACAAAATATACCTTATTTTATGTATAATAAATGTGCTATGGTATTATAATTAAAGAAATAAACTGTACTATATAATAAAGGTTTTATTTACCTTTGTGATGGCCATTGATGGCTTGATGGCGTGGCCCGTTTCATCAGCATTAACTTGATGAGGAACGTAACCTTCTTTGACCATCTTGAGGAATGATCCCTTGTTGGTGCCTCCTCTGCGATAATTTTACCTTGTTCCTCATCAATTGTGTTCTGTTTAGCTGGGTTGATAGCTTTTTGCATCAAGTGTACAGATGGCTTGTGTGGGTTGTTTGTGGAGCCTGATTGATGGGATATTTTAACCTTGCCGTCTACGCTGCCTTTGAACTATCAAAGTTGAAACTCTCTCACTGTCGTCTGTCTGTCTCTTTAATGTTTACCCCCCCCCCCCCTCACTGCTGCATTCTTGACCAATCGCGTGGCTTTAACCGAACACTGGGGTTGGGGAACAGAGGACAAAAACAGTTGGCTGCCATTTTGTTGTTAGAAGAACGGCCTCGTTCGCGAACGACACATCACTCATTGCGGCAGCTCCGTGTACGAAAAAAGTTCGTATGCCAAGGTAAAATTTTCATAAATGTAACGTTCGTAAACCGAAAAGTTTGTAAGACAAGGGGTTTGTAAACCGAGGTATCACTGTAATTTTTTTTCAGGGAGCCAAGATACTGTGGTGAATTTGCACCTGAGGGTTGTATATTGCCCTGCCAAAATGTAATAAATTCTCCCAATTGCTCGGTCATCTCATGCTCCAAAATGAGCATTTTCTATGAAATTTAACAATCTCTGAGTTGTTGCATGCTGTACAGTATCTGTCGAAGGAGGCAGTGAATCTGTACTAGTGTATGGGAAATTAGCTCCAACCCCAAATTCATCTCATCTCATCTCATTTTCCGTACCGCTTATTCCTCATTAGGGTCGCGGGGGTTGCTGGAGCCTATCCCAGCCATATTCGGGCACGAGGCGGGGGACACCCTGAATTGGTTGCCAGCCAATCGCAGGGCACACAAAGACCTACAACAGTCACTCTCACACTCACACCTAGGGACAATTTGGAGTGGTCAATCTGCCTGCCATGCATGTTTTTGGAGTGTGGGAGGAAACCGGAGGACCCGGAGAAAACCCACGCGGGTCCGGGGAGAACATGCAAACTCCACACAGGGAGGCCGGACCGGGACGCGAACCGGCGACCTCTGCACTGTGAAGCCGGTGTGCTAACCACTCGACTACCGGGCCGCCCCAACCCCAAATTATTTACATCAAATATTTCATCTATGTTCATGGATTGACACTGTAAAATAATATTTTGTTGAATGTGAAGCACTATGTGAATCCTCCCTATTAAAAGTGTAATATGAGTTAAATTTACTTCCAGAGTTCACCAAAGTGCCTTACCACTTCATAATGTAAATTTCTCCACTGTGAGACTAATAAAGGCAAATCCAATCCAATCCAATCTAATATCGTTGGAAAATGAGCGTCATATTTTTTAACCATAGATATTTTGTGTCGGATGATATTCGATTGTGCAAGTGGTGTCAGTGCTGCGGTCTTCGTGATGGATGGAGGTAGCTGTGCAGCTCCTGGCAGCACCAAGCTCCTCATTAACCTATGGTAATGCTCTTGTCATCCCCAATTCAGAAAAACCTGAGTGCTATATTTGTCGCATGAGGCTCCATCCATCTCAACCGCCGTAGTTTGGAAAAATATTGCTGAGCCTACGCCAATGTTGGCCAGAGCTGTTGGTGGTGAGTGAATGCCCCCCGCCCATCCTCATCTTCTCCTCTCCTCGTGGTGATAGTATATAATAGGATCTAGCGTTCCCTGACCCACTGGGAGCCCGGCTGATTTGAGTGCTCGCTAAGGGGCTGGGGGTGGCGCTGCATTTGCACTACAAATGCGGTAGCCACTTCAAATTGGCAAGAGACGCAATCACAGTATGACTGCAGTAGTTGAGGTTATTCTCACGCCGGGCGACAGTTAAAGGACAACCTACACAATTTTTTTTTGTTTCCTAACTGACATCAAAAAAACGTTTTATAGCATCTAAAATAACCAAAACATGCAGGCTGATATTTTTAGTCAAAAGCAAAACACCAATAAAAATGAGTTAAAGTGTCCCAAAACTACTTCAAAAGTTTCAGAAGGTCCCGCCCCTTTGTTCGTGATGTTCGCAGGACGTTTTGCCTTGCTCTAGAATCAAAACAATGGCTTCAGATTTGGAGAAGATGCTGTCTTGTTACTCATCCAGTTATGAATATGATTCAAATAGTTCTGAAGAGGAAAGCATAAATGTTTGCAATCGATTAAAGAAGTCATCCCGTATCAATTCGAACCATCAGGACTCCAATGTAGCATCCCAAAAAATGCACAAGATGGCGCCCAAGCTCCGTTGGAAATGGGCTGATTTTTCTTATGGGAATTTGTGTCAACTAGTATCAAATAGTAGTCTTGGTGCAACACACAATGATTCACCATTGCGTTACTTCTGTATTTTCCTTCCAATTTTGCCATCAACATGCATCAACACAATGTTTTCAGACCAAACAAAGTACCCAAAATGCATTGTGTGTCGCTTTCTCGGTCAGGGGCGTTCCAGACGTGACGTCACGTCAGGCATCGTCATCAACTCAAAAACAAGACTTCCTGAATATTCAGTACGAGTCTTAAAATGTAAAATATAGCTATATGCGGTGGAATCTTTGTCACTTTTTTGTTTTTTAACTGACATCAGAAAAATGTTTTATAGCATCTAAAATACCCAAAACACGCAGAATGATATTTTTAGTCAAATGCAAAACACCAATAAAAATGACTTAAAGTGTCCAAAATCTGCAAAAAATTGAGCTGCGAATTGGGCATTTTCAGAAAGTCCCGCCCCCAGTTCGTGACGTCACGCCAAGACGTCTTGCATTGCTAGTGAATCAAAACAATGGCCTCAGATTCGGAGAATATGCCTTCTTGTTACACATCCAGTTATGAATATGATTCAAATAGTTCTGAAGAGGAAAGCATACATGTTTGCAATCGATTAAATAATTTATTTGTGCCATTTTGAGACAACATTGTGGGGGAAATCTCTCACCCAAAAAAAGAGGCACAAAATGGCGACCTCCTATGGCCACCTCCGTTTCCACAGGCTGATGAATTCCTTATCTGGCGCTTGGACGCCCTCTTCTGGCCTACTGGCGGCTTTTGGGTGCAACACGAGGTCCCCAGACCAAACAAGTACAGTAAAATACATTGACGTGATGGAAGGACCGCTACAATGCGTCTTTTTTATTGTTATGGGGCGGTCCTTTAGTGACGTCACGTACGGACTCGTCATCAACTCAAAAACAAGACTTCCTGAATATTCAGCGCGAGTCTTAAAACGGAAAATATAGCTATATGCGATGGAGTCTTTGTAAAATACACTCAGTATAAGTCATTTGAAGCCATTTTACAAATTATGGACACAACTTGTCCGGAGACGTCGGTTGTCCTTTCAGTACCTGTGGCTGATGCGTTAACATGAATTTATGCCTTCCCAGAATGTATGCATTCTTCAGCGGATGTCTTCTTTACCTTCGCTCAATTCTTCTGCTCTCCATCAAGACTGCGAGTCATTTATTTATCTTTGCCCTTTCAGTGCCAGGAACGTACCAGAGAGCTTGGGGGAACTTTCGGAAGTCTGTCTGGAGCCACGAGGGAGGCTTTGTGAAGAGATGGTAAATCAGTCTGGGGATCTTGCGTTTGAAGCAGAAGGACACAACGTCTGTGGTACTTTTGCGGTTGTTTAGTTTGGAGCTTTAGAAGTAGCTGCTGTTATTCAATCTGTCAGATGCTTGAGAGATGGGAGGCGCTGAGCCGCTCTCATCTGACGCTGAGCAGCCTTGGAATTTGCATTTTCCAGTGTTGGCAGCACTTGATCATGATTAAAGATTGAGCATGCCTGACTCTTCACTCACTTTCATCCCGTGGCGCAGCACTCTCTCTGAGGACAATCAAATCTGACTGTCTTCAGGTCTGTGGAAAATCATAACTGTTTGTTTCAGTTAAGTAGCAGCTGCTCTTGTTCAGGAAACATAAAAATAAGGGAGGCAGTCTACACATGGATGGAACCGGACCTTCCTGTTTCATGAACTGCTTCCCTAGAGGACCTTATCAAAAGATATTGGTGACTGGTGGAGCGTGGACATGTCTTTGTTCCTGCAGCGGAAAAAGCTGCAGCATATTTTGACCACGCACACTTCCCGATTATTGACTCTGGGATCATTAAACTTGAGTAGTTGCTGATACATCATTTATATTTTCTCTTCTCAGCTCTCCTTCACCTACCAAACCTGTGAATTCAGAAATAAACCATGTAAAACAAGTTAATATGACAGCCTACTTGCCTTCAGAGCAAGTGGCTCTGTAGAGCCAAAAGCATTAAATCATTCATTATGTAACATCTCAATGTAGATTCCAAGCCGTCCAGCTCAGTGTCCAATTGATGTCTATTTTTATGACATTTCATAATATAAGCAACTTTTACTTCATTTTGATGCTTTTATGGCAGAAAGAATGCACCTTAACAGTTAAAACCACTGTCGTAGTGGTGACAATCTAAACTTTGAAAGGAAAATAACAAAGCGTCTTTGATTTCCATTTAGGTCTCTTCCTGAGGAAGCAATCTAACACAAATTTGTTTGAAATTTGTCACACATCTTTTGCAAGGACTCTCCCCTTTCTGCTCCGACTGGACTGAAAGTAGTCAGTAATTCTTTGATGAGGGAGACTCATTTTTGCCATCAATGCTTCACAGTAGAGACATAAAGCAGTGTTCGAAATAACGTATGCCAGGAGGCCCGGGGCGTACAACTATTACGTCGGGCGTACAGCTTTCAAAACTTCTTCAAGAAAAAAAAGAGATTATTTTCAAATCAAACATTTGTTTTATTCAATAAAGCAAAAGCTACACACAAACCGCTACAAGACACTGGACTCCTCTTTCTAAGCGTCTTTCAAAACTCTCAAGTCCACTTTACAATCACGGTATAGTCCGAAGCACGAAACAGGCTTCTGATTGGCTGCCGTGCCGAGTATGTAAATTGTGAAACGAACGTTCCGTGCTTCGGACTATACCGTGACTGTAAGGTGGACTTGAGAGTTTTGAAAGGGGCCTAGAAAGAGGAGTCCACGTGGCTTTTAGCAGACAACGCAACGCAACGCAACGCAAACATTGCATTGTGCACCATGACGACAAATGACAACTGGAGCAAAATCTTCAGCAAGGGATATTTACCATAAAATAAGCAAGGGAGCATTTGTGGTAGTTACTTCCATAATTAAAAAAAATCCATTATACTTGGCAACAATGTTTTTTGTTTTTGCGATTAGTCATCTTATTGTTTCAAGTTGTGAAAAAATTGGGCAGGCAACTTTATGGCCGGGCAGGCAACTTTTCAGAGTTGTCTGCCCTGGTGTCCACTAACTTTTTGTCATGAGTTTCAGACACTGCATAAAGGCAAGAGAAGACTTCCTCCAGCAGGTCTCGAAAGCTGGATCTTTTTTTAAACTCCTCAAAGTAATGAGGGCAGAGTGGACATCTGTAACATGGCTGTTTTTCACGTGTGACCGTGCAGACTAATGTTAAAAACAGAAGTGTCGTAGAACAGAGTGTCGTAGAACCAATCAGCCCCTTTCGGTGAAAGGAACCGAATGTTCATTTGTGAGCGTAATAAAAAAAAGCACAATTGGGTGATAGCAGAGCGGATGGCCTTCCTTGGAATATTCTCAGGTGCTGATTAGAAGAGCCATGTTAATGAGAATCATTGACAGCCTAATGCGAAGAACAGTGTGCCCCCCTCCGGGCCTGTCTGCACTCTTCATCTTTGTCAGCCCCTTTCTCACATAAGTCGCTGGGTTTTACGCTCCAGCAATCTGGCCTTTATCGTCCAATAAATCACATGTACTGATATTTAACATCTGAACCGAGAGACCCCAACCACAAGGGAAAAGGAACAGGTGAAACTTTGAGCGATACAGCTTGCCAAGAGAAACGTGTGAATCAGTGAAAAAAAATATTCACCCTGTTTTACGACAGCTGAGTGGGTTTTTCAATCATACTGTGACTGCTCTTCATCCTGTTTTGTCCATAGTGGACTGAAATGCAATTGCCATTGGGAATATGATGGAAAAGTAGGATACCATTCGACACCTTCATTAAAAGATCATGAAAACTTTGGTCAAAATTATGATGCTATCAGGCCAAAGTGGTGATCATGTCACAAGACCGAACCAAAAAAAACAGCTAAACTGTGATCTGTGCAACTCATGCGAGAGTGCAGTTTGACATGAATTTCAGTTGACAGGAGATGGCAATGTATACATGAGAGCCTCATAAAATGAATTGCAGCGGATGGAGTATTCTGCTAAATGGATTTTCTACAAATGTATTATGAATCAAAATACCATATTTAAAAGTTTACAAAGAGAACCCCTCCCACCCCCCAGTTCCTTTTGAATGCTCCCGGGTCCTTCAACTTCTGCATTGATGTACCGTATTTTTTGCACTATAAGGCACACCTAAAAGCCTTCAATTTTTTCTAAAGATGACCATGCGCCTTATAATCCGGTGCGCTACTATTGTAGTGCCTTATAATGCGGTGCGCCTTATACGTATATGGAAAACGTTGTAAAATATATCATTCATTGAAGGTGCGCCTTATAATGCGGAAAATACGCTACCCTAAAATCTCAATCATGATCTGAATAGCGGTTGACTTTACATATCTGGAATCCATCTTTTTTATGTCATATATTAATCCAGAAATCGAGCCTTTGCTGACTTTGATCAGAAAGGATAAAAAAAAATATGACCAAATGTTTTAATGTTGTCTTTATTTGTGTACCGTGCACTGTGCCAGATGATGCCTGATGATGGTTTGCTTAACGAAAAAGCGTCAGCCATATAGATGTCATCATGAGACGGTTCCATTATACCTGTGTCCAAATCTGTGTTCAATCATGTGGTAAAATTCCTGAAGAGCCATCAGTGTGAAGAGAAAAGGGAGCCCAAATGTCAGACTGTAAAGTGACGAGGATATGGTGCTTGAACAGCTGCCGTGTTCGATACCCGGTGAGGGGCAACCCAGTTTATCTGACAGGTGTCAGTTTCAGAGTCATGGGTGTAATGTCTCCCGGTTCAAAAATTGAGGGAGATCCTTTTCTTAGAACATCTCTGGATCTGCTTTCTACGTAGGCAAAGGATAGAAAACAAGATATTCTAAGCATAACAAAATAAAATGTCAACCGTATACTGTGCAAATGTAAATTTGCAAAACCGTTTCATGAAAAACTCAACATAGTGCAAGTATCAAGAAAGGCATATTAATATATTGCATCAACGCTCTCACCGCCACGGCCCGGTTTCGATACCCGGTCAGGGAAGCCCAGCATACCTGACCAGCATCAGTTTCAGAGGCATTGGTGCAATGTCACCCGCTTCAAAAATCGGGGGGGCGAGGCATCACATGCTTTTGTCAACTGCAAGACTTGATTTCACGAGGCATTGACGACGATACAGCAAAAGCCTGACCAAGAAACAGTTTCAAGCCAATCCAGTACCTAGTGGTCGAGTGGTGAGGATTTGGCGCTCGCACCGACATGCCTGGGTTCGATTCCTGGTCAGGGAAATACTGCTTAAAAGGGCGAACAGTCATGACATGATTTTGTGAACGACAAGAATTAATTTCACGAGGCATTGACGACAATACAGCAAAAGATTGACCAACAGACAGTTTCAAACCATGTGCGTCCCTGGTGGTCTTGTGGCCAGGAGTTGGTATTCTCACTGCCATGGTCCGGGTTCAATTCTCGGTCAGGGAGTCCGAGCTTACCGGACCCATGTCAGTTTCAGAGGCATTGGTGGAGTGTCACCGCCTTCGAAAATGAAGGTGGAACAGGCGGGACATGTTTTTGTGAACGACAAGAGTTCATTTCACGAGGCATTGACAACAATACAGCAAAAGATTGACTAAGAGACAGTTTCAAACAGACTCAGCCCCTGGTGGTCTAGTGGCTAGGATTTGGCCCTCTCACCGCCACTGCCCGCTTTTGATTCCCAAGCAGGGAAAAGCAAGCTCAAAGAATGGCATTGGTTTGATACACAAACGATCGACTTTGATGCAATGCCACCCTTTTAAAAAATTGAGGGATAAACAGATTTCGACAACAAACTGTCCCTGGTGCTCTAGTGGCTAGCATTTGGCGAACTCACTGCTTCCCGGTCAGGTAAAAAAAGTTCTATGAATGGCATCTGTTTTTTTACACAACACAGTCCCTGCCGTATGATTGGGATTGGTTTGGTACACATACCATTGACTTTGAAGCAATGCCACCCTCTTAAAAAAGCAAGGGACATTGGTGCGA
This sequence comes from Hippocampus bargibanti, assembly GCF_051943395.1. Classification (NCBI taxonomy): domain Eukaryota; kingdom Metazoa; phylum Chordata; class Actinopteri; order Syngnathiformes; family Syngnathidae; genus Hippocampus; species Hippocampus bargibanti. The sequence continues at coordinate 11,876,531 of NC_142738.1, read as the reverse complement.
TGTCATCTCCTTAAAGAATTTGGGGGGACCAGGCCTCACAAGCTTTTGTGAACGGCAAGAGTGATTTCACGAGGCATTGACGACAATACAGCAAAAGATTGACCAAGAGACAGTTTCAAGCCAACTCAGTCCCTGGTGGTCTCGTAGTAGATAGGATTTGACACTCTCTCCTCAACGGCCCGTGTTCGATTCCCAGTCAGAGGAAAGCAATTTCTGTGAATGGCATCTGTTTTGTACACAAGCCATTGACGTTGAGGCAATGCCATCCCCTTCAGAAATCAAGGGATAAACAGATTTCAACAACAAGCTGTCCCTGATGGTCTAGTGGCTAGGATTTGGCGCTCTCACCGCCACGGCCTGGGTTCGATTCCCAGTCAGGGAAACCCAGTATACCTGACCTGTGTCAGTTTCAGAGGCATCGGTGCACTGTCACCCCCATAAAGAATTGACGGGGACCATGCATCGCGTGCGTTTGTGAACGGCAAGAGTGATTTCACGAGGCATTGACGACAATACAGCAAAAGATTGACCAAGAGACATTTTCTAACCAACTTAGTCGCTGGTGGTCTAGTGGCTACGATTTGGCGCTCTCACCGCCACGGCCCGGGTTCGATTCCCGGTCAGGGAAACCCAGTATACCTGACCTGTGTCAGTTTCAGAGGCATCGGTGCACTATCACCCCCTTGAAAAATTGACGGCAACAAGGCATGGCATGCTTTTGTGAACGGCAAGAGTGATTTTACGAGGCATTGACGACAATACAGCAAAAGATTGACCAAGAGACAGTTTCAAGCCAACTCAGTCCCTGGTGGTCTCGTAGTAGATAGGATTTGACACTCTCTCCTCAACGGCCCGTGTTCGATTCCCAGTCAGAGGAAAGCAATTTCTGTGAATGGCATCTGTTTTGTACACAAGCAATTGACGTTGAGGCAATGCCATCCCCTTCAGAAATCAAGGGATAAACAGATTTCAACAACACGCTGTCCCTGATGGTCTAGTGGCTAGAATTTGGCGCTCTCACCGCCACGGCCCGGGTTCGATTCCCGGTCAGGGAAACCCAGTATACCTGACCTTTGTAAGTTTCTGGGGTATTGGTGCACTGTCACCCCCTTAAGGAATTGACGGGCACCATGCATCGCATGCTTTTGTGAACGGCAAGAGTGATTTCACGAGGCATTGACGACAATACAGCAAAAGATTGACCAAGAGACATTTTCTAACCAACTTAGTCGCTGGTGGTCTAGTGGCTACGATTTGGCGCTCTCACCGCCATGGCCCTCATTCGAATCCCGGTGAGGAATATGCAAGCTCAGTGATTGGGATTTGTTTGGTACACAAGCGATCGACTTTGATGCAATGCCACCCTCTTAAAAAAATTTAGGGATAAACAGATTTCAGCAACACACTGTCCCTGGTGGTCTGGTGGGTAGCATTTGGCGCTCTCACCCCCCCCCCCCCCCCCCCCTGGGTTCGATTCCTCGTCAGGGGAAAGCACGTTCTGTGAATGGCATCTGTTTTGTACACAAGCTATTGACTTTCACGCGATGCCGCCCCTTAAAAAAATGACGGGACCGCAGTCCATCCCAGGCGGTCTCGTGGCTATCATTTTTACGCTTGATTCCCAGTCAAGGAAACCCGGCTAACCTAAGAAGCGTAACTTTCAGAGGCGCTGGTGCAATATCCCCCACTCAAAAATTGAGGGACAAACTTTTCTTAGAACATCTCTGTATCTCTTTGTCAATTAGCCAGGACTTTGTGCTATTACTACTCTTACCAGTGTTCTCTTCTTTTCAGGCAAGACATGTTTTTGTGAATGGCAAGAGTTGATTTCACGAAGCATTGACGACAATACCGCAAAAGAACCAACACAGCCCCTACCGTATGATTGGGATTGGTTTGGTACACATACCATTGACTTTGAAACCCCCTTAAAAAAGCAAGGGACAAACAGATTTCAACATCACAGTGTCCCTGGTGGTCTAGTGGCTAGGATTTGGTGCTCTCACCGCCATGGCCCGGGTTCGATTCCCGGTCAGGGAAACCCAGTATACCTGACCTGTGTCAGTTTCAGAGGCATCGGTGCACTGTCACCCCCATACAGAATTGACGGGCACCATGCATCGCGTGCTTTTGTGAACGGCAAGAGTGATTTCACGAGGCATTGACGACAATACAGCAAAAGATTGACCAAGAGACATTTTCTAACCAACTTAGTCGCTGGTGGTCTAGTGGCTACGATTTGGCGCTCTCACCGCCACGGCCCGGGTTCGATTCCCGGTCAGGGAAACCCAGTATACCTGACCTGTGTCAGTTTCAGAGGCATTGGTGCACTATCACCCCCTTGAAAAATTGACGGCAACAAGGCATGGCATGCTTTCGTGAACGGCAAGAGTGATTTTACGAGGCATTGACGACAATACAGCAAAAGATTGACCAAGAGACAGTTTCAAGCCAACTCAGTCCCTGGTGGTCTCGTAGTAGATAGGATTTGACACTCTCTCCTCAACGGCCCGTGTTCGATTCCCAGTCAGAGGAAAGCAATTTCTGTGAATGGCATCTGTTTTGTACACAAGCCATTGACGTTGAGGCAATGCCATCCCCTTCAGAAATCAAGGGATAAACAGATTGCAACAACACGCTGTCCCTGATGGTCTAGTGGCTAGAATTTGGCGCTCTCACCGCCACGGCCCGGGTTCGATTCCCGGTCAGGGAAACCCAGTATACCTGACCTTTGTAAGTTTCTGGGGTATTGGTGCACTGTCACCCCCTTAAGGAATTGACGGGCACCATGCATCGCATGCTTTTGTGAACGGCAAGAGTGATTTCACGAGGCATTGACGACAATACAGCAAAAGATTGACCAAGAGACATTTTCTAACCAACTTTGTCGCTGGTGGTCTAGTGGCTACGATTTGGCGCTCTCACCGCCATGGCCGGGGTTCGATTCCCGGTCAGGGAAACCCAGTATACCTGACCTGTGTCAGTTTCAGAGGCATTGGTGCACTATCACCCCCTTGAAAAATTGACGGCAACAAGGCATGGCATGCTTTCGTGAACGGCAAGAGTGATTTTACGAGGCATTGACGACAATACAGCAAAAGATTGACCAAGAGACAGTTTCAAGCCAACTCAGTCCCTGGTGGTCTCGTAGTAGATAGGATTTGACACTCTCTCCTCAACGGCCCGTGTTCGATTCCCAGTCAGAGGAAAGCAATTTCTGTGAATGGCATCTGTTTTGTACACAAGCCATTGACGTTGAGGCAATGCCATCCCCTTCAGAAATCAAGGGATAAACAGATTTCAACAACACGCTGTCCCTGATGGTCTAGTGGCTAGAATTTGGCGCTCTCACCGCCACGGCCCGGGTTCGATTCCCGGTCAGGGAAACCCAGTATACCTGACCTTTGTAAGTTTCTGGGGTATTGGTGCACTGTCACCCCCTTAAGGAATTGACGGGCACCATGCATCGCATGCTTTTGTGAACGGCAAGAGTGATTTCACGAGGCATTGACGACAATACAGCAAAAGATTGACCAAGAGTTTCTGGTCTAGGGTATTGGTCACCGCCACTGTTCGATTCCCGGTCAGGGAAACCCAGTATACCTGACCTGGAATCGGTGCACTGGAATTGACACCATGCATCGCATGCTTTTGTGAACGGCAAGAGTGATTTCACGAGGCATTGACGACAATACAGCAAAAGATTGACCAAGAGACATTTTCTAACCAACTTAGTCGCTGGTGGTCTAGTGGCTACGATTTGGCGCTCTCACCGCCATGGCCCTCATTCGAATCCCGGTGAGGAATATGCAAGCTCAGTGATTGGGATTTGTTTGGTACACAAGCGATCGACTTTGATGCAATGCCACCCTCTTAAAAAAATTTAGGGATAAACAGATTTCAGCAACACACTGTCCCTGGTGGTCTGGTGGGTAGCATTTGGCGCTCTCACCCCCCCCCCCTGGGTTCGATTCCTCGTCAGGGGAAAGCACGTTCTGTGAATGGCATCTGTTTTGTACACAAGCTATTGACTTTACGCGATGCCGCCCCTTAAAAAAATGACGGGAACGCAGTCCGTCCCAGGCGGTCTCGTGGCTATCATTTAGCGCTTGATTCCCAGTCAAGGAAACCCGGCTAACCTAAGAAGCATAACTTTCAGAGGCGCTGGTGCAATATCCCCCACTCAAAAATTGAGGGACAAACTTTTCTTAGAACATCTCTGTATCTCTTTGTCAATTAGCCAGGACTTTGTGCTATTACTACTCTTACCAGTGTTCTCTTCTTTTCAGGCAAGACATGTTTTTGTGAATGGCAAGAGTTGATTTCACGAAGCATTGACGACAATACCGCAAAAGAACCAACACAGCCCCTACCGTATGATTGGGATTGGTTTGGTACACATACCATTGACTTTGAAACCCCCTTAAAAAAGCAAGGGACAAACAGATTTCAACATCACAGTGTCCCTGGTGGTCTAGTGGCTAGGATTTGGTGCTCTCACCGCCATGGCCCGGGTTCGATTCCCGGTCAGGGAAACCCAGTAAACCTGACCTGTGTCAGTTTCAGAGGCATCGGTGCACTGTCACCCCCATACAGAATTGACGGGCACCATGCATCGCGTGCTTTTGTGAACGGCAAGAGTGATTTCACGAGGCATTGACGACAATACAGCAAAAGATTGACCAAGAGACATTTTCTAACCAACTTAGTCGCTGGTGGTCTAGTGGCTACGATTTGGCGCTCTCACCGCCACGGCCCGGGTTCGATTCCCGGTCAGGGAAACCCAGTATACCTGACCTGTGTCAGTTTCAGAGGCATTGGTGCACTATCACCCCCTTGAAAAATTGACGGCAACAAGGCATGGCATGCTTTCGTGAACGGCAAGAGTGATTTTACGAGGCATTGACGACAATACAGCAAAAGATTGACCAAGAGACAGTTTCAAGCCAACTCAGTCCCTGGTGGTCTCGTAGTAGATAGGATTTGACACTCTCTCCTCAACGGCCCGTGTTCGATTCCCAGTCAGAGACATGTTTTTGTGAAAGCAATTTCTGTGAATGGCATCTGTTTTGTACACAAGCCATTGACGTTGAGGCAATGCCATCCCCTTCAAAAATCAAGGGATAAACAGATTGCAACAACACGCTGTCCCTGATGGTCTAGTGGCTAGAATTTGGCGCTCTCACCGCCACGGCCCGGGTTCGATTCCCGGTCAGGGAAACCCAGTATACCTGACCTTTGTAAGTTTCTGGGGTATTGGTGCACTGTCACCCCCTTAAGGAATTGACGGGCACCATGCATCGCATGCTTTTGTGAACGGCAAGAGTGATTTCACGAGGCATTGACGACAATACAGCAAAAGATTGACCAAGAGACATTTTCTAACCAACTTTGTCGCTGGTGGTCTAGTGGCTACGATTTGGCGCTCTCACCGCCATGGCCGGGGTTCGATTCCCGGTCAGGGAAACCCAGTATACCTGACCTGTTTCAGAGGCATCGGTGCACTGTCACCCCCATAAAGAATTGACGGGGACCATGCATCGCATGCTTTTGTGAACGGCAAGAGTGATTTCACGAGGCATTGACGACAATACAGCAAAAGATTGACCAAGAGACATTTTCGAACCAACTTTGTCGCTGGTGGTCTAGTGGCTACGATTTGGCGCTCTCACCGCCATGGCCCTCATTCGAATCCCGGTGAGGAATATGCAAGCTCAGTGATTGGGATTTGTTTGGTACACAAGCGATCGACTTTGATGCAATGCCACCCTCTTAAAAAAATTTAGGGATAAACAGATTTCAGCAACACACTGTCCCTGGTGGTCTGGTGGGTAGCATTTGGCGCTCTCACCGCCCCCCCCCCCCCCTGGGTTCGATTCCTCATCAGGGGAAAGCACGTTCTGTGAATGGCATCTGTTTTGTACACAAGCTATTGACTTTCACGCGATGCCGCCCCTTAAAAAAATGACGGGAACGCAGTCCATCCCAGGCGGTCTCGTGGCTATCATTTTCTAACCAATTTAGTCGCTGGTGGTCTAGTGGCTACGATTTGGCGCTCTCACCGCCATGGCCCTCATTCGAATCCCGGTGAGGAATATGCAATTTCTGTGAATGGCATATGTTTTGTACACAAGCCATTGACCTTGAGGCAATGCCATCCCCTTTAGAAATCAAGGGATAAACAGATTTCAACAACACACTGTCCCTGATGGTCTAGTGGCTAAGATTTGGCGCTCTCACCCCCACGGCCTGGGTTTGATTCCCGGTCAGGGAAACCCAGCATACCGAACCTGTGTTAGTTTTAGAGGCATTGGTGCGATGTCATCTCCTTAAAGAATTTGGGGGGACCAGGCCTCACAAGCTTTTGTGAACGGCAAGAGTGATTTCACGAGACATTGACGACAATACAGCAAAAAATTTACCAAGAGACATTCTCTCACCGACTCAGTCCCTGGTGGTCTAGTGGCTAGGATTTGGCATTTTCACCGCCCTGTATCTGTTTTGTACACAAGCCATTGACCTTGATGCAATGCCACCCCTGAAAAAAACGACGGGGACATGGTTTTAGGCAGCAGTCTGTCCCTGACGGTCTCGTGGCTATCTTTCGGCACTCTTTCTGCTGCGGTCTGCGTTTGATTCCCGGTCAGGGAAACCCGGCTTACCTAAGAAATGTCAGTTTCTGAGGCCCTGGTGCAATGTCCCCCCCGCTCAAAAAATGAGGGAGAGTTTCTTAGAACATCCCTGTATCTGTTTCTCAAGTAGCCAGGACGTGGTGCTATCACTACCCTTACCAGTGTTCTCTTATTTTAAGGCAAAACATGTTTTTGTGAATGGCAAGAGTTGATTTCACAAGGCATTGACGACAATACCGCAAAAAAATTGACCAAGAGACAGTTTCAAACCAACACAGTCCCTGGTGGTGTAGCGGCTTGGCTTTTGCTCTCTCACCGCCACGCCTGGGTTTGATTCCCGGTCAGGGAGAAGCATGTTCTGTGAATTTCATTGGTTTGGTACAAAAGCCATTGACTTAAACGCAATGCCACCCCTTAAAAAAATGAGGGGATGCAAATGAGGGCAGCTTCTTCCACCTCGCCATTAACTCTCTAAACAGTAAGTCATATATAACTGTAGAGTGCTTCTTTGTAATTTTGCACAACCCTGTGGAACTGCATCCTATTATAATCATTGTAGCTCCAGCTATGTAGTCATTTGAACCACTGTCTGCTTGATACTTTGCACATTGTCTCACAGTTGTTCCAGAGAAGCACCACTTCATTAAGGAATTTGATTAGATTAGATTAAATTAGATTCACCTTTATTAGTGTCCTCCAGATTTATTTGTCATGTCTTTTTGATGATGATACTAGTGCAGTGTGATCTACCGGAGACAAATTCCTTGTGTGTTCTACATACTTGGCCAATAAAGATGATTCTGAATCACTTTGTGACAATGAAATCACTTTGTGATTTAATACTTCTGCCATTTGACTCTATAGCTGGATCCTTGAATGCCTCGATTCCAGACAGATATCTCTTTTGGGAAGTGACCAGTTTTTGAGAATGATATTTAGTGTGGTTGTTCCTTCTTTCACAAGCACGGTGTGCTTCAGTCATTACGACAATGATTGACACCTGTCATCGGTCTTCTTAGTGCAAATGGGCATGTTAGAATGTGGTTCAACTCATCAGGAAAAGCTGGAATCACGCACACAGACACACAATGGTGGGCCTTCTTGTTAAAAGCAAGAGCAGCCAGTGCAGGAGTCCTGTATTGTTTATGCCTCATCTGGTTTAGATTAGAGCTCGTCTGTTGGCTGCACTCTGCCATCACAATCTGGCCGCGGAGGAGATAGAGGCATTAAGAGATGAAGCGCGGTGTGAGTGGTGGCGGGCAGCTCAGGGGACAAGGAAGAGGGTGAGGAGGTATATGAAACAATAATAGCAGTCATGACTGGGGCAAAACAGCTTTTTGGATTTGTGTGAGTCTCTGTCATCCCCGATGGGTGAAGCCTTTAGATAGGCCTAATGAAACAAAGCAGGGTGAAAAAGCTGCACATGCATGGCAGCACATGCTTGAAAGTGAGCCAAATACAGCTGCTTACCCCCGGATGACAGAGAGTGCATGTCTGGAACGAGGCGACCACATTCACTCGGCTCCCTTGTCTCCATTAAAGCACTGAACACGGACCCTCAACTCCCTGAGTCATTCAAAGTTATACAGTCTTAACTTTTCAAAAGGGTGACTAAATGTTTTCTTTTTCTTTAGATGTGATAAAATTTGGTGATCCATACAGAGCTTGAAAGCGGGGTTGTATTAACCTGAGGGCTTTTCATTATTTCAGTCAATCGGTTTTCCTCAATTGCGATCTCCATTTAAGGTCTTTCTGAATATTCCAACCACATGGTCATTGGTTGAACAGTAGTAGAGTTGAAATGTATAACGTTAACTTATTTGGCAGTAAAAAGCGATCTTTGCTGTGACGGCAAATTTTGAAAACCCTTTGTACAGAAGTGTTTCATTCATGCATGTATGTCCTCTCATAAATTCCTTACAATGTGTTTGACTTCATACAGGCTTTTAGATGGTGTGCTGAGTCGTGGGATTTGGAATGTTGTTCAGGAGGGGCTTCTGTGCAGACAGTCTTTCTGGGTCATTCCGACTTGATGCCCATCATTAATAACAGTAAGTGGCATGTGTGTGAATAAATGTGGATGCCTGGATTTCAATGCCTTCTTGCCCAGAGGCATGGGTACTGTAAATGACCCCTCCCCCTCCCCCATACCCTCAACTGTCTGCCTTCATTCATCCTTGTGTCTGTGTTTTTGATATTTTTAGGGATATCAGAGGCATTGCTTACATGTTCAGTGCTTGTATGTGTGTCTCCCAGTGTCAAACTGTGGCCAACACTCTAAATTGTTTGTGGTGTGAATGTGACCACGGAAGGTTGTTTTTCTATGTATGCCCTGTGATTGGCTGGCAACCAGTTCAAGGTGTCAACCCCCTCCACCCTCCACTCCCATTCCCTCGAAGACAGCTGGGATCGGCTGGGCCGCAACCCTTTGTTGATAAGGCGGATAAGAAAATGGATGGCTGGACATTGAAGCCAAAGTTAGCAAGCACTGAAGCAATAATGGCCATACACCAGAACTTTCAGCAAGCTCCATCTTTCCATCCATCCAAATAAGGATGTCTCCTTATCTGGATTGAACACCCTGTAGTTCCTTGACATGCTTCATTTGCTTCTTGTACCTTCGTTCACTCCCACATCAGTGCGAGCGCTTCCAGAGGCAATATTATCATGTCAAACGTCTGTCCTATGTGCGCCAGTTTTTGTCTTTTTGACAGCAAGGGGATCAAATGTGTGTGTGTTTGGAGAGGGTGCAGGTGGTGGGGTGGTGCTGAGCTTCTCGGGTCCATTGCTAAATTCTGTTGTCATGACGACAGAAAGGATGCTGCAGTTGGAGTGCATCTCCTTGGAAAATAAGAGCAAGCAGAGCATTATGCATTCGCCTCTTTACTATTAATGAGCATCAATATTTATAAGAGATTCATGCTGGAGGACCCACCGGTGACCCACGGTGAGCAGAGACATTAGCTGAGTCTTCTGTACATTTTTGTCATTGTGTGCATGATGCCTTTTTGGAGCACAGCTGCATTATTGCAGGATTCACTATTGTACGAGACAGCAATAGGTGCTTTAACTAGCTGCGGAACTGGACGGTCTCATGAAAAAGAAAAAGTTACCCTTTGGGGAAAACATCTTTTTGTTTTTATACAGTGGAAATTTACAAGCAGCTGTTCTGGTCTTCTTTTACCACATGTATTGCTTTGTGCAATCCCATTTGTGTGTGTAACACATTATACTTAAATTTATCATGGATTATTTCTTACCATTGACTCATCCTTTTGTGTATGAGCTGCATTTGATTTTTTTAAACAAAAGCCAATTGCAGATAATTTCTTGTGGCTGAGTTTGTTATTTTAGTTATAAAAAAATCCAGTTTAAGTGGCATTGTTGGTTAATATCTAGATTTAAAACCTTTTTTAGCAATGATTGATGATTGTCTGTTTTTTGCGATCATTGTGAAGTACAGACGCTCCCCAACTAATGAACATTTGAGTTACGAACAAAGGTACATACAAACATTTTTGAGTATGTCAAAAAATGTTTGGACAGAGATGCTGTAAGTTCGATTTTGTATTGCCAGTGTCTGAAACTCATGACAAAAAGTCACCCAGGTGGACAACTCTAAAAAGTTGCCTGCCCGGCCATAAAGTTGTCTGCCCTTGAAAGAAAATAAGACGACTAATCGAGAAAAAAAAAAATTGTTGCAACGTATAAAGGATTTTTTTAAATTAAGGAAGTACCCACCACAAATGCTCCCTTGCTTAATTTATGGTAAATATCCCTTGCTGAAGATTTTGCTCCAGTTGTCGTTTGTCGTCATGGTGCACAATGCAATGTTTGCGTTGCGTTGTCTGCTCAAAGCCACGTGGCCTCCTCTTTCTAAGCGGCTTTCAAAACTCTCAAGTACACTTTTCAGTCACGGTATAGTCCGAAGCACGAAACAGGCTTCTGATTGGCTACCGTGCCAAGTATGCAAATTGCCAAACGAACATAGCAATTTGCATACTCGGCACGGGCAGCCAATCAGAAGCTTGTTTCGTGCTTCGGACTGTGCCGTGACTGAAAAGTGTACTTGAAAGTTTTGAAAGTCGCTTAGAAAGAGGAGTCCACATGGATTGTAGCGGTTAGCTTGTAGCTTTTGCTTCATTGAATACAAAAAAATGTTTTATTTGAAAACAAATGTTTTGTTTTTTTTTTGTTTTCTTGAAGAAGTTGTCGGCCACCTGGGCCGACAAGACGTTTTGAAAGTTGTATGCCCGACGTAAAAGTTGTATGCCCCGGGCCTCTGGGTAGACGTTATTTCAAACACTGGTATTGCGCGCCTTTTTCCGGCCCAGCTCGCTTACGATTGGCTGCGTAGTGTATGTGGCGGGGAGGAAATCGCTCTTCCCGGTTGGCGCTGGCACGTAATTCAATAGTCCCGTGCAAATATCTGACTTTCTTACGTACATAGAATTAAAAATAACGATAGGATTTCGATATATGCTATTTTTAAAAATGTCTGTTTTTTATTTTGTAAATTATTTTGTACTCTTGAGAGTAACGGTGCGGCTAATAGAATTAAAAACCGGTCCGGAACCAAATTTGGACTGTTAGAGCGTCTGTGTTTTAGACTTCTCCGTTCATTGTTTGACTTAAACATACATTCCATACAAAATAGAGCACTGAAGCAACTTACCAACAAATTCACCTTACGAACGACCACTCTGAACGTATCTCGTTCGTAAGGTGAGGAGCATCTGTAATTTAATACTCTCATCCGATTTTTGATGACTTTACCGTGCTCTGAAGCAAAAATTTGAATCTTACCATCCAATTATTGTACTTTAGTAGTAAGGTTTAGTAAGTAAGGTTTTCCAAGTTACGGCTAACATTGATTTCTGTTATCTTAAAATTGTAGATCTGTCTTTTTTTACGAATGCGGTGCAGAAACATAAAGAGAAGGCAGAGCAATTTGTTTGACTTGTTTTTTTTTTCTGGGCTTTTAACTTTTGACTATTGGGCTCCAAGATCATGTTGAAACTTGAGTGTGATGTTTAACTTCTTTGTTTTATTCTCCCCCTGTCGACATTAGTCTTTGCCATGTTGTTCTCTCTGCTCGCTGCTATCTTGAATGCCTAACATAATTATTTCTGCTAAAAGTGTAAAATAGGAGTGCCTTCGTTTCCCGAGGGCTTCCCACTAGAGAAGATTAAATCATAAATAAAGCTTCTGGAGTCTGCAAGGAGTGAGAAGGGAAAAAAAGGCTTTTTTTCCCCATACTTGATTTGCATACTTTCTCCATCCTTCCTTTAGTTTTTTTTTTCCTTTTTTCGCAAGTGTTATTCACTTCCCCTGGCTGCCTCACAATCCATCCATAACCAGAATGGCTCATTTAAATGGTTTGATAATCTTTTTGTGTTGTGAATTGACCATTAGATAGATAAAGGTTTTCAGGGAGTGAGATGAATTCAATATGGCCTGTATACCTCCGCGTGCTCAGAAATGGAGTTTTCCCTTTCAAAATAAAGCATTTAAGAGGAAATATTGCCACGCTAAAAGCAAATCATTAGCTGCTTTGAGTATCTTACAGTTGTTCTTCAATTATTTATGATGTGACCTTTTTACCCTGGCCCCCGCATAACCTTATGAACATTGTGCCACACATTTGTTCTCTCAATGGGGCTTTTCCAGGACAAGAAAAAGCTCAGAATACGTAATTTAGAGTGCAGGGGGAAAAATATTTTTAATCATTGAAAATATCACCGAATTTGTTACTGTGTCTTTTTTATTTTTTAAAGTTAATTGGCAAAGTTGTGGTGGCCTGGTAGTCGAGTGGTTAGCACACCGGCTTCACAGTGCAGAGGTCGCCGGTTCGCGTCCTGGTCCGGCCGCCCTGTGTGGAGTTTGCATGTTCTCCACGGGCCCGCGTGGGTTTTCTCCGGGTCCTCCGATTTCCTCCCACATTCCAAAAACATGCATGACAGGCAGATTGGCCACTCCAAATTGTCCCAAGGTGTGAGTGTGAGAGTGACTGTTGTATGTCTTTGTGTGCCCTGCGACTGGCTGGCAAGCAATTCAGGGTGTCCCTCGCCACGAGCCCGAAGACAGCTGAGATAGGCTCCAGCAACCCCCGCGACCCTAATGAGGAATAAGCGGTACGGAAATGGATGGATGGATGGCAAAGTTGCAATACCAGCACAACCCTCACAACCCCACGACATCTGTCACATAGGACTTTTTCCCTCTCACTCTTATGAAAAGTTTCCCAGTTGACTATGTACGTACTGAAACAATGAGGCACATAGCAGCCATACCGGTGCATCCAAAGCAAGCTAACTGGCATTTGCATTTCTGTTGGAGGACCACTGATGCTATCGAAGGCCCTCAAATTCTTATTTGGTGGATTAGGGCAACTCATGCCACGCCCAAAATGCAACATTCTGCCTCACTTTAGTCATTTTCAGTCCCCCTTTCCCTAAAAAAACAGTTTAATATAATATTACAAAACTAAGTACAACCTATTTCTGATATTTTTAGAGGCACATTTCTGAATTAGCAGTTGTTAATGTTATTAACTCATTGACTGCTATTCCCGAATGTATTCGTAAATTGAAAAGAATGACATGGAGCGCCATTCCCGAATTTGTTTGGGTTTTAGTTTTTCTTGGAGGGGGTGCCAATAAAGCACTGGTCAGACCTTTGGCAATGTTTTCCCTTGCTGCCCCCTTCCCACAAGGGGGTAGCATTTGCCGTTTGTCCATGTTAGCGCTTTGTTATAGCTTCTGCTGTTGTTAAAGCTCTATGTTAATCAATATGTATTGTATTGTATTTTGTACAGCCGCCCTCATTTGAAGCTCAGATAACTCCAGACCCATATAACTTCGGAATTAAATATTTTTTCTGATGAAAGAAGAGAGTCTAAGGCACCAGTGTCAAAGTCACGGCCCGGGGGCCAAATCTGGTCCGCCATGTCATTTTATTCGGCCCGCGAAAACAAAACAAACTTGTGAAATTCCATGATGCTTGTTAAACTCAGAACCAAAATGTTAAATTGTCCAATGTAAACAACAATAACAGTCATTATTTTTTACTTCAAATGTGAAAACTAGTTATTTATTAATTTGTTCTGTGCTCTATATGTAATCAGAATCAGAATCAGAATCATCTTTATTGCCAAGTATGTAGGACACACAAGGAATTTGTTTCCGGTAGAACACGCTGCACTAGTATCGTTGTCAAAAAAACTGCTAAGTGGCACTATACAGTTCCATTTTGGCTACTGTTGAAAGAGTTCAAAGAGTTAATGGCTTGGGGGAAGAAGCTGTTCAAATGTCTGCTGGATTTGGTGCGCATGGATCGGTAGCACCTGCCTGAGGGGAGTAGCTGGAAAAGGTGGTGGGCAGGGTGCGGAGGGTCCAGTAGGATTTTCCGCGCCCTAGTTTGGATTCTTGCAGTGTGCAAGTCCTCGAGAGTGGGTAGGGCGGTGCCAATGATTTTTTCCGCCGTCCTAACTGTCCGTTGAAGTCGGATTTTGTCCATTTTTGTGGCGGCCCCGAACCAAACGGTGATGGAAGAAGACAGGATGGATTCGATGACAGCCGTGTAGAAATGTTGCAGCACCTCCTGTGGCAGGCCATGCTTCTTTAGCAGCCTCAGGAAGTACATTCTCTGTTGGGCCTTTTTCAGGATAGAGTTGGTGTTGACCTCCCACTTCATGTCCTGGGAGACTGTGATTCCCAGGAACTTGAAGGTCTCAACGTTTGACACCAGGCAGTTGGATAGTGTGAGGGGTAGCTGTGGTGATGGATGTTTCCTGAAGTCCACCATCATCTCAACTGTCTTGAGCATGTTCAGCTCCAGGTTGTGACGGCTGCACCAGAGCTCCAGCTGCTCCACTTGTTGTCGGTACGCAGACTCGTCGCCGTCTTTGATGAGACCGATGACCGTGGTGTCGTCTGCGAACTTTATGAATTTGACAGATGGGTGCGTTGAGGTGCAGTCGTTCGTGTAGAGAGAGAAGAGCAATGGAGAGAGGACGCATCCCTGCGGGGCTCCAGTGCTCGTGGTTCGTGTTGTGGATGATATATTTCCCAGTCTGACCTGTTGTGTCCGTCCTGTCAGGAAGCTGAGGGTCCACTGGCAGATCGTGGGGGACACACCAAGCTGGAGAAGTTTGGGGATGAGGAGTTCTGGGATGATGGTATTGAACGGAGAGCTGTAGTCCACAAACAGGATCCTTGCGTAGGTTCCTGTGTTGTCAAGGTGGTCGAGGATGTGGTGCAGTCCGATGTTGACTGCATCCTCCACAGACCTGTTTGCCCGGTAGGCAAACTGAAGAGGATCTAGCAGAGGTCCGGTGATGTTCTTTAGGTGGTTCAGCACGAGGCGTTCAAAGGACTTCATGACCACAGACGTCAGAGCGACAGGTCTATAGTCGTTCAATCCCGAGGGTGCTGGTTTCTTTGGAACTGGGACGATAGTAGACTGTTTGAAGCAGGATGGGACTTCACACTGCTCCAGGGATCTGTTGAAGATTTGTGTGAAGACCGGAGCCAGCTGGTCAGCGCAGACTCTCAGGCAGGAGGGGGACACTCTGTCAGGTCCTGCAGCTTTCTTGATCTTTTGCTGCTTGAAGAGCCGTCTAACGTCCAGTTCGTGGATCTGTAGGGCAGAGGACGGAGATACGGTAATTTCTGGTAATGGTGGGCAGACCGGGGAAATGGTGGTGTCCTTTTCAAATCGGCAAAAGTATGTATTTAACTCATCAGCCATACCATTGTTGTACACTGCTTGGGGGGAAGGTAAACGATAATTTGTTATTGCTTTCAGGCCATTCCACACCGATGCAGAGTCGTTAGCGGAGAACTGTTTGTTAAGCCTCTCCGCATAACTTTTCTTTGCGATGTTAATTTCCTTCGTCAGCCTGTTTCGGGCGAGTTTGTAAACTGCTCGATCGCCGCTTTTAAATGCGAATTCTTTCTCTTTCCTAAGCTGCCTGAGTTTGGGAGTGAACCATGGCTTGTTGTTGTTGAATGAGCGGAAGGACTTTGTTGGTACACACATGTCCTCACAGAAACTGATGTATGATGTTACAGTGTCTGTGTATTCATCCAATGTGCCCGTTGAAGTTTCAAAGACGCTCCAATCAGTGCAGTCTAAGCATTCTTGTAGCGATAACTTTGCTTCATCTGTCCATGTTTTAACTGTCTTGACTACCGGTTTTACACATTTGAGTTTCTGTTTGTATGTGGGAATTAAGTGGATTAAATAGTGGTCAGAAAGACCCAATGCTGCATGCGCAACAGACCGGTATGCGCCTTTGAGTGCTGTGTAACAATGATCTAGAATGTTTTCTCCTCTGGTGAAACAGTCAATATGCTGCTTATATTTGGGAAGTTCACGGTTCAAACGTGTTTGATTAAAATCGCCCAAAATGATCAGGGGTGATTCTGGATATTTTAGTTCGAGATGGTTTACATGGTCCGCTAGCGTTTGTATACACGCGTTAGCATTAGCTTGTGGCGCGATGTACACGGCAACGGCAAGGAAGCGAACTCACGTGGCGAGTAGAATGGCTTGCAGTTGAGAGACAGCGATTCCAAACCAGGGCTGCAGTGTGCGTCGAGCATCGTGACATCGGTGCACCATTCTTCGTTGATGTAGAAGCATAGTCCACCGCCTTTGGATTTCCCCGATTGCTCCGTATCACGGTCGGCCCGAAGGAGACGGAATCCGGGTAGGTGTAGTGCGGAATCCGGGTGGCGGTCACTGAGCCAAGTCTCAGTGAAGCACAGCGCAGCAGAGCGGGCAAACGTTTTATTGGTCTTTGTGAGAAGCAGAAGTTCGTCCATCTTGTTTGGTAGTGAGCGTAGATTAGCGAGGTGGATCGATGGGAGCGGCGTTCGAAATCCACGCTGCCGAAGCTTGACGAGAACGCCGGCTCGCTTCCCCCTCTTACGCCGGCGTCTCAAAGCTCCGTATAGAGCTGCTACGCCGCTCGCGAGCAGCCCCAAAAAACCTTGTAGATTTTGGTGTGTCGGTGAAAATAGTCCAAGAGTGGATTCCCCAATGCTCAGTAACTCTTCCCTCGTGTAACTGAGTCGCGTAGGATCGCAAAAAGACAAATGAAAATGACAAAACCAGGAACAATACTAAGGAGCGTGTCACCGAGGCTGCCATCCGCGGCGCCATCTTGGATCGATCACAATGCGGCCCGTGACAAAATATGTGGACAGATTGAAACATTCTAATGGGTTCCCCAAATTCATAACGGCCCCCGAGAGGAAACCGTAACGACAATGCGACCCGTGACAAAAAATGACTTCGACACCCTTATTCTAAGATATAAATACCGAGGGTTGTGTCAGAAAGGGCATCCGACGTAAAAGCTTGGCCAAAACAAACATGTGAATCAAACCTCTGAAGATGGAGGACACTGATTTGCAGTGGCGACCCCTTGAAGGGAAAAGCCAAAGAAAAGAAGAGGTGGTCTAAGGTTTCTTACGCTGCATTGAATGTTTATGTAGTCCTAAAACTCAATACTGTATTCTGTGGGTCCTGCAATTTGAGTAAAAATGACAAAAACCCTGGCACTGGAGTGGATACATTTTTGGGAATTGTCTGGCAGTGAATGAGTTAACTTTATTTTTCATCCTTTCCCAGTGCACAATAATATCAGTCACTTCCCCAAACATTTGGGGATGCTCATGGCAGTTGAGAGCTAGTTTTAAAACTGCACTCAAATTTTTACTTAGGAGCCAATGCCTTTTACAGTATGTGTCTTAACAAAGTAACAAATTGCCATTGTAATTTGTTGCGCTCTGTACTGTGCTGTGCTGTGTTAATCCTTCGTGACAGAAAGAGACAGGCGGCATGGAGTTTTCATTATTAACCAAGTGGGAGGAATGTGTTGGGTGGGTGGGTAGTGGGATGGGTATTGGGGGGTAGGAAGGATGGACAAACGGACAGATGGACAGCCAGACAGACCATGTCTGCTTCTGCAATGTTGCAATTTTCTTATGTGGGTCAACATAACGTCAAAGTCCATTGGTGTCTTGTCACTTGAAAATGTTTCTTGGCAAACTCCTGCTTGGTTGCCCCTACTTTCTTTGAAACAGCACGACATGGTCTCTGTATGCGCCAGTTTAATGGTGACGGACACTGCAGGGCGCAGCTGCTGATGCTCCACAGTTATCCTTTTTCTCATTACTGTTACCGTTTGCTGTCAGATTCACTGGGCCGAAGGGAAACCACGAGGGGGTCTCATGTATGTGTGTGCGCTCTGGCCTGTAATGAGAGCATGCACTTTTTTCTGGAGACACCTGTCCAATATTGTGAGTAGAAATCAGAGCAAACAATATGAGGAGTTTCATCTCAGGCGCGAACACATTGAGCAAATCTTATTTCGACTCTTCATCCAAGAGAAAACACAGAATAATCTTGGCCTTCGGTCTGTCAAACTCCAGAAATACCTTGACACATTTGTTGAAATTGGAAAGGAGGATTCGGAAGGATGCTCCTTAAGAGTCAATGAACCTGCTAACAGTCAAATGCTAAAGTTTAATAAGTGTCGCCAAAGTCATCACTTTCAACCCCCTTACTCAGCATGTAACTCTGTACCAAAATGACAAAACTGGGTCATCCCATCACCATATGTGGTGGTTAGAAACTGTTTTTATGTTGATTGTTTTGTTACATCCACAGCATGTCATGTTTTTATTCAAATGGGACAAAATTTAGCAGAAATGAAGATGCGTCTGTATAAGCTCTCAGTCGTACAGGAGTACGACTGAGAGCAGTTTCGCTTCTCATCCAAGAGGGTTCGTCTGCTCACTAAAATTTTGCTGGTAGCTAGTTCGCTGACGAAGCCTCGTGGATGAGAAGCTAAAGGTTTGAAGTTGTCTGACCTTTCGCTTCTTATTCACGAGGCTTCGTCAGCGAACTAGCTACCAGCAAAATTTTAGTGAGCTGACGAGGCCTCTTGGATGAGAAGCGAAATGTCCGACACCTTCAACGAAGTCCAGATGACGGCTGAAGAAACCTTTTCATCCAGAAATGAAGATGTTGAGGTTGTCCTTGGGACCAGGTTGGATAGGATCAGGAATCAGGAAAAAAAGGACACTTGTAAATATGGGATGATGCAATACAGCTACATATATCATTATGCCTTTCTTGATACTTGCACTATGTACAGTTTTTTTTTATGAAACGGTTTTGCACATTTACATTATACAGTTGACATTTTTATTTTGCAATGCTTAGATCTTGTTTCTATCCTTTCACCCCAATACCCCCATCCCCTTTCAAATTGCTGCTGTGGACTGCAAATGTCCCCATTGTGGGACAAATAAAGGTTTTCTGATTCTGATTCTGATTCTGAATGAGTACATTAGAGGGACAATTCATATTGGAGGCGTTGAAGAGAAAGTCAGAGAGGCCAGACTGAGATATTTTGGACATGTCCAGAGGAGAGAGAGTGAATTTATTGGGAGAAGAATGCTGAGCCTTGAACTGCCTAGCAGGAGAACCAAAGGAAGGCCGAGAGGAGGTTTATGGATGTTGTCAAAGAGGACATGAAGGTAGCTATTATGAGAGAAGAGGATGCTAAGGGTTAGTTGGAGGACACTGATTTGCTGTGACGACCCCTGAAGGCAAAAGCCGAAAGGAAAAGAAGAGGTCAGCTCACCGGCATCCCCCAAGAGTAAAATTACTTATGAAAACGGTTAGGTGTTCTTATGACGCCCTGTGTGAAAAGTGCATATATGTCTTCGTTCGACACCATCAACTGCAAATGAGGACAAGCTAAAGGCCTTCTTCACATTATTTCATAAGTGAGTAACACACAATCAATGGGGGATGACCTGTGCCTGATCTTTGGAGGTGTTGATGGCTACTCGGTAGCTCAGTGTGATGGATTGGATTAGTCTATCTTGAGAAGCAGCAGCGCCCTTGTGTCATCTTGTGCAGACAAGGACAAGGGGGACATGAGGGACAAGGTGAACAATGTGATTGCGGAGTGGTCTGCCTGCAATCAGTCTGCAGCCATTGCAAAACAAAAGTGCTGCACTTCCCGTCTTTATCTCTCAAAGAACAAGAAGAATCATTCGACTTTTGTATGGTGGGAGCAACTTTGAGAGTTTTATTGTCACTGAAACTATTTAATAATGTGGGCAAATCTGCCCCCTTGTGGAAGGGAAAAAACATGGCCAGAGGTCTGGCCAGCGCTTTAACGGCACCCAAGCAAGCAAAAACTAAACCTGAACAAATTCGGGAGTGGCGTTCCATGTCATATTTTCAATTCCCGAACAAATTCAGGAAAGGCAGTGAATTAGTTAATAACATTAACGACTGCTAATTCAGAAATGTGTTTCTCAAAATCATAAGAAATAGGTCGGAATTAGTTTTGGAATATTGTATAATTGGATATTATGGAAGGGGAAAAAAAAAATCATTGTCAGAGGTCTGGCCAGCGCTTTATCGGCACCCAAGCATGAAAAAAAAAGCCTGAACTAATTCATGAACAGCGCTCTGTCATATGTTCAATTCCCGAATAAATTTGTGAATGGCAGTGAATGAGTAAACAAGAAAGATAAATGTGTTCTTTTACCTTACCTGTTTGCTTTTTGTTTAATACAGTGGGTATTACACAAAAGTGAATAGTGGAGGCAGATGGAAAATTAGATAAATATATATCATGGAAACTTTGAATGACTTGAATGTGTCACATTCTAGTCTGCTTAGTGTTTATTTCAGCACCTGCTGGAGTGTCGGCCATGACCCTTTAGCAGCGCACCTGTGTCTCCTCAAGCAATGAAGCTTTTTGTTTTGTAAGTATCCTTTAGACCAGGGGTCGGGAACCTTTTTGACTAAGAGAGCCATAAATGTAAAATATTTAGAAATGTTTTTCAGTGAGAGCCGCACACGCGCGAGCGCCCGCACACACGCGCGCATGCAAAAACACACGCAAACATGCACGCGTGCGGCCACTTTTCAACAAAATGTCAGAATGTATTATTTAAAATAACTGCGATAGTACTCACCGTTATCATGAATGCTTTTCCGTTCCTTATGATTGGTAAAAATCCAGCCAGACGATCGGAATGAAAGTCAACTTGCCGGGTCCATAGGCGAAGTTACTGCTAGTGAGCTATACGTCTGTGTAAGCTCTCAGTCGTACAGGAGTGGTCCATCGATGAGAAGGTTTCTTCAGCCGTCATCTGTACAAAAGTGAAGGTTTCGGACGTTTCG
The DNA here is from genome assembly GCF_051943395.1 of Hippocampus bargibanti. Taxonomy (NCBI): domain Eukaryota; kingdom Metazoa; phylum Chordata; class Actinopteri; order Syngnathiformes; family Syngnathidae; genus Hippocampus; species Hippocampus bargibanti. The sequence continues at coordinate 11,855,673 of NC_142738.1, read as the reverse complement.
CCTCCTATCCAAGAGGCTTCGTCAGCGAACTAAAGTCTGACTGGTCGTATCGGCCCCATTTATATATCCCAATGTCCAGACCTGGTGGCGCCGGACACAGCTATGATAGGTCCCTACTCTCAGGTTGGGGGGGGGGGGGGCGCGGGACCCCCCCCCTGTGGCCCCACTGATTGTTTCTACATTCCTGACTAACGATTGGCCTATTACACCCACTCCCCCCGGTATCACCTCATCAGCATAACGACCCTCATCAGCATTGCGAAAGTTGCCTAACCTGTTTTGCCTGAGCAGGCTATTGTATGAACGATCCAAATTGAACCTCACACCACCAGACCGGTTTAATGAAGGATTTTGTTGTTTTATAAGAATCGCCTCTTTTACCCCCCTTTCAAACCATCTATGTTCTTTCGCTAAGATTTTAACCTCATTGTCGTCAAATGAGTGGTTGCTAGCTTTTAGGTGCAAATGTACTGCCGATTGAGGCCCACTAGTATTATCCCTGCGATGTTGATAAAGTCTTTTTTTGAGAATTTGCTGAGTCTCCCCAATGTACTGCTCTTTACAATTTTCATTCTTACAATGTATGGAATAAACTACATTACTTTGTTTTTCATTTGGTAGCCTATCTTTTGGATGCACTAATTTTTGCCTTAACGTGTTTATCGGTTTGAAATAAGTAGGAATTTTATGTTAGCTAGTGAGCTAGTTTTTTTATTATTTTGTCGCCAGTGATTTCTGTTTAAACTTTGTCAGTCTCACACTTTTTTGTAAATATTTTTAGCTTGTTATTTATTGCCAACAGCCTTTTTGACATTAACTTTCAACCAGTCTTGTGTTTTGGCATTGTCAGAATACAAATATCTGACTCGCTTACATACATAGAATTAAAAATAATGATAAGGTTTTGATATCTGCTATTTATACAAAATGTCTGAGTGAATCGTTTTGCACTCTTGGTGAGTAATGGTGCGACTAATTTACATCAAAGCGTTCTGAAACTAAATTGTCTCCACCCGTGACAAGATCAGCAAGCAGTGTCAACATTAGAGTAGCTGTTAGGGTTGCATTGTCGGCTCAGGGGTGGGATACATTTTCACACTCAATATGTACAAATACTATGACATGAATTTGCAGATTTGGCAAAAAAAGGAGCTCGTAGTGACAGATGGATTTTTCTTTCCTGGTGCATCGAATTTTTAGAGGTGGATGAGGAGGAAGGGGGTGTTGAGGTGGTAGTAAGCAATAAGTCCACTGGCCTACTTTTCACTGGATGCATTTGCCTGCTCCTGACTTCATCCTTGTGGGAACACTGGAAATACAGTGCATGTGGGGAATCCAGCCACGCTTGGTCTATCACCCCCAGACAGAAGGGGGGAGGGTCAGCCCAGACGAAATGGACTTGATGAAGAGTATATCCTTTTGAGGCTTATTTCTATTCTTCTAGGTCAACGTGAGGTCCGGCAGGTGTTATTGTTGGGACTTGCAAGAAAAAGGACGGTATGAAAACTATGCGAGCCGATACACCTCCGTGCACATCTCTGCCTCCCACGCTCCACTGCCTCCTCTCAAGCTGCTGTCAGAGGCAAAGGCGCAGCAGGTAGACGGTTATCGGTAGGACAAAGGAGACGGCCTGCAGGAGCCCTGCAGTCTGCACCAACCAAATATGTTCAAAATTATAGTTGTTAGATACTCTAAAACAGTCTTTTCCAACAAGTGTGCCATGAGTGATCATCAAAAACCATCTCCGGACATGTTATGAAATGGTTATACAGTTCAAATCCCCATTTTCAAATCTCCCATTTTGGTAAAGCAACACGGAATGCATCTTCTACACTGAATATTTGATATCGAACATTCGTGTCAGAAATGGAGGATTCTTTGATTCACAGACACCCACCATGCTAACCAGAGGCACATTTCATGACGAATGATAAAAATGGACTACTAAACTCACAAGAAAAATGGGTTTTCATCCGTCAGTGTAATCACCACTAACTAGGTCAAGTACCAACGAACATTTCAGTCTGCTAACAACTTACTCCCGTTTCGCTGCTGACTGATGGAAACACTCACTATTTATTTTTGTGATGTAAATATTTTTGTCACAATAAAGCTTTAGGAGACGCTTCTCTAAACAACAAAAACTCTGGGGTGGTTGCTAGATTACAGCCAGGCACACACACACACACACACACGCACACGCACACGCACACGCACACACACACACACACACACACACACACACACACACACACACACACACACACACACACACACACACACACACACACACACACACACACACACACACACACACACACACACACACGCAATGAGCACTAGCACAGGAGCCATCAAGATTCAAGTGTTTCCAAACCAAATGGATGACTTTGCTCCAAACTTAAATTCAGTGATTGCAGCTTGCTTTTGCTGGATGGTCTCCTCAAGGGAGGAAAGGGTTGAAGGGGGGGGGGGGGGGTAGTGGGAGGATATGTCTGTCACGGGTCTCATATGGAATGTTTCCACTAAAATACTGAGGTGAAGAGAAGAATTTCCCATAAAAGGACCAGAGCTGTGTCTCTAGACATACTGTCCGGTCATTGAAGGAAAGTCAAATCTGGGTTAGACAATCAAGGCGAAAGTTCATCCAGAGTGTTTCCTTGTTTCTAACCCTTGTATTATAATGTTGTAATAACACTTAAAGGTGAACATGCCACGGGTGGTCCTTTCATTGGGGGCCCGCAGTTAAACATACAAAACTACAAAAAACACAATGGGATTGTAAAAACACTTGACAACAAGAACACAGTCCAACAGCCTGGTTTTGGGCCAGAAGAGTCCTGCAGATGTCACTTCTTTAGAATAGATTAGATTCGCCAGTGTAGGCTCTCAGTCGTACAGGAGTGGTCCATCGAGGAAAACGTTTCTTCAGCTGCCATCTATACTTCTTTGAAGGTGTCGGATATTTCGCTCGACGAAGCTCTTTGGATGAGGACCGAAACGTCCAACACCTTCAAAGAAGTACAGATGACGGCTTAAGAAACCTTTTCATCGATTAGATTAGATTAGATTAGATTAGATTATTATTAGATTAGATTAGATTAGATTAGATTAGATTAGATTAGATTAGATTAGATGGGCCTTTATTTGTTTCCCAATGAAGAAATTTACATTTCACAGCAGCAAGAACAAAATACTGGAGCTGCTGTAAAGGCAGCCACTCTAGCGGCGCCATCTTGAAGTCAAAAAACAAAACAAAATCACAAATAATGTGACACAACACAAAGACAGAGAGTCATTCATTTTTTTGTACTTTCTGTACCCTCTTTGTGACACGAAGCAGTTCTAGATGAAAGAGGATAGGCTGAAAGCATTCTTTTCAGCATTGGATCAGGGACGTCATGGTGAAATGTACACATCTGTTACAAGGTAAATGTTGAAAGCAAATATAAATCTGTAGCATCCATTGACGAAAAGAGATTGTCTCACATCTGCTGTCCCATGTAAATCCGCTTCAATTCCATGCCGCGACAGTTCCATATACACATCAGCGCTCTGCACTGACGCTCCTTTCTTCTCATCGCAGGCTCCTCATGCCATGCATCCATCCAGTCGCAGACTGTCCAACAGCACCAACCTTTCTGCTGGACAAAGCGGGGCTGTGGAAATGCTGCCCATGACAGGCGCAAAAAAAGCACAATCACCCCAGTGCTGTCCAGCGACGACATTCAAATGGCACTGACATTCCTCCCAATCAAAAACAATGCTGGCTGCCAAAAAGGCGCAACCACTCAGTACAGTCTCCTCCTTGATGAATGTCGTGGCCAAAAATGCTGAAAAACAATCCGTATTCGTTCCACAAAATGCACAACAACACAAAGTCCCATTATGCGTGTTCCCCTCCCCCCACCACCATCCTCCGCTCCTCCCAATATGTTCTTATGCCATGTTGACAGATTGAGGTTGAACTTGATATTTATCTGACATAATTGTCAGATCCACCTCAGAAATACACACAAAATCATCTGTGAGCTTGCAGGTACTACTTGTTTACATTATTCCAACTTCCTGCAGAGAGTGTTATGTGCTTCCACACATTTGTGAAACTATTTGTGAAGGTTTGCAAACGTCATTCACTTTAGTCAGTATCCATGCCATTCTCAATGTCAAAAAAACAACAACAACAATGAAAGATGAATTTAAATTCTGCCGGTTAACATGTGTGTGTGGGGGGAGGGGTGTTCTTTTTTCTTGTTAAATTATTTGCAGTCCGGACAACCCATCTCCACATCAGATGCTATATTCGCATATTTGTGTGCGTGCACCAGGGAAATTCATGCATCCTTGTGTGTGCGTGTGTGTGCGTATGCGTATGCATGTGTGTGTGTGTGTGTGTGTGTGTGTGTGTGTGTGTGTGTGCGCGCGCGCGCGCGTGTGTGTGTGTGTGTGTGTGTGTGTGTGTGTGTGTGTGTGTGTGTGTGTGTGTGTGTGTGTGTGTCACTGCACAATGCTCACTCTGTGAGAGCTTGTGAAGCAGAGCCATGGCATGGTTAATGAGATTGCGCATGTTTCGATGGTATGTGTGTGAAATTTTGGCATTGGCTGTGTCAATTGATTTTAAATGCGTTTGAGTCAATGGACTGCATGACAACACCATAGCAACAATGTTTTAAAAAATCATATAAATATGACAGATTGCTAAAAAAAAAGGGGGGGGGGGGGTGCCGTTGGCAATGGCCAAAATTAAGTGAAAACCAAAACAGTGAAAAGGATCTGAAAACAAACTCAGTGCAACATGCCTCTCTTATTTTGTCCCTCCTCTTTTCAGAAATTAGTTTGAAACGTGTACCTTTCTGCACCAAAAGAATTGGTGGAAAATATTAATCAACCCATTCAGGGACAGAGGTTACTACAGTGGACAGTTTATCAGGGTGCATGAAAGTATAAATATAAGAATAAATAATTAATGAAAAGAAAGGGTGATATATTCTTCAAAAAAATCCCAGTTTGCCTGCATGTAGCTACTTAACTCCTTCACTACCATCCACAAATTTATTCAGGAATTGAAAATATGACAGATCGCCATTCCCGTATTTGTTGGTTTTGTTTTTTATTGCCGATAAAGCGCTGACCAGATCTCTGGCAATGTTTTTTTTTCCTCATACATAAGGCATTTGCCTTTTATCCATGTTAGCATTTTGTTCCGGCTTCAGCTATTGTTAAAGCGTGATATAAACCCTATGTGTCTTGCATTGTATTTTGGACAGCTGCCCTCATTTCACACTCGTATAACTCCAGGCCCATTTAATTTAGGAATTAACTATTTTTTTCAGATGAAAGAAGAAAGTCTAAGCTTTCTTACGCTGCATTGAATCTTTATGTCGTACTAAGACTCAATATTCTTTGGGTCCTGGAATTCAAGTGACAATGAAAAAAAACCCCTGGCACTGGAGGGGACACATTTTTGCACATCGTCTGGCAGTGAGTGAGTTAAAGAGGGGGAAGGCACGGCGCTGTGGATTGGCGTCACCCATTCCTCACTGTCATCCCCTTCTGAAAATACCAGAAAAGCCGAAAAGAAAATCTTTCACAGCTGTTCTTTGTGCGGTCAAACTGTTCATGTGATAGCGGCTGTGTGATGCTGCCACCTGACTTTTTGAGTGCTAGCTTTCAAACAACTTTCTTCATATTTCTTCTTAAGACTCCTTTTGTTATTTCATCTTGGCATGAAGATCAGACCGACAAAAATCCACAGCCGGCTTGTGTGCCACTAGAAAAGCAATCACGGGTGGTGGTGGGGGGGGGGTGTTGAGCTGTATCACGTACGCCGCTGGGAATGTCAGGGTCAAGACCTTTTTAGGGGAGAGGCCAAAAGTATAAGTCTATGGAACACTTATCTTGCTCTCCATCTGTAGTAGATGTTGCGACACGAGGATCATGTAGGGAGAGTAGGGGGACACCCCCCTGCCAACTCCTGACAAAAAACGAGCGGAAACAAAACCACTTTTCATTCTGTGCCCCGTGAAAGCATGAATAATTAACTTGAGACAAAATGGATCTGTGGTCAGCGTCATAAACAGTCTCGCCAGAGCTTTAAGTTACATTTGGAAACATAATCGACTCGGATCATCGTCGGCACTCGGTCACCACAAAAACCAAACTTCACCAGTGACACGTATCCTGAAAATCACACTGATTTCGAGCCCAGTTCTGATCAAAGTCAGCGAAGTTTGGATTGCCAGGCTAAAAAAATATCTGGACTGATTATCCTGTTGCATCAAGTAGCGTTGCCAGTTACCCTGATAAACGAATTTGATTATTATTCTGATTACAATGATACCTTGACTTACGAACTTAATTGGTTCCCAGACAGAGTGTGTAAGGTAAAAGGTGTGTTTCCCAATAATTAAATTCCCATAGGAAACCATTAAAATGAGAATAATCCCCATAAAACCCCATAAAACATAATTTTCTACTTTCTAATTTTTTAAGCCTTAAAACTAGACTAAATATACCTTATTTTTAATGTATAATAAATGTGCTATGGTATTATAATTAAAGAAATAAACTGTACTGTATAACAAAGTTATTTTATTTACCTTTGTGGTGGTCGTTGATGGCTTGATGGATTGGAGTGACCAGTTTCATCAGCATTAAACACTTGATGAGGAACGTAGCCTTCTTCTTTCACCATCTTGAGGAATGATCAGTCCCCTGTACTCCCTATCGTCTCCCTCTGTAATGAGGCCGACAATAGCTGAGTCGTCAGAGAACTTCTGAAGGTGGCAGGTTGGGGTGTTGTAGTTGAAGTCCGAGGTGTAGAGGGTGAAGAGGAATGGAGCCAGGACTGTTCCCTGCGGCGCTCCGGTGCTGCAGAGAAGCCTTGTAGGTGCTTTCTCTGCGATAATTTTACCTAGTTGGAGAGGACTCATCACTTGTGTTCTCTTTTGCGGGGTTGATAGCTTTTTGCATCAAGTGTACAGATGGCTTGTGCGGGTTATTTGTGGAGCCTGATTGATGGGATATTTTAACCTTGCAGTCTACACTCTGCTTTTGAACTATCAAAGTTGCAAATCTCACAGTTTCTTTCCATTTTATCACTCTCTCTGTCGTCTGCCTGTCTCTTTAGTAGAAGCGACTGGATGCGACTTGTCCGGTCCGGTGGACAACCCACCACCGCCCCACCCTCGTGCGGAGGAAGGTGGGCCCCAGGGGCGGGGACTGCGTCGTCGAGGCTCGGGCGTGCTGGATGTTCCTCTGAGCCTCTCAGTTCGCCGTGACTTCACGCAACACGTTCCATAGCGACACTGCTTCTCCTGCAACTTGTGGTGTACGCAACCGATCTCGTTTGACGAATCTCGAGCGGTCCGTTGGACATTTGAACTTGGTACTACGTCAAAGTACAAGACGAAGCTTCGTCCAAACGGGAGGTTGTTTGTTTTTGTGATATTTACGCGAGGAAGAGATACACAGCTCCAAACGCTTCGGCTCTGAAGGTAGGAAATGTGTTTTGTATCCTAAATGGGACTCTCAACCCGTGAACTTAAATGAACAATTCTTGATTTCAAAGTGGTTCTCGTGGTCTTACGTGTAGGCGGATTCACTCGCCTTGTTTACTTTTTTTGAAACCTTAAATCGAACGAACATTTCTTTTGGGTGAAATTGTGAGAAGTAAATAAAATGTGCTTTTTTTGGTTTGGTGTGAGGTTCACCTGTTGACGGACGTGTTTTGAATTTGAATTTCATGTTAGAATACATAAAACACCGTGTTGAAAATTATGTCGAATGCACCAGCAACCCTCATTTATAACTCATGACAATTCAATCCAATTCAAGACCTATTTCACATATTCTGTCTTCAAAAAGAAAATCTTGGTTAGATTTGTAATTAAACACTACGTTTTAGAACGACAGCAATGAATCAAGAGAATTGTTTTTCATTTCGATATCTACTGTCCAAATGCTCGGAATTTCACCTCTGCAGTCAATAACCTCCCATTCTACGGTCCTCCATGAAAAAACCCTGATGTTATCTTTGTGTTGAATCCACACAAATCATCTGTTCATATTGTAGAACAACTTTTTGTTGCTTTTTTTCAGACCTTTTTGGATTGAACCGGTTACTGCATCTCCAATGATTTACATTACAGTAATTTGTGCAACACCAGTTTTTTATTATGAATGAATGGAAAGTGAAATCAATCAGGTAAACATTTTAGGAAAAGATCTCAGAAAAAAATCCCACCACTGTAAACTTCAACCACAACATGTAGTTCAATCCTTTTTGGCAGGGTTATTAAAAATTAAACAGTAATTTCTTTGTAAGAATATTTGTATTGGCTGTTGTTATTGTGTGACGTAGAATTGTAGTTGTGTGGCGATCCCTCTGTGCATCCCCTTCAAGCTGGCATTCTTCCCACGGGATTAAGCCTGACCAGTGCTGTCTCCTGACATCTTCGGGTTCATCGCATGCATGATTGTGATGCGGTGACTTCGCTGAAGGGCGCCGGCATAAGTGTCATTTTGCATCCATCAAGAAAAGATTAGACATTGCCTCCCCACCCCCCATAAAAAAAAAAACGAAAGAAATCATGACACTATTTCTGGATAATATTTGTCCAAGTGATGGAAACCAATTAGTGATTCTTTCAGAAATTGCATGTGAAAAATGAGATGCTCACAGTTTATATGTAGAGTTTTTCTGGATTGGATTGGATTAGCCGTTATAGATTCACAGGGGAGAAATTTACATTTCACAGCAGCCTAGTGATGAAAGTAGGAGGAAAGGAAGTACAAAAACAAAATACAGGCGCTGCTGTAAAGGCAGCCACTCTCGCGCGGCACCATATGAAGTCAAAAACAACAACAGAAATCTAAATAACAAATAATGTGATACACACAAAAGACACAGACAGCCATTCAATCTTCAGCACTTTCTGCACCCTCTTTGTTGTATGAAGCAGTTCTAGATGAAAGAGGAGATGATCAAAGTGTCCTTTTCACTAGTGGATCAGGGACGTCATGGTGAAATATGCACGTCTGCTACAAGCAAACACTAAGTTGTAGCACGAAAAGAGACTGTCTCACGTTTCCCGTCCCACGTAAATCCGCTTCAATTCCAAGTCGCGACAGTTCCACATACGCATCGGCGCTCCGCGCAGATGCTCCTTTCTTCTCATTGCGGGGTCCTCAAGCCATGCATCCATCCAGCCGCAGACTGTCCAACAGCACCGCCCTTTTTGCTGAAAATACTGCCCATTTTCCTCTGGTGAAAAACAAGTCATACAAGGTACTACTTCTAATATCTGGTCATGCACGGATCCAAACATACTGACCTATCCCTGTATGAAGGATGGATACCACTGCTGATCACTTATTGGTTGAGCTGATTCATTCTGACTTCAAATGAGAGCTTTGGAAAATTCACTTGAGAGGAAAATGTGAAGAACTTGATGTTAGTCAGCATGTATTGTTGTCATTGATGCAAAGACAAAATGTTGGTATGCGGAAGACAACGTTGTCCTTTCTGTACTTCTGACATAAAAGTGATTGTTTTTGGGGTTAGACCGAAAAGAGCCGCAAGAAAGCCACAGAGTGAGACCAGAGGGAGTAATGAGCGGAACTTGAAGGCTACAAATCAGGTTATTGTAGCTGTTATGGTTTATGTTACTTGGACACGTGTTTACGTTCCTGGAGGCTTCAGCATCATGCTTGTGGCTGCATGCGTTGGCCAGCCTGCGTGGTGCAATGGCAAATTCTGCAAAAAGATGATCATGCTATATTTTAAAATCGGTAGGCTTCTAAAGGTGTACTGAATAAAATGGATGATTTGTCATAATTGAAATGTTGCGGAATCACAGTTAAAATGGTTCTTCTCCAGTAACTTGCAGTAACAGCTGGAAATCAGATCATATTTCACCCGAGATTAGCACCATGGGAACCATTACCGCAAAGCAGTGTCCAGGTGTGTGTGTGTGTGTGTGTGTGTGTGTGTGTGTGTGTGTGTGTGTGTGTGTGTGTGTGTGTGTGTGTGTGTGTGTGTGTGTGTGTGTGTGTGTGTGTGTGTGTGTGTGTGTGTGTGTGTGTGTGTGTGTGTGTGTGTGCGTGCGTGCGTGCGCGCACGGACATGAATGCAACATCATAAAATGGCTCAACAGATTGGACCAACTGGTTCCTGTCACCATTAATTAAATGTGCTGAGGTGCTTTCTGTATCAGTGTTGCAGCTCTGTTGTTTCTTCAATGACTGGGAGACAACTGTAGCGTCAATATAGAGAAAGAAACTGACTACAACATTGACGTTGTCAGAAGGGAAATGCCAAAGAAGCATACGTATTGATGCTGCTGCAACAGTCGCCACCAACGCAGATGAATAAGCTCCGCCTCAAGCTTTTTTTTAATACCTCCAGAGCTCGATTCACAAGAGTTGTGCTGTCCACACACAAAGGATGGAGTTTGTAAAGCTTTGTTGCCATTCATTTGAGAAAGCACGGCCAACACCAAAAATCCATCTTCGGCTTTCCCGCTATAGTGCAAGGAGAGAAATGAGTTTGGGAAGAACATCTACAGCATCCAGACAATTTGGAGGTCCATCAGAATAACAACAACAGGTTTGGAGGGCAAAGAAAAGAAGAAAAAGAAGGGACTTTTTTCTTTCAAATCAAGAAAAACACATACCTGCAGGGAAGCTTCTGCGTCATTTACGTATTTTGACGGCGACTGGCTCAACTTTGTCACTCCACTGCGCCAGCACTGCCGCATGTCTGTTACGATTAGCGCATATTGTTATGTGATTTACACCACATATGACATACTTCTTTTAAAATAGCTAAGGAAATACATTTAGTTAAACAGCAATTGAAAATTGTTCGGTTTCCATCAGTGGTTTTAACTTTCGTCATCTGCCATCTTGCCTTACCGATATCAAGCCATTATCACCGTGCATTTGTTTCGGTGCATTCCAAAGTCACAGGAGAGGATATCTCGGGCTTTTCCGTGATCCACTGGAAACTGCCGAAAGGGATAATCGAACATTCATTTACCCATAGTGCGCTGCAGTATTTACATCGACCATGGCGGATTTTTGCAATATGAAGCGTGAGAACCGGAGTAATACTGTAAAAGACATTAAAAACAGGCAGCAAACAAACACATTCTCGTTTTTTTTAGAAATAATCGAATAAATCTGCGGAAGGTAGTGACAATTCGTAGCAGAAAACTGATGTTCATGATTCCAATTTAGTGGCTAATGGGAATGATGTCACAGCTGTTGTAGCACATTGGAAATCTTCAAAGCAAAGAAATTTAAGTGCACACTAGTAAGTGCTAAGTCTGTTCTCTTTGTTTTTTTTCTGTAACACCATTAAATATCAAAATACCCAAGGATTGATTGTGTAGTAACTAAAAAAATAGAAAAGGTTTCTTTATTTTATGTATTAATAAATTATTTGACTTGAATTAAAATTGTTTATATATTAGAAAAATAGATTTTAGTCAAATCATGTTTTTTTTTGGGGTAATTTAGAAATATCATGCTCCGATGAATGTATTTTGGTTTATTTCAAACAGTTTTGGATAATTTGGCAATCTACAGTAAAGTCTCGTTATATCGCTATTCAAGGGAGTCCGAAAAAATATCGATATAACCGGGACTATCGATATATCCGATCCTGCGCCGAACTGCATTAAACAAAAGCCGCCAAAAGAGGGCAGCCAAGCGCCATATAAGAAACGGAGCTGGCCATTAGCTCCCTTTTTTTGGGTCAGAGATGTTCCCCCAATGTTGCCTCAAAATGGCACATATAATTCTTTAATGATTGTAAACATGTATGCTTTAATCTTCAGAACTACAGTGTATTTGAAACATATTCATAACTGGATGTGTAACAAGAAAGCATATTATCCGAATCTGAAGCCATTGTTTGGATTCACAAGCAATGCAAGACGTCTTGGCGTGAAGTCATTTTTATTTGCATTTGAATAAAAAGTGATATCGGCTGTCCTTTAATACACAGTATGGAATGTTAATAATTTTCAAAATCATCGCGCTTCAGCAGACAAAACAAGAAACATTGTTGCAAAAAACGATTGCATTCATATACAGTACAGTGGGCATGTACATAACACAACAGGGAAACTGCAACGCTTACATCTTACTGTATTATGTATACAATTTAAAAAAGTCATCAATCTTCTTCTGCTTCCCATTTTTACCTTTTAACACAAACACTTCAATCTCGTCTGCTACACACGAGCTAGCGCCTGAAAATGAAAATGGCTCTGCTACACGGATGCTGGGCACGTAACCAAGTCACCTGACCAAGTCGACCAATGGCGCGACTGATGGCGTGACACGTAACCAAGACACGTGACCAAGTTGACCAATGGCGCGACCGATGGCGTGTCACGTGACAAAGTCACACGGCCAAGTCGACCAATAGCGCGACCGATGGCGGCTCATGTGACCAAGTCGACCAATGGCGCGACCGATGGCGGCTCACGTAACAAGACACGTGACCAAGTTGACCAATGGCGCGACGGATATATCGATATAAACAACAAAAATGGCCGGCGGGGGATGAAAAGGAGCACCGTAATAACCGGATTATCATAATAACCGGGTATCGTACTAAACGGTACTAATTATACATAAAAAGACTAGAAATGTGCAAGGGAAATGAAAATAGTATCGTAATAAGCGGTACTATCGATATAACCGATATCGATATAACGAGACTTTACTGTAATTAAATCGGGCCCCATCCATTGTAGAATTTGGCCCCCTTTCCAGACACAAAGGGACCAAATGGCCCCCTTTTTCCCATATGCATCCCTGTGTAGCTGTTGCCCATCGCATGGCATTTGTTCTGCTCACAGACTGACATGGAACACGTCGTGTGAGTCTTTTTTGTGTATTTGTGCTGCTTTTTCACACGTTCCGCAGTACAAGTGTGGAAAGTCACCTGGAGTGAAAACAAACGCATGGTGAGGGGAAACGCGGCGTCGCTGCTCCGACTGCCATCGACAGAAATTGTTCACGTGGTTTTCAGCCCGCTGACTGCCGGTTCAGTGGTGCATCTTCACAAAAAAGGCCTCAAATTAATCCATCTGCAGATCCACGTGCTTGCCATGACTATGGTGCCAAATCCGGAATTTTTTTTAAGTCTGATTTGCTTGCTCATGAGCTTGTAGACTTGGCAAGTCCTAAATGGAGTATCTATCAGCTCAATGAGAAAATTGTTTTTCTCGATTGCTGGAGGACCCTTCATTTAATGTGTGTGAGACGCAGTCCGCAACCAGTAATGGCTCCAGCATCTTTGTTGGTTGCAGAGATGACAAAATTAAATTTGCTTTCGAGATGGGAGAAATAATTTACTGGTGGCAAAGTGAAATCTCCATGGCTTGAAAGGCATTTAATGCCTACCGAAAATCTTGTCAGATTGCTTCTGGCTATTTTTGTAACTCAAGTTCACAACATGTGTGAGTGCCGATGTTATCAGAATCATCTTTATTGCCAAGTATGTCGAACACACAAGGAATTTCTTTCCGGTTGAACACACTGCACTAGTATCATCATCAAAAAATTGCAAAGAGGCACTATACAGTTCCATTTTGGCTATTGTTCAAAGAGTTAACGGCTTGGGGGAAGAAGCTGTTTGAATGTCTGCTGGATTTGGTGTGCATGGATCGGTAGCGCCTGCCTGAGGGGAGTGTATCAAGATTCACAAATACTGCTAACACTAGTCATGGATAATTCATGTGGCTGTTGTGCTGTCGGGAAAACATGTTGTGTGTAATATGTGCAAGAAATGAAACATTCGAATGTTTTCCCCAAATTCATAACGGCCCGAGAGGAAACCGTCACTACAATGTGGCCCGTGGCAAAAACGAATTTGACACGGTTGGCGTAGCGTAGACTCACCAATATCGCCATCCCACTAACCCCCAACTCTTAAAGGACAACCGACGCCTCCGAACAAGGTGTGTCCATAATTTGTAAAATCACTTCAAATGACTTCTACTGAGCGTGTTTTACAAAGATTCCACCGCATATAGCTATATTTACATTTTAAGACTCGCGCTGAATATTCAGGAAGTCTTGTTTTTGAGTTGGTGACGATTCCTGACGTCACGTCACGGAGGGAACGCCCCTGACCAAGAAAGCGACACACAATGCATTTTGGGTACTTTGTTTGGTCTGAAAACTTCGTGTTGATCCGTGTTGATGGCGAAATTAGAAGGAAAACACATAAATAACGCAATGGTGAATCGTTGTGTGTTGCACCAAGACAACTATTTGATATTTGTTGACACAAATTCCCAGTAGACAAATCAGCCCATTTCCAACGGAGCTTGGGCGCCATCGTTTGCATTTTCTGGGACACAACACATCCGTCCCGGAAGAACTTCTTTCATCGATTGCAAACATGTATGCTTTATTCTTCAGAATTATTTGAATCATATTCATAACTGGGTGAGTGACAAGAAAGCATCTTCTCCGAATCTGAAGCCATTGTTTAGATTCTCGAGCAAGGCAAGACATATTGGCGTGACGTCACGAACTGGGGGCGGGACTTTCTGAAAATGGCTGATTTGAAGCTCAATTTTTTGCAGTTTTAGCACACTTTGAGTCATTTTTATTGGTGTTTGGCATTTGACTAAAAATATCAGCCTGCGTGTTTTGGGTATTTTAGATGCTATAAAACATTTTTCTGATGTCAGTTAGGAAACAAAAAAAAATGGTTTCGGTTGTGCTTTAAATGCACATGATTATACAGTATTTATAAGAATAATACATGTCATTTATAAGCGCCTCTCAAAACTATACATTTTATGCTGGGTTGTGTATGTTCAAACCTTTTAATGTGTTTATAAAGTGTTCATACAGCTTTGTGGTAGTCCAAGGCATGCATTTGTAGCAAAGTGAACACTGAAGTTTTTTTCCTGCTAGTAAACTAGCGAGGGATCTATACCATTGAATTCGCTCACTCATTTCGGTGACACCATTGCAACATAATCGAAGGATATTGACACACCGCTGCATGATTGTGTGTCAGCTTTATGAAGCAGGAAGCGTCGGATGACCTCGGCGGAGGGCAGCCGGCAGACCCCCGAGTTGACATGGAGCAGGAAGCTGAGCGGCCTCTCTGCTGCAGCTTCCTCTTTATCACAAGGAAACAGGTCTCCTGTTTGGGTTCACCCTGCAAATTCTTTGCGCTTATCTCGCCAGTGTCCTATTTCCTCAACAATATTGGCTAATCTTAGCAGGTAATGAGGTAGAAGGTAGGTTTTTAGACAAGCTGGACCTTGCAGATAACCTGTCCTCCAGCTGGATTTGACTGGAGGACACATTCCACCTCAATTCAGAATGTATGGTATAGGCTCATATTTCCATCAAATAAGTGCTAAGGGCAAGAAGGGATGTTGTTTTGGTTATTGCTGAGGACAGAGTAGCGATACTACAACTTGCTCCGCCTTCCTTCTGATGCGAAAAAATCTCAGATGGAGGCTTAGTGTGGCCTTTGCGTTTGGCACTGATCCAGTGAGACGGGCCCGTCTGATATCCATCGGTGGGAGAGGAAACGTGATCGTTTTGGTGGCTATTTCTTTGCTGTTGTTCGTCTGTGTCTGTGTGCTCTGTCGTACAAGAGGGGTCCATTGATGAAAAGGTTTCTTCAGTAGTCATCTGTACTTTTTTGAAGGTGTCAGACGTTTCACTCCTCAATTTTGTCAGCAAACAAAAGTTGTGCTGGTAGATGATCAGATTAGGTTCAGGGAGCAGTCCACTGCTCCCCCGAACCGCAGAGCAGAGACCTATCAAAGCAGAGGTCTGGCACCGCCACCTCTGTCCATTAGGGATATATAGAGGTCCAGAGTTACCAGCACAACTTTAGTTCGCTGATTAAGCTTTTCAGATGTGAGACATCTTCAAAGAAGTACAGATGACGGCTGAAGAAACCTTTTCATCATTTGCTGGTGTTGTCGTCGTTATGTGGAAAAGACTGCAATATGGAAAATGGGGTTTCGTGGCATTACTGTGCTCCGCCGCATGAGGCTGGCATGCCAACAAAGAGGACGCTGGGTAAAAGTTCAAATCACATTGAGGAGGAAGCACATATTTGATACCTGCCGTCATTGAAAATATTTCTACGAAAGGCACTATTTTTTTTTCTTTTCAAGACGTATTGAACAAGTGGTGCGTTCTTTGTCTTGAGTTTCAACACGAGGCGCTTCTTTTTGGGTTATGTTTTGATCACTTTTTAGTTTTGGTTTGACAGATCCAGGGGTGTACGATGAGAAAAAAAAATATTATTGCGGGGGGGGGGGGGGGAAGTGTAAAAGTTTCCTCCAACTACTTCAAAAACACGACTGTCAGACGTTTTGCTATGAGTTGCTCTCTGGGTTTTGCGGGTTCATTTTTTTGCAGATTTTGGACACTTTAAGTCATTTTTATTGGGGTTTTGCATTTGACTAAAAATATCATACTGCGTGTTTTGGGTATTTTAGATGCTATAAAACGTTTTTCTGATGTCAGTTAGGAAACAAAAAAGTGATGTTGGTTGTCCTTTAAGTGACAATGACAAAAACCTTGGCATTGGAGTGGACACATTATTGCACGTCTGGCAGTGAATGAGTTAAATGCTGCCAGAGAGAGACACGCACACACACACACACATACGCACAGGTGACGTCAAGTATCCAAAGTGTGCATGGTTATCAGACTGCAAAGGCAGTGTGTTATTAGCAGACTGGGTTGAACACCCATATCATGCCTAAAATAAATCTCTTCGAAGCACTCTGTAATTCTGCCAGGCTGCAAACGCAGCTATGCGCAAACAAGTTTGTGTCACACATACCGTGAAGCACACCACTTGGCGGCCATATATCACGGGGCAATCAGCAGCTCGAGATGACTCAACGATATACCGCTCAATTCAAACTTATGACATGGCATTTACTTGAGTTGGTTGCCAATTGTCTCTTACTGCCCCATTGAATAGCATCTGAATTACAGCAACAGTGGAAAGCAAGCAAATTTGTGTCACAAAGTGCATCGAACTGAACCAAATGGACCAAATCACTTCAAAGTGAGCTTTCCTTGAATTGTATTGCATCCTAAGTACCTAGCTCACTGGTACCTTACCATTTTAGAGGTACCGAACCTAACCAATTAAAATGCATGTTCACCGAACCCTACATACAGTACATGTATGTACATTTAACAATGGCGGACCGTCAGGGCCTGCAAGGCCTTCTCTGTGGTTTAAAACTATCGGAATCACAGACTGATATGAATTATATTTTGTCCATGAATTCTTATTAAATAATTCCCAATGGTCTTTCAGCTTCTTTTCATTACTTTTCCACTGTTGTGCTGATTCCAATGTGTGTTTTAGTATTTAAGCATTTAACCAATCACATTTCAGCCATCATTTGTTACCAGGGTCAGAAATCTACCTGGATGCCTTCATAATCAGTTCTGCAGGACCGGTCACATCAAATGTGTCGGTCAAACTGTTTTTATAACCAATCAGACTTTGAAAATGGGAAATGCTGCTACTTGTGAAAGGGAAAAACACTGCCAGAGGTATGTCCAGCGCTTTATCGGCATCCAAGCAAGAAAAAAACTAAAACTGAACTTATTCAAGAATGGCGCTCTACATCATATTTGCAATTTCCAAATAAATTCAGGAATAGCAGTGAATGAGTTAATAAGGGCAGTGCATCATTTCCAAAAGCAATTGTGAAACAGCTTAATTTTCCTCGAAGGCTGGAGAGGCAAGAACAAGTTAGTTACTGCAAAATGTATTTCCTGTTTTTCGCAGCAAACACAGACAGAATTGTTGCTTTTACTTCTTACCTCGCCGCACCTTATTGTCTTTGAAGATTTGGCAGATGAAAATATTCTGCAGTGGAAAACGAGGCAATGTATGTTTGATGCTCATAAAATCGTCTTGATGTATAAATTATCAGCGAGAAAGCAAAGTGTGTGTTTGGTTAGATAGTGGAAGAAGTGTTCTGACCATAAAACGGCTGTTTGGAAGGACGGATGCTTCTCCGATGTATTTCAGTAATTTATGTGTCCCGGTTGAGGACGAGGAGTCTGTCGCAAAGTCATCATCGTTCATTTTCAGCAACGTTTGAACGGCTCAGGCATCTTTCCAAGAGGTGAATCCAGAAAAAAACAAAACGGGAAGGGCTGCCATCACCTTTCATCATCACACTGAACTCCAGCCAGTAACCTTGGCTTGATTTAGACGTTGTGGCGCAAGACAGAGAATTTCCGCTTTTATCTCCCACGTGACTGTATCTGGATCAACATGAAGGCCTTATCGCATCCCCCTATCTTCATGTGGCGAGAATCTCCTGCCAATCAAACTCTGATTTGAAAATGTATATCTATTTTTTTAAATTACTTGTGTATGGTGGTTAGATGGACATCCTCAAAATTGCAAGTAAATGATATATGCAGTATATATCGTACTTACCTACGAACATTCATGTTACGAACAACGGTACATACAAACATTTTTACGGGTATGTCGAAAAATATTCAAAGTCCCAAATGCAGAGTTTCTCTTTGATCGTGATGTGCTGATACATCATTTGTCGTTCACAAACACAGCAATTCCCCCTCAAACAGGGTTACGAGCTGCTGTAGAGGCAGTTGCACAGGAGGTGCCATGACGTAATACGACACAATGCTGCTTTTTTAAAATTTTCCTGCATGCACAAGATGGCGCCCAAGCTCCGTTGGAAAGGGCTGATTTGTCTGCTGGGAATTTGTGTCAGCTCGTATCAAATAGTTTCTTGGTGCAACACACAACGATTCACCATTGCGTTATTTATGTGTTTTCCTTCTAATTTCGCCATCAACACGATGTTTTGAGACCAAACAAAGTACCCAAAATGCATTGTGTTGGCTTTCTCGGTCAGTGACGATACCTACATTGACGTCACGGTAGGTATCCTCACCAACTCAAAAACAAGACTTCCTGAATACTTCCTGACTTCCTGAATATTCAGTGCGAGTCTTAAAATGTAAAATATAGCTATATGCGGTGTAATCGTTGTAAAATACGCTCAGTAGAAGTCATTTGAAGTGATTTTCCAAATTATGGACACAACTTGTCCGGAGGCGTCGGTTGTCCTTTAAACATACATTCCATACAAAATATAGCACTGAAGCAACCTACGAACAAATTCACCTTATGAATGATGGTTTGGAACGTATCTTGTTCATAAGTTGGGGAGCGTCTGTATAACGTTTTTTTCCGGTGTGTAAGGCGCACCAAAAAGCCTTCATTTTCTTCCAAAGATGACCCTACGCCTTATATGCAGGTGCGCCTTATATGCGAAGTAATAGTGAGCCACCACAGGTCTCGCAACTACTGTCACCCACCACGACTCCATTTCCCCCGTAGAAGAAGTAATACATCACCTCAGCCTCTACTTAAGCACCTTCTAATGTGGTGTGCATTATATTTGGAAAACTTGTATATATTATATTTGAAAAACTTTTCTTCATCAATTGGAGATGTGCCTTATAGTCCGGTGCGCCTTATATATTGAAAAGGTTTGAAAATACACCATTCAATGACGGTGCGCCTTATACTTTGGTGTGCCTTATACACTGGAAAATACTGTATACAAGAATGTACTGAAAGAATTCACTCTTGATCAATTAAAGCAAGAGCTTCAATGTCAATCGGATATAATCAAATAGCTTTTTTTCCATATGCCATCACGGACACTGGCAGAGCAGGTACGCCGCAAGAAAATGTGGCAATAGGAATCAAACAAATAGAAAATCTCACATATTGACCACCGTATCAATCAATTATCACTTTGTTTATCAAATCACTGCAGTCTGTCTAGCTTGTAGCGGGCATGATCCGTTATCGTCTCGCCTCACGAAAACAAAGCATAAGAGAAACAATGAGAAAATATAATCCATTACTAAAAGCACATTTGCTTATCTCTGCAGGCGCTTTGGAATTGGAAATATTTTTTTAACAAGGAACAGATGTACATCTTCAAATCTTTTTTTCCAAGTAAGCTTTCGTTACATTCACCACATCTAGAGCAAGCCCCCTCGCACTTCTTTTTGACGTTAATAATGCAAGCTTTAAAAATAAAAAACTTCTTCAGAGGATTCGCTAGCTCCCTGTGCGTACATATTTGTTCTGTTGCCTTTGGCGTCAACCTCAGGTCTGTTGTTCCTCCAAAGGGTTTGACAGATTGCGGACAGATGGATCGTTTGTGAAAGTGGAAAATCAAAAGCATTTCATTGTTATGATTTGTCCACAAAGCATTTTATAGGAATTGTTCTTTTCTCGCTCCACCCCTTTTTTGCCGATAATGAAAGCGTCATGTTGCGATTATCACTACTGTGTATTTTCTTTGTTGTGGGGAAGTTTTAATCATAAAAAGAAATAAATAAAATCACAAGTTGCAGTTTTCCTACCGCACATTTTAGCTGACAGGGCTATTGCATTTGGATTTGGATTTGCCCTCATAATGGAAGTAACATGAGCTTTCTTTTGGCACATGAGACACCTGCGAATGGTTAAATAAGCAAAAGGGCAGTTGCACATTTCATCATAAATAACCCTTCTGCGGTCAGTCCTGCGGTTCTGTTTGCAATCCTGAAACGTGCCGTTTATTTACAGCTGCAGCGGTCGAGTGCTCGGCTCATAATTTCATCACTAACCCCGCTGGATACTCGAGACAGCATCGGCGGCATCAAGTCAAGCAAGACACGTGTCATCACCTTCCCTCGAGGATGCGATATCACAATGAGCATGTGCGTTCAGCATTGTTATTTCACAGATGCAATGCTGTCAATCAAAGCCATTTTATTGTTTTGATGAGGTTTGCCTGACCACGCTGCCCCATGGGGTTTCCCCGGCCGCGTTGTCCATCTTGACACCGTTTTCACCTTTCCGTGTTGTTGTTTTGTGGCGTAAACCTCGATTGACTTGTTTTTCTTTGAGGACAAGATCCTGGATGGTGTCCAAGCGGCTCAGTTTTCATCTTTCTGCGGCCTCTCGCATCAATCAATGTGACGTAATTGCATCAAGTCCCTTTCCCACAGCTCGGGGTCCACAGGCAGGGGAATCCCGAGGCGAGAATTTCTCAGTCCGGCCAGTTAACTCATTCACGGCCATTCACTAATTTATTCGGGACTTGAAAATACGACGTAGAACGCCATTCCCAAATTAGTTCGGGTTTTGGGTTTTTCTATCTTAGGTGCCGATAAAGTGCAGGCCAGACATCTGGCAATGTTATTTCCCTTCCACAAGGGTGAAGCATTTCCCTCTTTTTCCATATTAGCGCTTTGTTCCAGCTTCAAGTGTTGTTAAAGGGCGATATCAACCAATATGTATGTATTGCATTGTATTTTGGACAGTCGCCCTCATTTCAAGCTGAAATAACTTCAGATGAAAGAAGAGAGCCAAAGTTTCTTACGCTGCATTGAATGTTTATGTAGTCCTAAAACTCAATATTCCCTGAGTTCAGGAATTCGAATGACAATGACAAAAACCCTGGCACTGGAGTGGACACATTTTTGCAGGTCAGGGAGTGAATGAGTTAACCTTCACCCCCACCCCATCCCCTCATATTCCGAAAGACCAAACTCCCACTTGCGATGGTTTTCTTCAGACGTCTCCAATCTCCATCTTGACAAATTATTTCATGTGGTGGCATAAGATGGATTCCTTTTCCTGCCATGGGGCAGTCAATGTTCCCACAGTTGCTTCTCCCTGTTTACATTTGATGAATACACTGGAAAGATCAGGAGATGAGATCTAATTCCATTGAGTGCTTTTTGTGTCGAGCCAAGCATGACTACTCCCGACGGGTCCACTACTGACGCCACTCTCCTCGTGCGCTTGATGCATTGTGTTTTCGCAACTTTGTGCTGTGGAAAATGTCCAACCACATTCCTTTGCCATCCTGGTTTTCTCGTGGGAATCTCCTTTCGCCCTAAATATCTCGTTATCAAATATATTTTAGTTCTTTGTCTAGGAGGCAATTCATTTTGAGAAAACCTGTGTGGAAAGCATTGCAATTTTTTTTGTTTTAAGGGGCTTGTCAGCATTTAATTATTACGAATTTAAAGGACAACCGACGTCCCTTTTTTGTTTTTAACTGACATCAGAAAAACGTTTTATAGTATCTAAAATACCCAAAACACACAGTATGATATTTTTAGTCAAATGCAAAACACCAATAAAAATGACTTAAAGTGTCCAAAATCTGCAAAAAATTGAGCTGCGAATTGGGCATTTTCAGAAAGTCCCGCACCCAGTTTGTGACGTCACGCCAAGACGTCTTGCATTGCTTGAGAATCAAAACAATGGCTTCAGATTCAGAGAATATGCTTTTTTGTTACACATCCAGTTATGAATATGATTCAAATAGTTCTGAAGAGGAAAGCATACATGTTTGCAATCAATTAAATAATGTATTTGTGGCATTTTGAGGCAACATTGGGGGGAAATCTCTCACCCAACAAAAGAGGCACACAATGGCGACCTCCTGTGGCCACCTCCGTTTCCACAGGCTGATAAATTGCTTATATGGCGCTTGGACGTCCTCTTCTAGCCTTCTGGCGGCTTTTGGGTGCAACACGAGGTCCCCAGACCAAACAAGTACAGCAAAATACATTGACGTGATGGAAGGACCGCTACAATCCGTCTTTTTTCGGTCAGGGGCGGTCCTTTAGTGACGTCACGTACGGACTCGTCACCAACTCAAAAACAAGACTTCCTGAATATTCAGCGCGAGTCTTAAAACATAAAATATAGCTATATGCAGTGGAATCCTTGTAAAAATACGCTAAGTAGAAGTCATTTAAAGCCATTTTACAAATTATGGACACAACTTGTCCGGAGACGTCGGTTGTCCTTTAAAGGTTGTGAAGGGCCACTAACAACCCCTGCCTAAAGAGAATCAACACATGGAGATACAATTCGCTGGCTTGTTTTTTTCGTATTTCACCTGTTCAGAGGTTGAGATCAATTATTTATGGAAGAAAATAATAGTGCTCCAATACAAAAGCTGTATAAAGGCGGTTAGTTTGAAAAGGCATGCCGCCTATCATTTCTTCATTTCTTCATCCTTTCATTTCTTTCATGACTTTGCTGCTGTGAAATGTAAATTTCTCCACTGCGAGACTAATAAAGGCAAATCCAATCCAATCCAATCCAATCCAATCCTATGTCGCTCATGTAAGAGTTTGAAATTCAAAATATTATAAAACCCGAACATATGTGACTGAGAAAAAGAAAGAGTTGGAAGTTGCATCCATCGATTCCGAGATATGAGGCAAAAGTTTTCAGAAGGTTAAAATTCTCATTTTTAATTGGCATTCAACAAAGAAATCAGGAATTATCTCCCATTTATCTTCCCAAAATGTTCTCATAAACCTTGCTGTTCTCAAAATCTGTACAAGGAATCAGACACGAGTACACAGGCATCAGTACAAGGCTGACACTTGGCTCACAACTTTGATCCAACTAGCTTTGCGTTAGCGTATCATACCTACCGATTCATATCTGTGGTAATAATGTCATGATTACAAATATTATGCTTCGTGTAGCGCACAATATTTGATATACTATATATAGATATACATCCCAGAAATATATACAGTGATACCTTAGCTCACGAACTTAATTGGCTCCCAGAAAATGTGTAAGGCGAAGTGTGTATCCCAAAATTTAATTTCCCATAGGAAACCATTAAAATGAGATTAATCCGTTCCCAGGTCCCAATAAAACATAATTTTCGAAGCCTTAAAACTACTCAAAATATACCTTATTTTATGTATAATAAATGTGCTATGGTATAATAAAGTCGTCTGGAATGGCCGGTTTCATCAGCATTAAACACTTGATGAGGAACGTACCCTTCTTCTTTCACCATCTTGAGGAATTGGATTGGATTGGATATGCCTTTATTAGTCTCGCAGTGGAGAAATTACATTTCACAGCTGCAAAGTGATGAAAGGAATGAAAGTAGGAAAACAAAATACACGAGCTGCTGGAAAGGCAGCCACTCTTGCGGAGCCGTCTTGAAGTCAAAATAACAACAACAAAAAAAAACAATGATCCCTCCTTGTAGGTGCTTTCTCTGCCATAATCTTACCTTGTTCCTCATCAACTGTGTTCTGTTTAGCTGGGTTGATAGCTTTTTGCATCAAGTGTACAGATGGATTGTGCGGGTTATTTGTGGAGCCTGATTGATGGGAATTTTAACCTTGCACTCTAGGACAGCAAAAATGTCGGCTGCCATTTTCTTGTTAGGAGAACGGGCTCGTTCGCGAACGACACATCACTCATTGTGGCAGCTCCGTGTGTATCCCGAAAAATAGTTTGTATGCCAAGGTAAAATTGTCATAAATTTAACATTCGTAAACCAAAAGGTTCGTAAGCCAAGGGGTTCGTAAACTGAGGGTTCACTGTATTTTTGTTAATTATGCCAAGACGATGCCAGATGTCTAAAGTACTTGTCTTGCTCTGCCAGGTAACATATTTGACAGCGCTTGTCACACATTTGCGCTACAGCATCTAATGTGGTGAGTTTGTTACACTTTGTTACCCACAAACAGGCAGACATAAATATTCTCGTTTGTTTTGCTTTATGAGGAGGTGGCTGTCTGTGGCCTCCCTCCCACTGGTTTGAGGAAATGATCCAGATGTGAAGCTTCTGGCTTTCATAACCAAGCGGGACACCTGTTCGCTGCTCCTGTGTAGCCCCCCCCCCCCCCCCCCCTCTCCAACTGCCCATTGCACGATGCACACAACATTTCTCTACACATACGAGATTCATTATGCCTGCGCGATTGCCTTTTCAGCGCAGCACATTGCATTGTGTGAATAACTGGCTTCAATTTAGCTGTTATTGGCCAGGATTGAATATTTCTGTTGCTCACAGTATGGCGTATTACTCAACATAAGTGTAAACATATATTTTATAGCACAAAAAAAGAATTAGTGTAATAGGGTGGAATGTTCAGGGACAAAATTATTTGTGGTTAATAATTGCTTCGCATATGCTTGCCCAGCTCTGGTGGTACACGTAGTTATTTAAATGTTTATTGTAAATTACAGTTTGAGTCTCCCTTAAAAACATAAATACACTGACATTGCATACTTAGTGAGTCTGACTTGAAAAATGGAATTTGAAAATGAGTTGAACATTCATTATTCATTATTATTTTTAATTATATTATTGTTCATTATACAGTATACTCCGTTTGAACCTATTTGATACTCTGTTTTGATTTTATTTGGATTTTTAAAAATGAATTTATCCGTGTACTCGTATGAACACGCTCGGCTTAAATGGGTTAAAACACAGCCCAATATGTACAAGAAAACCACTAACAAGATTCAACACAAAACCCGGAGCAAAAATGTTTTTTTCTTTGATTAGCAATGCCAGTAGATCACATATCTAAGACTATTTGTGTGCATTAAGATGCTCGGCTGCTCTATATCAGCTCGATGTTTTAGTTCTTTTCGCTACACAATCATGACTTATTTCAAAGCAGTAAAAAACAGCCGTGCTATTTTATCAACGCCGGCAGTGGAAAACATACTGAGGGAAGCTCGTCTGCTAACGTCATTATGCAGCCAACCCGATGTGCGCGTTGGCTTGAGTCTTGAGCTTTCCGAGGCTTTAGGATGTCATGCTAACGGCAAACGTTGCTGTGTGGCTGCATGTCAGCTGGCAGGCCTGCGAGCGGGGGAAGTCCACGAACAAACTGTTGGGAGTTTACACCCCATCCCATCCCCCTCCGGCTATGCAAGAACGAACTCCTATTTTGGTTTGCAAGGCTGCACTGCTGGTATCCTTGCAGTGTTTTTGTAACCATCTCTAAAAAAAGCCTTGCTCTTAATTGTGTCCCATGGGTTCAGATCTTGCAGTATTCACAACCTTTCCCGCCTCGCTCCTTAACCCCATCCCCTGGCAAATTCGACAGGTCTTTTTCTGGTCAATTACTCAGTTTCAGTGTAGGGTTTTCATTCCCTCCACTGGCCTCTGGCTCCTCTCAGATAAGAGGCTAATCTTGAGGCCACGACAAATTCGGTGAAAGTTGGAAGTGGTGAGTTAAGTTATACAGGAAGTACTAGAAAATTACAAAGTGAGCATATCTTGATTCAGTCGTGTTGCACTCCACAGTCTCCACTTTGCTGTCGTAGCCCATTTTCTTACTGACATCAGTCCTCTCTGGTGTTAAAAGCATGAAAAACGGTGAATATATATACATACTGTGGGACCTTGGCTTACGAACATAATTGGTTGCCAGACAGAGTGTGTAAGGCGAAAAGTGTGTATCCCGAAAAATTATTTCCCATAGGAAACCATTAAAACGAGAATAATGCGTTCCCAGGTCCCCATAAAACATAATTTTCTATTTTCTAATTTTCTAAGCCTTAAAACTACACAAAATATACATTATTTTATGTATAATACATGTGCTATAGTATTATAATTAAAGAAATAAACTGTACTGTACAATAAAGTCATTTTATTTACCTTTGTGATGGTCGTTAATGGCTTGATGGAATGGAGTGTCCGGTTTCCTCAGCATTAAACACTTGATGAGGAACAGGCTTATTTCACCATCTTGAGGAATGATCCCTAGTAGGTGCTTTTTCTGTGATAATTGTATCGAGTTCTTCATCAATTGTGATCTGTTTATCTGGGTTGATCGCTTTTTGCATCAAGTGTTGTCAGAGATATGACAGTCAGACACCGTGGACAGAGACTCAGAACCAGAAAGATTGTCCCCACTGCCGGCAGGAGACGCAGTCATCAGATGACATACGTCTGAATTCTGCGCCCCTCTGCCAAGCTATTTATTGAGAGTATATGTAAATTACAGTGATATATTAGTAAACATAGTTTTCTTGATTATAATGCCACGCCTCTGGGCGTTCTGAGCACCAACAGCTGCAAGCAGTAAAACATAAGACATTTTAATTGGTTGTCTTTTCCAAGAACTGATAAGTTTGTAATCTGGCGCTTGTGCAGGATGTTTAAGCCGTAAATAACTTTGGTGAAAAAGGAGTATCTAAAGCCCTAAATTCTGTGCAAGGCCGGACCTTCTAGAATCTAGATGGAGACGACAGTTCACCTTGCCGTGTCTGTTTCACTCAGATTTACTGTGGCCATCTGCGCTTTGACTGTAGGCCCATTGTTTAGTTGGTCAGCAAAGCACGGCACTTTTAAACATGATAAATTATTATTCTCCATCAAGTGTACAGATGACTTGTGCGGGTTATTTGTGGAGCCTGAACAAATGTGTGAGAGTGTGAGAATAGTGAGAAAATGGATAGAAAACAGTTAAAAGATCCCATATATTTTAACTGTTTTCTATCCATTTTCTCACTATTCTCACACTCACACTTTTGTTTTTTTGTTTCAAGCTTTGTCATCTCCCTTTCGTGTGTGTGTGTGTGTGTGTGTGTGTGTGTGCGTGCGTGTGCGTGTGTGTGTGTGTGTGTGTGTGTGTTTTCACACTCTCTCCCTGTCTGCCTGTCTCTTTAATGTTTAACCCCACCGCCCCCACTGCTGGGTTCCTGACTAATCACATGGCTTTAACTGGAGACTGGGGCGGGGAATAGAGTACAAACACGGTGGCCACCATTTTCTTGTTAGGAGAACGGGCTCGTTCGCGAATGACACAACACTCATTGTGGCAGCTCCGTGTGTATCCCGAAAAATAGTTCGTAAAAAAAAGGTAACATTTTCATAAATGTAACATTCCTATTTTCCATCTCTTGTGGTTGCAACACACCTGATTCAGATGCATATAGACTACATCAGCAGTCCCCAACCCACGGGCTGTGGAATGCCACTGGTCCAGAGGTCATTTGGTACTGGGCCACACAGAAAAATAAATGACTTAATTAACTCCGTTTCATGTACAGTAAAGTCTCGTTATATCGATATCGTTTATATTGATAATACTGCTTATTATGATACTATTTTCATTTCCCGTGCACATTTCTAGTCTTTTTATGTATAATTAGTTCCGTTTAGTACGATTCATGGTCATTACGATAATCCGGTTACTACGGTGCTCTTTTTCATCTCCCGCCATTTCACGATGTCAGCGTGATGATTTTGAAAATTACTTTACATGCCATACTGTATTAAAGACCCCCCAGTCACGTAACCGGCTTCCGTATTTCTGTCACAATTAAAAAAAAATTGCAGCAGAGTTCACGTCTTTCATTACTGAAACATACTGTAATGCCCCTCAGCATGGGAAATGATGCGCACAGTCGCTGCTATAGCGGGTCGGTCTTTTTAATAACAAAACGTAGCAGTTATCACAAACAGGAGCTGCTGTTACGCCACAGCTCAGCCATTCTATTCAGACACTCTGAACCCCGTTGTCGGGTCCTCCCAAGCCCCAGTCACGTGACCAGCTTCCGTGTTTATCCTGTTGACGCGAGCACAATAAAAAAACGGCGTAGCAGAGCTTATATACATTACTGTTGTTCAACACTAATTTAAACCATGGGGAAACGTAAGAATTGTGATATCCGAACAACATACAAGGCAATTGTGGCTGTGGAGGACAATTCAACCAGCAAATCCTTCATCGCGAAAGAGTTTGACGTGCAGCAGAACACTGCATCAACGTAAGTCATGTAAACGTTGTAGTTTTTGTTTTCCATCCATGTATTTAATTGTGTTGCATTCTAATATCTCTATCGCTTGCAACAATCACTGTTTTTCACATTTTTGTACATGCTGGCGTTCGTGGTTTCGTGTGAATAGAACAACGTGAGGATTTTGCATTGTTGCATTTTTTTAAAGGAAATAGTCATTAAAAAAGTGTAAAGACGTTTTTATTTGATGCACAAGTTTATTTTTCACTTCACTACTGTACAAAAAGCATGCTAGATATGCAATCCATGAAGCCAATGATAAAATTGCATGCCATATCAAAGATCCCCCATCTACGTACCCCCCCCCCCCTTTCATGCAGTTCGGCGCAGGACGGATATATCGATCGTACGGTTATATCGACATTTTTTTCTGACTCCCGAGAATATCGATATAACGAGACTTTACTGTATTTCGGACATTGTATTTTGGAAAAATGACCGGATACTCTGTTACATCATTCTGTAGTATGTCGCTCTTGATACATATGAAGGTGCATTTCTTGGTCACGCTATAGGTTAGCACACGCCAAGCCTACTCTGCCTTATACAGAAAACAGTACAGAGATTTAGTGGATGTGCTGCTCGTGTTTGAACGATTTGTCAACACTGCTGGTGCGCTTATGTGTTTGGGATTCATGAGAAAATGAACTTCCTTTTCACATCCGCAACATTTTGCCCACATCCTCTCCACAGAGGAAGAGGCACAATGGTCCATCTCCTTTGCTGTCTTTTGACCTCTGACATTGTCATCAAAGTTGACTGCCGGATTGATGGGGATGATGCATCCCGTCAAGACAAAGGGAAACACTAGCGACCCGACTGGACTGGCATTGACAATGTGGTGCTGTGCCTTATAAAAGTTGCTTAACTTCCTCTGAGGGCAAATAAGCTTTTCGAAGCCAAGTCTTTCTATGCTCCTCTTAATAAATTGACTTGTCAAATCACGGGTTACGTGACACACATTTATTTCCACCAGAATCTTAATTCTAGATTTTTTTCATGACTGTTCAGACAATTGTTTGCTTCAAATTTCATGGGAACAGCTTATGAAAAAGCCTTTTTCTTTTCCATCAGGTCCGACTCCACGTTTCACACAGCACAGTCCAAAAAGGCATGCTTCTATGAGTGTCATTGCTCCGTGTCCCAACATTGTTGGCCTTGAAATATTAGAACCGAGAATACCAGATCTCAATTCAAAGTACTGTGTTACAATACTTTCTCCAATTGGACTGAATGCTGTACATCTACCATAATTTCCGCACTATAAGCTGCGACTTTTGTCGCAAGCTTCCTTTTGCCACAAAACAACCATGTGTGTTATGCAATGATGCGGACAATTTAGGCATTTTTTTTCCTAACGGCCGCTAGTGGCGCTCGAAAGGTAAGAGTGAGACAGGGCAAATATATGTGCCAAGGAAGACACAAGTTCAATGTAACTTCGCATATGAATCATTCATTTAAAGTAGCCCGCAGAGTTGAATGGGAGGCTTGGATGACCAGCAAAACTGGTCTGCCAGTGGATCCTGACAGCAAGCAGTGTGAAGAAAAAAAAATCAAGCATCATCAACGGGTTTCGAAAAGCCGGTCAGCTGCGTGACGGAGAGTACAGCACAAGCTCGAGAGTGACTTTACCTCAGGATGTAAGTGACACTTAGAGCGACAACGAAAGAGTGAATGAGAGCGTTTGTGGCGAGGAATATCTGACGCTATTCCACTCCCGACACCCAAGAGGAAGACTTCCATGGTTTCAGTGCACAAAAGGAAGATCAGGACGGCTCTCAGCGACTTGCCATGTTTTTGTAATCAGCCCTGTTAGTGAGTGCTAACATATTGCTGCGGTGTTACTGCCGTGTTTCACTTTTACCGGCATGTTTTTTTTTTAATCCAGCCCTGTTAGGGCTGTGTTACTAACATAATGCTTGTTGTGTTGCTGCCGCGTAACAGGCACTGTTTTGAAAGAAAGGCTAAGGTATATTATTAACACTTTGAAAACATCTTCTGTGTACCATTTTCTTTATAAACATGCGGGTTATAGACAGGTGCAGTTTAGGTATGTACAAAATGTTTTTTCCTTTAAAAACAAATTGGGTGAGCCTCATAATCAGGTGCGCTCTTTCGTCCGAAAATTACGGTAGTTTTTTTTGCCTTACAGTTGTTGTTGCGTTTATGCTGTTTTTCATAAAAACTGGATTTAAAAAAAATGATCTTAAAAGTTTGCTTTGATGTACTATTGTATGTACATTTATATGTATGTAATTTGGATGATACGTACAGTGCACTGTTAATAGGAGAAAGATGCTTTCGTGTATGTATACATTTTTGCTTGTCCGACATTTTTCCTTGGAAAAATGTCGTGGATCTGCACGTGGCCTTGATCATTCATTGCAATTTGCATGTTGGATGATTTTTCTTACAACACCAAATATGATTATATACGGCGACAGGTTCCGGTGGTTAACGCGTTGCTGTTTTATACATAAACCAGATGTCGGTGATGAAATAGTCATGTCGGAGCTTGAAATAACATCAGACTGACATCGGTTCATGACAGCCTTGATGATTGAATTCCTCAGATTTGATGTGAGACGACGCTTTGGTGAGAGGGATTCATTGAACAGCCATTTATAAGCAATTTATAGAAAAAGTCTTTTCGCGCGCCACTTTGCGGAACGATCCTCGGTTTGGCCTTTATGGTCTTCCTCGAGGGGCTCGTGCTATTGTTGTGCTTTTGCTGCCGTCTGCGCTGATCTTTCTTCTTGCCCCCATAACTGATTCAATGAGGCGCCGCCATCCGATTGGTGCTCCACATTCCTGTGAAAATGGTATCCATGGGAACCAACAAATAATGCAGACCCACTCCGGTGTTGCTCTCCTCTTGCTAATAGCCCTCTAAACAGGCGCAGGGGAGAGACGCGTACAACAACAGGCTTCAGAGTGCCATTTGGGCGCCCTCACACTCGTACTACCCTCACATTATGACCATTATTTACCTACTTTCTGCTTTTCTCATAATCCAACACAGAATGGCAGCAAATTACCATGCTGTAATTTTTCACAATAAATGGCCCACCCAAAACATCATGACAATCAATCTAGATTCAATACAAGAGCTGTATTAAAAAAACAAAATCCTTTTCAAAAGATAAATAATGGCTAAATATCTGCAACCGGTGGCCTGTGCAAAGATTTTAAACTTTTGGGGGATGAGGGCTGGCAGTACAGTGGTACCACGATTGACAAAATGAATTGGTTGTGGAAAAATTTCTAAATGACAAAATGTAAGTAGACACGAGTTTTCCACGTAAATGCCCTAATTTTTTCCAAGCCCCCTCAAAATTCGGACATAGATATTCCCTAAAGCATAAAAATGCATCCACGTATGTAACAAATATATGTTACAAATGACATTATTGAACAACTTGGATGGTGAAAAGGCAAATTCTGCCACCTTCTGGGAGGGAACACATTGCCAGAGGTCTGACCGCAGCTTGATCCGCACCCCGGCAAGAAAAACCAAATCCAAACAAATTCGGCAATTGCGCTCCACGTCATGCTTTCCAATTCCTGAATAATTTAAGGTATGGCAGTGAATTAGTTAATTTCATTTGCATTTGGATGGGATCTTTTTCCATTGTCCTTATTCTAGCCAGTCAGTAGCGTACTCGTGATGCAATATTGGGGGAATATTTTATCAATGAATAATTCTTTGTCCCTGTGCTGCCGAAGTTCATGCGACAGCGTAACTGACTCCAATGTTTCCCCACTTCGCCGAGTATATTTCCATTTCCAGCTTTGATTGCTTTTTTTCCCCCGATGTTATCACAACTGCTGCCACAATCAGTTCAATGAATCTGTTGTCTGCTGGCATTTCGATATCCCCGTGCTGAGATATTCTCCTAAAACTCTGTCAGAAGGAGGATGTACTGCCTGGTTCTCAGCATCGAATCTGATAACAGAACCGTTAAGCTGTAGCAACGCTTTTGGTGAATATCTGGCGCTATTTTTTTTTTTATCTTTTGCAAAACGATCTGGAATAACAGTAGAAAAGTTGACAATCGTTATTTTCTTTTGGGAGACATATGGAGCCCCCACTGTTTGGGAACAGAGAAAGTTGAAAACATTTTTGCTCATTAGGGACGCTCGGGCAAAGACGTGGCGTGGCGTACAGTGACGGTTCAAGTTGCGTGTGAAGAAAGTACTTGTAGTGAATAATGCATGAGCTCAGGCGCTCATCAAGGTCACGCTAGAAGCTATGTGTCCTGGGTCCTTTTAAATAACTACAATTATCCAAGTAAGAAGACCTTAAGGTGCGATCTGAAACAACCACCTGCGCACGTCTGGATAAGTGCACTTAAAAAGATATTTTCTCGCATGATGTCCAATTATAAATTCGCCAATCCGGCCGAGGGCGGTGAATTATTCTCCGAGATAAAACAGCAGTGCAGTCACACACTCTCTACTGGGAACGAGTTGCTTCATCTATTATGAATACATTCTCTGTCATTTAAAGTGCCTTAGAATTTTATAACTGTGTTTTATTTTTTTTCAAGCTACCATCTGCCTGTGTTTCCGATGAATAACGCAGTCTACCAATATGTCATTTTTCATCTCTCTCTTATCGTTTTATTTTGTTTTATTTTAGTCTCATTATCTTGTTGCTGACCTGTGCTTCTTTTTCCATTGTGCGTCCAGCAGTACACAAAAAGCGGAGTGTCACTGATCCTCAAGAGAAGGCCTCAACTTCAACTGAACAAAGACAAGGCACCAACTCACAGACATGGTACGCCACGATATATGTAACGAGTGTTTGTCGCATATCCTACATCGCGCGAAACCATTTATTAGCAAGTCAAATATAAGAACTTTCCATCCATCCGGATCCAATCCCACATGTCTTCGAGCAGTAGGCAGGGAACACCCTGAACCAGTTACCAGCCAATCACTGGAGTGCCCATTATGAGAAGTTGAAATCTGAAAACGTACCCAATGGCCGCAACATTCGTTATTGCCCAACTTCATTGAAAACATTTCTTTGTTGGTATTCGGATGGGTTTACAAGTGCAAAACAATCATGTAAAATCGAATATTTGAGTCAAATTTGATGGATCATGTTTTTTCCCCATTGGGTGTACTATCGCATTGTGTATATTTATTTCATGCACTTCTTACTTTAAGAGTGTATATTATTGGGGCTGCTGTGCAAAACGCAATCCATTAGGCTTGGGGGCAGAATCTGTCCCGCCACATCCTTTCATTCGGCCCACGAAAGCAAATCAAGCATTTCAAATCATCCCATGTAAACTACAATCACAGTCATTATTTGTTACTTTGTTAAAACACAATAACAGTCATTATTGTTGATTTACGGTTTGAAAACTAGTTATTCATTAATTTGTTTTGCAAGGTGGTGATGGCAGTTGTGGATCCCAAAAAAGCAGGCAGGAGGGAGCAGCAGGTTGTATTTGACAAATTGTATTAAAATAAAGTCAGCAGGAACAAAATCTAAAACATCTGAACAGAAAAATACAAAGTATCAAAGAAAACCAAGAGTAAAAGTCTGCCAAGATGAAACAAACTTGACAGGGTGCAAGAAAACAGAAGACAATATGTAACTCATTCATTGCCATTCCTGAATTTATTCGGGAATTGAAAATATGACGTGGAGCGCCATTCCCGAATTTGTTCTGGTTTTGGTTTTTCTTGCTTGAGGTGCTGATAAAGCGCTGGCCTTAGCCTCTGGCCATGTTTTTTTTTCTTTTTCACAAGGGGGCAGCTTTTTTCTATGTTCGTGCTTTGTTCCAGCTTCAGCTGTTGTTAAAGCGCTACATAAACCAATATGTGTGTATTGCATTGTATTTTGGACAGCTACCTTTATTTTAAGGTCAGCAGACTATTTTTTTCCTATGAAAGAAAAGAGTCCAAGGTTTCTTCAGCTGCATTGAATGTTTATAGAGTCCTAAAACTCAATATTCTGTGGGTCCTGGAATTTGAGTGACAATGACAAAAACCCTGGCACTGGAGTGGACACATTTTTGAACATGTCTGGCAGTGAATGAGTTAATATGTAGAGGGGAAGAAACATTCTAATGGTTTCCCCAAATTGATAACGGCTTTGAGAGGAAAACATAACTACTATGCGGCCCACGGCAAAAAAAATGACTTTGACACTTCTGGATTAGTGGATCATGGGTCCATTTTATGCCCAAGTTAGATTGAAAAAAAAACAGCACAAAGACCGCACTGGCTAGATTATTTTTCTTCCTCCCCTGTGATCACAAACCCCCATTGCTGCTCTTTGCTAATTTCTGATTTGCATTGACATTTGGAACATTAATATTCCAACCATGACTGAGTGGCAGACATGTACTGTATTAATCGAAAGGTGAAAGGGTAGTTCGGACTGAGATACACTGGCTGTAGTCACTCAATCAGTTCTCGTATATTAATAATCAAACACCATCAGCAAGGTAAACCAATCACCCAAACGTTTGTTCAAATTTCAAGATGATCAATCATTGTTTGTTTTTCCAAAGAATGACGTTAAGATGTTAAGTCATTTACTCTTATTGTTCTTTGTGTTTATTCGTGATATCAAGGCTGTCAATGGCTGTCAAAGGAAAAAATGGGGACAATCTATTTTAAGGGGATTAAAATGGCATTCATATACAGAAGATTTCACTACCTGAGAAAATCATTTCCGAAAGTGTAGCAGCATCTGAATATATGCCCCAAAATGCCACTGTGTGTGAAATCACTCAACAGTCGATCATGTTCATACTTCTTCTCCTTCTTTCGGTGGAGAAAACTGTGAACACTCACTTTCATCATTAAAACTTATTTGTCCTATCTTGTTTTTTTGGTATGTGGTAAAACGGTTAAAGAGGGCAGTTGGGCCCCTTTTACACAGTCGGCCTTCTCTTCTGGCCTAAATATATTTGAATCACAGGCAAAAGAATTATATTTTGTCCATGAATTTTTATGAAATAATTCTAAATTGTTTTTCAGCTTCCTTTCATTGCTTTTCCCCTGTTGTGTTGCTTCCAGATGTGTGTTTTCGTATTGACGCATTTAACCAATCACATTTCAGCCATCATTTGTTACCAGGGTCAGAAATCTACCTGTATGCCTTTTCAATCAGTTCTGCGGGTCCTGGAGCATAAAAATGTTGATGAAACTGTTACTTTACCCAATCAGAGTTCCAGTTGGCAACCCAAGGTCTGCTGGAAGGTGCTGGATAGATCATAGTTTTCGCAAACTATGATTGGCTAGTCATTCATAGTATCTATCACTAGCCACTAGTGATAAGATCATACTGGCCAGAGCTAGCACACTGTATCTGTAGTGAGCTGCATAAGCAAATATACAGTAAAGTCTCGTTATATCGATATCGGATATATCGATAGTCCCGGTTATATCGATACTATTTCTATGCACGCACGGAGAAAATTACATGCAAACGGGGTCGGATATATCGATAGTCCCGGTTATATCGATATTTTTTCGGACTCCCTTGAATATCGATATAACGAGACTTTACTGTATTGTTGTATTGATTTAATAGCGGTTTTGTCAACTCACAATGGCTGAAGGAGGAGAAGAAATTGATTTGTTTGCAGATATACTGTTAAAGCTATTTTCAAGGTGGACCTTTGAAGAATAGATGGACATTTCATCTTCCTTTCATAACTTTGCTGCTGTGAAATGTAAATTTCGCCACTGCAAAACTAATAGAGGTAAATCCAATCCAATCATTAAGGTTGGACAGCTCCAAAGCTAGCAAAAATAGCAAATAATATTGCAATGTTATGAGGTGATCATGAATCCACACGTTCATCGTAAAAATTTGAACAGTTTAATGACAGTATTTTTTTACGTTTCTTCAAGTGACAACTTATTTCATGGCTAACGGGCATCCTCTAGTGGATGTGTAGTAAATCGCACCACACTCGCTGCTGCGGATTGATTCACTGAAGGCCTAGCAATAAACTCCATGGCCACTGCTTTTCCACCGCACGCGGTGTTATGGTGCTTTTCAACTCTTTAATCGGAGATAGAGACTGCTACACATTTCAATCTTTTCTCCGTTTCTTTGAATCGTTGAAAACAAATCCTGCTGTATTTTATTGTCCTCAGCTTCAATCGTATGGCCAAAGCTTCAGATGTTTTATTGGATTTTAAAAACGCATGTCGTCCTTCTCCGGGGAAGGTGACTGAACCGCCGCGGCGTAGTAGCCGACAAGCTGCCGGAACGCGTTTCGCGCAACTATCCTTTTGTTTTCTAACAGAAACCTCAGCTTATGTAGAAATGCCAAACAGACAGACAAAGGCCACTCTCATGCCGTATCCGGGTAACCGTGGAGACTCGCCTCTTTAGCCGAGAGCTGGATAGTTTCTCACATGTCCCAAAAATAGCCCCAGATGGAATTCACAAAATTGTATTAGAGTCCAAGACAGCGATCACATGATGATGTCTGCAATTTGGCCTCTGTCCGGCTTTCGTGCTGCTTGTGTCATGAGCCAGTTGACAGCGGGGCGGGGCCTCCGTTCCCGCCGCTCGCCAGCTGCTGTCAATTCCCTCCTCATTAACTGTGGACATTTAAACCCGACGCTGGCATCCACCCAGCGTCGGAAGATACTTCGCCTTACGCCAAGCTAGTACGTGGAACTTATTACCAGTACGTTATTTGCTTCGCCCGAGGAATGATCTTAGCCACGAACGCGTTTGTTGTTTGCACCGCGTCGTAGGTTGTTTTGCACCCTCGTGTGCCACTTTATTTTCTTGGTTAGTGTGGTTGGGTGGATTGCCGCCACTCACCCACTAACATTGTCAGTTGTCATTTTGAGTTTGTTTCACGAGTTGTTACCGGGTCCGCGTATTTTCGGACCCGCGCTTTATGTTAATAAATCCTTTGCCGGTACCCACGCCTCTGTCCTGCTCTACGATCCACCGCCTATACCACACGTTCCTGCTCGCCAGCTGCCACTGTCGCCGCCGGAACGTGACAGAATCTTCCGACCAACATGGATCCTGCGGACAGTAACCGAATCTTCTCCGTCCTCGCTCAGCAGGCGGAGCAGCTCGGCCAAGTGGTGCCCGCCATCGCGGAGATCCGCCGCGACATCACCCGGTTAGCCCAACGGGTAGATAGACTTGAGGCCAGCGGCGCCTTCGTCGCGGGGGCCGTCCCTCCCCAGACTTTGAGCCG
This sequence comes from Hippocampus bargibanti, assembly GCF_051943395.1. Classification (NCBI taxonomy): domain Eukaryota; kingdom Metazoa; phylum Chordata; class Actinopteri; order Syngnathiformes; family Syngnathidae; genus Hippocampus; species Hippocampus bargibanti. The sequence goes on along the minus strand of NC_142738.1, from coordinate 11,817,768 downwards.
CGAACCCAACATCCCACATCCCACCCGTTACGGAGGGGAGCCCGGGCGCTGCGCGCAATTCCTGCTGCAGTGCTCCATAGTTTTCGACCAGCAACCCTCCGTATACACCACGGACGCGGCCAAAGTGGCTTACGTCACCAGCCTGCTTGCCGGACCCGCAGCCGCTTGGGCGTTGGCCGTCTGGGAATCTCGGCCGGAGCTCCGAGCCTCCTTCCCGGACTTCGTCGCCGAGTTACGGCAGGTTTTCCATCTCCCGGTGAGTGGGCAGGCAGCGGAGTCCCAGCTGTGGACCTGCCAGCAGGGTAGCCGATCGGCGGCGGAGTATTCCGTCGCCTTCCGCGTCCTGGCTGCCGCCAGCGGGTACGACGACCGTGCGCTGCGAGGGATGTTTCGGCGCGGGCTCAGCGCGGCGTTGAAAGACGAGCTGGCTACCCGCGACGAGTGCTCCAGCCTTCGCGAGCTGATCTCCCTCACGCTGCAGCTGGACAACCGGATGCGAGACAGGGCCCGGGAGCGGGCTGCCCAGGCAAAACTCGAGCCGCCAGCAGGGACCCGAGGGGGTGCCCGGACCTTTCCGCGTGGGGGGCACGCGGCCGTGGAGCCGATGGAGATGGGGGTCGAAAGGGCCGTTGAGCGGGCGCCGGAGCGACGCAACACCGGCCCGGCATGCCAGCTCTGCGGCAAGTTGGGTCATCTAGCCCCGGACTGTCCCAGTTGGGGGCTTCCCGGAAAGACCCCCAGTGACTGCAAGTTACCCCGTCCACACAAGCAACGGGTTCCCTTAAGGTCCGCGGGGGGGTTCACGTCGCGGAGACTGGAGCTGGATGCCGTTATACACGGTCCCACCAGGACAATGTCCGTTCGGGCCTTAGTGGACTCGGGGGCCGACGGCTGTTTTATAGACCCGCGCGTCGTGTCGGCGTTGGGGTGTCGGGTTGTTCAGCTGGGGGCGAGTCGGAGCATACTCGATCTCGACGGTCGGTTACTCGCCGAGGTTACGCAAGAAACCGTGCCGCTTCGACTCGTACTCTCGGGCAATCACGTGGAAAACCGGCGGTTTTTCGTGATGCGTTCACGCTCGGTTCCCATCGTGCTCGGGTTACCTTGGCTGGGGACCCACAATCCGGCCATTTCGTGGGACGGACCTACCATTCAGGGGTGGAGCCCCCTCTGCTACGCTCACTGCCTCCGGTCGGCCGCGGGTGGGCCGGCACCATCTCACAGCTACCCTAGGGAGGAGATTAGCCTAGAGGGGGTGCCGCCCTGTTACCACGACTTACGACAGGCGTTCAGCAAGGACCGCGCCCTGTCGTTACCACCGCACCGTCCCTATGATTGCGCCATTGACATTCAGCCCAACGCTCCGTTTCCCAGTTCTCGTCTGTACAACGTTTCCCAACCCGAACAACAGGCTCTCCGGGACTACATTGACTCTTCGCTCGCGGCCGGGCTCATTCGGCCATCACGGTCACCTCTGGGAGCGGGGTTCTTTTTTATCACTAAAAAGGATAAATCGTTGCGTCCGTGCGTGGACTATCGGGGACTCAACGAAATAACTATAAAGAACAAATACCCGCTCCCACTGATTGACTCCGCCTTCGCGTCCCTCCAGGCCGCGACCATCTTCACTAGACTGGACCTCCGGAGCGCTTATCATCTTGTTCGGGTCAAAGAGGGGGATGAATGGAAGACCGCATTTAAGACACCTCTGGGACACTTCGAGTACTTGGTGATGCCGTTTGGTCTCACCAATGCACCCGCTGTGTTCCAGAACCTCATTAATGATGTCTTGAGGGATTTTCTGAATATTTTCTGTTTTGTGTATTTGGACGACATTTTAATTTTTTCAGAGTCCCTTGAGGCACATCGCCAGCACGTCCGGCTAGTTCTGCAGCGGCTGCTGCAGAATCGACTATACGTCAAGGCCGAGAAATGTGAATTCCACACCTCCTCCTTATCCTTCCTGGGCTTCATCGTGGAGCGGGGGCAGATCCGGGCTGACCCAGCCAAGACCGAAGCGGTAGTAGAATGGCCCACACCTACCTCTCGCAAGCAGTTACAACGCTTCCTGGGGTTCGCCAACTTCTACCGCCGCTTCATCCGGGACTACAGCCGGAAAGCCCTCCCCCTCACCCAACTCACCTCCACTAAGACCCCGTTCAGGTGGACGAGAGAAGCGGACGCCGCGTTCCGGCTGCTGAGAGAGGCTTTCTCTCACCCCCCAGTTCTCCGCCATCCAGACCCCAACGGCGCGTTCATTGTGGAGGTAGACGCCTCGGACTCAGGTGTTGGGGCAGTACTCTCCCAACGCTCCTCAGTCGACCAGCAGCTCCACCCCTGCGCCTTCTTCTCCCGCCGCCTCAGCTCCGCCGAAGCCAACTACGACGTGGGCAACAGGGAGCTGCTCGCCGTCGTATTGGCTCTTCAGGAGTGGAGGCACTGGCTCGAAGGGGCGAAGGAGCCGTTCACCGTGCTTACGGACCATAAGAACTTGGCGGTCATCCGGGCCGCCAAGAGGCTGAACGCACGCCAGGCACGGTGGGCGCTGTTCTTAACACGCTTCTCCTTCACCCTAACCTACTGTCCAGGAACAAAGAACACCAAGCCCGACGCCCTCTCGCGGATCCACGAGCCAGCAGACAAGGAAGACCTTGCGGAACCCATCCTGCCCGGCCGCCAGATCATGGGGGCGCTCCAGTGGGAGGTCGAACGGAGGGTCATGGAATCATTAAAAGGTACCCCGACTCCCGAGAAGTGTCCCACAGGCAGACTGTTCGTTCCCCAGTCGCTGCGCTCGGAGGTGCTCCAGTGGGGGCACGCATCCAAGGTGGCGTGTCACCCAGGGGTGAGCCGCACCGAGCACCTCGTCTCCCAGCGATTCTGGTGGCCGCGGCTCCGCGACGACGTGGCGGACTTTGTTAAGGCCTGCCCGGAGTGCGCCTGTGGCAAGGTCTCCCATCAGCCTCCGGCAGGACTGCTCCGCCCCCTACCTGTCCCCCCGCGCCCTTGGTCCCACATATCAGTGGATTTCATCACCGGCCTCCCCCCATCCCGTGGTAAGACGGTCATTCTCACGATAGTGGACCGGTTTTCTAAGTCGGCACACTTCGTGCCGTTGACCAAGTTGCCGTCCGCCATTGAGACGGCGACACTATTGGTCAAACACGTCGTCCGTCTCCACGGGATCCCCACTGACATCGTGTCGGACCGAGGGCCCCAGTTTGTATCCCGGGTCTGGAAGCGTTTCTGCAGGTCCATGGGGGCGTCGGCCAGCCTGTCCTCCGGTTACCATCCACAGTCCAACGGCCAGACCGAGCGGAAGAACCAGGACCTGGAGGCGGCCCTGCGCTGCGTATGCCTTCATCGTCCCTCGGCCTGGTCCATCCATCTCCCGTGGGTGGAATATGCCCACAACACCCTGGTCTCCTCAGCCACAGGTCGGTCACCGTTTATGTCGGCTTATGGCTACCAGCCGCCGCTCTTTCCCACACAGGAAGGGGAGGTGGAGGTCCCGTCGATACAACACCATCTTCGGCGGGCCCATCGGGTATGGAGGGAGACCAGGGCAGCCCTATCACGCACGGCAGTCCGGAACCAGAGGGTCGCGGATCGCCGTCGCCGTTCCGCGCCAGCCTACCAGGTGGGCCAGAAGGTCTGGTTGTCCACAAGGGACCTACGGCTGGCCGGGACAACCCCCAAATTGGGTCCGCGTTTCGCGGGCCCCTTCACGGTGGAGGCCATCATTAACCCGGTCGCGGTCCGACTTCGGCTGCCCGCCTCCATGAAGATCCACCCGGTTTTCCATGTATCTCTCATCAAACCGGTGGAGTCCAGCCCCTTGGCCCCCCCTCTTGCCCAACCCCCCCCCCCGCGGATGGTGGACGGAGGACCGGCATACGCAGTGCGGGAGATCCTGGATTCACGCCGCAGGGGAAAGGGCATCCAGTACCTGGTCGACTGGGAGGGCTACGGACCGGAGGACCGTCAATGGGTTCCGCGAACCTGGATTCTGGACCCGTCGCTCCTGAGGGACTTCCACGAGGCTCACCCGTCGAAACCAGGCGGGCCGCCAGGAGGCGTCCGTTGAGGGGGGGGTACTGTCATGAGCCAGTTGACAGCGGGGCGGGGCCTCCGTTCCCGCCGCTCGCCAGCTGCTGTCAATTCCCTCCTCATTAACTGTGGACATTTAAACCCGACGCTGGCATCCACCCAGCGTCGGAAGATACTTCGCCTTACGCCAAGCTAGTACGTGGAACTTATTACCAGTACGTTATTTGCTTCGCCCGAGGAATGATCTTAGCCACGAACGCGTTTGTTGTTTGCACCGCGTCGTAGGTTGTTTTGCACCCTCGTGTGCCACTTTATTTTCTTGGTTAGTGTGGTTGGGTGGATTGCCGCCACTCACCCACTAACATTGTCAGTTGTCATTTTGAGTTTGTTTCACGAGTTGTTACCGGGTCCGCGTATTTTCGGACCCGCGCTTTATGTTAATAAATCCTTTGCCGGTACCCACGCCTCTGTCCTGCTCTACGATCCACCGCCTATACCACACGTTCCTGCTCGCCAGCTGCCACTGTCGCCGCCGGAACGTGACAGCTTGTGTGTAGTATGAACTCGGGAGCGTGTTCAGGCTCCTAATTTTTTTCTTATTGGTGGATTAACTGAAACTTGTCAGCCAGTAGGAGAAAGCCAGTTATGCTGTTTTCAATTTTCCTTCTTGCAATATTCCACAAGAACGCTCCACAAGATTTTTTTACTATCCAACACAATTTTCCCGGAACCCATTATCTTTTTTTTAAAGCGGTCCATCTGAACAGACTCAGCATTGACAGCTTGTCATTTCCGGGGAATCTTTTCATTTTGTGAAATATCTGCTAAACGTAGGTCAGTGCTTTTCATACTATTTAAGGGTGAGCTGAGGCAAACAGGCCACCACTGAGCTCAGCAATTCAGGGGAAGTGAGGTCACGCTGATTTGTGCTTTCTACCAAAAACTTCTGATTTTAAATGACACACCCTTGAAGGTGTTCCAGATTTGAAGCTTTACTGTAGTGTGTTTGTGCGTGTTTAAAATGTCTTAACTCATTTACTGCCAGACGATGTGCAAAATTGTGTCCACTCCAGTGCCAGGGTTTTTGTCTGTAACTCGAATTCCAGGACCCACAGGATATCCTATTTTAGGACTACATAAACATTCAATGCAGCGTAAGAAACCTTAGCCTCTCTTCTTTCATCAGAAAAAAGTTAATTTCGAAATTGTATGAGTCTGGAGTTATCTGAACTTGGAATGGGGGCGGCTGTACAAAAGCCAAATGTTGCCACTTCGTGGGAGGGATAACATTGCCAGCGTTCTGACCAGCGCTTTATTAGCACCCCGCCCCTCGCAAGAAAAAACAAAACCCCAACAAATTCGGGAATGGCGCTCCACGTCATGCTTTTCAATTCCTGAATAAATTCAAGAATGGCAGTGAATGAGTTAATAACAAGGGATGTCTTATCCTCATGCACTCTGACAGTATGTCATCACAGAGGGACAGTGAAATAAAAAATAAAGGAGGAAGTAGAAGCCAAAGTGTGGACAAATAATTCCCATCGTTGTCACAACACATCCCATCGTTCAGCGTTTATTTTCAATCGAGTTACAGCTAAATTACCGGGAAAGCCCCGAGAGCAGCGCGCCTTCGCGAGAGGCCGTGGGAAATGCTCAAATTGAGTAGGCACAAGCGTTTATTGTCTGCTCGTAGCATAACATGCCCTCAATTGGTGGACGTGCAGCAGCTTGAGAGCAGGAGCTCCAGGAGAGCACCGGTGAGCATATGACTTGCAGTTGACCCACGGGTCCTCACGCGTCTTTTGTTATCCGTCATCAAGGATATCACGTTGACGCAATTGAATGATCGTTTCGTAAAAAAAATTACAAAATGTAATCAACGCACAGAACACACTCGTGCGCTGATTTCCCCAACAGAGCACGAGTGTCCCAAGAGATCATCAGGCACGCTGTGGGAAAATATCCAATTTAATTTAAGTGGTGGGAAAATGATTTCTTTGCAAGTAATCTGGTTGGTTTGTTTCATCTGCCAAAAACTAGTTTGTGTCACGATCTGGTTGGCGACCAACGGGTGGGGCTGTCGGCTTATTTGGGATCCACAACCATCACCACCACGCAAACCATGACAGTTTGTATGCCAAGATTATATTCTCGCAAATTTCATGTTCGCAAGGTGAAACATTTGGGAGCTAAAGCGTTCGTAAAGAGCACCAAGGCGCCATTTTGTGTTGAAACTCTAATGACGCCTCACCTCTTTCTTTATCTCCCGCTACAATGAACACAGTCACGCATCGACAGTGCACTGCGAGAAGGGTAAAAGAAGCCCCCTTCTTGACACCTTTTTTTCCGTGAATGTAATGTATGCAAACCTCAATTTAGCCCCCACGTGCCCTCATTACGCTTTTCAGCAGAGTTTAGCACAGAGAGATATTAGTTAAAAGCCCATCTCATGAAACCGGGCTGTTGATTGCCCTCCGAGAAGCGTCCGGAATGTGATCAATACCTGAGCATATCATTATGATTTCGAGAAGGTGTTAAATGCTGCTCTAAATCCATTTCCCAGTAAGCCTTCAAGCTGCGCGCAATCTGTCCATTGTGCAGCGGGTCCCCACACATCTGCAGTATTGAGCGTAATAATGAGGAATAAAGACGATATTGCTCACTCTGAAATAAAAGTCGCAAATCAAGTGAAATATATAAGTGAGCTAAAGGTTCCTGCTAACCGATTACCTCTACCAGTGAAATTGTGTTTACATACGAACTCGTTCAGGGTGGATGTGAAAAACTATTGTCAAATTGTCAGCGTGCTTGTTTCATCACACAATTTACCTGCCTGAGGAGAAAACTCTGCATGTCAGTCGCAAATGTTTTTGTGAAGGCTTAGTGGCCCAGTGAGTTGAGATGAAGTTGCGCTGATTGGTTAATACTGAGAAGCTGGTTTATGTTCATGTCAAAAGGATTTTTTAAATTTTCTTTCGGGAATGTCTGTCAATGGGGAAATTGTGCTTGAAGCTCAACAGGGCTCACATTTCTCAAGACATGAACTCATTCACTGCCAGACATGTGCAAAATATGCCCACTCCAGTGCCAGCGTTTTTGTCATTTTCAGTCGAATTGCAGGACCCACACAATGTTGAGTTTTCACACTACATAAACATCTAATACAGCGTTAGAAACCTTAGACTCTCTTCTTCCATCAGAAAAAGTTAATTCCTAAATGATATGGGTCTGGATTTATATGAGTTTGAAATGAGGGTGGATGTCCAAAATACAATGCAATACAGTGATCCCTCTCTACTTCGCAGTTCACTTTTCGCAGCTTCAGTGCATCACAGATTTTTTTTTCACTGTACATACATATTGATTTATATAGCCCTTTAACAACAGCTGGATCTGGAAAAAAGCGCTAACATGGGACTTCAAAAAAGACTTTGAAGCTTCAAGCACAATTTCCCCGGTGTAACAGGAAAACTGGTCATTTCTCAAAATAAAATATCTTTCAGATTCCGAAACAAATGAAATGGAACTTGTGTCAAATTATTAATATGTTTTGTTCCATCTGAACCAAGAGTCACCATTTCTCCTGCGAAAAGTGAGTAAAATGTGTGATTTGGGAATCATCCCATTCGTCAGGGTAAACGACTTTGTATTTCCTGAATACAGTCCAAACGTGTTCTTCACTGGACTAAATAAGAAAACCTTTAATCGCCACTCAATGGGGAAATTTGCAGTACACAGCAGCAATTTGAAAGGAGGTGTGGTGGGGGAGGGTGAACGGATAGAAAAACAAGATATTCTAAGCATGGTAAAAATGTCAGCAGACTGAAATATATACTCTAAATGTGCAAACATGTTTCTATAAAAAATGTACATAGTGCAAGTATCAAGAAAAGGTATACAGTATTGATATATGTAGCTGTGTTACTGTGTTATTTGTATCTGTATTGCATCAACACATATTTACAGTGCAATAAAGAGTCCAGTTTTGTTTGTGTTTTTTTACACATGTGATTATTGAGAATTGAGAACCCTGACAGCAGTCGGTAGGAACAAGCGGCAGTACCACTCCTGTCAGGGTGAGCAGGAGGGGGTGGGAGGAACTGTCCATCATAGCTGTTGCCCACCTCGTCCAGAGAATCCACCGAGCAGCCCAGGACAAAACTGGCCCTCTTGACCAGGCACTCCAGTCTTTTCCTGTCCCCGGTGGTGATCCTGCCTGACCAGCAGACAATTCCATAGTGGATGGCTGAAGCGACCACAGAGTCATAGAAAGTCTTTAGGAGTGACCCCTGAACCCCAAAAGACCTCAGTTTCCTGAGTAGGAAGAGGCAACTTAGTCCCTTTTTGATGAGGGCATCCGTGTTTGCAGTCCATGGAATCAAATGATCAGGAAGGTGTGTGTTTGTTTTGATAGATTGTGACTTCCTTGGCCGTCATGTTACAGGGTCTACTTGGAGTGCTCAAGATAATGCTGAACACGGTGCCGAGGAGATGTTGGCCGTGCCGTATTTCTGAAGTGGCATGTTTGTTTGTTTTGACAGGGACATGGAGAGGCTTCAGCGCGAGGGACAACAGTCATGACGGGGGACTGTCTAACATGCGTCAAATACCTCATGTTGATCTTCAACGCCTTCCTAGTTGTAAGTATTACTCATTTCTTTTCATGTGGATGTGGCCTTTGATGAAACTGGCGTCAAGCTAGTGAATTAAGACCCTGGCGACCGAAAGACTGATGGTAGCCACATTTCCATTTTATTACACTGGAACAATCTTGATTTTGTTGAACACCACTTTGATTAGATCAGCGTTGATTAGATTTGCGTGCGGACATGCATTCAACTCGCATTGTGCCATGAGGACTTTGTGGCCGGCACCTGAGTTTATCAGTCTCGATCAAACAATCAAGGTTAATCCTGTTAAGTGTGAGTCCAGGTGCAGTGTGGGGACATTATCACCTTTCCTGATTTATTAGGCACAACCAAAGCTCTTAATGACTCGACTCAGATGTGCTTGTTTAAGGGAATGCACGACCAGCAGCGCAAATAGTAGAGTTAACGTCTCTATGTCACGGCAACTGCTATCCCATTCTGTTTTCTCGATGGACCCTTCACACTTAGCGGCCGTGAGAGCCGTTTTTCAAGGTCTCTCTCTCTCTCTCTCTCTCTCTCTCTCTCTCTCTCTCTCTCTCTCTCTCTCTCTCTCTCTCTCTCTCTCTCTCTCTCTCTCTCTCTCTCTCTCTCTCTACACCAGCTACCTTCATGTCCTCTTTGACAACATTCTATATATCATATATATCTATTATATAATATATATATATATATATATATATATATATATATATATATATATATATATATATATATATAGAGAGAGAGAGAGAGAGAGAGAGAGAGAGAGAGAGAGAGAGAGAGAGGATGCACAAAACCGAGTTAGATGGAGGACACTGATTCTCTGGCGACCCCTGAAGGGAAAAGCCGAAAGGAAAAGAGATGTGTGTGTGTGTGCGTGCGTGTGCATGTATGTATCCCCTCCATTGTCTCTTCTGCAGTCACGACCTGAAATTGCTCCGGTCTGCATTTTATTGAGTGTTTCCATGAATTTATAATGTCCCCTTTTTCTGTCTCCTTCACCTACCCCCACCCTTACCTCTTTTTGTAGATGGCAGGCTGTTTCCTACTTGGTGTGGGGTTGTTGGTGTTGTTTGGCACAGCAGTATTGAGTGAAATGTTGATGCAACACCCCGTGCTCTCAAAAACCGTCTTTGCCGTGCTGGGTATTGGATCCTTACTCTTCCTTCTCGGCTTCGTGGGATGCTGCGGAGCCCTCCGTGAAAATAGGTGTCTGCTCTTCTTCGTAAGTAAATGATGTTGATATTTTCGTCTCATATTTCAGTTTTTAAAATGTCTTGCCGACAAACCAAGTCGGATGCAAGGCCATTTCAGTCTGTATACAAGATAACCCCCACCTCCTGTTGAGGACTCATGGCTTGGACCCTTGGTCTAAATTCTGACATACTGTACAGTATTGAAATGTCGACAGGGTAGACGTAACTGAAAAGAAGAAACCTTCAATCTCATTTAACCTTGAGTAGACAACATTAGAGTGGATTGGAATAGCCTTTATTAGTCTCCGAGTGGAGAAATTTACATTTCACAGCATCAAAGTAATGAAAGGACGAAGTAGAAAAACAAAATACAGGACCTGCTTTTAAGGTAGCCACTCTCGCGGCGCCATCTTGTCATCAAAACAACAACAAAAAAAGTAAATAATGTGACACAACACAAAAGACACAGATAGTCATTCAATCTTTGTTGTACAAAGCAGGTCTAGATGAAAGAGGAGATGATCAAAGCATCTTTTTCACCAGTGGTTCAGGGTCGTCATAGTGAAATGTGCACGTCTTCTTCTTTTCCTTTCGGCTTTTCCCTTCAAGGGGTCGCCACTGCGAATCAGTGTCCTCCATCTTCAGAGGCTTGATTCGCACCTTGGTTTTGGCCAAGCTTTTACGTGGAATGTGCATGTCTGCTACAAGCTAAATGTTGAAAGCAAACACGAAGCTGTAGAATCCATTGACGAAAAGAGATTGTCTCACATCTCCTGTCCCACGTAAATCCGCTTCAATTCTAAACTGCGATAGTACCACATATGCAGTGGTGCTCAACGCAGACGCGAGCTCCTTTTATTCCAAAGGTCGGGGAGGTTTTTGACTAAGAGAGCCATAAAAGTAAAATATTTAGAAATGTTTTTCAGCGAGAGCCGCACGGGCGCGCGCACATACAAACGCTCACCGTTAACATGGATGGTTTTCTGTTCCTCGTGTTTGGTAAAAATCCAGGAAAACGATCGGAATGAAATTCAATTTGCCGGTACAGAGGCGAAGTTACTGCTAGCTAGCCTGCACACGGCTCATAAGCTTCCACACTTGCTATCTGCAATCTACTTCTCGCAGAAGTATGTCGATGCTAACGTTAACATGGGGCTTGTTAAAATGTCACTGACATTCGACTGTTTCATCGATGGTATTGTTTCATTGCAAATTAGAATCAGAACATTTTCTCTCCTCTAATGCTCCGGTGCATTCACGCTTAAGTGCACAAGATGGGCTCATTTAAAGGGGAGTTTACCTATTTCAACATGACGGCCACTATCATCCAATCAACATGGCGCTTTCGGCCATTCTAGGTCAGTGTCATCCAATCAAAATTGCGCTTTCCGCCAACTGCAGCCCCAACGGGAAATGAACGACGAAAAAAACGACAATATGTATTATAATATATAATATTTATCGGCGAGCCATATGCAATCATCAAAAGAGCCATATATGGCTCGCGAACCATAGGTTCCCGACCCCTGTTTTATTTGAATCAAGATGAATGTCAATGCGCTATACTATTGAGTACGTCGCACATGCTGAGTTGTCTGTTCGTCTGGGACATTGCAACAATAATCTGTTCTGATTCTAATGCAAAAATTCTGTTTCAGTGTTTGTTTTTTCAGCTAGTTAGCCTCGCAATTCATGTCACCGCCAATTCGTGTGTACCAACAAGTAGGACAGAAAGTAAATACAGTGAGACCTCAACTTACGAACTTAATTGGTTCCCAGACAGAGTGTGTGAGGCGAAAAGTGTCTATCTAAAAAAAAAAATCCCATAGGAAACCATTAAAATGGGAATAATCCGTTCCCGGGTTTCCATAAAATTTACTTTTCAACTAAATAAGCCCTAAAACTACACACAACATACCTTATTCTATGTATAATAAATGTGCTATTGTATTGTAATGAAAGAAATACACTGCATCGGTCAGATTTCATACAGCCTGGCGACACAAACTAGCTGAATTCTGATTGGATTAAAAACTGACGTAAAACTACAACACTGAAAGGAGCATAACCAAATGGATATAATATAACATCAAGAAAACAGTATGTAGAATAATTATATATATATTTAGAAAAAAGACGTTTTTAATGAAATTGACTTTTATTATAATTATGATAATGATGTCTGATTATGTTAGGCCAGCAGAGAAGGCCTTGCTGGCCCTGACGGCCCACCACTGTCTCTATCTATCTATCTATCTATCTATCTATCTATCTATCTATCTATCTATCTATCTATCTATCTATCTATCTATCTATCTATCTATCTATCTATCTATCTATCTATCTATCTATCTATCTCTATTGCTGTCTGTCTGTCTGTCTGTCTGTCTGTGTATCTATATGTATGTGTGTGTATATATATGTGTATGTGTGTATATAGATGTGTGTGTGTGTATGTATGTATATATGTATATATATATGTATATATATGTGTATATATGTATATATGTGTATATGTATATATATATATATATATATATATATATATATATATATATATATATATATATATATATATATACCCGAGCTGAAATGGGGACAGACACCACCCATGGTGGGTGAGACGAGGATTTTTTATATATATATATATATATATATATATATATATATATATATATATATATAAATCCTCATCTCACCCACAGTCAGTCCCCCATTTCAGCTCGGGTCCTCTACCAGAGGCCAGGAAGCTTGAGGGTTCTGCGCAATATCCGTGCTGTTCCCAGCACTGCGCTTTTCTGGACCGAGATGTCCGATGTTGTTCCCGGGATCTGTTGCAACCACTCGTCGAGTTTGGGGGTCACTGCCCCGAGTGCTCCGACCACCACAGGCACGACTCTCACCTTTACCTTCCAGGCTCTCTCCAGCTCCTCTCGGAGCCCTTGGTATTTCTCAACATGTGCACGGGAAACTACGAACTACATACGAACTTAATTGGTTCCCAGACAGAGTGTGTAAGGCGAAAAAGTGTGTATCTAAAAAAAAAATGCCATAGGAAACCATTAAAATGGGAATAATCCGTTCCCGGGTTTCCATAAAATATACTTTTCAACTAAATGAGAGAAATACACTGAATTGTATCATAAAGTCACTTTATTTACATTTGTAATGGTCATTTATGGCTTGATGGAATGGCGTTGGAAATCGAAGGTCAAAGGGAATCGCTGTTTGGAAAGAGAGGCGCGTTGGATGAGGACTGTAATTAAAGAAATAAACTGTGCTGTAAAATAAAGTTTTATTTACCTTTTCGATGGTCGTTGATGGCTTATGGAAGGAGAGTCACCTTCCATAAGGACTGTTGGTATCTTAACCTCTGGTGCTGCTCGGTCGTGTGCTTCCGCCGAAGATCACTCCGCCAGCCGTGGTGGGTGTGTATTATGAAAATAGTGCTTATTATAAGGTTTAATTTTCATAAATTTGACGTTTGTAAGACGAAAAGTTTGTAAGATAAGGTGTTTGTAAGTTGAGGTCTCACTGTATTGAGTTAAGGCGATTGGATCAGAGCAGGATTTCAATATAAATTTTTCCTCCACTGATTTGACTCACCGCCGGGTTCTCTCATTTTGTTCCAGTTCTTCATGCTCATCTTCATCGTCTTCATCGCAGAACTGGCTGCTGGGGTTTGGGCCTACACACAGCGTCAAAAGGTATGACACAGCATCTCTTTGTTTTCACTTGTTTGTTTTCCTTCATAAAAAAAAACACTGTCTTTTGGTCATTCACATACTGGTTCTCTGCCTACTTTAGTTCTTTGTTGAAGATTTACAAAAAGAAATGCGCGAAAAGTACCAGGGCTACGCCCCCGACGATAAATACACGACAATATGGAATAAATGGATGGTGCAAGTAAGTACAGACTACACGTGTACAGTGAGTAACGTCCTTGCACACTGTACCCAACAACCAGTCACTACGATTCCTAGTTCATAAATGACATCTCCTCCTAATACGGAACTAAATGCTTTTATTGTACTCTTGTTGTCTCATTTCAGCATGAGTGCTGTGGCATAAATGGTTTAGAAGATTTTGAAGGCAGTCTGTTTCGTAGAAAATACAATCACACAGTTCCACCTGCCTGCTGCCTACAGCGGAGACCAACCGGGAATTTGGAGCATGCTGATCGGGATAAATGCCTGAATGGCTCGCAAGATCATATCAACATACAGGTACTTTTTGATGACTCTTCTTAGCCAAATCAATTCTTTTGTTATTTAAAGGACAACCGACGCCTCCGGACAAGATGTGTCCATAATTTGTAAAATCACTTCAAATGACTTCTACTGAGTGTATTTTACAAAGATTCCACGGTATATAGCTATATTTTACGTTTTAAGACTCGCGCTGCATATTCAGGAAGTCTTGTTTTTTAGTTGGTGACGTCACGGTAGGTATCGTCACTGACCGAGAAAGCGACACACAATGCATTTTGGGTACTTTGTTTGGTCTGAGAACTTCGTGTTGATCCGTGTTGATGGCTAAATTGGAAGGAAAACACAAATAACGCAATGGTAAATCGTTGTGTGTTGCACCAAGACGACTATTTGATACTAGTTGACACAAATTCCCAGCAGATAAATCAGCCCATTTCCAACGGAGCTTAAGCGCCATCTTGTGCATTTTCTGGGACGCTAAATTGGAGTCCTGACGGTTCGAATTGATACGAGAGGACTTCTTTAAACGATTTCAAACATTTATGCTTTCCTCTTCAGAACTATTTGAATCATATTCATAACTGGATGAGTAACAAGAAAGCATCTTCTCCGAATCTGAAGCCATTGTTTTGATTCTCGAGGAAGGCAAGACGTCCTGGCGTGAAGTCACGAACAAGGGGGCGGGACCTTCTGAAACTGGTTACTTCCTGTTTCAATTTTTTGCAGTTTCAGCACACTTTAAGTCATTTTTATTGGTGTTTTGCATTTGACTAAAGATATCAGCCTGCGTGTTTTGGGTATTATAGATGCGCTAAAACGATTTCCTGATGTTAGTTAAGAAACAAAAAAATGGTGTCGGTTGTCCTTTAAATCATTATATTCATATCACCGTGAATGATTTCACACTGGGTTTGTGATTGAATCCTTTTGTGCACCCTGAAACCTGATAACATGGGTCACTGTCCACTGTCATAAATAAACATTGTCCCTGAAAGGGGTCAAGTCAGCCAATTGGAAAAGGTTTAATAGATGGATCCCAAATAAAAAACAGGAAAAAATATTTTGCAATTAACTTGAACGAAAAATCCATTTCTATTCAATTATAAAAATGTTTCTTCAGCCGTCATCTGTACTGTTTGAAGGTGTCGGACGTTTCGCTCCTCATCCAAAAAGCTTCTTCAGCACAGCTTTAGTTCGCTAGCGCTTTTCGGATGAGGAGCGCAATGTCAAAAATGGCTTGAGACAATGAAAACTACTTGAACAATGTGAAACATCATCAACGCGGACCCTCATTCTCATCCTGACATGCCTTTGCCCAGAGATGTACTATACCACGGGTGTCAAAGTCAAAGGCCGGGGGCCAAATCTGGCCCACCACATCATTTTATTCGGCCCGCGAAAGGAAATCAAGCATGTCAACTGCCATGATGCTTGCTCCTAGGCCAATGTAAACCACAATAACAGTCATTATTCTTGACGTCAGATTTGAAATCTAGTATATTCATTAATTTTTTTGTGCGTTCCGGTGTAATATGTGGAGTAGATCAAACATTCCAATGCTTTCCCGAAATCCATAACGGATCTCGAGAGGAGACTACAATGTGGCCTGCGACAAAAAAAATGTGGGTGACACCCCTGCTCTATACGTTTCAGATTACAATCTGTTGTTGTCAAGTGTAATTCTGTCAGTTTATAATTTATTGATCCTTTCTTGTCATGTGGTTGTGTGTGTGTGTTTATGTGTTCGCAGGGTTGTTATAAAGCAGGTTTCAAAACCTATGAAGTTTACCTCTATTTAGCGGGAGCGTTGTTCATTCTGGTGCTGACCTTTGAGGTATGGAAATATTTGGGTTTTTTTCAGACCCTTTTTTGCTATATGCTGATGATTTTTCGAGAAAATTGTAATCATGGTAAAATGTTTATGTCATTTGAGTCTTGACTGTGGAAAGCTCGCCACCTCTTGGTGGTTGTCGTACACTAACACAAATGCAGTGCTGACTTGTGTTTAAGTTGAGTTTGGATTTAATTTAATTTTGTTCAGACCTCATGTTTGAGCATGAAATGATCCATTTGTCCCTAGTAAAAGACTCGTTTTTTCTTCTTCTTCAGCTTCTTGCCATGTCCGTGGCGATGTGCCTCTTTAGAGGACTGCAATCTCTGTAGTCTGTTTGGACTTTTTTCTTTTCCAAGGAAAAATAGGGAATATGTGAAGAAAGAAGAAAACACAGGACTTTGAATTTGATCTTGAACTCATTTTCTATTTCGAAATATTTGATTCGGTTTCCAGACAAAAAAAAATCAATTCCTTGAATCGTGGTACTTCACAGCTGGACTTTGGAGGCACTTGGTAACAGTATAGTAAGAGACTGTAAAAAACTGCAATATCCAAGACAAAGATGATGTAAAAAGATTTTGTGTGGTCAGTGAAAGTGTCTGTTGTGCATAAACTGGGTGCAAAGTAGACTGGAAATGAGAATCAGATGAAGCCAAAGCCGAAGGCACCGCACTGACTTTTGGATGAACAATATTTATATTAAAATACATTTGGCTTAGTTGTGACAGATGTTTGTTTTGTTTTCATTTTCTTGTGTACACTTTGGCTTTTACTCTTTATTAGTGTACATAGTAACACAATCCTTCCACATGCCCTTTTCATAGCCATATTTCTATCATGCTGTATCATGGATAAGCTCTGTAGGTGTGTGTGTACGTGTGTGTATGTTTGTATGACTGGTCTTGTGAGACCACCAACGTTTTATACCATACGTGGTGAGGACATTTTTGACAAGTGAGGACCTTTTGGCCGGTCCTCACAAATTTTTCATTGTATAGGCTTTCAGAGGGTCTATATACGCATCTGTTAAAGTTTCAGAAAGGTCCTCACAAATTCACCCAAAATGATTTTTTTGGTGTGTATTTTCATTTCACTTGGATACACACACTTTTTACTCACTGTCTGTGTTTATGTGTGTGTGCGCGTGTGGTTAATGAGAAGAAAAAGTTCATACCACAAAAAGTAAAATGATACTTTAACCGAATTCACTACAGGGGTGAGGACTTTGAATGTAGCCATTCAGAAGCCTCATTCCTGCTGTTATTTCAGTTTCAAGTCAATTTTTATTGCTTTGTTTTTAAAGAAGTTGAAGTGGGAAATGGGGTGACATTTAGTGTTCAAATAACACTAGTTCTTCTCTAAACTTATCAGCAACGGTGGTCCTCACTCCTTTATCTGGAGTTATCCGGACCAAACAAAACCATTGAAACAGGAATGTGTGTGCGTGCGTGCGTGCGTGCGTGTGCGTGCGTGCGTGTGCGTGTGCGTGCGTGTGTGTGTGAACTGGATGAATTTTTCAAACGCTTATGTACTATTTTGTGAGCATGTGATTTTAAAGTTAAAGTCCCTCCCGGACTTGAACGTCAACGTGATTTAAATTTCTGTTTATGTGGCTACTCTTTTATTGTGTGAATATTGATGTTAAAATGTTTGTGTATGCATTTGATCTTTAATAAATGGCATTCAAAACAACCTGTTTTGTCTCTTCGTTTTCTTGTTCTGATCATTTGTGTGTGTAGATTAGCTTGTTTTTGACCACATACCAGGGCCTTTCGCAACGTGAAGGAGAAAGTTTTTTCCATCGTGTTGCTAGATGAGGGATTTCTCTTGTCCAAATACAGTGAGACCTCAGCTTACGAACACCTTACCTTACGAACTTTTCGTTTTACGAACGTCAAATTTGTGAAAATTTATGAAAATACGCACTATTAGGAAATGAATGCAAGATGATCCCCTAATAATCGTCGAGGAGAAGAATCATTGAGAAACACGAACGAGGTGTGCGTTTGTGGCGTCACATGTGCACACCGCGGCTGTAATGTGAATCTCATCCTGACTCTCTCTCACGCTGTGTGTCACTTCCCTGAGAGTAACTTTCTACGACCATTCTACAAATAAAGAGCCTGGTACCGTTCACCATTGCTACCATCCTTCGCCTAAAAGCTTTACACAATGGCGTTATTGAGGCGATGCTTCCACGTGACTAATGACACCTAAATTGTCACGTGCGAGTTGACAGCTGGGGCGGGGCCACCGCTCGCGACCTCCGCCAGCCGAAGAAGACACTTCAATTTCATTTAATTTCAACGAGTCGCTGTCACCTCACCAGTGACATGATTACGACGCTTGTGCTGGCAAATCCAACAGTTTGCTTTGCCGGAGGTGATTGTTAGCCGCGATCGCGTAAGTTTGGTGCTTTCCGGGATCGCGAATGTGCGTGGTGTGCGTGTTGATCCCCTCATCACCGATAATGGGACATTTCAACGAGTCGCTGTCACCTCACTAGTGACATAATTACGACGCATCACTGTTTCTTGTGCTGGCAAGCTTGGACGCCATGCTTTTGGGTGCAACACGAGGTTTTCAGACCAAACAAGTACAGCAAAATACATTGACGTGATGGAAGGACTGCTACAATGTGTCTTTTTTTTCGGTCAGGGGCGTTCCTTTAGTGACGTCATGTACGGACTCGTCACCAACTCCAAAACAAGACTTCCTGAATATTCAGCGCGAGTCTTAAAACGGAAAATATAGCTATATGCGGTGGAATCTTATTAAAATATGCTCAGTAGTAGTCATTTGAAGCCATTTTACAAATTATGGACACGACTTGTCCGGAGACGTCGGTTGTCCTTTAACACTCACTGTGACTGCTAAGCCCAGTCTCCTAATTGAAGAGTCAGTAAGCGGCACGGTATGCCTCCGGGGAGCATTTCTTAACCCCACATGAGTCCATCTTCATTCCGTGTTTTGGAGCGTTGATTTGATGTGCCTAAATGACGAAAAATTAGCTTTTAATTGAGCTGAAGGATAACATGGCACATATCGGCTTCCTTGGACATTGTTTGCCCACTCTGGAGTGTGGAGTGTGGCAAACACCGCAAATGAAAATCACACTTCATTCGTCCCATGGGTCATATTGGAAGAGATGACAAAGTGTTTTCCCTCGTACAAGCTCAGCATGGTCTCAGCACTGATGATTATTTGGTATTCAGCATGATGCTCAAGATGAAGTTGAGTGGTTCTGCCGACGTGGGTGTCACTGGTCAACAGCCAATCTCGGAGCACATTTTAACATTTGCATCTATGCGCAGATTAGAGCAGTGGTTCTCCTACTGCGGATTTGTAAACTGTTGTTTTGCAGTACTCTACATTAAGAATATGTTTTAAAAACTGTTCATATGGGGACAGGCGTGGCAATAAAATAAGCAGTGTAAAGAATAAGAAAGAAAAAAAAAACTATTACAGTATTTATCCCTATATTAAGTCATTCATATAATTTATTCGTGAAGTGAAAAAATGATGTGGAGTGCCATTCCTGAATTAGTTCGGTTTTGTTTTTTCTTTGTTCAGGAAGGGCATCCGACAGAAAAGCTTGGCCAAAACAAACATGCGTATCATACCTCTGAAGATGGAGGTTACTGATTCGCTGTGGCGACCCCTTGAAGGGAAAAGCCGAAAGGAAACGAAGAAGATAGCGATTTAACAACAGCTGAAGCTGGAACAAAGTCTTCTTCGTTTCCTTTCGGCTTTTCCCTTCAAGGGGTCGCCACAGCGAATCAGTGTCCTCCATCTTCACAGGTTGTATTGGCATGTTTGTTTTGGCCAAGCCTTTACGTCGGATGCCCTTCCTGACACAACCCTCTGTATTTATCCGGGCTTGGGACCGGCAAAATAAGACACTGGCTTGTGTCTCCTTGTGGCTACAGAACAGCAAGTCTATGAACTTCATAAAGATGAAGATGCTCAGAAAAAGGCTCCCAAACACAAAATGGTCATCGGCACAGTGGCATTCAAACAAAGCAAAACTATACTGACCATTTGATGACAATCCTCTGATTTTACCGTGAAATGGGCATCACATATTTAACCTGCTTCATTATATGCACTATATAAACCAATATGTATGTATTGCATTGTATTTTGGACAACCACCCTCATTTCAAGCTCATATAACTCCAGATCCATATAATTTGGGAAATAACTTTTTTTTTTCTAATAAAAGAGAGTGTATGGTTTCTTACAATGCGATGAATGTTTATTTAGTCCTAAAACTCAATATTCTGTGTGTCCTGAAACTAAAGTGGCAATGAGAACAAACCTGACACTGGAGTGGACACATTTTAGGTGCTTAGAAATTAAATGTATTATTATTATTATTATTATTATTATTATTATTATTATTATTATTATTATTATTATTATTATTATTGCACACGTCTGGCAGTGAATGAGTTCACTTTGGCTGATTCAAAAATAAATACCGTATGACTGAGTTTGACACCTCTGGTCTAAATGCATCGCAGTATTTCTTCTTATAAAGTCTTATGAACAACAATGCCGGGTTGAGTGAACGCTGTCGCGTGTGGCTGCCGCTGCTCACACGCAGAAGAAAAATATCGTGTGACTGTAAAGTTACCATGAGAGTTTTGAAAGGCGCTTATAAATGGAATGTATTATTATTATTATTATTATTATATTTGTTGAAACCCATCAGGATTTTAAATATCAAATATTAGTTGACTTAACCAATATTGTGCGCACCGAAAACGCACATTCTAGTAGAAAAGACACTGCTCAACTGCCCAACAAGTGGAACATTCACGTCACATTCATTTGTCCCGGTCCAAAAAAAAAAATAAAAAATACCATAAATAAAAACTAAGATGCAAACAAACGGACGTTCGGGTGACGTAATTGATACGTTTGCGTGCTCTCAGAAAAAAACGATTCTTCGTGTTTCCTGTGTTTTCCTCGATTATGCAACCCAGCAAGGCTCACGCGGACTGTGAACGTCAAACGGATGAATGGACGATGTTGTCACGCACATTGAACGTTTATTTCAGTGGTCTCAAGTCGACAAAGGTGAGCACAGAAGCCGACGTTTTAGCACACGTTGCGACATCTACCGGCCTTAGTCACTGGATCTTTTGGAGTTGACATCACCTGCTGCTGCCGCTTTTTGATACTTGTCGGGTTGAACGTTTTTATTGTAAACTGTCACCGCATTGTGTTTCGCAGACAACACGCTTGCCGGCGTAGGTTGGAAATTTTGGTAAGTATCACAAGCAGTATTTCTACGAAATAACATGTCACTGTTGCGTCGTGACTCTTGACGCTAACTTCGGCGGAACGAGAAGGGATGTTCTGTCGAGTGGTAGGAGCAGTGATGGTGAAAATGAAGAGCTAGTGCCTCCGAACGGATTAGCATCCCCCTTGGTCTGGCTCTATTGCACTGTCTCGTCATCTGCACTGAACACGATATACATATTGTTTGTAGATGAGCAGTGTGGAAAAAATGCAGTTTGTTAATGATTCAAATTGTTCTACAATTATTATGATGGTTGTTTTGGCCACAATCAGCCCTAAAATGAAAAAAAATCTGATTAGATTCATGTCATCCAAATTAGTGGTCCCCAAACGTTTTCTTGTGAGGGCCACATAACCTTTCACTTCTGTGAAGATGGGCCACTGTCAGTTTGTAATAGAATAAGTGTGCTTTGCAAGAGTGCGTAAATGTAAACAACAAAAAAAAAAAGATAATTTTCGAGAAACAACCACACAAAATCAAAAATCATTTTGGGGATTTTTCACTGAACCATGGGATTAATGTGAATTAATGCAAATTTGGACACCATGTGTGGTTGTATCCAGTGGCGGGCCGTGGATTTCATCGCGAGGCCTTCATTAATGCCAAGTCTGACAAAAGTGTGTGATTTACTACAAGTCCACTAGAGGGTACCATAAGCCA
The DNA here is from genome assembly GCF_051943395.1 of Hippocampus bargibanti. Classification (NCBI taxonomy): domain Eukaryota; kingdom Metazoa; phylum Chordata; class Actinopteri; order Syngnathiformes; family Syngnathidae; genus Hippocampus; species Hippocampus bargibanti. The sequence continues at coordinate 11,795,878 of NC_142738.1, read as the reverse complement.
GCAAATAACTGACCGACCTTTCTTCACAATGCACATTTTTTTCTTGAAAATGACATTAACAGTTAATCTCCAACCTTTCCTCCTTCATACATTGTGGGTTGACAAAACCGCAATAAGTCAACACAATATATTTGCTGATGCAGCTCGCGACCGATACAGTGTGCTACCTCTGGCCAGTATGAGCTAATCGCTAGCGGCTTGTGATCAGAGCAGCTTTCGCAAACTACGATTGGCTAGTGACTAGCCAATCATACTTTTTTCAAAAAGACAACTTTTGGGTTGCCAACTTGAAATCTGATAGGTTAGAGCAACAAGTTGATTGACATATTTGATGCGACAGGGCCTGCAGAACTGATTGTGAAGACATCCAGGTAGATTTCTGACCCTAGAAACAAATGATGTCTGAAATGTGCTTGGTTAAATGCTTGAATACGAAAAACATCTGGAAGCTACACAATGGGGGGAAAGCAATGAAATGAAGCTGAAAGACAATTTGGAATTACTTATTAAGAATTCATGGACAAAATATAATTTACATCAGTCAGTGATTCAGATGATTTTAGGCCAGCAGGGAAGGCTTTGCAGATCTGACGGTCCACCACTGGTGGAATCACAGCACAAGTGGCATCTTGCCATGGAAAATCTGCCCATCGTGTGTTAGTGTAGGGGGTTAGAAACGACCTCTGTTATTGTATGTTAGTCGATTAGACTACCAAGTCAGGAGAGGGCGCTACGCGCCTGTGAATGGAACAGAGGAAGGCGATGTAGGCTCAGCTCACGCATGCGCAGTTGTCATAAATGCCGTTGTGTGAAGCTGATTAACACGGTTGTCTCGTGTCGTCTTTCCTCGTCGTTCACAGGTATTCAAAATAATAAGTGTTAGACATTCTCAAGATGTTAAAGTAATTGGGGACTTATTGGGCGATGCTAGATATGAAACCTTGTTTGTGGCTTTGATGAATATTTTGTGGCTTTGATGAATTTGGATTTTTGGATGTCAATTGTAGTTCCCAGTACAACACACACGAGCGGGCAGACGTGCATAAGCATGTGCGAATGTGGAGGATATATACAATGTATAGATGTTGAATGTATAGATCTACACATGAATGTATTCTGATATTGAAATTGCTGAATTGATGTTTTGATGAGTGGTCATAAATGCCGTTGTGTGAAGCTGATTAACAGGTTGTCTCGTGTCGTCTTTCCTCGTCGTTCACAGGTATTCAAAATAATAAGTGTTAGACATTCTCTAGATGTTAAAGTAATTGGGGACTTATTGGGCGATGCTAGATATGAAACCTTGTTTGTGGCTTTGATGAATATTTTGTGGCTTTGATGAATTTGGATTTTTGGATGTCAATTGTAGTTCCCAGTACAACACACACGAGCGGGCAGACGTGCATAAGCATGTGCGAATGTGGAGGATATATACAATGTATAGATGTTGAATGTATAGATCTACACATGAATGTATTCTGATATTGAAATTGCTGAATTGATGTTTTGATGAGTGGTCATAAATGCCGTTGTTAGAAGCTGATTAACACGGTTGTCTCGTGTTGTCTTTCCTCGTCGTTCACAGTGCTACCTGCCTGTGAAGCGCTTTGGACCGACCCAGGTATCCCCTAGGCCTGAGGCCGGTTACATTTACACACACTCTGTGTGGAGCATGTGTGTTCTCATTTATGATGCAAGTTCATGCTTTTGATGACAGGCTGCTTTTCCATGTACAGTGAAATCCCCAAAATGATTTCTAGCAGGTCAAGGGTTTCCTTATAGCATAAATCCTTGCCATTCAACGGCGTAATTGGCATTAAAGTGAGAGATTTGCAATGACATCTTTGTTGTTCAAAGAGTTCTCTATTCCTGGGCAGGTGCTGAATTTAGCATGTTGATGATGAACTGGGAATAGCATGGCTGTGTATGCTTAAGTCAGATTCAACTTAATTTATATTGTATTTGCACAAGTGCCACAACTATAACTAAGTGATGTACCCAATAAAATAATCATCCCGTTTTGAAGAACTAAAAATAAAATAACCATTGCTCCTTTCACATGAAGACAAGTAGAGTGCACTGAGCTTGCTGAGTAAGAGGCTCTTTCCATTCAACAACGGAAGATGCACACTCGCATAGAGCCTGCCTCTTATGGAAGCCGGCCAGAGTCGCTGCGCACAGAACAATCGCGGCACCATCATCATCATCATGTAAGTAAAATGCGTGCAAGTACTGTCACAAAAAACAACAACATCTAAATATTAGACACACTTATCATAACTATGTAAAACGTTGCAATGCATTTTTATTGTAGGGCATGTATTCCTGAAAAATGGGACAAACAAAAAGGGAGTCTTGTCTTGTACGAGGACCGCCACTACCCCAAAAAGCATCCCTGTGTATGAAAACGTTTTTTCAGTCGTCATCTGATAGTGTCGGACGTTTCGCCCCTCATCCGAAGAGCTTCGTCATTGAACTAAAAATTGTGCTGGTAGCTCTGGCCCAATATGTATGTATCCCTCTATATGCGCACTAAAAGTATGGCAAAGTATCTCATCTGAGGAAAATGTTCTGTTAATTTGAGAGTAATTTTTGCAGTCCACTTAACCCTTTTAATACTGACGGTACAAATGTGTACTGCCATAAATTTAAAGTTAGTACCTCATTGTTCCAATATCTAGCGACATGTGGCATTTTTCGGCTGTCAACACAAGATTGCATGGGAACCCTTCAGGTGTCCAAGTGTGTGCAAATTAGCGTATTTTCTGCACTATAAGGCGCACCAAAAAGATTTTTTTCAAAAGTTGACCATGTCCCGATGTGCCTTATGTATGGAAAACGGTTTAAAATGTGTCATTAATTGAAAGTGCCCCTTATAATGCTGTGCACCTTATGTATGGAAAATGTTTTTAAATATGTCCTTGGTTGAAGGCACACCTTATCTTCCAGGAAATACGGTACTTAGCTTGGTTGTATATTGTTTGTTTGTTACTAAATATCCAGAAAATAGGTTTCCTATGTTTGTATTCTGATGGATAAACTCTTCATCTAGGGTTTTATCGATAATACTAATAGAAATGCAGGATGAGAGTTTATTTATGATCAATATTATATTATAAAAAATATATTTCTGCATTTCTTGATTGATATGCCTTTAGGAGCCAATGAAAGGATTCAGCATAGAATTTAGCATAGGCTTAGTTATGCTGATGAGGTGATACCAGAGCAAATGGGGCAATCAGGCCAGTCGACGTCATACTCAGGCAGGACAATAGAAGTAACCAGTGGAGCCCCCAGGAGTAGTCTTCTGCTCCCCCCAACCTGAGAGCAGGGACCAATCATAGCAGAGTCCAGCACCGCCACGTCTGGACAGTAGGGATATATATAGGGCCGAAACTACCAGCTAAACTTTAGTTCGCTGAAGAAGCATCTTGGAAAAAGAAGCGAAACATCCGACACCTTCAAAGAAGTACAGATGACGGCTGAAGAAACCTTTTCATCGATGTTCTGTTTATTTGCAAGTAATTTTTGCAGTAAATGTTTTTGTTGTACCACTATGCATTAAAAAAAATACTTGGCAGTCTCATTTTATGAGGCAACTTGAAGTGCATAAACCAGACAGGATTGATTGTGCCAAGGAGCTTTTTCATGAAGTGCTGTTTTGTTTTTTGTTTTTTTGACAGGCGGTTGTCATGCGCCCACGATCGAAAACCGTCATGACAGGTGACTGTCTGATGGGCGTCAAGTATTTCTTGTTAATCCTCAACACCTTCTTTATTGTAAGTAACCCGAATCTCTCTTCCTGTGGCCTTAAATACATTTGTTGTCAGTCAAGACCCCGTGACTGACTTGACAGTAGCCACATTTACATCTTATGAAAAGAGGCCAATATTTTTTTATCATACATGTTAAGTTTTCAGAAATCATAAATCGGGAGATTTTCCTACTCGTGACTCTGGTGCGTGTTAAAATGTAAGTGTTACAAAAGTGTAAATAAAACACAAAAATGCCTTCATTGTTTATTTATACATTCAACTAGATTAAAAATGTGTTACATTTTCGTTTGTTGCACCTTACAAATGAACTGTCTGTATGTATTGTGTCAATAGTTACAAAAGTCTATATAAAACACAAAAATGCTTTCATTGTTTATACATTCAACTAGTATAAAAATGTGTTTAACATTCTCTTTTATTGTGTCAATAGTTGCTTTACAAAGTGAGTACTTAACATGTATGATTTTATTCAAGTCCACCTTTCATTCAATTCGTCAGATGAAATATCCAAGGCACTTTGTGCCATATGGAGTTTATGACTGGCACTTTAAAGGACAACCGACGGACAAGTTGTGTCCATAATTTGTAAAATGGCTTCAAATGACTTCTACGAAGCGTATTTTACAAAGATTCCACCGCATATAGCTATATTTTACGTTTTAAGACTCGCGCTAAATATTCCGGAAGTCTTGTTTTTGAGTTGGTGACGAGTCCTCACGTTACGTCACTAAAGGAACGCCCCTGACCGAAAAAAAGGACACATTGTAGCAGTCCTTCCATCACGCCAATGCATTTTGCTGTACTTCGTTTGGTCTGAAAACTTTGTGGAGCACCAAAAAGACGCAGAAGAAGGCGACAAAGCTCCATGTAAGGATTTAATCAACCTGTGGAAACGGGCTGATTAATTCCATACACGGAGCTTTGTCACCATTTTCTGCCTCTTTTTGGTGTTTCATTTCCCGCCCCCAGATACCTGAAAATGGCACGAATAAATTCTTTAATCGATTGCAAGCATGTATGCTTTCCTCTTGAGAACTATTTGAATCATATTCATAACTGGATGAGTAACAAGCAAGCATATTCTCCGAATCAGAACTCTCTGAAGCCATTGTTTTGATTCTGGACCAAGGCACTATGTGACCAATAGTGACACCACAAACAAGGGAGCGGGACCTATCGAAACTGGCCACTTCCGGGTTAATTTCTTTGCAGATTTTTGACACTTTAAAGGACAACCGACATCTCCGGACAAGTTGTGTCCATAATTTGTAAAATGACTTCTACTGAGCGTATTTTACAAAGATTCCACCACTTATAGCTATATTTTACGTTTTAAGACTCGCGCTGAATATTCCGGAAGTCTTGTTTTTGAGTTGGTGACAAGTTCGTACGTGATGTCACTAAAGGACCACCCTTGACCGTAAAAAAGACGCATTGTAGCGGCCCTTCCATCACGTCAATGTATTTTGCTGTACTTGTTTGGTCTGGGGACCTCGTGTTGCACCCAAAAGCCGCCAGAAGGCCAGAAGAGGGCGTCCAAGCGCCATATAAGGAATTTATCAGCCTGTGTAAACGGAGGTGGCCACAGGATGTCGCCATTTTGTGCCTCTTTCTTTGGGTGAGAGATTTTCCCCCAATGTTGCCTCAAAATGGCACAAATAAATTCTTTAATCAATTAATTGCAAACAGTATGCTTTCCTCTTCAGAACGATTTTGAATCATATTCATAACTGGATGGTTAACAAGAAAGCATATTCTCCGAATCTGAAGCCATTGTTTTGATTCACAAGCAATGCAAGACGTCTTGGCGTGATGTCACAAACTGGGGGCGGGACTTTCTGAAAATGCCCAATTCGCAGCTCAATTTTTTGAAGATTTTGGACACTTTAAGTCATTTTTACTGGTGTTTTGCATTTGACAAAAAATATCATACTGCGTGTTTTGGGTATTTTAGATGCTATAAAACGTTTTTCTTGTGTCAGTTAAAAAAACAAAAAAGTGACGTCGGTTGTCCTTTAAAGGACAACCGACATCACACACCTAACTAGCATCAAGTCTCGGTGTAACATACGATTCACCATTGCGTTATTTATGTGTTTTCCTTCTAATTTTGCCATCAACACGGATCGACACAAAGTTTTCAGACCAAACAAAGTACCGCAAAATGCATTGAGGTGATGCAAGGTATGTCCTTTCTCGGTGAGGGGCGTTTCTTCAGTGACGTAGGGTGAGGACTCATCAGCAACTCAACTTCCGGAATATTCAGCGTGAATCTGAAAACGTAAAATATAGCTATATGCGGTGGAATCTTTGTAAAATACGCTCAGTAGAAGTCATTTGAAGCCATTTTACAAATTATGGACACAACTTGTCCGGAGACGTCGGTTGTCCTTTAAGTCGAACAGTATTGATGAAACAACATTTCTACAACTTGCAATGTCATCCATTCCCTTTTAACTCATTCGCAGCCATTTTGGAATATACTCGGGAATTGATAAGCATGAAGTGCAGCGCCATTTCTGAATTTGTTAGGGTTGTTTTTTCTTGTGTGTGTGTGGGGGGGTGCATTTGAAACTTCTGTCAGACCTCTAGCAATGTTTTTCCCTTCCACGTGGGGGCAGCAATTACCTTTTGTACAGCCGCCCTCACTTTCAATGCAGATAACTCTCCAATTGTTATTATGCACTAATATGAGTTGTTCTGGTGTGCCTTTAATCGGTTCATCGGTTCATTATGAATCGGTTCATTATGTTCCTAATGCAATGGCTTTGTGGCTCCTTCATCTGGCCCCATCCCACATCCCTTTTTTTCAGATGGTAGGATTACTCTTGTTGGGCATAGGATTGCTGGTGGTGTTGGGCACAAGAACTATTGGTGAGCTGATCCAGATACATCCATTGCTCTCCAATCTCATCTACTTGGTGATTGCCATTGGAACCTTGCTCTTCTTTCTGGCCTTCCTCGGCTGGTACGGAGCCCTTCGTGAAAATAGATGCACGCTCATTGTCGTAAGTATATTACATCGATTTTACTCTGCTGGGCCTCCATGATTTTGAAAAACAATCAAATTGTGTTGATTTCATTCTTTTCTTGATTGGATTCCGTTTGGATTTTTTTTCTTAAATATGTTTGACTGCGAGGTCATGATCTGTATCTTTTATGCTGAAAGAATGAAACACCGTTTCTGTGCAAAAGTAAGGTTCTATATACTGACACCGTGGCCATTATTTTTCAAGGTGCCTTCATGTATTTCAAATATACATGTATTTACAGACACTCCCCAATTTACGAACATTCAAGTTACGAAAAACAGTACATTCGAACATTTTTGCGGGTATGTCAAAAAATGTTTGGACAGAGATGCTATAAGTTAGATTTTGTATTGCGCGCCTTTTTCCGGCCGACCTCACTTGCGGTTGACTGCGTAGAGTGCGTGGGCGGGCAGGGAATCCCTCTTCCCAGTTGATGCTCCAGGAGGACCTGGTGCATAACTAAAAGTAATGGTTGCTGGCGCATAATTCAGTAATTACATGCCAGCAGCTTCAGTAATGGCTTCCTGAAGACCCAAGATACATGTCATCGTACCACAGTAGGTGTGATTTTATTTACCGATTGTTAGAGCATCTGTGTATTGTACTTCCCCGTTCAGTGTTTGACTTGAAGGACAACCGACCCCTCCGGACAAGTTGTGTCCATAATTTGTAAAATTACTTCAAATGACTTCGACTGAGCGTATTTTACAAGATTCCACGGTATATAGACATATTTTACATTTTAAAACTTGCGCTGAATATACGGGAAGTCTTGTTTGCGAGTTGATGATGATGCCTGATGTGACGTGACGTCTGGAACGCCCCTGACCGAGAAAGCGACACAATGCATTTTGGGTACTTTGTTTGGTCTGAAAGCTCTGTGTTGATCTGTGTTAATGGCGAAATTAGAAGGAAAACACATGAATAAGGCGATGGTAAATCGTTGTGTGTTGCACCAAGACTACTATTTGATTCTAGTTGACACAAATCATCCCATTTCCAATGGAGCTTGGGCGCCATCTTGTGCATTTTCTGGGACGTTAAATTGGAATCCTGACTGCTCGAATTGATACGCAAGTACTTCTTTAATCGATTGCAAACATTTATGGTTTTCTCCAGAACTATTTGAATCATTCATAACTGGATGAGTAAAAAGTAAGCATCTTCTCCGAATCTGACGTAATTGTTTTGATTCTAGAGCAGGGGTCGGGAACCTTTTTGACTAAGAGAGCCATAAAAGTAAAATATTTAGAAATGTTTTCCATGCGAACGCACACACATGCGCGCACACATACACACACACACACACATGCAAACACGCACGGCCACTTTTCAGCAAAATGTCAGTATGTATTATTAAAAATGACTTTGTGATAGTACTCTCTGTTAACATGAATCGTTTTCCGTTCCTCGTGATTGGTTAAAATCCAGCCAAACGATCGGAATGAAATTCAACTTGCCGGCAAAGTTACTGCTAGCTAGCCTGCACACGGCTCATAAGCTTCCACACTTGCTATCTGCAATATACTTCTCGCAGAAGTATATTGATGCTAACATTAACATGGGGCTTGTTAAAATGTCACTGACATTCGACTGTTTCATCGATGGTATTGTTCCATTGTAAATTAGAATCAGAACCTTTTCTCTCCTCAAAGGCGAATATCCCGGTGCTGAAGTGTACGCGTCAGACTCATTTAAATAAAGGGGGGTTTACCTGTTTCAACATGATGGCCAGTATCATCCAATCAAAATTGCGCTTTCCGCCAACTGCAGCCCCAACAGGAAATGAGCAGCGAATAAACAAGAATATGTATTTAGTTTTATCGGCGAGCCATATGCAATCATCAAAAGAGCCATATATGGCTCGCGAGCCATAAGTTCCCGACCACTGTTCTAGAGCAGGGCAAAGACGTCCTGGCGTGATGTGATGAACAAGGGGCCGGGATCTTCTGAAACTCGCAATTTCCGGGGTCATTTTGAAGTAGTTTTGGGACACTTTAACTAATTTTATTGGTGTTTTGCATTTGACTAAAAATATCAGCCTTTGTGTTTTGGGTATTTTAGATGCATAAAACGTTTTTCTGATGTCAGGAAACAAAAAAATCGTGTGGGTTGTCCTTTAAACATTTTGTACATTCTATACAAAATATAGCACTGAAGCAATTTACGAACCAATTCACCTTATGAACGACTACTCGGAACATATCTCGTTTGTAAGGTGGGGGGCGGCTGTATTTTGGGAGAGGTAAATAGTTTTCACGACATAACTTTCTCCATGAATATTATTTTCTTTTGCTCTCTTCTATTCTTTGCTCATGAGATTTTCATGATCAATTTTGTTTCTTTACCTGGTTCCTTCAATTACTGTATTTTCTTTTATTTTTTTTTTTGTGGTAGAATCCATTTTTTTTTCCTCCATAGTTTGTATGGTCCTGCAACGTATACTCAGGCGGCAATTGTATTTGTTAATATTACAGCTTGGACTTGCACCAAAAATCCTGGTCCACTCACTTCTGAAATTCATTCCGGCTCCCTCAAGCCACACCGAGTGGCTGCGTTCCCGAAAGTCTCTGAGCACAACCTGCGCTCGCTCAGAATGTTTGAAGCTCGATGAAATGTGCCATTTGATATTCAGGGTGTCAATTATTATTATTTATTTTGGGAGGGGGGTCATGTGATTTTTTTAAGCAAATACTACTTTCTTGACTCTCCGCTATGTCCTTTGGTCTTGTTGTAGTACTTTGGATGCATGACCAGCATCTTCTTAATAACGCTCTTTTCTGGGATTTATGCCATCACAAAATTGTCAACGGTAAGCTCAACATCTGGTGACTTGTTTTGTAAAACGGTGATTCTTTTCCTTATACTGTGAATATTCTGTGCCTCTTTCAGTTATCCGAAGACTGGTTAAAGGAATGGTTTCTCGCTGAATATAATTTCACAAACCTGGATGCGCACAACACAGTTGTGTTGAGCAAGGTGATGAGTGATGTAAGTCCCGAGCACATGTGACAAACCAGTCACGACAAGTCATATATTTCATCGATTCCTGACCAGCACTGGAATAAAATGTGTGTGTTCTACTCTTGTCTCATTTCAGTTCAAATGTTGTGGTATAAATGGCAAGGACGATTTTGAGGCTGATCTTCCCAATTCTTGCTGCGTCCCAGCGCCCTCGTCCAAGTGCGAGGGAGCCAATGCATTTCTCTTGGTACTTATTAAATAAACACACTGCAGGTTAATTCCACATTTTTGTTTGCCCTGATGCAACATGGATCTGATTATTTTTTTCTTGCAAAGTGAATGGAACAAATCAGGTTGGTTTGTTTGTTTGCTTGTATTTCAAACCCAAGCCTCCCTGGCCTCTTTCATATTCCCTCAAAGGGTATTGAAACCGCAAGGCCAATTGCTTTTGTTTTGTTGGAATATGTTTGGGTGTCAGATCAAAAGACGAGTGTGAGACAAAAGTTCAGAATTCCAGTTTTTATTTCACTGGATTTCAATATCAATGTTTTCAATAACTCTGCTTTTTCAATCATCTGCATTTTCCAGTGATAAAATAACATCTCATATTTGGTGCAGTAACCCTTTCTTGCTCTAACTGCTTCAAATGCTACAATGCATTGACTTCACCAGACTCTTGTAGTCCAAAGTTTGGAGTAAATAAGGTTCCACATAATCTTATTTGTAAAGCATGGTGGGGGCAATGTCATGGCATGAGTGCTTGACCCTTTTTTGATGTAACTCATGGTGGAATTCGGGCTCCTGCTTTCTTGTGCAGAGTTCGTATGTTCTCACTGTGCCTGTGTGGGTTTTCTCCTGGTACTCTGGTTTCCTCCCACATTTTACAGACGTTTTGAGGTGTGATGGACGGGATGGTTCTTTGTGTGCCCTGCGATTGGCTCACAGCCTCTTCTGGGTGTAGCCCTACTACCTAAAGACAGCTGGGATAGGCTCCAGCACGTCTATGACCTTCATGATATTAGAGGTTTGGATGATGGATTGATGGATGATAGATGATGGTAGAAACACAATTTTGAAGTCCACAAAACCGAGATGTTTCACCGTGTAAGACAATCCCAACTGCCAACATTACAAATGACTAAAAGATCAAAAATGGAAGATCTTACACCGACCAAATCTGCTTCTTGGACCTTAACCCAAAAGAGCATGCATTTTACCTCAAATCCCCTAAAACAAGCAAGCATTGAAAGAGCAAAGGGTCAGAAGAGCATTTCAAATGAAGAATGCAACAGTCTGATGAAGGCAATTCTGTCATTCGAAGTAAGACTTATCCCTCAAATATTAAATATAATTCATCTTAGTTAAGTCATTCACTGCCAGACGTGCAAAAATGTGTCCACAAGTTTTTATGTCATTGTCACTCAAATTCCACGACTCACAGAATATTAAGTTTTAAGACTACATAAGCATTAAATGCAGCGTGAGAAACCTTAGACTCTCTTCTTTCATCAGAAAAAAAGTTATTTCCTAATTTATATGCTTCTGGAGTTAGCTGAGCTTGAAACGGGGGCGGCTGTACAAAATACAACACAAAGCATACATATTGGTTGATATAACGCTTTAATAACAGCTGAAGCTGGAACAAAGCGCTAACATGTAAAACAGGAAAATGCTGCCTCCTTGTGGAAGGGAAAAAATTGCCAGAGGTCTGACCGGAGCATGCCTCCCACCCACAAGAAACACCAAAACCCGAACACATTCGGGAATGGTGCCCTACGTCATATTTCCAATTACTGAATAAATTCGGCAATGGCAGTGAATGAGTTAATTTTAAAATAGTATCTTCCAATAATTTTGCTTACTTAGTCTGTGACTTCAAACAAAAAGTGCTGTCCTAACTTATTAAATGAATTGGATTGGATTTCAATCCAATGCGTCTGAATACTGAATGCTTAGCTCGCACTCATCTATAACACATCTGAACAATGTTATCAGTAGCCCAAATGCGATTTCTGCATGGGCACGGGAATAGTATTGTCCGTACACCTGAAAATTAGTACAGTATTTCCTTGATATTTCACTTCAGTTTGATTCCATTTTCAACAAACAAAGTGGACGTATAGTGATGGTACATTTGGTGGATACAATTGCCCACGTCACTTCATCCGCATAGGGGTATCTTTCAGTTTACCCACCAATGTCATGCACAGGCTCCAAACAACTCCAGGTTTTTTTCTGGAATATCAAACATAATGTACTAGAGCATAGTGTGCACCAATCACCCTGATTTTTATGCAAATGAGGGATGGTGCTATAATTGGCTGGGAAATATCAATCACACAACATCCCAAATGTTCCTGTGCAAAGTCATGCAAAATACCAAAAGAAAATAAACCTGGGTGCAAAAATTCAAAGGGATGAAAATATGGCACTGAAGGTGAGCAAGCAACACGTGTTAAAAAAATAACAAGTTAAGCATGAAGTGGGGAATATATTTAAACATTACAATACATATTGATTTATATAGCACTGACGCTTTTTATCTTAACATCCAACCACGATACATCGAGAGCACACAATGTCATGCCAATGTTTTTAAGTTATTGTTCATGACCTTCCTTTTTTTCAAGTTATGTTCTTATGTTCATATTGTCTCACAAAATTTAGGAAAAATGCAACAAGTTCACACATTTGGTCAAACTGATTGTTGACATTGATGGTGTCCAATGACTTGTGGTATTTTAAAATTTTAAAACATGTAGATGGAGGTGCTTGCCACCTGGTGCCCACAGTCACTATCTTTGGCTCAACTTTCTTTCGTTCCATTTAGCTTTTTTTGTCTTTTCTCTTGACTTTATGATTTCTTTTTTCCTCTCTTCACTTCTTTTTATTTATTTATCTGTCCAGCTATCTATCCAGCTACCTATCGAGCTAGTTACCCAGCTAGCTATATACTAGCTGGCTAGCTTGATAGCTATCTATTATCTATATAGCTAGTTAGCTAGCTATTAGCTATATATTAGCTAGCTAACTAGCTTTCTATCAATTTGATTTACTTCCGAGTTGAGTGAATGCTGGGGCGTCTGGCTTCTGCTGCTCACCCACAGAAAAACGTATCGTGTACAGTGAGCTTGAGAGTTTTTAAAGGCGCTTATAAATGAAATGTATTATTATTGTTATTATTATTATTATTATTCCATTTGTGACCCATGGTTTAGACTTTAGACAGTGCCGCAAGTTTACAGTCTATTTATTCTTAACTGCACTGCATTGTGTGTCCACAGGGTTGTTACGAGGCAGTCTATAATGAACACAGCACTTACATCTATGTCGGGGGAGCATTGATCATTTTAGTGATGATCTTTGAGGTACGGAGATATTTTAATTTGTATTTCAGCCTTGTCGTTTGCTATGTATTGACCGGAAAAGTCTCAAATCGAGGGCCAAAAAGCTCATTCTCAAGACTCAAACAGCAGATAAACAAAATCGTTAATGAAATCACTAGTGGCTGAAGTCAATGTGTGTCAGGTTTGACTATCTGGTCCTCAATTGGACTCTTCTGTCAAGTAGGAGAGTTTTCATTTTGGCCTGGAGAGGAAAATATCAAGCCCACCATCTAGTGGTTTTCGTTGTATAACACATACGCAACACTCATTTGTTAAAATTCGGCTGCCGTGTCATTTGATTTGGGCTGGTGGCTGTGTCTGAAATGACCCATGTGTTCAAATCCATCTGCTCTGTTCTTTCAGATCATATCCTCGTCCATTTCGATGTGCCTCTTCAGGGGACTCCGACGGCCTGTTCCGTAGTCTCGTTTGGACTCAAGCCCCCCCCGACCCCCGAAAAATAATGAATATGTGTGGAATGACAAAAATCAAGTCCTGTAAATGCGTTGTAGTCATGTCAATTGTTTGGTTGGATGTAAAAAATATATATTAAAATGGCTGTACTTCAAAGCTTGAGGCGCTGAGTTAAGGTAATATACTGGCACACAACATAAAAAGTGGGATATTGGAGACAACTCATTTCAAAAAATTTTCATGTTCAGTGGAAAGTGTCATTTGTGGACCAGGTCTTTCATAGATTGACTGATTGTAAAGTGGACTAGACATGGAGCATGAGATGAATCCAAAGCAGAAGTACGGTGCTGGCCTTTGAATTGTAAACCATTTATTTTGTAAGGTTAAGCGAAGCTGTCTTGGTGTTCGGTTAATTTATTTTATCAACTTCAATCAACAAACCAATCCAAAAAGCAGAAAGTGAAGCTACACCTTCTCAAGATGTCCCTTTTTTTACATAAAATAAACTTAATGGATACAACATGCCAATACACACGATTCAACATCTCACACTAGAATCATGTCATTTTAACTCATTCACTGACAGACATGCAAAAAAATGTCCACTCCAGTGCCCGGGTTTTTGTCATTGTCACTCAAATTCCAGCACCCACAGCATATTGAGTTTTAGGACTGCATAAACATTCAATGCAGACTAAGAAACCTTGGACTCTCTTCTTTCATCAAAAAAAGGTCAATTCCTAAATTGTATGGGTCTGGAGTTTGAAATGAGGGCGGCTGTCCAAAATACAACGCAATGCATACATATTGGTTTATATGGCGCTTTAACAACTGAAGCTGGGACAAACTGCTAACATAGAAAAAAGGAAAATGCTGCCCCCTTGTGGAAGGGGGAAAAAACACAGCCAGAGGTCTGGCCAGCACTTTGTCGGCACCCAAGCAAGAAAAACCAAAACCCAAACTAATTCGGGAATGGCGCTCTACGTCATATTTTCAATTCCCAAATAAATTCAGTTTCGTGGTGTCCATTTTTATACACAATTTGATTTATGTACAGCACTGAGACCGTTCTGTTTAAAAATCATGATAATTGAACCACACATGTTTTCATTTTCAGCATTTTTCTTAAAATTTACACTTCAGACACTGGTTGCTTTATGTCCGTTATTGTCTTGTGTTTTTGAGGACGCTTGTTCACTAATGTCTCTTCCAAAAGTGACTGCATACTGCAACACATTCAATAATGGACTTTGAAGGTTATTTGCACAAGAGTGGAATTTGAAAAGTCACAAAATTAAGTATGTCACTCATTCACTGCCAAACAAATCTCAGGAACATTTGCTGCAAAGTGCCTGTTGCGAACAGGAATAGACAAAGATGTCTCATGTGTCAAGATGTGACGCGGAAGTCATTTATGTTTTAATGTCATCAAAATTGGATGTGGCTTCCAACTAAGCATACTGTGACATATCCCAAGAAATTTGTTACAATATACTTTTGCAATTTAATGTTTTTTGTGAGGTTTTTTTTTTTTTTTTCTCGAGGAGGGGGTTCCAATGTTTTCATTTCACCCACAACATTTCTCAAAAACTGCTCATTGTTTTTGCCTGGACAATAGAGCAGTATCAGCCACAAATAAAAGTCGTATTCTCGAAGCATCTCATTTACTCATATGTATATACGTAATATGAAGAATTCAGGTGATAACTAATTCACTGCCATTTAAAGAACAACTGACGCCTCCGGACAAGCTGTGTCCATAATTTGTAAAATCATTTCAAATGACTTCTACTGAGCGTATTTTACAAAGATTCCATGGCATATAGCTATATTTTATGTTTAAGACTCGCGCTGAATATTCAGGAAGTCTTGTTTTGCCTGAGAACACGTCACGTCTGGAACGCCCCTGACCGAGAAAGCGACACAATGCATTTGGGGTACTTTTTTTGGTGTGAAAACTTCGTGTTGATCTGTGTTGATGGCGAAATTAGAAGGAAAACACATACATAACACGATGGTGAATCGTTGTGTGTTGCCCCAAGACTACTATTTGATTCTAGTTGACACAAATTCCAGCAGACAAATCAGCCCATTTCGTGCGTCACTAACAAGGGCGGGACCTTCTGAAACTCTCAATTTCCGGTGTCATTTTGAAGTAGTTTTGGGACACTAACTCATTTTTATTGGTGTTTTGCATTTGACTAAAAATATCGGAACCGACCTCAAGGAGGTTTGAACAGGCCCGCGTGATAATTTAAAAGTGGAAAAAATGCACAACCGACATGGAATTCATATTTTTAATGAGGTGCAATTTAATGATTGTCCACCAAAAGGCAGAGTATGCTGTTTCGATCTACGTAGTGGAAAAGAGCCGTGTTTTTTTTTCAACCACGGTCTTTTTTTCAACCGTGGTTTCAACACCCTCATTAGCTCTGTCTTTATCCAAACGGAGAAAAATAGGAGTGTAGAATTTTCAATGTGTGTGTGAGCAGACTTGATGCGGACGTGATGCGGTACAAAGTCAAGATTGCAGGATTACTGTGGGAGTTTGAGAAACATGTTCAGGTACCTATTTGGTGAACTTGACTTAAAGCTTCTGATCTACCGGTCGAAATCCAGCTATAAATAATTGATTTGCAATTTGCCTCCGTAGGTCTGTACAAATTTTTATCAGTATCTACTACCAGTGTACCCCGAATTAACATACCTGGCAGCTAAAAGTTTTGGGCATTTTTTGAACAACCTACCTTTGTGAACAAATCTTCTCAGTAATGAATAGCAACAAAACAAATGCGTTCAAATCTCACAAACAAGCACTTAAAGGACATTCTGAAAGTGTCAGCTCGTCAGGACATGACACTTGTACATGCCAAAAGATGCCAAATATCAGGAACAAAAAATGGTTTAAAAAGTCATTTCTTTATAAATATCATTTAATCTTAAAGTGCGTTATTATATTTTTAGATACCAATTTATTGTTAACGTTTTGAGCCATTGTAGTATCATTGGGATCAGTTGCAATGCAAATGTGTGAATGATAAAAGTAAATTGCACATTTTGTTCATGAAACGAAATGTTGTGTTAAAGGAATGCTCATTAATTGTCATCATTTTCCGAATGTTCTTGTGCTTCTTCATACCAAAACTAATGAAAGACATGATATCCGGCTCCACTTGACATCTACCGAGGCCATATGTGGCCCACCATGTGAAATGAGTTTGACATCTCTGGTCTAAAGTCTACGTCAACATTTATCTACTTTCAGTTAATAAGGTGCATACGGTACGTTATTAATTTGCTTATTTACTGTATGTTTTGTTGAACTTATTGTAATGTTGTCGCTTTAATGTCCTTTAGTTTTCACGGTGTTCCAAGTGTTTCACAATAAACGTTGGGACATCAGTACGAAGCGTCATCCTTGACCGGAGTAGATACAGATGTCTAGATCCACTTTTATATATATTTTTTATATTATATTTTTGAGGGGAAAATGCCAGTTTGAAAAAACAGGTTCCAAATACATGGTTGTTTTATCGATTCGACAACACCCTTAACATGTCAATATCACAAAAATCAATGTATTATTGGTATTTTGTTTGAGGTGTGACAACATCTACTATTTTATTATAATTTACAAGATAAATGAAGGGATTCATTTTGCCAATTGTTAAGGATGTGTCTTAATTTTGTACACTTTGCCAACTTTCCCTCTATAACTTTGTATATAGTAATATTGTCCTTTGAAATGCTATTTACACAGTCCGCTATTTTTGTTACACTATTTTGTTGTAAGCGCTCTGAAAGTGAGTGTTTACATCCTCGATGCAGTTTTCAAATGTGTATGAACAACTGTATTTGGTAAACTAAGTTCTAGGTCTTTAAAGAACCTTCCAGATTTGAATGTCAACATGATTTAAATTTATGTAGATATGGTTGTTATTTTACTGCTGTGATTTTGGGTGTTAAAATGGTTCTGTATGCATTTGATTCTTAATAAATGGCTTTTAGAAATAACCTATTGTCTCCTTGTACCCAGGCTGACATAATGTGTTTTTTTTGTGAATGAGTTGACTGCAACTTTGAATATATTTGAAGTCACTCAACTGTATACGGTACCTACCTTGTACTCTGTTTGAAAATAACTCCAGGACCGCATGTCTGATTTAAAACAAGCTTTTAATTGATCCAAAGCGGTTGTGATCAAATGTGTTAAGGCGTCAAGGCTGTTGATGCTTGGAAATGGAAAAGTAATCAATTTCCCATCCTCTATACACATTGTATGTCGTGAAATTCTTTGGAAAAATTCTAAATACTACATCAATATATTAATATGTGTAGAATTCAATGAACTGTTCAATAGCTAAGGAAGTGGGCAGTGTGAGCAGAGGCGGCCCGTAAAATTGACGCATTAGGAGGGCCGACCTGTTTGGATTTTGCATCATAGTGAAGTCATTCACACATTGACCAATGAAGAAGAAGAAAAACAAATAGACCAAATTACTTTAAATGCCTTTTATAGTTTATTGTCAGCTATGATTTACAAGGATTTATCACTGGGACCTGGGACCAAGATATTGGTTGATAAATGAAATGTATTTATGTAATGTAATTATTATATTAGCCCAGCAGTTGACTGTAAAAATGGCACCATTGTGAGTCGAAGTGACTGGCAAAAACGCAACCCTCAATCATGGCAATGTCAGAAAATACTTGGCTCAACACTCGGGGGCAGCATCTCCCCTCTTGCTAAGCCACAACTGCCTAGAGAAAAGCCCAACCCTGTACTGCGTAATTCAAGTTTTAAAAGTAAATAGGTGCCAAGCAAGTTTTTCACATAGCCAAATTGTTATAGTTTAAAAGTGTTGACTATGTTTATTATTACTTTCGCAAAATATTTCTCCAGTGGGTTGTTTCAGAATCAGGACCATTCTCCATAATTTTAACCCCTTTAAAAAGAAAACGTCGTCAAACAACGCATATTGCATTTGATCTAGTAACAATGAACGGTAAGTTTACTTTAGCACCGCGTAGCGCCGGCACGTGAAATAATTACTCATAAACAATTCACCTGTGATGAGTTACATTCGATTTTAAAACGTCTGTGTAAGCTCTCAGTCGTACATCATTCGATTTTAAATGAAATCGTTTTAATCTGTCAAGCACGTCAATTTCACAATGCAGGGTTCGATTCTGGCTCCGGCCTTCCATTTGCATGTTCTCCCCGTGCCTCGGTGGGTTTTCTCCGGGTAAGCCGCGTTCCTCCCACACCCCCCATGCGTTGAGGGTATGAGAAACATTGACTTTGAGTGTTGAATGTTCGTCTACGTGCCTTGCCTTTGTCTACGTGCCCTGCCATTGGTTGGCTATCAATTTAGAGTGAATCCTTTTCCTGGATATTGGTGGGCGTAGTTTACAGGCGTGGGCGGGGCTTCCATCAGAACACGGAAGTCTGATAACAATCAGATAGATAGTCAAGTAGCTGTTGTTGCAGGTGGTCAGGTCAACTCTTTTGAACTTATTTTGTAGCTGTCTGTGATAATATTAATTCACTATTAGCGAATGTGAGTAATTTTCTCAAAGTCCGTGCTAAACTTGCGTAGCTTAGGTTTTATTTAGTTTTAAAAGAAAGTGTGCCTATATGATAAGAGACCACTTGACCCTCTTTTTCGTCACAAGGTTCACTCACGGAGGGGGCGGAGGGTGCAGGAGCCCATTCCACTCGTCTTCGAGCAGTAGACGGGGGACACCCTGGACCCTTGCCAGCCAATTGCAGGATGCATTAACCCCTGGACCACCAAGCGGCCTCATGGTAATGATTCTTTCATGATTATTTAAAGTTAAATTATTGATTGGGCGAGGCCCGGCGGCCGACTTCACAGCGCGGAGGTCGTTAGTTCAAACCCTGCTCCGGCCTTCCTGTGTGGAGTTTGCATGTTCTGCCAGGCCTCAGTGGGTCTTCCCCGGGTCCACTGGTTTCCTCTCACAGTCCCAAAACACTGATGGCACGCTGATGGATATTCAAAATTGTCCCTAGGTACGAGTGTTTCAGTGTGGAGTGTCTGCAGAGATTGAGGTCAAATTATGATTCAGATTTTAACAGCCGCTTGGAGTTACTGCTGGTTAAATTATGATATCCTGCACTTCATATCTTTCAACTATATATAAAACATATTTAACCACACACGCACACCCACCCACACACACACACACACATATATATATATATATATATATATATATATATATATATATATATATATATATATATATATATATACACATACAGTAAAGTCTCGTTATATCGATATTCAAGGGAGTCCGAAAAAATATCGATATAACCGGGACTATCGATATATCCGACCCTGTTTGCATGTAATTTTCTCCGTGCGTGCATAGAAATAGTATCGATATAACCGGGACTATCGATATATCCGATATCGATATAACGAGACTTTACTGTATATATATATATATATACTGTATACCAGTGACGTGCAGTCAGTGGAGGCAGGTGAGGCAGTGCCTCACCTGTCATCATGGAAAGCTGTCATGGAAATATCAAATGAAAAAATAAATTAAACAGTTAGATGTATTTAGTGATTTGTACTTTAAAGTTCTTGTCCATTTAACTTCACCGTTTTAGGATTTTTTTTTTAAATCGCTGAATTTACCGTTCAAATACTAAGTAGAGACGAGCGGTGACGTCATTGATGACGTCAGTGCCTCACCAGCCATGAACCTCACCGCACGTCACTGCTGTATACACACTATATAATATATATTATATACTGTATACACAGTACATAATATATATTATACAGTATACTATGTGTATGTATATATAAAGGAGAGGAATGAAGATCAGTCGCAGCAAGACGGAATATATGTGTGTGAATGAGAGGGATCCAAGTGCAAGAATGATGCTACAGGGAGAAGGGATAAAGAAGGTGGAGGATTTTAAGTACTTGGGGTCAACTGTCCAGAGCAATGGAGAGTGTGGAAAAGAGGTGAAGAAGCGTGTCCAGGCAGGCTGGAGCGGCTGGAGAAAAATGTCAGGTGTGATGTGTGATAGAAGGGTTTCAGCTAGGATGAAAGGAAAAGTGTATAAAACCGTGGTCAGACCAGCCATGATGTTTGGACTGGAGATAGTGCCACTGAAGAAAAGACAGGAAGCAGAGCTGGAGGTAGCAGAGCTGAAGATGTTGAGGTTTTCTTTGGGAGTGACCAGGTTGGATAGGATCAGGAATGAGTACATTAGAGGGACAACTCATATGAGAGGTTTTGGAGAGAAAGTCAGAGAGGCCAGACTGAGATGGTTTGGACATGTCCAGAGGAGAGACAGTGACTATATCGGGAGAAGGATGCTGAGTCTTGAACTGCCAGGCAGGAGACCGAGAGGAAGACCGAAGAGGAGGTTTATGGATGTGGTCAAAGAGGACATGAAGGTAGCTGGTGTGTGAGAAGAGGATGCACAAAACCGGGATAGATGGAGGACATTGATTCGCTGTGGCGACCCCTGAGGGGAAAAGCCGAAAGGAAAAGAAGAAGACTGTGTGTGTGTGTGTGTGTGTGTGTGTGTGTGTGTGTGTGTGTGTGTGTGTGTGTGTGTGTGTGTGTGTGTGTGTGTGTGTGCGCGTGTGTGTGTGTGTGTGTGTGTGTGTGTGTGTGTGTGTGTGTGTGTGTGCGTGTGTGCGTGTGTGTGTGCGTATATATATGCGTATATGCGTGCGTGTGTGTGTGTGTGTGTGTGTGTGTGTGTGTGTATGTGTATGTGTGTGTATATATGTATGTGTGTATTGTGTGTGTGTGTGTGTGTGTGTGTGTGTGTGTGTGTGTGTGTGTGAAACTTGTTTTGTTGCTGGACAAATTAAGGAGACGGTGCTTGTAAAACATTTCTCCCAAGTCATTATACACACACACACAAAATGAAAAGGCAGTTTGAAACCACAATTTAGTCACTGGACAAGCTAACAGTAAGCTTCTTCTATTTCTTCTATTCATTAGGCTGTCTCTCACAGATCAGTCTTCGTACTTTGAAAATCTTCTGGTCTAGCGATGAGACCCAAAGTCGTTGGTTGGCAAATCGTTGTTTGCCTGGAGGATACCACACACTGTAAAAGCATGCAAAAGAATTTGTTGAATACCTCTGAGTATTCAAAAGAATGTTTTTAAAACAGCCCATGACGTAAATGTACTTTTTTTTTTCTTCCACAAAGGATTTATGACAAGTTGTGTACCTCTTTGCTCCAAAGAAGTCTTGTAGCACCACATCTCTCGTTTCATCATAAAAATTCCAAGCGAAGAGTGGGGGGGGGGGGTTGAACAGAGGGAGGGGCAGTTGGTTTTAGCCCACACTTTGGAGAGGAAACTTTCATTGCTTGATGATTTACGATCAAATGGACTCCCACGAGAACCCGAACAAGTCTTGTTTCCTGAATGTATTTAACATAAAACTTACCTCTCCTCCTTGTTCTGTGTTTATCCTGTGTGAAAAGTGTGAGATGTTGGCCATGCCAGAGAAGCCCCCCGACCTCTGAGGCCCAGACAATTCCCATCTTCTTTGCTGTGATTGTTACAAGTCCATGTGAAAATGTAAGTATCATCTTATGCTATCATACACACATGTCTTGGAATTAAATTGGGCTACTTAATGCTGTGTCAAGAACAGTTGTGGGAAAAATGTGGGTTTGTGGGTCACATGGAACCCATAATGCTCCTTAATACCCGCCCTCCTCCCTTGCAAATTAATAAATGTGTTAAATAATGCCGTAATACTGCTTTACCGCCACAGTATGAGATAATTGTTCAAATATAATGTGGCTAGCCATCATTGAATTTGAAAAAAAATACAGTAAAGTCTCGTTATATCGATACTATTTCTATGCACGCACGGAGAAAATTACATGCAAACAGGGTCGGATATATCGATAGTCCCGGTTATATCGATATTTTTTCGGACTCCCTTGAATATCGATATAACGAGACTTTACTGTACATGTATTATTAATTGACTTCTTTGAAATATTTGAACTCTTTGAACTCTTTCAACAGTAGCCCAAATGGAACTGTATAGTGCAGTGATGTGCAGTCAGGGGAGGCAGGTGAGGCAGTGCCTCACCTGCCATCATGGAAAGCTGTCATGGAAATATCAAATGAAAAAATAAATTAAACAGTTATATGTATTTAGTGATTTGTACTTTAAAGTTCTTGTCCATTTAACTTCACCGTTTTAGGATTTTTTTCAAAATCGCTGAATTTTCACATTTACCGTTCAAATACTAAGTAGAGATGAGCAGTGAGGCACCAGCCGGCTGATCCTCACCACGGATTGCGCAATCACTATGCTTACTGTGCTGGCTTGCTCTGCAGTGAGACCGTATTGCTGTCCTTCTGCATATCGCTATTAAAGCGTTCAAACACGTTTAGTATATGAACTAAAATTCTACAGTTTAGCTGGTGTATATAATGTAGAGTCATTGTACATTATAAACACTGTACTACAGTGTTTATTTTGTTTTATTTTTATCAAAACGCTGTGCGTACGTGAGGCAAACAGTTCTCCCGCCTCATGACAGGGGGCGCTTGTGATTCCAGAGATACTTCCGACTCCACGTCTGCCGAATAATAGAATTAGAGACAGAAAGCTACAGTGAGCAAGTAAAGTGCAACCCTGCAGTCATTTTTTCGTGTTGCTTGGCCTCACTTTCAGAATGGAGGATTACGTATCTAAATTGAAAGAATTTTCTAAACTGGACTTTCAATCGAAGCAGGAGGTAATAATTAAAGGAAGACCAACACCGGAGCTAAAAGGTTTGCTTCAGACAACGGGACACAATAATCGCTCTTTTCAGGCGGACTGGTACACACGAAAAGGCTGGCTGTGTGGATGTCCAGCAAGAAACCGCCTTTTCTGCTTTTCCTGCCTTCTGTTCTCAACTTGTGACAATGTCTGGACTCAAATGGGATATTGCGACCTGAAAATTTTACAACGGAGCCTCATCAAAAATGAGCGAAGACTCAACATCAGCATCCACAATGCTAAGGTAAAGGAGAAGCGGGAGCTTTTAAAAGATCGCATCAATGCCACCTGCTTCCTTGCCAAACAACAGCTGGCATTTCGTGGAAATGATGAAAGTAAAGGCTCTGCTCATCGTGGCAACTATGTTGAACTATTACATGCTTTCGCTCAGAAAGATGACAGGCTAGCGAGTCATTTTGGGACATCCACTATATTTTCTAGCCTGTGAAACAGAATACAGAACGATTTAATTGAAGCAGTTGGTGATGTCATTAGAAATGACATTAAAACGGAGATCGGTGCAGCCCCATTTGTTGCTGTAGAAGTAGACGAGATTGTCATTCTCAGCACTGAAAACATACAGTGGGAACAGGACTGATCAAGGACGACTTTCTTCACTGGCAGTGATCTCGGTTGAGACAGAGAGACTTTTAAAACTGAAGAAAGATAAGGAAGGCTTCTACAAAGAAGTTATCCATGCCTTTCTTCAGAAGGAGCGGCGCATGGACTTCATTTACAACTAAAGGTAACACGATAAAAACGTTTTTTTAATTATTTTTTTCTATTCTACAGTTTGTATATATAATGAATGCTGACATGAAATTTTAAACAAAATACGTTAACTGTTGCCAATCAAATGGTGAATAAACTACTCTGTAGAGTTCATATGTTTGTAAATCTGACTATGATGACGTCAGTGCCTCACCAGCCATGAACCTCACCGTACATCACTGGTATAGTGCCACTTAGCAATTTTTTGATTATGATACTAGTGCAGCGTGTTCTACCAGAAACAAATTCCTTGTGTGCGACATACTTGGCAATAAAGATGATTCTGATTCTGATTTAAAGGACAACTGACGCCTCCGGACAAGTTGTGTCCATAATTTGTCAAATCACTTCAAATGACTTCTACTGAGCGTATTTTACAAAGATTCCACGGTATATAGCTATATTTTACGTTTTAAGACTCGCGCTGAATATTCAGGAAGTCTTGTTTTCGAGTTGATGAGGATGACTTATGTGACGTCGCGTCTGGAACGCTTCTGACCGAGAAAGCGACACACAATGCGTTTTGGGTACTTTGTTTGGTCTGAAAGCTCTGTGTTGATCTGTGTTAATGGCGAAATTAGAAGGAAAACACATGAATAAGGCGATGGTAAATCGTTGTGTGTTGCACCAAGACTACTATTTGATTCTAGTTGACACAAATCATCCCATTTCCAATGGAGCTTGGGCGCCAACTTGTGCATTTTCTGGGACGTTAAATTGGAGTCCTGACTGCTCGAATTGATACGCAAGTACTTCTTTAATCGATTGCAAACATGTATGCTTTTCTCCAGAACTATTTGAATCATATTCATAACTGGATGAGTAAAAAGTAAGCATCTTCTCCTAATCTGACGTAATTGTTTTGATTCTAGAGCAGGGGTCGGGAACCTTTTTGACTAAGAGAGCCATAAAAGTAAAATATTTAGAAATGTTTTTCATGCGAACGCACACACATGCGCGCGCACATACACACACACACATGCAAACACGTTTTCGAGTTGATGAGGATGCCTTATGTGACGTCGCGTCTGGAACGCTCCTGACCGAGAAAGCGACACACAATGCGTTTTGGGCACTTTGTTTGGTCTGAAAACTTCGTGTTGATGTTGAAATTAGAAGGAAAACGCATAAATAACGCGATGGTGAATCGTCATGTGTTGCACCAACACTACTATTTGATACTAGTTGACACAAATTCCCAGCAGACAAATCAGCCCATTTCCAACGGAGCTTGGACGCCATTTTGTGCATATTCTGGGACGCTACATTGGAGTGCTGACGGCTTGAATTGATCCGGGAGGACTTCTTTCATCGATTGCAAACATTTATGCTTTCCTCTTCAGAACTATTTGAATCATATTCATAACTGGATGAGTAACAAGAAAGCATCTTCTCCGAACCTGAAGCCATTGTTTTGATTCTAGAACAAGGCAAAACATCCTGGCGTGATGTCACGAACAAGGGGGCGGGACCTTCTGAAACTCGGCATCTCCGAGGTCATTTTGAAGTAGTTTTGGGACACTTTAACTCATTTTTATTGGTGTTTTTCATTTGACTAAAAATATCAGCCTGCGTGTTTTGGGTATTTTAGATGCTATAAAACGTTTTTCTGATGTCAATTCGGAAACAAAAAAATGGTGTCGGTTGTCCTTTAAATAAAACACTGTACAAGTTTTGTTTTGAAAATCAAATGTGGCACTCCAACATAAGAGTTGGCCTGCTAAATTCTGCATAAATAGTCCCACGGCAGCCATAACCGTGCTTCCTCAGAGTAGCTGTTATGACGCACAATGTGGTGCCCATGAGTCGGTATAAAACAGGAAGAGAGCAGGGTAGGCCAGGAAATTAGTCTGTTGGGATGAGACGTCTCTCAGGCCAAGCATTTTTGGATTCAGTTGACAACTAATAAATGATCCCATGTGTGACGGTCGCATAAAGTTGCATGGTTACAAAGAAGTTCTGTTTAGCATGTAGTTGAAGACCATTGCAAGAGATTCTTCATTTAGTTCTTCCTTTTCTGCTCCTCAAATCCTTCCAGGGTTTCGCTTGTCAGAAACGTTTTCCCTCACGGCTGACTTTTCATTTCTGCTTCACAATCGTTGCACATTGTTCACCAATGCAGTCTGTGAAACATTGACTATTTGTATATTTTTGACCTTTTGAGCTCGGCAGCAGGCGGGCTCCTTGAGCAAATGCACCAAACACGGCAAGGCGTGAGTGAGCAATAAATCATAGTGATACTCCACCGGCTGCGTATTCACAAGCTTCATAATTAAAAACATACTAGCCAAGCGAGAGATGCCATGCGGTTCTGGAGTGAAGAGCAGCGAAGGAGACACATCCGGATAATAACTTGATTGGTGTTAAGAGGGAATCAGCAGTCGGTCTGCTGATGATAGTTTGTCAACTCTTAAATTTTAAAATTTTCTGTGGGTCTTGGAATTCAAGTGACAATGACAAAAACCTTGGCACTGGAGTGGACACATTTTTGCACGTCTGACAGTGAAGGAGTTAATATGCTAGTTTACAAGTAATATGATAATAAACACTGTTCAAAGCAACAGATTGTGAATATATCAATCCATGTGGGCTCAATTACCCTGTTTGTGCAAATTGAATGGAATAAAAGCCGGCTTCAGTCACAGCCTATTGGTTCTGACAACCAATTGTTTCCAAGCTTGTCCATCCTTAAAGGACCACCGACACCGGACAAGTTGCGTCCATAATTTGTAAAATCACTTCAAATGACTTCTACTGAGCGCATTTTATATAGATTCCACCGCATATAGCTATATTTTACGTTTTATGACTCGCGCTGAATATTTAAGAAGTCTTGTTTTCGAGTTGAAGACGATGCCCTAAGTGACGTCATGGAGGGAACACCCGTGACCGAGAAAGCGGTGTGTATATATATATATATATATATATATATATATATATATATATATATATATATATATATAACAAGAAAGCATCTTCTCCGGACCTGAAGCCATTGTTTTGCTTCTAGAACAAGGCAAAACATCCTGGTGTGATGTCACGAACAAGGGGGCGGGACCTATATATATATATATATATATATATATATATATATATATATATATATATACAGTAAAGTCTCGTTATATCGGATATATCGATAGTCCCGGTTATACCGATACTATTTCTATGCACGCACGGAGAAAATTACATGCAAACAGGGTCGGATATATCGATAGTCCCGGTTACATCGATATTTTTTCGGACTCCCTTGAATATCGATATAACGAGACTTTACTGTATGTATATATATATATATATATATATATATATATATATATATATATATATACACACCGCTTTCTCGGTTATGACGCACAATGTGGTGCCCGAACTTAATTGGTTCCCAGACAGAGTGTGTAAGGCGAAAAGTGTGTATCTCCAAAAAAAATTCCCATAGGAAACCATTAAAATGGGAATAATCCGTTCCCGGGTTTCCATAAAATATACTTTTAAACTAAATAAGCCTAAAAACTACACACAACATACCTTATTCTATGTATGTATATGTACAATGTGCTATTGTATTGTAATGAAAGAAATACACTGCATTGTATCATAAAGTCACTTTATTTACATTTGTGATGGTCATTTATGGCTCGATGGAATGGCGTTGGAGGTCGAAGGTCAAAGGGAATTGCTGTTTGGAAAGAGGCGCATTACACGAGGACTGTAATTAAAGAAATAAACTGTGCATATTTCAATTCTTTGCGATGGAGCCTTTGTTGACTGTTTGTTTTTAAAAAGTAAAAAATATTCTGAGAATAGCATGTCTGAGAGAGACTCCCAATTCGACACAGTACAATCATTTGGTCAGACAAGAAAGCCAAGTTTGACTTCTCTTTCTTTATACATGCAAATCTGTGTTATGTTCATCTCTATTGAAGAATGGTGCTTTGTTTTTGTATTTTTGGTCACATAGAACCATCCCATCATGTTCACGATGGGTTGCTTGACTAAAAGTTGCTCAACAGATGTTACTTCTAATGTTAAAGCAGCGATCCATACAGCTTGGCCAAAACGTGAGCCGTTGGATGATATTTTTACCTTGTCATGAAGATTTCCTCGATTCTGTGCTCCTTCGCCCTGCTGACTTATAGCCACCGCAGGAGGGTGATTGATCTTTTATGTCCCCCTCGGACACCATCCGCGCTTTAAAACATCAAGTGGATTTATGACAAGGAGTTATTTGACGTTATAAGAGAGAAGTTTTCTTTAGTTTCACAGTAACATTGGTTCACATGAATACACTATTGTCTATTTTTGACCGCCGGTGGCAACGCCGTTGAGGAGGGAGCCTTGGTCAAACAGGAAGCGGAGAACTTAGATTCAATGTGTCGGGCTATGTTTTCAAACCAAGGAAGTGTTCAAAGTAAGCAAAAGTGCCTGCTGAAATACTTAATTTTCAACACAGATTTACAACCCCGACATTGCTAACGATGTCTTTTAATGAGCAGCTCAAGTTTCCATTTGTTTATGGAGCATGCTGATTGACAGGTCCATCGGTGGAGAAATAAAGCTTGTGAATAGGCAGTTGGATCTTTGCCTTCTTTGCCTTATCAGTCGAACCCTAATGTTTCGACTAAACTTTGAAGTGTCCTAATGGTCTGCATGGTCCTTTAACCGTGTAGGCCTCTATTAAGGTTGTCAGTGGAGCCTAACTGGGGCAGTGTGACCTATTATTCGATTTAATGAGAGCCGGCCAGGGCACAGCGGGTCGCTCTTCTTGCCCTCTACGACTGTTTATTTATGTCACCTATCTGCATTTTGGAGTGCTCGGCTTTTAAGTTGTGTGCGTACTACTCAAGGCATTTTCTTTCCTTTGATCATGGCAAAGTCAATCGTACTAAGGTTGTGTTGTTTGAATGATCGTTACGGTGATGCAAAAACAATCTTTCTGAATAGAAAATGATTTGTGCATGTGCCAATAATTTGGACTCTTTAACTCATTCACTGCCATTCCCGAATTTATTCGGAAATAGAAAATATGATGTAGAGTGCCATTCCCGAATTTGTTCTGGTTTTAGTTTTTCTTGCGGTGGGTGCTGATAAAGTGCTGCTCAGACCTCAGACAATGTTTTTTCACTTCCACAAGGTGGCAGGATTTCCCTTTTTCCTGATTTGTTACAGCTTCAGCTGTTGTTAAAGTGCTATATGAATCAATATGTATGTATTGCATTGTATTTTGGACAGCCGCCCTCATTTCAAGCTCAGATAACTCCAGACCCATATAATTTAGGAATTAACCCTTTTTTTCTGATGAAAGAAGACAATCGAAGGTTTATTACGCTGTATTGAATGTTTATGTAGTCCTAAAACTCAATATTCTGTGGGTCCTGCAATTTGAGTGACAATGACAAAATCCATGGCACTGGAGTGGACACAATCTTGTACGTCTGGCATTGAATTAGTTAACAAAAAACACAAAGAACACACAAGAGTAAACCTCTTACCATTGCGATCATTCTATCCTGTAGCTTATGCAAAATAAAATAAAAAGTTGTACTGAATGTCGTATTGTAAAGAAGAAACGCGATCAGACTTTTTTGGATTTTATTACATCATCACTTCAATCCATCAAATGATAAACAAATGACCGCTGTACAAACAAATGTCCAGCACCTTGAGCAGATGTGTCACGGCGCAAAATCTTGATGGCTTGAAGCAACATTTTTTTGGGGCGACACAGAACAACCTGAGACTTGTGTGGAAGTGTAAACGCACAATTCTCAAAATTGTAAGTGCAATAACTTATTGCAATGGCGCATTATATAAGTAGAAATACTTGAGGATTAAAGAAAGAAAATTAAAACAGCTTGAAGCCATTAGAAAGCAAGTTGAAAGCCCGGAGCAACAATTTCTTTAGAAATAATTTTGAACACAATGTAAAATTATTTGGCAATATCACCGTAATACATACTTCAATGGTTTGGCCATTGGAGACCTATTATTGGACAAATACGTAAAACAAATGCACAAGCAACAGAACAATAGCAAACATATTGTTCACATTCACACACAACAACTTTTCAGTAGTATCATCACGCAAAGAGCTGCAGTTGAAAACACGCCTGGTTGGACCAACGAGACAATTTAGCGGTCATTCCGAAATATGAATTTCCTACAGTTTCATCAATTCAGAAACTGAAATTTCTATTTAATTCTTACAATCAAATTCTGTAATTTGATGTGTTATTATCAACGCGAAAGTGGTCTGATGAATTTTATTCTCTAAATGCTCGAGGTAACCCAAAACAATCCCCTGTCTCAAGAAGCGCTCGCTTGAGGTAATTATGATGTCATGACAGGATTTCATTGACATCACAAATGTGATCTTTTGAAGTTCTGGGAAGGGAGGAGGACTCAAAGACAAGTTTATTTATTTTCTGAGATCATCCAGCTGATTGGGGCTACCCCTACCCTCGTTCAGACAGTAGAAAAGAGAACCACACAGAGTAGTTTGTGGGTGTTAGGAACATCAGCTAAAGGAATCTGTCCTTAGTGTCAGCCTGTGCCCAAACCCCGGGGATGCACTTATTCGAGGCGGGGGTTGAAACACAGACACCCCTGCAATGTATACTTTCCACCTTCCTGCACTCCAGCACAAAAGTCATCACGTTACCTAAACATGACGGAATTCTTCCACTTAGCAATCAGGCCCACTGATTTAGCTTTCAGTTTGGGGCAGGTTGGATTCTGTGAATCAGGTGTCATCTCTATTGAGCCTGCATTGAACCAGAACCCGGCTCATTGCATTTGGACCACTGTGTCCTCGCTGTTATTTTTCACATTGGTGTTCACGAGGGGGGGGGGGCTCACTTTGATGCTAATTAAGTGTGTCTAGTTACATTGGTTTCTGGTCGACGTTGGCGTGACTAGTTGGTGTTGAAGGCTACCGCTGTGCCTTGTCGAACACCGACGACGCCCAGTTTCCTGTAACTCGAGGCCGAGGCCTGACAGGGGAACCTGTGCAGGTTGCAAGTTGCTCTGTGGGAGGAAATGACGTGGTTTG
The DNA here is from genome assembly GCF_051943395.1 of Hippocampus bargibanti. NCBI lineage: Eukaryota > Metazoa > Chordata > Actinopteri > Syngnathiformes > Syngnathidae > Hippocampus > Hippocampus bargibanti. The sequence continues at coordinate 11,764,685 of NC_142738.1, read as the reverse complement.
AAATGACTGATGATATAATTCACAAATGGCAACATAAAGGACAGACATCCAATCGAATCTACAAGTGTTGAGGGGGATTGATATAAAACAGATATCTGCCAATGCTACTGCAGTGTAAAATGGCAGATTGAATATACCCTGTAAAATCAAATTAAAATATGCACGCAAGACCCACAGTCAATCAAAAGAGCTAAAACAAAATGGCACATCGGTCCAAAGGGCATGAAACAAGTGTAAGAACAAGTAAAAAAAATGCAACTTGGATTCAAACCAAAGTGAGCGGATCAACTGAACACAATATCGTGTTGGAAAATGTTAATTTATTATCCTCTACTTGCACGCGGTCGCAGCCTTTTGGTTTTTCAATAAACGTCAAGGCACTAACTCGGGAGTGGCAGTATCATCCAGTCCAATTTAAATCCAGGCAAAGCCCTGATCATTACTGTATTTTCCCGCATACATGGCACCCCAAAAGCCTTCATTTTCTTCAAAAGATGACCCTGCACCTTATATGTATGTGCCTTATATGCCTTATATGTGAAGTAATATTGAGCCACAACAGTTCTCTCAACTACTTTCAGCAACCACTGACTACATTTCCCCCTGCAGAAGAAGTTGTGCATAACCCCAGCCTTATAATGTGGTGTGGAAAACTTTATAAACAGTATATTTCGATATATTTGGGAAACATTTTTCATTCATTGACGGTGCACCCCATAGACCGGTGTGCTTTATATGGGGAAAAGTATGAAAATACACCATTAATTAGGGGTATGCCTTATACTCCGGTGCGCCTTATACACGGGAAAATACTGTATTCAGAAATGTAAATGTGATTTTTACTGTATTTGGAGCAAGTCAAAAGTGGTTGCATTTTGACCTGTGGGGAATTGAATCAGCTTAAAATAACCTTTTGAGTTTATATATTTTTTGTGAACCCTGGTTTGTTTATTTTCACTCAAAATGATTGCTTTGTCAGTGTCGCCAAGTTTTTGACCAAGACCTGAGACTGAGAGGAATCAGAACCGCATGCATCTGATTTTCGCCTCTACATTTTGGAACTTTCGGTTTCTGCTTGTTGTCACTGTCACTGTTGTTATCTCCATTGTGTTGGTCGCTACAATGGTCCATGCTATCTCTACAGCCTCTCCTTGTTCATTTGACCTGTGTTATCATTAGTGCTCTCAGCAAAACTCCCCCGCAGTGCTTGATGATGGCTGCTCGAGAGAAGCGGCCTGGGGTTGGGGGTGGGGCAGGTAGGACTTGGTTGGAACATCATGTGGCCCAAGAAATGGCGGCACTGTGCTCCTTGGCCTTCATACGCAGAGCTGCTATGCTGGAAGACTTGCGGTCTGGGTCGACATTGAGATCGTAACCGTTAATCCCCCCGACCATTCCGGGTCCCCCAAAAAGGCTGCTCATCTGCGTTTGTCCCATGTGGCTGCTCCCTGGGCTTGGCACACCCAAAAAGTCGGGGACCCCCCCATGACTGTGAGGATGAGGGGGCATGCAGGGGGGGGCGGTATCGCAAGGAACAACACAGCCCGGCACTGGAGGGGCTCCGCTGCTGCCACCGATCCATGAGGGGTTTTGCATCTGAAAGCAAGTCATGACGAGACAGTCACAAACACTTCACGGCACCACTGGGAGAGGTTCCGGGATGCTTATTCACCTGTGCGTAGGTCTCGGGCCGGGTTAGAAGAGGCAGCTCATAAGCCGTCGAGAAATGCGTTCGAACCTGTTGCATTTGGCCAAAGCGCTCCCTCTTCCTCCACTTGGCTCTGCGATTCTGGAACCACACCTGCAAAGAAGGCAGCCCGTCAAGGAATAATCTCGCTACACGCTAAAAAGTGCTAGCTTGTACTTTTTCTCGCGAACCCGCTCGCTAGGTAGCTCTGGATTTTGAACAGATTAGGTTACTTTTACTCATGTTGGGTCACAGATTTTGACCAACCGGATTGGATTTTGGCCTGGCTAAATAGTTGAAATGTTTCTCCATTTTGGGCAGTTTTGTGTACTGTACTTTAGGTAATTTTTATGAAGCGTTTTCAGAAAATGTTGGTGGCAGCTTGATAGCTCAGTAGAGTGGATAAGATTGCTGACAGTCACTTCCAGACCAGTTTGGGTCTCTAGGCAAGACCCTTTTGACAACATGATTCCCAAACGATGTTTGTCCCAGCTTGGGATAAAAACAGATGTGTTGCATCAGGAATGTAGTGCATCAGTGATGTAAAAATTGTAGCGAAAAAATATCCGTGACTAGCCCTTTACTGCCTGAATTATTGTCTGTTTCGTTTTTATTGTAATTGGTGGATATAATAACATACTGGTAGTTTCATTTTTTATTATTTTCCAACAATATAGAAAATTTGAGAATGTGCCTAATTCGGTACAATTGTCATGAAAGACCTCAATTGAGTGAGTGCCTTTTTTGAAACATATGTCAAATGCAACTTCAAACACTCGACTTTTATCCATATGACAGATTTTTATTTACATAAAAAATACATAAAATATTTACATAAAATATTTACATACAAATACATAGTTGCTTTACAGATATAGAAAACTAGCTAATAACCATGGAATAATGCAAAGCAGTTCTTGTGATGATTCAAACAAAGATTTACATTGCATTTTTTGCAGTAAATATTAGTTTTCCCCGAGTATGTGCCATGCTTGCACCTGTTGCGCTTCTTTGCAACATATGGAACATGAGCTATGTTGTCAAACCGAATATCATGGGAGGGAAAAGAACCTCAATATTTATTAGCTTGCAGTTTTGCTGACCAATTGATTGAGCCTCACTGAGCCTCAACACCAGATTTTTCTTATATATTCTTGTATATAATAGTATTCAATAGAAAACTTTGCTTAAACACAACAGTTTGACATCGTATACTATCCTGTAGTATAGGAGATGCCTGCGTGTCGTCATTTGTTATGATCACGTGATCCTTGCGTCAGCCATTTTGAATGGTTTTTGATTTACGGCCGTTTGACTGATGGCGGTTTTGTCGGAACGGAACCCGGTCGTAACTCGGATGTTACCTGTATAAGCATTTATCTTTAGTGTACCGAATTTGGCACAATCGTCCATAAAGGGCGAGATGCGTTTGCCCCTCTCAGGAGAAATTTGATTTTTCCTCTTGGTGAATATTGGTAGTAAACTTAGCATTCTTTATTTTAGCATAGCATATTGATGATCGATTGAGACATTTTTTGGTCTCTTTAACTTTCAAAATCTTTCTGTGTATAAATAAGTCAACATTAGATTCGCCCCTTTTTGGACCCAACGTCAAGTTAGGTACTTCAGGCAATTTTAGTCACCTTTAACCCAGCAGAGTGATACAGGCCAGTCACCGGTGGACTAAAAACATTGGAGCATGGCCTCCACTCTGAAAGACAAACTAAGAAAGTGTAGCAAATAAATTTTAACGGACTTTAATAGTCCCACGGTACATTTTAGTACTTGACGTGTCTTTAAAGTGCCATCCGCATGGAACTATTGATGTAAAAATGGAGTGTCCCCCCCAGTAATGCACACCCCCCAGCCCCTCCTGCCTTTGATATGCAGTCGTCTGCCTCCCTTCAGACTGCCTGTGTCGACAGATCCACATCTGGGTGTGTAGCCATTCATAAATCATGGTGAGAAAGGTGTCCTCTCCCTCACCTGTCCACCCAGCAGGACAAAAGAGAATCCCACTGCAATGCAGTTCAAAATCCAACCAACGAGCAAGTAGGCCAAATTGACAACAATCAGCATGGTTTGCGTAAAACCCCACATCCCCTTGTCATTGGCATGGTTCAAAGTTCATGGTTTTGAAGACTAAAATATGGTGTCTTTCTTTTGTCTATTTGGGAGCATTTCAATTTCCTTAAAGAGAACTCCACGTGTCCAGTAATTCTTGCATCATACTACTGTAAAGCCGAAAGATGGGCGAGCAGCACAATGTTGTGACACTTTGGTTTACAAAAATACTGCTGGCAAAATCAACTTGGAGATTTTTGATTACAATACACTTATTCTTTCATGTCAAATATTTAGAAAATCACCTTTTTGTCAAGGACAACAAATTCAAACCAGCGGCAGACAACACAATTGACACCACTGCAAAACCTCTTTCACGCAACCACACCCAACACCCAAGCGGGATCTTAACTCATTCACTGCCAGACGATGTGCAAATGTGTCCACTCCAGTGCCAGGGTTTTTATTCATTTTCACTCAAATTGAAGGACCCACAGAATATTGAGTTTTAGGACTTTCTAAACATTAAATGCAGTGTAAGAAACCTTTGACTTTCTTCTTTCATCAGACAAAAAATAGTTGATTATTAAATTATATGGGTCCGGAGTTATCTGAGCTTGAAATGGGGGCGGCTGTACAAAATACAATACATACAGTACATTTAATTTATATAGCGCTTTAAACACAGCTGTAGCTGAAACAAAGCACTATGATGGTAAAAAGGGAAATGCTGCCCGCTTGTGGGCGGGAAAACATTTCCAAAGGTCTGACCAGAGCTTGATCCACACTCCACCTCAAGAAAAACCAAAACCCAAACAAATTCGGAAAAGGCGCTCTACGTCATGATTTTCAGTTCTCGAATACATTTGGGAATGGCAGTGAATGAGTTAATGAGGTGCTGCAACATTTCTACACGGCTGTCATCGAATCCATCCTGTGTTCTTCCATCACCGTTTGGTTCGGGGCCGCCACAAAAATGGACAAAATCCGACTTCAACGGACAGTTAGGACGGCGGAAAAAAATTCTTGGCACCGCCCTACCCACTCTCGAGGACTTGCACACTGCAAGACTCCAAACTAGGGTGCGGAAAATCATACTGGACCCTTCGCACCCTGCCCACCACCTTTTCCAGCTACTCCCGTCAGGCAGGCGCTACCGATCCATGCGCACCAAATCCAGCAGACATTTAAACAGCTTCTTCCCCCAAGCCATTAACTCTTTGAACAGTAGCCCAAATGGAATTGTATAGTGCCTCTTTGCAATTTTTTTGCTGATGATACTAGTGCAGCGTGTTCGACCGGAAACAAATTCCTTGTGTGTTCTACATACTTGGCAATAAAGATGATTCTGATTCTGATGATCGACAAGAGGTGAATACTTGCGTAGATGGACAGTCATGCTCTTGATATCAATCACATTTAATTTATATTGCACGATATGTTATCTTTAACCTCCTTGCCAAGTACAACAGAAATGTTTAGCAGTGTTTTGAGATTTCATTGTTGGTTGATTCCAAGCCCAATCAGTTTGTGGTTTTCACAGTTCCCGACATTCACATTAATTCCCCATGGCCAGACCCTTCAGACCCCCTTCCTCCTTTTGCATTTTCCATTCCTCTCCATCATTGTCATCATATTAAAAAAATGGCCTAGTGCATTTATTTTTTCCGGTATGTATGTCTAAGATCACAAATGGGTTTATTTTTCAAAAGGGGGGACCATGTATGCATCAAGATTTGTTTTCTCCCAAAGCTGATGTTAAGAAATCTCACGCCGACATTCCACAGGTCAGCTGGCGAGATTAGTCTTCCAAACTCGTAAAGTGATATGGGAGGTTGTGGTTGCACCCCAATGTCAAGGTGAGGGGTTGTTGGCCTTTGAATTAAATCATATGTTTGCAGGAGGGCTTGGGATCCGTTACAGTCCCCTGAGGTTTGGGAGCACGGGGCCTTTGGTTTCTTCTCCGCTTTCTCAATGCATGACACAAGTTTCTAAATCCATCTTCAATACACGGAGACCTGATGAGAGCGCTTCTGACTCGTCTCCCAACGCATTTGTGCCGTCACTTAAAGTTCAGTTTGTTCTGTGACCATGTTTGCAACTCAGGACACGTGTCCCAAATAATCAAGAATAAGCAATAATATTGAAAGCCCAGTCTACTTTGTTGTTATGATATGATGACTTCAAGATGGCGCCTTTACAGCAACTCCTATACGTTTTAATTCATCTGCCTTCTTCCTTTTATAACTTTGCTGCTGTAAATTGAGAATTTCACCACCGTGAGATGTTTTCTGATTCCCATTATTCTTAGCAGTGGTGGCCGTTCGGCCCTGAAGGCCTTCTCTGCTGGCTTAAAAATATCTGAATCACAGACTGATGTTAATAATAGTTCATAAATTCTTAAATAATTCCAAATTGTCTTTCAGCTTCCTTTCATTGCTTTTGCTCTGTTGCGTTGCTTACAGACGTGTGTTTTCATATTTAAGCATTTAATCAGTCACATTTCAGCCATCATTTGTTAGCAGATTCAAATTTACCCGGATCGCCTTCAATACCCGGATCGCCTTCACGCCTTCACACTGTTACTTTAACCAATCAGATTTAGAGTTGGCTCCTCAAGCCCTGCTGGAAGGCGAAGGAAACTTCAGAGTTTTTGCAAATTATGATTGGCAAGTCACGAGCCAATCATCGTATCACTATCCGCTAGTGAAAAGAGCATACTGGCTAGCACACTGTATCGCCATAAGCAAATATATTGTTGTGTTGATTTAATTGCAGTTTTGTCAACCCACAATGGCTGAAGGACGAGCAGAAATGGATTTGGTTGCAGATATACCATTTTCAATACGGACTTTTCAAGAATAGATGGACATCATTATGGTTGGACAGCTCCGAAGCTAGCAAATAAGATTTCAATTTTATGAGGTTATCGTGAATCCACCCGTTCATAGTAAAAATTCGAACAGTTTAATAACAGTATTTCTTAAGTTTCTTCAAGTCACAAGTTATTTCCTGGCCAACGGCATGGTCTTGTGGAGGTGTAGCAATTCACACCACACCCACAGCTGTGGATTCATTCAGACATTGCACTACTGAAGGCCTAGGAGTGACATGCATCGCCCGCCACTGATTCTTAGTGTTGTACTGATATGTACATATAAATAAATCTGTTGCGTCACACGCGTGTATGATTTTGAAGTGCGCCTTTCAACACTTTCATGTCTTTCAATTCCTTGATCTCCTTGATGTGTGTATCACCCTGACGCATAGCACGCGCTTGCAAATTGTATAAAAGGAGCGGTCGCGGGACAGAGAGATTGGGCGAACCACGGGGCAGAATCCTCTCAGACGGGCGTCGGACGGACATCACGGCACGACTTGCTCAACTCCACGCCACGATCAAGCTCTGCGCGTCACCTGCCTGGGAGATCTGACAACGAACCTACTTACAAATAAAGAGAAACATCAAACTCTTTATTGGCGAGCTAGCCAGGAGGATTTTTTCCCTCCTCCTCAGCCCAATCAACTCTCCAAATGGAAAGAACCAGATTTCCCAGCAGCCTGTGAACCCGGCATCTTCACAGCAAGACCCCTCGAGCCAAGCTCCCGATGGGCCGCCACCACCCATGGGCGCCCCGACCCCACCGTGAAACCTGCCGCACCCTGATGGCCAACATCGTCCAATTCGCCTGGCGACTCTGCAACTAGCTGCATCGTATATGTCCACGATCGCACATCGTCAGACATCGCTTATGTCCACGATCGGACATCGTATATGTCCATGATCGGACATCGTCGGACATCGCTTATGTCCACGATCGGACTTCGGGAAGACGCTTCATGGCCGACACGGCCGCCGACGTCAGCGTGCTTCCTCAGCGTCCTGCAGAGCGCCATGGCAGCGCGATCATCGCCACCGTCGCCGATGACCGGCCTGTCCGGGCCCGGCAGCATGGCCTACCCCACGCACCTTCGTCCTCACAATCCCACATCGATTCTCCGACTTGATCGATCCCAGCCGAACAACTCACGGTGAGAAGACCTTCCGGCATCGACTCGACGGCCGTGAGGAAAGTTTCCATCGATCGACTCAAACTGGCAGTCGTAGAGCACGCTTTGCCGTGCTCCCATACAACGACTTCAGGCACCACAAAACCTCCTCTGCAACCTCCCAACCGACGCCTGCCACGCCCGGTGACCGTCATCTTGCCTGGCCTCACCATGTCTCAGAATGACTTTTGTTTTTATTTCTTTTTCCTTCATCGCTTTCACCGACTTCGGATCCAGGAGGGGAGCCCTGTTGCGTCACACGCGTGTATGATTTTGAAGTGCGCCTTTCAACACTTTCATGTCTTTCAATTCCTTGATCTCCTTGATGTGTGTATAACCCTGACGCATAGCACGCGCTTGCAAATTGTATAAAAGGAGCGGTCGCGGGACAGAGAGATTGGGCAGAATCCTCTCAGACTCACGCCCGGCTCACGCCGGGCGTCGGACGGACATCACGGCACGACTTGCTCAACTCCACGCCACGATCAAGCTCTGCGCGTCACCTGCCTGGGAGATCTGACAACGAACCTACTTACAAATAAAGAGAAACATCAAACTCTTTAAATCTACCACTTTTCATGCTTTAAAGGACAACTGACACCATTTTTCTTCACACCAAGATGTATTGCCTTGATCGAGAATCAAAACAATGGCTTCAGATTCGGAGAAGATGCTTTCTTGTTACTCATCCAGTTATGACTATGATTCAAATAGTTCTGAAGAGGAAAGCATAGATGTTTGCAATCGATTAAAGAAGTTATTCCGTGTCATTTTGAGGCATCTGGACTGAAATGTAGCGTCCCAGAGTAAGCACAAGATGGCGCCCCAGCTCCGTTGGCTATGGGCTGATTTGTCTGCTGAGAATTTGTGTCAACTCGTATCAAATAGTAGTCTTGGTGCAACACTCAACGATTCACCATTGTGTTATTTATGTGCTTTCATTCTAATTTCACCATCAACATGAAGTTTTCAGACCAAACAAAGTACCCAAAAATTTATTATGTGTCGCTTTCTCTGTCAGTGACGATACCTACCGTGATGTCACGGTAGGTATCGTCACCAACTCGAAAACAAGACTTCCTAAAGATTCAGTGCGAGTCTTAAAACGTAAAATATAGCTATATGCGGTGGAATCTTTGGAAAATAGGCTCAGTAGAAGTCATTTGAAGTGATTTTAAAAATTATGGACACAACTTGTCCGGGGGCGTCGGTTGTCCTTTAAGGCCCAGAGACATTCTGGTCCATCTGGTGTTCATGCCTTAGTTAGCAGTAACAGTAAATTGCAGACATACAAGATATAATACCTGACAGTATTTGTTTGTTTTTTTATTGTGCAGGATAAAGAACATGTGCCTTTTATTATAAAGTTGTCTGTCTACAAGTGGTGCTGCACCGTTCCTGTTGCTTAAATGGTTACAATTATTGCAGCATTGCTGTGGTATTAGCTCCACCTATGGCTTTTTAAATTGTGTGTTGACATCAAACTAGTTGAGATTCGAAACAGTAGTTACATGGTTTTAATTTTGTGTCGAAGGTTGAGACTTGGCTTTTTCTTGACAAATGTCGGAATTTTAATGAGCGTAATCAGTTGTCAGATTTTCGTCATAGTGCCACCTCTGTCATCCATCCCCACCCCCACATAAAACGCCTCTCTCCTCCTACCCCCCTTTTATATGGAAGAGGGGAAGTGGGGATATTGGAAAGTGAGATAGGAGAATGTTCAAACTGGAGCTTGTTTTTATTTCATGTTTTAATTTCCTGACGCCAAAGCCCGTGGCTTTCCGCGGCTAACCCTTTTGACCTCTGCGAGGCGTGCAGACAAAGGCGGGCCACCAGACGCACACGGGACACACACATTTAAATACCGCGTCATTTATAAAGTTTGCAATCTGTCACTGACCAATATGTTCTCTTTATCTGAACGCTGACAGTGTTGTCTTTTCTGTGGTCGGGATAGTTTTTTTTGTCTTTTTGAATGGATGCGTGCATAATTATGAACCCCTTTTCTTGGTTTGAGCATACTGAGTGAGTCATGTTTCACAGAGGGTTTGCACTGTCCTGCTTCGCCTTTGAACGGCAGTAAGAAGGGGACATAAGCCAAATAGTTTGGCAAAGAGATCATCTGTGGTGCAAGCATTATGAAGTCAGATGTGTCTTGTGCTTCTCTGCCTGTCCAAATCTGCGTTTAAAAAAAAAAACTAACCATGATTCGCGACAAGCAGATTTCTGGTTCTTCTCATGGTGAAACCGTTTAATGCATCACGTACGACGTACCCAAAGTGACCAACTTCCAACAGCGTTGTTGCTTATTTCATTGACAAAGAAACATCTGCAAGGGAGGTGGGCCGCAAGCTGAAAGTACTCGTCAGTGTAATGGTAATAGCTGAAGACGTTGACGGCAAAAGGCGGCTTAAATAGTTTTATTTACGCTGCATGTCCAGCAGTGGGGGAACGGAGAGTCAAGAAGGGAGGGCAGAGTGCACAAACTCCAAAAGCAGCTTTGAAGTTCCAGCCGTCTCACCTCATCTCTGTCATCCTGCAGCACTGCGACTTGATAGAGTGCCTCAACCCTGCTTCACCCCCCCCCCCCCTCACTCCTCTCCCTGACACCCCTCCTACACCAAAGGCAGGTATGGCCAAGTTCGCCAGGGACTGTTTTTTTTTTTTTTTTTGCTCTTGTTCATGTAAATCATTTAATAGCAGCAAAAGCCCCAAGCCGCACACAAAGAGCTTCATCATTAAACTTGGGAAGGAACAGTCAGACTCTGACGGTCTTTTGCTGGAGAAAAACATCTGCATTGTTTCTGAGATGAAAAGGATTATCAAGTCGCCTGCCAAGCTTGCGATGCCCCTTGTTATTCGTCAATTGCATATCCCTGGACATCGTCCCGATAGATCTTGTGTTGCAATTGTGGGATTTAGACTTGATTGCGTGCATGTTTTGGGTCTGTTTTGCAGGACTTTGGGTCAATCTTCACAGTGACTCAAAAGAGTGGGCTGTGTGCCTCTCGGTTGGCTTTAGAACGTTAATTATATTCATCTGGGGAAGGGATGGATCTGTGCGAACCAACTTTTTTTTCTACTGTACCACCGCACAGACCAGACCGTCCCTGACTATGTCTCAGACTGCACATGGAAATTGAAGCTGGCATCTCAAGTGCTTTTTATATATTTCCCAAATTGTCCAATGACTACTTCTTTCCCCCCGTGTCCCTCACCTCCTGCCTTCGCAGTGGTGTGTGGAAGTAGTTTCAACACCGTTGCACCGGGGACAAACCCTTGGCCTTTGACCTTTTGCGCAGAGTGTGGTGCAAGTCTGTGCAAAGCGACTTCCCTTCGTCCCGCTCATCTCGCTCTAATCTTAGGTTGGCTGGAAATTGAGATGAAAAGGAGAACAATAGACTCTTCTATGGTCACATTTCTAGTTTTAAATATCCCTTGTACTCTCTAGCGAATCTTAGCACGTGAATTCAAGAATAAGAATAATTTCCCCATTGTGGGATGAATAAAGGTGTTCTGAGTCTGATAAGAAAACCTTTACTCATCTCACAATGAAGAAATTCCCAATCGGCGGCAGCAAAGTTATGAAAGAATAAGAATCAGAGGCAGTCACTGTACCGCTTGTCGTTTTTACGTGCCCATCTGGTCTCACCTGAACACGAGCTTCCGTCAGGTCTGTTCTGAGTGCCAGCTGCTCTCGAGCGTACACATCTGGGTAGTGTGTTTTCTGGAAAACCTTCTCCAACTCCTCCAACTGATAGCTGGTAAACGTCGTCCGATTGCGCCTCTTCTTGCCTTTGTTGCTCTCTGCCTCGCTTTTATCCAGAGGGTTTGAAAGATCAGAGCCGGGACGTTCGCTCGACCCCTTCGCTCCTGCTTCCTTTAAATTTAGGTAGCTGCTGTCCATCCCAGGGGGGTCGACGCTGGAGGGCAACTCAGACTCTGTCAGGCTGTTGTCTTTTCCTACAATAAGGAAACACGGAAAGTTGTGATCAGTTTAACTCATTCGCTGCCATCCCCGAATGTATTTGGGCATTGAAAAGTGTGACGTGAAGCGCCATTCCCAAATTAGTTCAGGTTTTGTTTTTTCTTGCTGGCGGTGCCGATAAAGTACTGGTCAGACCTCTGGCAATGTTTTTGCCTTCCACTAGGGGGCAGCATTTGCCTTTTGTCCATTTTAGCACTTTGTTAAAGCTTCAGCTGTTGTTAAAGCGCTACATAAATCAAAATGTGTTTTGTATAGTATTTTGTACAGCTGCCCCCATTTCAAGCTCTGATAACTCTTGACCCATATAACATAGAAATTAACTATTTTTTTCTGCTGAAAGAAGAGAGTCTAAGGTTTCTAACTCTGTACAATTTTATGTAGTCCTAAAACTCAAATTCTGTGGGTCCTGCAATTTGAGTGAAAATGAGAAAAACCGTGGCGCTGGAGTGGACCCATTTTTGCACAGCGTCTGGCCGTGAATGAGTTAAGCTTGCTACGGAAATGGGGAGATGTCATTAGATATGACAGAGAAAGGCATGAACAACCTTGCCAGATTGAAAACATTACAAAACAACCACATGTGGTATATAAAAGTAGACTTCTAAATTGTGAAGAAGAAAAAATACACTGGAATCTGAAGCCATGAAAAACCTTGGTTCACGTCCCCCGAATATTCATACCTCTTCACACATTTCTCCTCCAATGATATGAAAAGACAAAAAAGATGATCCCCTCAGCACATCTGTGGAACTTCCATGCTGGACCACATTTACTTATGTGAACACTACGTTGTTAATGACGTCGTCTCTTGTTCTGCACATGCTTTGGAGATGCACATGTTCACACACCAGACCAAAAAGCAAGGTCCCATTTAATGTCCCATTTAATGTCATGTGAAATCTTGCACATAAAAAATGATAACTGGAATGTCACCCAAAAACCTAAAATGAGCTTATTTCTTTACTGATACGCCTCAACTAAAAACTCATTTTTGTTGTTTGACTTTTGGCTCAACATCATTGCTTAAAGGACAACCGACACCATTTTTTTGTTTCCTAACTGACATCAGAAAAACGTTTTATAGCATCTAAATTACCCAAAACACGCAGGCTGATTATTTTAGTAAAATGCAAAACACCAATAGAAATGACTCAAGGTGTCCCAAAATGAATTCAAAATGACCTGGGAGATGGCAAGTTTCAGAAGGTCCAGGACGTCTTGCCTTGCTCTAGAATCAAAACAATGGCTTCAGATTCGGAGAAGATGCTTTCTTGTTACTCATCCAGTTATGAATGTGATTCAAATAGTTCTGAAGAGCAAAGCATAAATGTTTGCAATCGATTCAAGAAGTCCTTCCGTATCAATTTGAGCCATCAGCACTCCAATGTAGCGTCCCAGGAAATGCACAAGATAGCGCCCAAGCTCCGTTGGAAATAGGCTGATTTGTCTACTGGGAATTTGTGTCAGCGAATATCAAATAGTTGTCTTGGTGCAACACACAACGATTCACCATCGCATTATTTATGTGTTTTCCTTCTAATTTCACCATCAACACGGATAAACACGAAGTTTTCAGACCAAACAAAGTACCCAAAATGCATTGTGTGTCGCATTCTCGGTCAGGGGCTTTCCTGACGTGACGTCACGTCAGGAATCGCCACCAACACAAAAACAAGACTTCCTGAATATTCAGTGTGAGTCTTAAAACGTAAAATATAGCTATATGCGGTGGAATCTTTGTAAAATACGCTCAGTAAAAGTCATTTGCAGTCATTTTACAAATTATGGACAGAACTTGTCCGGAGGCGTCGATTGACCTTAAGTGACTTAAGTGTTAACTGTTTTTATGTTGTTTATGTTCTTTGGTATTTTTTTTCAACTCTCATTTATATTTTATACAGTCAAACCTCGGCTTTTGAATGTCTCAGTTCTTGACCAATTTGGTTTTCAAACAAAAATTTCTGTTTTTTTTTATGTCTCAGTTTACAACCGAAAATCAGTTCTCAAGCAAACTGAGCGCACCTGAATGCACCACTCAACTCCCCTCTGCTTTCTTATGTCTTTTCCTTGTGTCATGTCTCATTGTGACCGGCGTTTTATCCTTGTGTAGCATTCCATTGTGAGCTGGCGTGTATGTATTATTCAATCATGCTAAAAAAAACAGACATTGATCACATTGATTATAATAGGAAATGTTTTCAACCAAATCGGTTTTAGAACAAGTTTCTGGAACAGATTATGGTCAAAAACCAAGGTTTGACTATATAGTTGTTTTTAAAGTGCTCCATAAAGTAGTGGTGAGTGCTTTTTCCCCACTCAAAAGGATGACACACTCAATGTTGGATGTTTAATATGTATATTTTTTTTGCCTGAAGTATCAATGACTGAGACCAGATGCCTTTAGTACTGTGCGATACATTGAAATCAGGCCCATGTCAATCCTGAATTTTGGCACCTCTTCATTTTTCACAGTCATGCACTTAAAATCCCGATATAAATCTCACGAGAAGGCTTGAAACGTTTGGATATTTCACTCACATAATGAAATTGCATTAGAGCTCATAAGACAAAAGCCAAAAACGTAATTGTGGCTTGCAGCCACCCAAGTCTGACCAATGCAAGTTGAAGAAAAACAGCGACAGGCAAAGAGCAATGCGCTCCTTCAAATGTGTGTTGCTTTTGGTGTGCATAGTCGGGGAAAAAAACGGAACCCGGTGCCTAACAAGTCAGCAATTGCATCTGCACACCATCACGTTCTAGCATCCACACACAGTTGCGGCTACTTTATGCTTACATCACCTCTATAATGTTTTATTCTGGGGTTCAAAGGCCTTGTCTGTGTATGCTGAATCTACACTTGACTTTTATATGTTTGAAAAGGTTGTCACGACACATTCGGGTGACCTGCGACACAACTTTTGGGGGGCGTCCGTGGGAGCACGCTCACTTAGCTTAATCACGGCGCTTGAAATCTGAGCTAATGAACGAGCTGCCTCATTTTGAATAGTCTTTGTGTTTGTGCGTGTGCACCGGCCCCCGTTTGCCCACTTTGGCGCTCTGATGTAAACAACATTGTGTTTGTCACTTCCAATTTGGACAGCCTCCATTTTGTGACAGATCTGGCTCTGTTCCTGTCAGCGGACGCAAGGATTTTTTTGTTTGTTTCCTTTTTGGAGATGAAGAAGTCTGTCCCTTTTCTTTCATATAAACAAATATCAATGTGGATAAATAAGCACGTATGACTGATGGCGGGCCAGCCCAAACAGAGCTCTTGTCAAGGTTTTTTTTCTGTCTGCTTTTGCTTTTCTATTGGCATGACATTTTATCGTGTAATAGTCTCCATCATAACAGTGGAAACAAAGACTACATTTTCCAATACATCGGAATGAAGTCAGAATGATGTTTAAAACTCTTGGGTTCTCCCACCATTGTCACATCATGACCGTACGCAAAATCTGAGCGTATTATCAAACATTTTCGAATCTACCACACAATTGCATTGCTTTGTTGTGCTTTCAGAGCAATAACAAAACAAGCATCACTCTTAGCACTCACTGATACAAATTATTGATTCAACGTGTACATTTGCGACACAAAATGTCACTTACCGCAAAAGCACAACTGTGAGACAACTTTTCTTTTTGCTGATGTGCCAAATGGCCGCAATGTCAAGCCAACGACTGTCTGGAACAACTTTTATCCAAATTCAGATTTCGATGAAAACGTTTCTTCAGCTGTCATCTGTACTTCTTTGAAGTTGTCGGACATTTCGCTCCTCATCCAAAGAGCTTTGTCGGCGAACTAAAGTTGTGCTGGTAAGTCTGGCCCTATATATATCCCTAATGGACAGAGGTGGCAGTGCCAGACCTCTGCTCTGATACGTCCTTGCTCTAACGTTGGAGGAGCAGAAGACTCCCTCAAGCCATTCTGATTACTTCTTTTGTACAGTCTGATTAGCACTAATGTGCTATGCCTGAGACTGATTGGCCCATTAGCCCTGGTATCACCTCATTAGCATGACTATGCCTACGTAGTAACGACGTAAGACGTCTGTTGGAAGCATGGTCTAAATTAAACCTTAAACCACCATGGCGATTTAATGAAGTCAAAGTCAGATTTGTTTTCCTGAAATATCGGCATCTTGTGACGGTACTTTTCACGATTATTCAATTACTTTCAATACGTTGCTATCTGCTCACTAACAATACCTGATCATCTTTTCTTGCTGTGGTAATTGCAGTGAACAAAATTAATGACATGCTTAAACTAAAACCCACAATGAAAATAACATTTACCCTATTTTCCGGTGTATAAGGCGTACCCAAAAGCCTCAATTTTTTTCAAAAGATGACACTGCGCCTTATACCCCGGTGCACCTTATATGTGAAGTAAGGCGCAACAGGTCTCGCAACTACTATCAGCAGTGACCGACCCTTTGCCCCTGTAGAAGAAGTAGTGTGAAACTCCAGCCTCTACTGTAGCGCCTTATCATGTAGTTAGCCTTATATTTGGAAATGTTTCTGTATTTATAAATTACATTTGGAAAACGTTTTTCATTCATTGAAGGTGCGCCTTATAGTCCGGTGTGCCTTATATATGGAAACGTTTTGGAAAATACACCATTTATTACCTTGTACTCTGGTGCGCCTTATACACCGGAAAATATGGAAAATTGATGCTTTAAAAAAACAAAAACACTTTCTCAATTAAATCATATTCTACATTTGTAAAACTATCCCAACAATTACATCTCACCAATGTTCCCTCTAACCTCCACGCGTGCGCAATCGCACACCGCTTGCACATACTCAGCGCACAAGAACATCTATGCAGTGCACAAAATAAAATAAAACCGAAACACATGATTTAATGTCTAATTTTAGAACGGATATAATCTAGTTGACCAATTGTATGTGTGTGTGTGTGTGTGTGTGTGTATATATATATATATATATATATATATAGTACCATTGTGCAATGTAACTCAATGTGACAGGTGTCCAGCCAATAATGCCGTGCAGTTCGCGTACGCTACGCAGCCAGAACGGCGCGAATGTGCCTTGCCCATACGCGCCGTTCAGGTTAGCTAGCTAACGACAGTGCAGCGGAGTTAAGAGACACAGATGCTAACCCCTTATCATGGCAAAACGAACGGGCAGCGACGCATCCACTCATCAAGCCAAAGTAAAAAAAGAAATGTGGGGCTTTTAAGATGGAATGGCTGTCGGAGTATGTGAAAATAGAAGAACCAGTGGTGAAACTGAATGAGATTTTTTTCCTTTTCGAGTGAGAAAGATTTCCTCTGCGAAGCCAAAGTAGCAAATGAGTTTTTCGGGGGAAAAATGTGGACTGAATGGAAGTTGGACAACCGACGCCTCCGGCAAGTTGTGTCCATGGTTTGTAAAATCACTTCAAATGACTTGTACTGAGCGTATTTTACAAAGATTCCACAGCATATAGCTATATTTTATGTTTTAAGACTAGCTCTGAATATTCAGGACGTTACGTCTAGAACGCCCCTGACCGAGAAAGCGACAAACAGTGCGTTTTGGGTACTTTGTTTGGTCTGAAAACTTTGTGTTGATCCGTGTTGATGGCGAAATTAGAAGAAAAACATATAAATAATGCAATGGTGAATCGTTTTGGGTTGCACCAAGACTACTATTTGTACTAGTTGACACAAATTCCCCACAGACAAATCAGCCCATTTCCAACGGAGCTTGGGCACCATCCTCTGCATTTTCTAGGACGCTACATTGGAGTCCTGACGGCTCGAATTGATACGGGAGGACTTCTTTTATCGATTGCAAACATTTCTGCTTTCCTCTTCAGAGCTATTTGAATCATACTCATAACTGGATGAGTGACAAGAAAGCATCTTCTCCGAATCTGAAGCCGTTGTTTTGATTCTAGAGCAAGGCAAGATGTCCTGGCGTAACGTTACGAACAAGGGGGCGGGACCTTCTGAAACTCGCCGCTTCCGGGGTCATTTTGAAGTAGTTTTGGGACACTTTAACTCATTTTTATTGGTGTTTTGCATTTGACTAAAAATATCAGCCTGCATGTTTTGGGTATTTTAGATGCTATAAAACATTTTTCTGATGTCAGTTAGGAAACAAAAACATGATGTTGGTTGTCATTTAAGTGTCAGATTCAGCAGAAATGTCATTTGAAAGCAAATCAGTTATATTAAAAGTTAACTAATGGAAGTTGCTGCGTTAATTTGATTCTTTTAATAAGCAATGTAACTTGCTATGATCCAAGATTTTCAACAGGCATGATACTGGTGTGTGGCCACAGCGTACACATCTGATGTTGCTCACAGTGCTCCTCAGTGTGCTCAGGGAGCTTGTGTGTCTGCTCGGACACATGAAAAATTCGAGGGAACATTGCATCTAACCAAAATGTCCTTTTGTTTTTGTGTTTGTCAGGTTCATACAGTTCATGAGCTTACCAGTTTTTTTTCAAAATGTATTCATATCTTTATTAGAGTTCAGGCATATGGAAGAAAAGTTGAATAGTTGTTGGGAATTATCGTTATTACATTTTACATTGTGAGTTTTTTAAAACAATAAATAATCCATAAAAATACTGTACATCTGTATATTAAAACTAAGAATGACAGTTAAAACATTTCCACAAGCTTTATATTTTACTACGAGTCACCCGAAAGATGTATTGCATTTCATTTAATTGGAAAAAAAAGCTGTAGAAAATAATCACGTCAATATAAAATTTCAAACTACAGTAAAGTCTCGTTATATCGATATTCAAGAGAGTCCGAAAAAATATCGATATAACCGGGACTATCGATATATCCGACCCTGTTTGCATGTAATTTTCTCCGTGCGTGCATAGAAATAGTATCGATATATCCGGGACTATCGATATATCCGATATCGATATAACGAGACTTTACTGTACTTTAAAAACCTCATACAATTCATCCCTTCGAGGCTCTCGGTGACGGCAAAGAGGTGAAATTAACAGAAAATTAACTCATTCACTGCCATTCATGATTTTATTCGGGAATTGAAAATATGACGTAGAGCGCCATTCCCAAATTTGTTTGGGTTTTGTTTTTTTCTTGTTTGGGTGCTGATAAAGCGCTGGCCATGCCCTCTGGCAATGTTTTTTCTTTTCCTTTTTTTCCATCTCAGCGTTTTGTTCCAGCTTCAGCTGTTGTTAAAGCGCCATATAAACCAATATGTATGTATGGAATTGTATTTTGCACAGCCGCCCTCATTTCAAGCTCAAAAAACTCCAGACCCATATAATTTTGGAATTAACTCTTTTTTTTTCAGATGAAAGTAGAGAGTCCAAGGCAGTGGTGTCAAACTCATATTTGTCGCGGTCAACATCGTAGTTACAGTTTCCCTTGGAGGGCCGTTATGAATTTTGGGAAACCATATAAATGTTTCATCATCTCCACATATTATATACATAGCACACAACAAAATAATGAATAACTAGTTTTCAAATTTGAAGTGAAAAATAATGACTGTTTTTGTGGTTTACATGGAACAATTTGAAATTTTGGGTCGGACTTTCACAAGCATCGTGGAATTTCACAAGTTAGATTTGCTTTCGCTGACCGAATAAAATGGTGTGGCGGGCCGGATTTGGCCCCCAGGCCTTGACTTTGACACCTGTGGTCTCAGGTTTCTAACATTGTATTGAATGTTTACGTAGTCCTAAAACTCAATATTCTGTGGGTTCTGGAATTCAAGTGTCAATGACAAAAACTGTGGCACTTGAGTGGACAAGTTTTTGCACATGTGGCAGTGAATGAGTTAAACACGCCTCAGTCTTGTTTGCTCAGCACAAAATGCCTGAAGTGATTAAAAAGCCGAGAGCTATAACTGAAGAACCGGATGCGCAAAGCAAATTTTTTGAGGGTCTTGGGTGCACACTTTTCAGTCATCTTCCACCATTCTTCCACATGCTACACATCTGTCACGCATCATCCTTTAGTGTGGGTACAATGGTTGCTTTTGGGAGATTTTTTTTTACACTTCATTTTGTGTGGCTTAAATTCATCCAATGTGCAAGAAGATCAGCATTCCCAAATGGGTGATCCCTGTCGATTTTATCTCCCTCGAGATCACATTTGGAATCATTCTCGACATGCGTTTTCCTCGCAACTTTCTGTTTAACGCCCTCCACAGTCTGTCGTCTTAGAAACAAAGTGCATCGTGAGGGGGACTGTTGATATTTTGCGGTGCTGGTAACCCTGTCAGCCATACTTTTAATAGTGAGTAAGCTGGCGGAATAGTTTTCAAGTGATGGAGTTGGGCGTCGGCTGTCTGCAACATGGATGTTTGTTTTCATGAATTAATATTCTTTGGCCGGTGTGTCCCGCTTCGTGATGTCAGTGGTCGTCTCTCCAAAACCGCCTCGGCCCTCCCCTTTCCTGCTCTCAGGCTCGTACTTGCCCCGACTGAGACTAATGAAACAACTTTAGCTTGGCCAGCTGGGGTTCGTGACCTCATATCGCCGTGGCCCACCTGTCAGAGCCGCTTACTGTCTCCACGCGTGCAGGCAGATGTTCCGACATTACCAATCTCTGCTTCGGCCCCGCGCAATGTTTTCATTGAGCGGGAGCATGACCGCAACGTTCAGAAGTGAGTTAGGACAACGCAAAGTCCCTACTTGTTTTGAAATGCTGAGGGTGTGGGCGTGCGGGGGAGGTGGGGGCCCCTGAGCAAGGCACGTAAACATGTGAGGCCCAGCTGGGCGTACAGATGGCCACCGTCAGGTTTTATACTCATCCCGACATCCAGATCACATACCCTTGACATGTACTTTCTCTGCATCTTGCACTCGGAGCAATCTGTTTTGTGGCGTACTAATTGTAACCAAACACAATCCTCACCAACATCTCGAGGATTCGTGCCTGTCGAGATTTTTTTTTTCTTTTTTTTATCCTTCTGGAGAACACAGTCCTCAAATCTTGCTTTCTTCTGCAAAGCCAAGATTCCACTGCCTTGGCAGCGGTTTCTTGGCCTCCCGAAGATTTTTTTATTTTTCTATGTTTTGTTTTATGCTGTCGTTCGTTCTCCATCAGCATACGTTCAACGTGAGAAAGAAAAGCCGCCCGCTCTTTCAATTTGCCGGCCATTTTCTGTCAACCCGCAGACCTCTTTGGTTAGCCAAGGTCAGGTGTTTACTAGGGTCAGTCATTTCAACGCCGCTGAAAACAGAGAGAAAACATCAAAGTGTAATTGAACTGGTTGTAAAGCAACAAGGCACCCTTTCCGTTTTTATGGAAAGGGATGGGGAGGGTCAAGTGAAACCAAATAAAAGAAACACTATAAATTAGTAACCTGGGGATGGGTTAATGAGCTCATACTAATGAGGAAGGACAATGCTTTTAAACAGAGTGCTCTCGTTTGATGGGCATCCTCTGATCAAACTTAAAGGACAACCGACGCCTCTGGACAAGTTGTGTCCATAATTTGTAAAATCACTTCAAATGACTTCTATTGAGCGTATTTTACAAAGATTCCACCGCATATAGCTATATTGTACGTTTTAAGACTTGCGCTGAATATTCAGGAAGTCTTGTTTTCGAGTTGATGCCTGACGTGACGTCACGTCTGGAACGCCCCTGACCGAGAAAGTGACACACAATGCATTGTGGGTACTTTGTTTGGTCTGAAAACTTCATGTTGATCCCCGTTGATGGCGAAATTAGGATAACACATAAATAACGCGGTGGTGAATCATTGTGTGTTACACCAAGACGACTATTTGATACAAGTTGACACAAATTGCCAGCAGACAAATCAGCCCATTTCCAAAGGAGCTTGGGTGCCACCTTGTGCATTTTCTGGGACGCTACATTGGAGTCCTGACGGCTCGAATTGACACGGGAGGACTTCTTTAATCGATTGCAAACATTTAACAAGAATGCATCTTCTCAGAATCTGAAGCCATTGTTTTGATTCTAAAGCAAGGCAGGATGTCCTGGCGTGACGTCACGCACAATGGGGCGGGACCTTCTGAAACTCGCCACTTCCGGGGTCATTTTGAAGTAGTTTTGGGACACTTTAAGTCATTTTTATTGGTGTTTTGCATTTCACTAAAAATATCAGCCTGCGTGTTTTGGGTATATTAGATGCTATAAAACATTTTTCTGATGTCAGTTAGGAAACAAAAAAATTGTGTCGGTTGTCCTTTAACTCATTCACTGCCAGACAATGTGCAAATATGTGTCCACTTCAGTGCCAGAGTTGTTGTCATTGTCCCTTGAATTCCAAGACCCACAGAATATTGAGTTGTAGGACTAGATAAATATTCAATGCAGCGTAAGAAACCTTAGACTCTCTTCTTTCATTAGAAAAAAAAAGAGTTAATTCCTAAATTATATGGGTCAGGAGTGATATGAGCTTGTAATGAGGGCGGCTGTCCAAAATACAATGCAATACATACATATTGGATTATACAGCGCTTTGACAACAGCTGAAGCTGTAACAAAGTGCTAACATGGACATGAGGCAAATGCTGCCCCCTTGTGTAATGAAAAACATTGCCAGAGGTCTGACCAGCACTTTATCGCCCCCCCCCCCCCCCCCCCAAAAAAAAAAAAAAAAAAAAAAAAAAACGCACAAATTCGGGAATGGTGCTCCACGTCAAACTTTTCAATTCCCGAGTAAATTCGGGAATGGCAGCGAAGGAGTTACAAACAAAAATGTAATTACTGCAGAAAGTTGCACACTTTCTTTAATTAAATTATGTCTCTCAAAGAAGTTCACATAGAATTTCACAAATCATTATTTTCCCTCAAAGAACAAAATCACGGCCTCAGCTGCCTCGTGGGCCTCTTTCCCCATTGCCAGCCCCAAATCAAAATGTTGTCACATCAGGCTCATTTCCAGCTTGATGTTGTGAAGACACAAAACATAATTTTACATAACTAATCCTAACCACATGTGGAGTTTGTTTGAAATGCAACGCAAGTCATATTTCTAAAAATGAGACTTGGGTTTGGGCACAACAGTGAACGATGCAAATGCTGCTGTGGCCCCCTGACATAGGAACACATACACACACACACACACACACACACACACACACACACACACCCACACTCTCACACACACACATGTGATGTACACGGAGGGCCAGCCACAACTTTGGATAATAGATGCTTATTAAGAACAGCAACTTGGACGACGCTGACACATGATGCGGAAACTGCCACCACCGCGGCCGTCAATCTTTTCTTACAGCCGTTTGTAAATGGGGTCACATGCCCAATTTGACCGATTTGATTTGCGGCTTTTTCATTAATTAAATAAAAACAAAGAGCCACAGAACTTCAAAAGATTTTCTTCATGATTAATCTGTCAAGTTTATGACCTGGAGGTGTTGCATGGCAATCAGTCTGAACCACAACCACGTTTATCAGACGATCCATCGCCTTATTATTTGAAAGACATGTTGTCGCATTACTTTCAACTATTTTATCTTTTCCGCAATAGTTGAAACGTTCTTTTCTTCCTGAGGTACTCAAAGCACTCCACACAGCACCAACTTTTAGGTAACGGCCACCCTCCAGGTTTGTTTGGCGCATATTTTTGAACAAACACAATCAATAAATTAATCAGTAAACATTAAGCACCGTCTGATTCATACGTAGAGGCGAAATGCTGGAATAAAAAGGTCATAAACTTGAAAGACATTTTATTTGAAACGACTTAAATAGTGTTGTTTACTGACGAAACACTTTAACGTGCAGTCTTTTAAAAGTTCACCACAACCATACCACAAAATTCTAACAAGCGTGGCATAAACATGAGTCGGAAAGTCAGATTAGAAACAAGAATGCAAACAAATCTGCCAGAAAGGTTCCTGCCGTCGCAATGGATGTTTTTGTTTTGACCTTGGAAGTAATTTCTCCTGAAATCTAACATACTTTTCGCAGGCTTCTTTTGCCAAGCCTTTGTGCACTCCTGGAAGAATTCTTCTTGAATGCTCTAGAGCTGTGACAATAGCCATCTTCATTTCATCCATCTCTTCAAGGCAGGCACCCTTAAGGGCTTGGGAAAGATAGGTAGGTAGATTAATGATTGAATAAAATAATGCATGAAAACATACTGTATATGAAATACTGTATCTATGAATAAATGAATGTATTAACATGAATACGTGAATGAGTAAATGAATGAATGTTTGAACATTTATG
This sequence comes from Hippocampus bargibanti, assembly GCF_051943395.1. Taxonomy (NCBI): domain Eukaryota; kingdom Metazoa; phylum Chordata; class Actinopteri; order Syngnathiformes; family Syngnathidae; genus Hippocampus; species Hippocampus bargibanti. The sequence goes on along the minus strand of NC_142738.1, from coordinate 11,740,706 downwards.
AATGAATGAATTAATGAATGAATACATTTATGAATTAATGAATGAACCAATGAATGAATGAATGAATACATTTATGAATGAATGAATGAATATGTGTATGAATGAATGAGTACGTGTATGGAATGAATGAATGAATGAATACGTGAATGAATGAAGGAATGAATACATGTATGAATAAATACTCTGATAAATGAATGCAAATATACAATAAATATATGAATAAATAATGAAAGATTGAATGAATGAGTACATGAATGAAATCAATAAATGAACGAATAAATATATGATTAAGTAATAATGAATGAATGAGTACATGAATGAATACATATATGAATAAATGAATGAAAACATATAAATAAATATGAAAAAATGAATGAGTAAATACATGTATAAATGAATAAATACTCTGATAAATGAATGCAAATATACACAAATAAATGAATCAATAAATACATGAATAAATAAACAAAGAAACGGCTGCATAAATAAATGATTAAATATTTATATAAATGCTTAAATATATAAATAATTGATGAAATAAATGAATAAGTAGACAACTAGGCAAATAACTAAATGCATAAATGCACAAACAATAAATCAATCAATCAATAAGCCTTGAAGTTCATCAGTGGGATGACCACGCTATTCTCAGCCAGGGACGGTCAGATGCTTAAGGCAACGTGAGCCATTTGTAGTCAACATTTTTGTAGTCAAGCAACCGGCAATTGTCCTCGCCCAAATGTCACCTCTTCTTGACAACTGAACAAAGCAAATGCCGCAAGAGCACTATGGCGGAGTGATGCTTCATCTTCAGGCCCACATCAAGGGGTAAAACTCATTAAAAAAACCATCTCCTCAATCTCCTGTAACCCTGCACCATTGCCGATACACAATGTAATACAAAAACTCCAAGGTAAATCATCCCAGAACAGATATTATATTCCTTGTGTTTCAAAAGATTTAATATGTACGACAAAAGTTCTTCTTCATGGGGCACTCAAACAAAATTTTGAGTATTGTTTCCTCTGTGAAAGGAAGGCTCCCAGATGTTCCCTGAGCAGAGATCTATGGCAGCAGCACACAAAGGAATGCTTATATTCCATGGGAAACCTGAAATCTTTCTGTTCAGTATCAGCGGCCGGCCGATAGACTGACACAATCATTACCTCACTCGTGTCCGAAGATTTTTAGGCCGTGGCTGTCACTGTCTCGTATCAAAGAGCACAGGAATAGTTTGGGATTATTGTTGGAATGTGATTAATCATACGGTAAAGTTGCATGCGTTTTTTGTACAAACTGTTATGTGTCTATGACTAAACATAGCCAGTGTGAAAAATAATGTTTTTCTGGAGTTTTAGACTCAAGTCTCAGGACATGTATTTAGAAAGGGTGTAATTGCAGTCTTGCATTGTGCACGATGAATTTTGTTGCACAAATTGCAGAAGCCCAACAGTCTCATTGTCATGATGCTAAAAGAAATGTTAAATAATTTTGTGTTTCATGGATTTTGGATGAGAGAAAGGTGCGCATTTCTCCCCATCCAAAATAGTTGAGTTGGGCGACCACTAATTGACTCTGAGAAGGTGATTGCAACCACCTGGGAATGGCCAATTGCCGCTGGGACCTGATTGGCCAGAAGCTCAGGTGAAGCACCTTTAAAGCCAGCCTGAGCCAGTCTCTTGGAGGAGGAAGAAGAGGGACAAAGGACAAGCTGGAGAGCGGTGTTACCTGTGGTCTGTTGAAAGCTGATATCAACTTCAAATAAAGAAAACTCACGATACCCTTCCTGCATCTAGCTGAGTGAACTTTTATCCTCTTTCCACCTGTCGTGCTGTATCGCCGCACGACAATTGGTGGCAGCGGTGGGATCGTTACGCCTTGCTGGAGTGGAAAGGATAAGAGGAAGCCGAGATGGAGAAGGTGGGACGAGGAAGAAGACGTGCAGCACGGGCCAACCAAACTGAACTGGAGAGTTCTGAAGAGGATCAAGGAAACCAGCAGCTTGAGTTGCCCCAAGACGATGCCGTTCTTTATTTCCATGAGGCGTCTGGCCAAGCCAAGGCTGGAACTGGGCAGAGTGAGCCAGAACCAGTGGTGAAGCCTAAGACTCAGACAAGAAGTGATGTTGATTGAACAGATCTAGAGATCAGATGCACCCAACAAGTAAGAATGGACATTTGACAGTCGATCTAGTCAACATTATCCTCCTCTGGGACCGCAGCCCCAGGGCGCTGACTCTCGAACATCCAGGCCAACGAACCTTCCTCCCGCACAAGAAACTCCCAAGTCTGGTTACCTAACATGCCCAACCTCCACAGTTTCATCATCTAAGACAAGCTGCAATTCCCATGGTTTCTGAACCCAGAATTCCAGAAAGAAACGGAAGATGCAGAACGTCAGGAGCTGGAAGAGGATCTCCAACGAGAATAACGGCAAGAATTTATCAGGGAAAGATTGGCACCCTGGACAGAAGGTGTTAATATTGTTGCATATGGGATCAAGTAAGCTACTGGCAAAGTGGCAGGGCCCATACGCTGTGACTAGGAGAATAGGACCTGTCACATATGACATTCTCTGCCCTGACAACAAATGTTATTGCTGATTATTTGACAAGAATGTCTGAACTCTGAGGAGAGGGGGTGAATGATGTCATGATGCTAAAAGAAATGTTAAATAATTTTGTGTTTCATGGATTTTGGATGGGAGAAAGGTGCGCATTTCTCCCCATCCAAAATAGTTGAGTTGGGCGACCACTAATTGACTCTGAGAAGGTGATTGCAACCACCTGGGAATGGCCAATTGCCGCTGGGACCTGATTGGCCAGAAGCTCAGGTGAAGCACCTTTAAAGCCAGCCTGAGCCAGTCTCTTGGAGGAGGAAGAAGAGGGACAAAGGACAAGCTGGATAGCGGTGTTACCTGTGGTCTGTTGAAAGCTGATATCAACTTCAAATAAAGAAAACTCACGATACCCTTCCTGCATCTAGCTGAGTGAACTTTTATCCTCTTTCCACCTGCTTGCTGTCTCGCCGCACGACACTCATTGACTTCTAATGTTCCATGGCTTTTTTTTTTCGATGAAGAAACCAGAGAGAGTTATTTAGTTATTATTTCATATCGTGTTATCGATTTCCTGTTTTTTCAATGAAGAACCCAGAGAGAGTTATTTAGTTATTTATTTCATAAATAGTGTTATTTACTTCCTGTTTTCTTTCTGTGAAGAAGTCAGAGAGCGTTATTTAGTTATTATTTCTTTCATTAATAGTGTTATTATTTGTTTCCTGACTTTTCTTTCTGTAAAGAATCTGGAAAGCGTTATTTGGTTATGTGTGGCTTTCTGGAAAACAATAATTTTTTAAGCTCCCCTACGATCGTCACATTTTTTCTGTTACAAACTGACACCGGCCCCCCATCGGAGAAGGGAAAAGTTATGTGGCCCTCACAGGAAAAAGTTTGGGGACCCCTGCCATAGAGCGTTAAGGGGCAGAGACGATGTTACATATGTTGTTGGCGCGATGTTACCAGGACTCTACTAATTAAGTTGTATAAAAATACACAATAGATTCACGTTTCTTATTATATTTAAAGGACAACCGACGCCCCGGACAAGTTGTGTCCATAATTTGTAAAATCGCTTCAAATGACTTCTACTGAGCGTATTTTACAAAGATTCCACCACATATAGCTATAGTTTACGTTATAAGAGTCACGCTGAATATTCTCGTTTGTGAAGTCTTGTTTTTGAGTTGGTGACGAGTCCTGACGTCACGTCACGGAAGGAACGCCCCGGACCGAGAAAGGACACACTGTAGCCATCCTTTCATCACCTCAATGCATTTTGCGGTTTGGTCTTCGTTTGGTCTGAAAACTTTGTGTTGATCCGTGTTGATGGCGAAATTAGAAGGAAAACACATAAATAACGCGATGGTAAATCATTGTCTGTTGCACCGACACTACTATTTGATATTCGCTGACAAAACTTCCCAGGAGACAATTTCCACGGAGCTTTGTCGCCATCTTCTGCCTTTTTTGGGTACTACTAAAGAGTTTGTCACTACATTTCTCTCCAGATGCATCAAAATGACACGGAATAAATTATTTAATCAATTGCAAACATGTATGCTTTCCTCTTCAGAACTATTTGAATCATATCCATAACTGGACGAGTAACAATAAAGCATCTTCTCCGAATCTGAAGCCATTGTTTTGATTCTCGAGCAAGGCAAGACGTCTTGGCGTGACACCATGAACAAGGGGGCGGGACCTTCTGAATCTGGTCACTTCCGGTTTCAATTTGAAGTAGTTTTTAGACACTTTAAGTCATTTTTATTGGTGTTTTGCATTTGACTAAAAATATCATACTGCGTGTTTTGGGTATTTTAGAAGCTATAAAACGTTTTTCTGATGTCAGTTAGGAAACAAAAAAGTGGTGTTGGTTGTCCTTTAAAAGAAAGAAAAAAACAGTTTCCATGCCTGTCGTATCATTTTATTTTGTTGTATTTATCCGCCGGTCCGTGAAAATATTGTCTGACATTGAACCCGTCTGTGGCGCAAAAAAGGTTGGGGACCACTGCTTTAGCCAACCGCGAGTCCTAATTTGTAGCACTTTCCACAGTGATTTGGTTCAATTTATCAGACAAGAAAACTATCCGCACATGTCAATTAGACAAATAGCCGCTATAAATTAAAAAGGGGGATTTTGCTTTGCCCTGTCGGTTCTGCGGTTTATTTTTATAACACATTTGCCTTAAAGCTCCCTATGCTCATTTGGCAATTTTCCAGGTTATTTTTTTTATATTGTTGTTCATAATTTCAAAAAAACAGTCAAAAATGGATGGAATGAAACAGGATTAAAAAGCACGAATGTTATTGAATTTCACCAATGAGCAACAAAACAGAGTCAACGTGATGTTTCATAGCAAGCAGCCCGTTTTAGTTGCTTCAACTCTCTACGACACAAAAGCATGCTCTAAAGACATCCCCACTTACCCGCCCACATCATTTGGTTGTTGAAAAGCATTTGGGGGCATGATCGCAGGTCACCGTTCAGCCACTAACATCGTCAAAATGTGGTAGTCATCACAGCAAATATCCATACATATCCTCTGACATCATTTCCCTCCAACCTCGAGTTCTATATTTTGACATAATGCTTTTAAAGTACTGCCAGAACCTTCTTGCGTTTTTGTTTTGCTTTCATGCATTGAGAAACGCGTTTTACATATCACAGGATGCTCCAATTTCACACTGATGCCAGAGCGGCTATTTGAAATGTATTATGTGAACATGATATTAGTGAGGAAAAGGGAAGAGAGAATTGCTGCAATCAGTATCAGTGTTCACACACTCTTTGAATACCACCGAGTGTATCTGTCATGCTATCTGCATTTGGCTACGTATCAGATGGCTCCGTCACCCCAAACCATAAAAAAAAAAAAGTATATTTACAACTCCCGTGAACATCCGTTTGTCACATGATTCATGTTCTCGACCAACCCACAATACCTAAAAATCCATCATTTAACTCATTCGCTGCCATTCCCGAATTTGTTCGGGTTTGGTTTGTCTTGCGGAGAGTACCGATAAAGCGCTGGTCAGACCTCTGTAAGGTTTTTCCCTCCCACGAGGGGGCAGCATTTGCCTTTTGTACGTGTTAGCACTTTGTTACAGCGTTAGCTGTTGTCAAAACGCTATATAAATAAATATGTATGTATTTCATTGGATATTGAACAGCCGCCCTTATTTCAAGCTCAGATAACTCAAGACCAATATAACTTGGGATTGAACTCTTTTTTTTTCTAACGCTGTATTGAATGTCTATATAGTCGTAAAACTCAATATTATGTGTTCCCGGCAACTTGAGTAAAAATGACAAAAAACCCTGGCACTGGAGTGAATGAGTTAAAATGGATGCAAATATTCTACACCCTCCTCTTCAAATGCCATTTTTGTTTGAGGGTGGGAGGGGAGGGATAAAAAAAATAATACGACCAAAACAAATAATTTCCACGATTAACTCATTCACTGCCATTTATTCCGGAAATGTAAATATGACGTAGAGCGGCATTCCCAAATTTGTTCGCGTTTTGTTTTTTCATGTTTGGGTGCCGATACGCTGGCCAGACCTCTGGCAATGTTTTTTACCTTCCACAGGGGGGTAGCATTTCCCTGGTTTCCTTGTTAGCGCTTTGATACAGCTTCAACTGTTGTTAAAGGACAACCGACGTCTCCGGACAAGTTGTGTCCATAATTTGTAAAATGGCTTCAAATGACTTCTACTGAGCGTAATTTACAAAGATTCCACCGCATATAGCTATATTTTACGTTTTAAGACTCGCGCTGAATATTCCGGAAGTCTTGTTTTTGAGTTGGTGACGAGTCCTCACGTCACGTCGCGGAAAGAACGCCCCTGACCGAGAAAGGACAAATTGTAGCAGTCCTTTCATGGCGGCAATGCATTTTGCGGTACTTTGTTTGGTCTGAAAACTTCGTGTTGAACCGTGTTGATGGTGAAATTAGAAGGAAAACACATAAATAGCGCGATGGTGAATCGTTGTGTGTTGCATCAAGACTACTACAGTGTATTTGACATTCACTGACAAAACCTCCCAGGAGACAATCTCCACGGAGCTTTGTCACCATCTTCTGCCTTTTTTGGGTCCTGTGAGTACTAAAGAGTTTGTCACTAAATTTCTCTCCAGATGCATCAAAATGACCGGAATAAATTCTTTAATCGATCGCAAACATGTATGCTTTCCTCTTCAGAACTATTTGAATCATATCCATAACTGGATGAGTAACAAGAAAGCATCTTTTCCGAATCTTAAGCCATTGTTTTGCATTTGACTAAAAATATACTGTGTGTTTTGGGCATTTTAGATGCTAGAAAACGTTCTTCTGATGTCAGTTAGGAAACAAAAATGTGATGTCGGTTGTCCTTTAAAGCGCTGTATAAACCAATATGTCTTGTATGTATTGCATTGTATTTTGGACAGCCACCTTCATTTCAAGATCATGTAACTCCAGAACCATATAATTTAGGAATTAACACGTTTTTCTGATGACAGAAGCGAATCTAAGGTTTTCTACGCTGGATTGTATGTTTATGTAGTCCTGAAACTCAATTTCTGTGGGTCCTGGAATTGGAGTGACAATGACAAAAACCCTGGCACTAAAGTGGACACATTTTTGCTCGTTTGGCGGTGAATGAGTTAACATTCGACAACCCCCCCCCCCCAAAAATCTTCAATTGACGCAAAGAAAAATAAACAATGATGATAATCTAGTTGCACAAGTGTGCACACCCTCTTAGATCTAGGAATGTGGTTATGTGTGGAATTAACCTTCCAACTGTCAACTGTAAGTCAGCACACACCTGCCACCCTTTAAAATAGCTCCGATTAACCCCGAATAAAGTTCAACTCTCGGTGAGTTACATTCTACAGCTCAAGCTATGCTTTGCAGCGAGCTTCCACAACATCAGTGGGATCTTGTTGTTTGAAGGTATCAGACAGTGGAAGGGTTCAAAAGAATTAACAAAATACCCCAGTCAAAATCAGCTGGACAAAATATGGCACAACTGTGAAATGACCCCACTGAAGGCAGAAAAATCTAAATTTGTGATAAAGCAGAGTTGTGGAGCTCTCAACTGTATTTGTATTGGCCCCATTTAGCAGCAGTTTCAAATTTGTTCTAAAATATCTTTATTTTTCCAGTTAGCTTCAATTGCAGCATTTAACCACAAAGCCCAAAGTCCATGAAAATAAAAAATAAATGTGAATGTGCTGCTATCACCCCCTCACGAAAAAAATATAAAGGTTTGTCTTATGTTTGCATATCCCTTTGTGTTTGAGCCACTAAATTATATTGAAACCTCCGGTGGCCAGAATATATCCCAATCAGATTGTTAACGGGTTTGCCGCGCCACAACGAAAGCCGCGAGCCCCCAACTAGCTAATGAGCATGTGTTTGCATGTGTTTAGAACTTACTCCCACACTGACCCTTTCTTTGAAGAAGAAACGTTTGCGTCCAAGCGACGCCACCAATTAAGGAAAACCACAAACAGACAGAAGGGCGGCCCGGTAGTCGAGTGGTTAGCACACCGGCTTCACAGTGCAGAGGTCGCCGGTTCGCGTCCCGGTCCGGCCTCCCTGTGTGGAGTTTGCATGTTCTCCCCGGACCCGCGTGGGTTTTCTCCGGGTCTCTGGTTTCCTCCCACACTCCAAAAACATGCATGGCAGGCAGATTGACCACTCCAAATTGTCCCTAGGTGTGAGTGTGAGAGTGACTGTTGTATGTCTTTGTGTGCCCTGCGATTGGCTGGCAACCAATTCAGGGTGTCCCCCGCCTCGTGCCCGAAGACAGCTGAGATAGGCTCCAGCACCCCCCGTGACCCTAATGAGGAATAAGCGGTACGGAAAATGAGATGAGAGAGACAAACAGACAGATAAGCTATTTCGGTTTGTGTTTGCTCGACTTTGGTTTAATTTATTGAAATGGTCTTGAAGGTGTTACAACTTATGTGAGTAGTTAGCAATAATCTTTTTACATAATTGGAAGTTTGTTGAGGTGGCGAAGCACTTCTGTCTAGCTTACATCTAAGCACCTTGTCTGGCTATACAAAACAAGATTAGGAAAACAATACATTTTGAATGAAAACATTATGACAATAAATTCACAATGATATGCAAACAAGCACAAACTGGACTCTGTCTTGGTTATAGGCGTGAGTTTTTATTCTTTTTGGCTAGCAACTTGTCCAGGATGTCCCCCGCCTACTACCCAAAGACAGCTGGGATAGGTGCCCAACATGCCCCGTGACAGACAGAGAGAAAGAGATGTTTTTATGTTCCAATGTTAATGTTGATGTTAAAATTGGTGAAAATTACATATTGCGGTTTGTTTTTTATAGTATTTTACAAATACCTTGCTCTTTTATTACATGTGTGTACAGTCTATGCTGTAAAATAGTGAAAAGGTGCTTTTAAAAAGTTGTTTTGTAGAATTTTAAAACAATACATTGATTATAATGGATATTGCTGATTCGGTTTTCGAACAAATCAGTATTCAAACAAATTTCTGGAACGGATTATGGTCAAAAACAGAGGTATCACCTTTTGAATGATGTGCTGATGTATGTGATGCGGCCAATATTGGAGACCACCTTGTACCGCCTCCATTCTGGCCATTTTTGGGGGGGTCACCAAATAGTGAGATGCGCCAGGAGGAGTGGAAGTAACGCCCATTCAACAGACCATGGCCTCCGCTATGCAAATGATTAAGCGCAGACTACTTTCCGTCGCCAAATTATAAGGTCTCTTGCGTTCTCCTTCTCTCTCTTTTTTGCATTCTGCCACATTTGCAAATCGATTGAGTGCTTTTAAAATATAGTACAGATGAAGGAAAGCTAAATATTTTGGATAATTGAAGGTCCCAAGTAAAAGTAAAATAAAATCCAGTACGAATGCTTATTTTAGTTTGCTTGAGCACATTTTTTCTTTCACAATTTTACTCGTTAGATTTCAGTCTTCTGCAATGAAAAAAATCTTGCTGCCTGAAATATGTGAACAAATATCAAAATAAATAAGCAAAAATAAAAAAAGACAAATCACAAGACTACTCTGGACTCAATGACTCAAATATTGGAAATACTCGGGCTCTCTTTTCTCTTTATAACAGAATTCTCACCCCTTTTCTCTCCCCCCTCGCTGTTATTCTTCTGACACCTGCAATTCTCTCCTTCTATTCTTTTCTGAAAAAGTCACCAAAGTCCACCAGCATCTTGGCTCCTCTGTACTCCTCCCCTCCCCCGGCCTTCCTACCCCCTCTCATCTCTTCTTTTGATCTCCCCCATCCCTCTACAATCTCAAACCTCATAACTAAATCCAAGAATTCTTCTTGTCAATTACACCCCCTCCCAACAGTTCTGGACAAATCCTGCTTGCCATCTCTCCTTCCATTCATTTCAGCCATTATTCACTCCTCGCTGTCCTCGGGTATCGTCCCTGTGCCCCTTAAAACGGTGGCTGTCACACCAATTCTTAAACAGCCTGGATCTGATCCCAATGCCTTCAAGAACCTTCGCCCCATTTCTCACCTTCCTTTTATTTCCAAAATCCTAGAAAAAGTTGTGTACTCCCAGCTACACTCTCACGTCTCCCAGAATGATCCCTACGGACCATTCCAATCTGGTTTCCGCCCCCACCACACTACAGAATCAGCTCTCTTAAAAGTCACAAATGGTCTTCTTTTGGCAGCTGACGCCGGTTTACTCTCCATACCCGTCCTTCCTGACCTCACTGCAGCTTTTGACACCATTTCTCATCCCACCCTCCTTGACAGACGTTATTCCATAGGGATCATTGACACGCCCCTCCGCTGCTTCCACTCCCATCTCTCTGGCCGCTCTCGGTTCATCCAAATTAACTCCTGCACTTCACAGTCCTCTCCTATATGTTCTGGTGTGCCCCAAGGCTCTGTCCTGGAACCGCTCCTCTTTATCACCTACCTTCTTTCTTCCCCTTGGCAATATTCTCCATAAATTTGTTACACAATTTCATTGCTATTCGGATGACACCGAGCTCTATCTCTCCAGCAGCTCCTGTGTTTTGCTTTTCTACTTTCATTTCTTTCATAACTTTGCTGCTGTGAAATGTAAATTTCTCCACTGCGAGACTAATAAAGGCCAATCCAAATCCAATCCAAACCCGACGCCTCTCTTCCTCCTTCTTCCCTTTCACTCTGCCTCTCTGAAATTAAGTCCTGGTTCATCCATAACTTTGTCAATTCGAGAATTGAAAATGTGACGAGGTGCGCCATTCTGGAATTTGTTCAGGTTTTGGTTTTTCTTGCGGGTGTGCCGATAAAGCGCTGGTCAGAACTCTGGCAAAGTTTTTCCCTTCCACGAGGGGGCAGCATCTACCTTTTTTCCATGTTCGTGCTTTGTTCCAGCTTCAGCTGTTGTTAAAGGGCTATACCAACACGTATGTATGTATTGCATTGTATTTTGGACAGCCCCCCTCATTTGAAGCTCATATAACTCCAGACGGATATAATTTAGGGATTAACTCTTTTGTTCTGTCAAAGGTTTCTTACGCTGCATTGAATGTTTATGTCGTCCTAAGACTGAATATTCTTTGGGTCCTGCAATTTGAGTGACAATGACATAAACCCTGGCACTGGAGTGAACACATGTTTGCACATCGTCTGGCAGTGAATGAGTTACAAGTGTCAGAAATGCTGGCACAAGCTACAAAATTTCCAAAAATTTATATATTCTCATCATAATTGTCCTCATTAATTTAGACCGACCTTCAAGAATTTGGACTGGACGGTAATGTAACTGCATACATGGCCCCATTTATTAAAAAATGACACTTAATATTGATAAAATTAATTGAGTAGCAAATACAGTCGACCAGCAAAATAATCATTGGTGGCAGCCGTATTTCAAATATGTTATATTGCGTGGCCTACACAGACTGGGTCAGTGCACAATATAAATATTGTTATTCATGTAACGTGTAAACTAACAGGGCAATGTTGAAATCGAAACCTGAAATTACATTGTATGTGTGGGGCTGAGGGTGGGGGTATAACCTCCCACTTCCCAACTGAACCTCCTGCCACCCCAAGTAAAGCTGTCTAAATCAGGGAGCTGGATAACCACTGATGCAATAAAAAAGGCACTCATATTCAAGCGAAGGGACTTTAAATGTATGACTTCCCCAACCCCCTAAAAATAGTTCTGCTGAAGTTAAAGGCTGTTTCCCCACATTTGAGTATGACATAGTTCTCAGCAGTTATCTTCATGATCTTCATTATCTTGCATGATGCAACTCGAAAGAAATATCTAATAAGGCCCAAATGAAAAATCTGGCACGCCGCATCATTTTGTTCAGCCCGCGAAAGCAAATCAGAATCAGCTTTTTTGGCCAAGTATGTAAACACACAATGAATTTGTCTCCGGTAGACCTCACTGAATCATCACACTCGTATCATAATAAAAATGACATGACAAATAAATCGAGCATGTCAAGCTAAAGTCCGAACCAAAATTTCAAATTATCCCATGTAAACCACAATAACAGTCTTTATTCTTGCCATCAGATTTGAAAACGAGGAAGGTTAATGATAGAGTGTTTTAAACAAGAATTTAAACCGAACAGTTAATTCCAAACGAAACCACATTCCCCGATCTAAGAGGGTGTGCACACTTGTGCAACTAGATTATCACCATTGTTTATTTTTTTTCACCTCAATTGAAGATTTCGGGAGTTTTGTCAAATGTGTCGTGCAGGTCACATTAATCGTGGAAATTATTTGTTTTGGTCTTGTTATTTTTTTTTATCCCTCCCATCCCGCTCTAAAACAAAAATGCCATTTGAACAGGAGGGTGTCGAATATTTGCATCCATTTTAACTCATTCACCGTCAGACGATGTGCAAAAATGTGTCCACTCCAGGGCCAGGGTTTTTGTCATTGTCACTCGAATTCCAGGACCCACAGAATATTGAATTTTAGGACTACATCAACATTTAATGCAGCGTAAGAAACCTTAGTCTCTCTTCTTTCATCAGAAAAAAAAAGTTATTTCCTCAGTTATATGGGTCTGGAGTTATATGAGATTGAATTGGTGGTGCGTGTATAAAATACATTGCAATACATACATATTTATTGGTTTACATAGCACTTTAACAAAAGTTGGAGATGGAACAAAGCGCTAACAAGGAAAAAAGGGAAATGCTGCCCCCTTGCGGAAGGGAAAAAACGTTGCCAGACATTTGGCCAGCGCTTTGTCAGCACCCAAGCAAGAAAAAACAAAACCCGCACTAATTCAAGAATGGCGCTCTACGTCATATTTACAATTCCCGAATAAATTTGTGAATGGCAGTGAATGAGTGGCCCCTTGCCCTAATGCATTCGCTCGACCACAAATCGTTCCCCAATACTAAGATAATACTCGGTTCTGATTGATAGTGTCAGTGAGCCAATGATTTAATACCATGTTTGTTATTGTTATGGTTTCCAGTGGTTGACGAACGGCTCAGCTTCAAACTGCGGTGGCTCAAATATACTAACTACTTAGAACGCAAATGTCAGAGACATCCTCTCAACATGACGCGGTGCAACTTCTACTTTAAGCTTCAACCACAATAATAAATATGCTGTTAAATTCTCTTTTCAATGTGAATATTTGTACAGGCGGATTTAGTTAATTGGCCCGTGCGCGTACGCATATCAGAAATTTTGTCCAGTGTCTCAGACTTTTACAGCTGTCCATTTGGGACATTTTGCTTATTTTTCCAAGGTATTGTGGAAACAGGGTTATGCAAACCGGTCCCACATTGTCATTGTGGGGACGCGTGGTTCCTTCGGAGATCTGATGTTTGGCGAGTATGAATAATAACCATAGAGCAGCCAATGATGCACATCTGCCTCGGATCAATACAGACCCCTTTTGCGGCGCTGAGTTGCATTCCTCTGCACTCTATCAACTCCACGGGGTTTGATTTCATTCGCAGTGGGTGTAAGCAGGTAGATTATTCACCCCTTTGGGACGCTCATTGTTTCATATGCACACCCGTTGGGGCGCAACAATATGTGGCGCCAACTATGATGTTACCCGGATGTATTAATAAATCTCATTTTCATCAAATTTCGTCAATTATAATGCTTGAAAATGCTATTCAAATTAACATCCAACCCCTCTTCCCACCACCAATGCCACCTTGATTTGACAATGTATCACATGCTGAAACAGCCACGCTTCTACCTGTTTATTCAAAATGATGAACCATTTGACATTTTTGGTACTTAGAGTAAAATGTGATCCCTATTGACAGTGCAAAACTACACTCAATTCAAAACGCTAAAGATGTCAATGGTTTTGTAAATCTCAACTAAAATCTTCAACTTGCATGTGTAACCCACCAAACTATGCGGATACAAGTGCATCATGGATCGTAACTACTCATTGACCCCCATTATACTCTTGCATTTGTTGAAAGTGCAATAACAGGCATAATCTTGGCATGTCAGCGATCCCTCTGGTATATTGCTACAATCAAGCTCCCTCTGTGAACTTAACTCATTCACTGCCATTCACATTTTTTTCGGGAATTGAGAATATGACGTACAGAGCCATTCCCAAATTTGTTCAAGTTTTGTTATTTCTTGTTTCGGGTGCCGATAAAGCACTAGCCAGGGTCTCTGGTAATGTTTTTCCCTTCCACAAAGGGGCAGCATTTCCCTTTTTTCCATGTTTGCACTTTGTTCCAGCTTCAGCTGTTGTTGTAGCGCTACATAAACCAATATATATGTATTGCATTGTATTTCGGACAGTCACGCTCATTTCATTTCAAGCTTATATAACTCCAGACCTATATAATTTAGGAATTAACTCTTTTTTTCTGCTGAATGAAGAGAGTCTAAGGTTTCTTACGCTGCATTGAATGTTTATGTAGTCCTAAAACTCAATATTCTGTTGGTCCCGGAATTCAAGTGACGATGACAAAAACCCTGGCACTGAAGTGGACACATTTTCTGGCAGTGACTGAGTTAATGGTACAGGTGGCTTGAAGGAAAATGAACAATCATTTGTAAATGAAAAAAAAAGAAAACAGACAGAGCCACAAATATGTATTTGTATTACTTTACATGGAAGTGAAATTAGCATCTTCAGAAAACCTTTTTGGGAAAAATATTGATAGGTATTTTGACATTTAAAGTTTGGAAAATATGACTGGAATATTTTTTGTTTACCATTTGAATAATAAGAAATGCCAAAAATTGAAATACAGTACTTATGCAAAATGTGTCTTTTCAAAAGGTAATTCAAATCAGAATCAGAATCAGAATCAGAATACCTTTATTCGTCCCGCAATGGGGAAATTTGCAGTCCACAGCAGCAATTGAAGAGGGATGGGGTTGGGGTGGGAGTGAAAGGATAGAAAACAAGATATTCTAAGCATAACAAAATAAAAATGTCAACTGTATACTGTGCAAATGTAGATGTGCAAAAACCGTTCTATAAACAAGACTGTACATAGTGCAGAATCAAGAGATGCATTTAGATATATTGCAACAACCCATATTTACAAGTGTCCATTTTTTTTTGTTTTTTGTTTTTCACATGTGATCATTGGGAATTGTGAAGCCTGACAGCAGTCGGTAGGAACGAGCGGCGGTACCTCTCCTTCTTGCAGCGCGGGTGTAATAGTCTCTGGCTAAAGGAGCTACCCAGAGCTGTCAGGATGGGCAGGAGGGGGTGGGAGGGGCTGTCCGTCATAGCTTTTAGTTTAGCTAGCGTCCGTCTGTTGCCCACCTCCTCAAGAGAGTCCAGCGAGCAGCCCACGACAGAACTGGCCCGCTTGACAAAGCGCTCCAGTCTTTTTCTGTCCCGGGTGGTGATGCTGCCTGACCAGGGCATGTATTTACCCTTATTGATCACATTACATAAATTGATCCCAAACTATGTTTAATTTTAAAATCAAATTCCTGCACCAGGATTTTCAACAGTCATGTTTGTCAAGGCCCACCCTTTAGTTATGGTTGCCCTCACAGGGCTACTATCACTGTGAGAACATCACCCCGTGTTATTATCACACTAAGTGTCTGCAGCTAGTTTTGCACTTAAAGTCAAAGAAAATGGTTGTTTAACTTCTTGTTTTGCTTTTGGCTTATATATATATATATATATATATATATATATATATATATATATATATATATATATATATATATATATATATATATATATATATATATATATATATACACTGTAATTTTATATATATACTGTAATCACAATCATTATGAAATCAAAGAATCAATGTCGTATAGTCTTTTTACTTCCTAGACCTACACCATGAAACCGTTAGTCTTGCAAGAACCAAAAACAGTTTGAATATATTTTGTTCTGTTTTGATGGAGTGGCACCAACATTCTGAGTTTCCTCCCCACTGGAATCCTTCAATTGCAGCTTGTTTACCACTCTTCCAGACTTCATATTTGTCTTTGGTCGGCCAATGTGAAAAGTGTGTTCTGTTTTGCTGAGTGTGGTCATTTGACTTGACGATTTTCCAAACTGATTAGTGGATAAAAACTGTTGCTTGTCAAATAAGGGGAGGCTACTTCTGAATCCGTTTGGATAGTACACTTATTGTATATGGTTCAAAAGGCATTTTTTGAGGGCAGATGCTCAGGCACCCCAAAATATATACACACACACACACACACACACACACACCCTCCCCCCTATATATATATATATATATATATATATATATATATATATATACACACACGTATATACAATAAGTGTACAACATATTGATATTTGCACCTAAAAGCTAGCAACCACTCATTTGACGACAATGAGGTTAAAATCTTAGCGAAAGAACATAGATGGTTTGAAAGGGGGGTGAAAGAGGCGATTCTTATAAAACAACAAAATCCTTCATTAAACCGGTCTGGTGGTGTGAGGTTCAATTTGGATCGTTCATACAATAGCCTGCTCAGGCAAAACAGGTTAGGCAACTTTCGCAATGCTGATGAGGGTCGTTATGCTGATGAGGTGATACCGGGGGGAGTGGGTGTAATAGGCCAATCGTTAGTCAGGAATGTAGGAACAATCAGTGGGGCCACAGGGGGGGGGTCCCGCGCCCCCCCCCAACCTGAGAGTAGGGACCTATCATAGCTGTGTCCGGCGCCACCAGGTCTGGACATTAGGGATATATAAATGGGGCCGATACGACCAGTCAGACTTTAGTTCGCTGACGAAGCCTCTTGGATAGGAGGCGAAACGTCCGAAACCTTCACTTTTGTACAGATGACGGCTGAAGAAACCTTCTCATCGATGGACCACTCCTGTACGACTGAGAGCTTACACAGACGAAAACACTGCATAGGGACATAAGTTACATTTCTGACAATTATCTAAACACTGAAATGTTTCACTCTATCCAATTTTAATATTTTAATCTCTGTAGTAATATTAAGTAAAATGGCTGTAAAACCGAAGAATTCACAAGAGCCTGGTTGATAGGTTGGCACACACAAGAATGTATCAGAAGATTTTTTTTGTCATTTTGAAGGAGATAAAATATCAACATTGAGCAATATATCTCATGTGTTGGACCACACATAAGAGCACAAACATGTTGATGCCTGAGGCTTTGACTCGACCCCAAAATTGTCCATCCCAAAGTCACATTGCCTTCATCTGGCTGCAACATTTTCAGTAATAACACTGCAGTCTCTCTCTCTTTGGACGCATACTGTGTTTAATGAATGCGTTCAAACAGTTCTGTCTCTGCATTTGCCAGATCAGCTCACCAAAGTATAGCACGATTGCAAACAAGCTTGGCGACAGCCTCCCCACTAAAAAGTAGATGACTCTGCACATTGCCATTCTGCTATGCGTGGTATTGGCAAACTTTATTTGTATTTAAATAGCCGAGTGCAAACTGTGCTGCGTCTCCCCAGCATGAAGATGGCAAGTAAGCATTGTAAAATATAGGCGTTTGATCAAAACAGAAACTAAATTATGAGCCATGATAACAGCTTTTCAGTGACATGATATATTCTATATTTGCAAACACAAAAATGTACAAGTCTATATTCCAATTGTGTGCTCATGTACACTAAAACTATGTATTAAAATAAAAATATTCTGGAGAGTTCAAGTATTACTCATAACGCTCATGTTGTCATCAGTTAATGCACACTGCCTGGAGACTCACTGATTTTTTTTTTGTCATTTTTATTTTATACCTACACATAACGACATAGCAATATTTTATATGTGTATAAACTATGTATTTATTCATATATGATGTGTGTATGTTAGTGCTGTGTATCTATTTGTAGCTCTAATTATAACATTGAATCATTGATACATTTTCTATTCTGTAATTAAGTGTTTGCCCTGTATATTGATCTTGGTTTAACTCCCTAGTTATTACGCTCTTTGTGACTGCTTTATTTCCTTATATGATAGTTGTCCACGTTCAGCGCTTTGTTACACTTCAGCTGTTGTTAAAGCGCTATATAAATCAATATGTATTATATTGTATTTAACGGCTGCAGTTTGGAAGGCATCCCAGGGATTTCGACAGGCATGTCAGTATCAGTGTGATTCAATATTAGTTGGTGAATGGGAACACAAAAAAATCGGATTGCAACACCTACAATATATTACCCTGTTTTCTCATATATCACTTTTAATTCTCTACTAGAGCTCGGTTAAACATTTGCCTTTGATTAAAAAAAAAGAATAAGAATAAAAATTGCATGGCGCATAATTGCGCAATAATGCGCACCGGACTTTTTGCCCGTCTAAGTCAACTCACCGTAGCAAGAGAGGATGCCGTTGGGGCCTCCGTCCGTGTGTAATTTGCCGCCCTCGGGGGGAGTCTTGCAGGTGGGTCTTTGCATGAAGAGTTGGTACTTGTGGAAAGGGCCGTCTCCCTCCGCTCCATCCAGCGATTGGCACTCTGTCTGGAAAGGACTCCGGGACTGCGCTTTACTTGCCCCGAAAGTGGGGCTGTATTTGGCTTCACTGCTGCCGAATGTCCTGAACGGGTTCGCCTGGTGCTCGCGACCTTGCGAGGCAGACGAACTATAATAGGCATCCATTGAAGTCATGTCGCAGTATGAGACGCACGTATCTGCGTTCATACCTTTTAAAAAAAGTTTTATTAAAAAAAAAAAACAAGGAAAAAAGTGAGTTGCAAAATCCAAGCTGGTCTTCTTTCCCTGTCCCTCTTCTATTCGGCTCTCGTTGGACTTCCACGCAATGCACACTGACGCGCCCTTGCTCTCACACGCTCAAAGAGGCGCATCTGGGACTGCTTTAGAGTCAGGGGGTGGAGGGGGTGAACAAATGCTTTAAAAAAAACTCTCTGTGAAGGAGAGCGAGATGCCTCAGAAGGAGCTCGCAGTGGAAAAGCGTCACGCAGAACTGCGCTGACCTCCAAGCTGCAAGCACGCACGCACTCCGAGTAGGCCCGCTCCGCTCTGACCGCGCTATTATGCTCCGATGGGAGGTCAAAAACAAGGAAAGGGCGGGGGTGGGGTGTATTTTCCTCTTTTTTTTTTCTTTTCTTGATTTTTTTTTGTGGTGGTAAACACGTGGGAAACGCAACACATGACATTAATGCAATCAGAAGATGAATGGAGCAGCTTTCATTGCGTACGTGAATTCAGATTTTTTAATTTTTCCTGCGGGTCTTACAGCTGCAAACTCCGCGCTGTTTATTCTTATTTGGAGGGATTCATACGCTGCGTTTGTTTAAACGCAAAGTAACTAGGAAGACAAAAGGGGATCAAGACTAAATTTTGCCCGACTTTTTCATCATCAATATACCATGATAATTATTTGATCGTGATTAAAATTACGCTAATCATTCCTATAGGTTGTTTGTTTGGTTTTCCAAAAAGCCTCGATTGTTAAATAAATGATCGCAAACACCAGGCCGTATTTGCGAGTCTCCTTGCATGCATACGTCTCTCCACGATGCACAATGGTCACCGCGCTAAACTCCCGCAGTCAGTTTATTTGAGCTCCAGCTGCAGTTGAAATATTAAATTACGTATAAAGCATCACACCAATATTGCTCGTTGAGATGTTTGGCTTGCTCAAACGACGTAGGCTATAAAAGGCAGAATTAAATCGTTTAGAGGAGACAAGTTGGGTCTGTGGCCAAATTGAATACATTCTCGTCAATTCCTTCCTTAATTTATCCGAAAGTCAACGAAGGTAATGACTTAATATCTATCAACAACAATTAAATGAGAAAATATAACCCCGTGTTTATCTCTTGAATGCAGACCAGGTCTGTTATACTCGTGTTATTCCAGATTCGTCCTGAAATGTCAGCACGCGATTAATTTTTGTTTTGTTTGAGATTTTGTCTCCATTAAAAATGTGGTTCTTACAACGGTTCTTAAAATCCAGCAAAAATCGTTTAAATGAGTTGAATGAGGCTGCGAGCAAAATGTTTCTTAAAAACTAAAGATACACCTGGCCATTTTCGCAAGCAGTTAATTAATATTCCATGTTAAAAGCTAAAAGCACTTTAGCATTTATTTTATTTATGATTTGTCGTTTTTTTTCACTATATATATATATATATATATATATATATATATATATATATATATATATATATATATATATATATATATGAGAGTTGAAACGCCCGTAGTGAGTCATCTCTTTGGGTTTTGGTCACCAATGGCAATTTTAGGTTTTGGGGAAATTGTCATTTATCAGATCATGGTGTGTCCCCTGAACTGAGAGCCCAGTAGCGCTTGACTCTGTATGCCTGCTAATGCGTTTTGCTTTGTTATTGGAGGCCATTTTGTTTTGGCACTTGGGCTCTGTTTTTTTTTTTTTTTTAATTTGCTTTATATATATATATATATATATATATATATATATATATTATATATATTATATATATATATATATATATATATATATATATATATATATATATATATATATCGTCTTCGAAATTAATTAATTAATTACACACCCTATTAAAATTCATTCGTGAGCAACATATTTGAATTACCGTGGTATTTAACACGGGGGGGGGACGTGCTCATACGTGTTCACGTAAAATTCACCTCCATTATGTCATGGAAAATGTAATATGCCCTCTTCACAACAACGCGCATGAAACGAGACGAGGAGAAAGTGCCTGGCAAGGTTTTCAACTTTGTTAAAAAAAAAAACTTCAGCTGATTTAAAAAAAAAAAGGTTTCAATTTATTTCAAATTTGCGCCACAGATGACAGCTGCTTTGGGGGAAGACAATGGCATTGTGTTCTTGGTTTTCACTTTGTAATTTCGAAACAATTTTACGTGCCTGGGTGAGTGGAATAGAATGCTCGTCTGTGTGGCTGCATGTGAGTGAGTGAGAGAGAGAGAGAGAGACAGAGATTAAGTGTGTTAGGAATAGTTTGGATAAGTGTGTGTGTGGGGGGGGGTGTGGGCGGGTGTGCTCTCGTTTATATGTGGTTGTGGGGACAAAAACCTGTTTACACAGTCACGTCCTGGGGACCATTTGACGTATGGGGACAAAAAACCTGGTCCCCATAAAGAAAACATAAAAAAAACGTTTCAGAAAGGGTGGTCCCCAGAAGTGATGATCCGAAAAGTGGTCCCCAAAAAGCATAAAAACGTGTGTGTTTGTGTGTGTGTGAGAGAGAGAGAGAGAGAAAATGAGATGTTGGGTCGCAGGTGTGGTGGCATGCAAAGCAGTTTTGCTGCCTTGTGGGCATATGGGGATGATGCCCTGTAAAATAAAAAATATATATATTTCCAACAGTGAAGCAGGTTCTGGGGTTTACAAGCTTTGCACTGTTTGAGACCCATACATCCGTTCTATTGCCCTGCCAAGGAGGTTATAGGAAGCCTCTTGAAATATTTTCGTTGATGGATGGCATGATGTATGTGTATGTGTGCGAAAATAAAAAGTAAAGCGATTAGACCTTAAGGGAGTTCGAGGTAGGTATACAAATGGTCCCTGAACACCATAGGACTGGATTCCAATGAGACCTGTCATTCAGGTCTCCGTTGAAGTCCTGTCCCATGCGCTCACTTAATCCAAACCACTCGTGTGCTTCAGGCAGCAATCTCATCTGTCACAGATATACATCGCCCATCCTCTCTAAAAGCGTTTTGCTAAATGGCTACTTGCCTGTTTGACTTCAAGCTGGAACCGCGTCCAAATTTTTTTGAGGACGGGCTATCTGCAGGGACAGTCTAAAGTGCTTCGCATAAAGTGGTTTCATTTAGCGCTGAATGACCAAAAACTGTAGTCTATCGTCAACATAACAACCCAATATTTTGTAGTTTATGATGTAAGCCATTTTCATCTACAGCAAGGCTGTCAAACTCATTATTTGACACGGGCCACATTGTAGTTACGGTTTACTCTTGGGCGCCATTTTGAATTTGGGGAAGCCATTAGAATGTTTAATCCTGTTCACATATTACGTACAGAACACACAAAAAATAATGAATAACTAGGTTTCAGATCAGAAGTAAAAATAATGACTGTTATTGTGGTTTACATCAGACAATTTGAAATTTTGGTTTGGACTTTACCAAGCTTCATGGCACTTGACATGCTTGATTTGCTTTCGTGGGCCAAATAAAATAATGTGGCGGGCCAGATTTGGCCCCCGGGCCTTGACTTTGACACACGTCTTCTTCATGGACAAAAAGAGAGCCTCAAGACTTGTACTTTATTTTATGGATGTTATGCGTGATAATTGAGTTTGTAGACATTAAACAGCATCAAAATATTTTTCTCAATTGTGTGTTGATGGAGAGAAAATCGTTGTACTAAGTATTTGTTAATTATATTATAATTATTGTCAAGTAATTTGTTTATTAAGTATGTACTAGGTATTTGAAAACCTACACTGTCTGTAAGTAAAGAATCTGCTTTAAATTGGAGAGAAAAATGTTTGATGTTTATAAAATACAAACAACCATCCATCTCACCGAGGGCCAATTTCGAGTGTTCCAATACCTTCTTATGCATGTTCTTGGAATATGGGAGGAAGTCAGAGTACCCGAAGAAAACCCCCAGAACATGCAAATTCCACACAACAATTGAACCCTGCACCTCTGCTATGTGAGGCAGCTGCGCAAAACACACCAACATTGTTCTCCATCTCTTTATTCATCTCAACAAAGGGCAATTTTGTGACTATAGTATTCATAGAATAACTGCCGAAAGCAGTTTTCAACTTACTGTCAAAAAAAAAATTCAAAGCTGGATGTTATTACTATAAATTAACTCTGTGGATTCACAGTTATCCAGGTTGTGGTAATATGTAAAGGCTAAAATTGTCATGATCTGGTTGGCGACCAACGGGGGGCGCTGTCGGCCCCGCCTGCACCTGCACAGGTGCTGGTCGTCCCGATCAGATTGGCGACCAGCGGGTAGCGACGTCAGCCCTGCCGGCAGCCTCGCAGGTGCTGGTCGTTATAATCAATAACACTTAAAAGGACACCTGGCACGATCATCCGGTGCCGATTCATTGTTTGTTTGCTGTTTGTTTGCTGCGTGCATCGTGTACGTGTTTGTTTAACCTTGGCGGACTTTTACTTTTGGTCTTCTTTTGCTACTTTGTATTTTTTCCATTCAGATCATTTTGATGTTTTACATTTTGTTCCTGCTGACTTTATTTTAATACAATTTGTCAAACAACCTCCTGCTCCCTCCTGCCTGCTTTTTGGGATCCGAACCCGCCATCACCACCTCGCAAAACGTGACAGAATGAATCGGCCTACCATCGGATCCCGCAGGTACATCGGACCCGTCTCATTTCCACCCTGTGCCTGGCAATGCTACGTCCACGTTAGTGCAAGCCTCGTCGAGTTTGAATTGCATCACTCGACGAGCCGCAACGTCCACGTAAATGTCCGGCCGAGACCTCCTTCCAGGTGGCCGTGCAGGGTGACACTGGGTGACTGGCATTGCACGCCCACGTCCAGCCACGCTGTCGTCGTGCATGACGAATTGAGTCTCATCCACGACGAGCCGTGCAACGTCCGTGTCAACGTCAGTCCGAGACCCCACTCACCGCTGGATCCCGGAGCGGCTCTGGACTGGTCTCGTTCCCCCGGAGCCGGGCAGTTCACGCCCAGGTCGGCGTCCGGCCGAGACCTGGTCCCATACGGCCGTACGGGGTGCCATTCTGCGCCTGGCAGTTCGACGTCCACGCAGAGCCATGCGCCGTCGCGTGAACGTGCGAGAGGGATCGCACTCACGCCCACGACGATCCGTGCCGCGTCTTCGTCCACCCCAGGCAAAGTCCCGTTTCCATCAGGCCGCCGCCCGTCGTGTGCTGGAGAGGCAGCGGTTGCCCTCTCCACCGACCGTTCCCTGGCGAGTGGACCTTTTGGGCGACTGTTGGGACTTCTGGAAGCAGCCCCTTGAAGGAGGGGGTACTGTCATGATCTGGTTGGCGACCAACGGGGGGCGCTGTCGGCCCCGCCTGCACCTACACAGGTGCTGGTCGTCCCGATCAGATTGGCGACCAGCGGGTAGCGACGTCAGCCCTGCCGGCAGCCTCGCAGGTGCTGGTCGTTATAATCAATAACACTTAAAAGGACACCTGGCACGATCATCCGGTGCCGATTCATTGTTTGTTTGCTGTTTGTTTGCTGCGTGCATCGTGTACGTGTTTGTTTAACCTTGGCGGACTTTTACTTTTGGTCTTCTTTTGCTACTTTGTATTTTTTCCATTCAGATCATTTTGATGTTTTACATTTTGTTCCTGCTGACTTTATTTTAATACAATTTGTCAAACAACCTCCTGCTCCCTCCTGCCTGCTTTTTGGGATCCGAACCCGCCATCACCACCTCGCAAAACGTGACAAAAATGAGGGAAGTTGACCTTTTGTTTTTGTAACATGTTTTCCAAAAATTTTAAATTGGGCAATGATGCTCATAGTTTGACAATATTTTTAAAAAGTCTACCTCAACCAATTTTATAGTTGCAGTTATAGGCTTAGATTCAGGATTTGGATGTTGCAAGCATCCAACTATTGAGACACATATTGCCTTTTTTGAAAACAAAAATAAAAAATCAAAACATGATGGAGGCCATGCCAAATTACTTTGAATATCTGCTGTGGGCATCTCAAGAAAATGAAAGCGGGCCGTAAATGGCCCACGGATCATAATTTGGACACGTTTGCATTGAGCATTTTTTTGAGTGTCTCTGCTTGCACTGCGTAGCCTGTGCTTGCCTTGCAAGCCTTTCGGTTTGTGTTGGCACAGACCTCATGTTCGAGCAGAAGGCTCCCCTTGGCTATTCATTTCATGTTCGAACGACATAATGAGGCGAGTTGCGTGTGGTCATTTTTTTACACGCCATATTCCGTTGGAGATGGTTATTGGAAGAAAAAAAAGGGATCTTCGAATCTTTTACATGAAACTAGAGCTGCATGGCCTGCTCATGGTGAACAGATGCAACTCAGTCAAATTTGAAGGAACAACAGCAATGGTGGTAATTCATACACCAGCTGGTGTGCTTTGTACTGTCGTCAGTCATAACTGACGGAATTTTTGCTGGCGGGGAACTATGAAGATTGCTCGATCTCTGGGTGCATGGGCAAATACTAGATAGATACTGTAGATCAGGGGTGCTCACACTTTTTCAGCATACGAGCTACCTACAAAAACTACCAAGTGTGTGTGTGTGTGTGTGTGTGTGTGTGTGAGAGAGAGAGAAAAATCTACCCACGAAAAAAATGCAAATCATTATTATTTTCAAATGTTTTAAGGATTCTTTGTATGTACAATGTATGTTGATGTACCTTGCATAACTGAGTAACCCAATATTGCACAACACACATAATAACTACATATACATAACATAATAAATAACTATTAACATTTTTTGTAATTATCTGAGTTTACTTTGATGACTTGCACTGAATTGAATCAGCCAGGGATGCATAGTCCGGACAGTAGATGCTGACAGCCAGCCTCAAGCACATTTCCAAATGTTCATCATTCATGGTGGAACGGTATTTGGACTTAATGATCTTCATGTAGGAAAAGGCTGACTCACATAAATAAGTGGAGCCGAATAATGCTGTCAAGGATTTGGCACATTTCCTCAAGTTGGGGTACTTTTCCTGTGTGAGTAAATTACAGAACTGTCCAAGTCTCTGAACAAGGAGTCAGCTGCTTCAACGAATGCTTCTTTTACCATCTCTCCGTCTTGGAAGGACTTATTGTTTTTAACGATGGCGTGACTCACCCGGAAAAATGCTTCGGTGGCGACTTTCGCTTTTGAAGTATGTTGAGTGAAAAATGACTGCTGTCCGAACAACTGGGATTTTAGTTCGTCCACCGTTCTCTTTCTCAGCTGGCTTTTCGGCGTGAAGTCAATGTCGGCGTGAAGTCAATGTGAAGTCCATGAACAGTCCAAAAATGTCGCTCCACATTTTCCCATTCCGTATGAAAGTAATATGTTTTACCCCCTTACTTTATCCAGGTTTCTCACTCATTTTGATCACCATATGTTTTAGCAAGGGCTTAAAATCTGAGGTAATTCGCTGACTAGCTTGTAAATTTTGCTGCGTTTAGCGCCGTTGTTTACGCATGCACGGCGACCTAAAGGTAAAATTTCAGTTGTCATCTGAATGGTTGCCCTGAATGTCAATCAACTGACGGGACGTTTGATAGGCTGACAAATGTTTTTTTTTTACTGTCACGCCGCGATCGACCAGTACTACCTCCGCGAACGACCAGTAGATCGCGATCGACCAGTAGATCGCGATCGACGTAATGAGCACCCCCTGCTGTAGATCAAGGTGTCAAACTCAAGATTCAATGTCCCACCACACATCATTTTATATGGCCCTAAAAAGCAAATCATGTCTGACAACTTTCATGATCCTTGCCTAAAATCTGGATCGAAATGCCAAATTGTCAAGGGCAATAAGTCATGTTGAGATTTTTCAAAGGCTCTTTGAGAGAAGACAAAACTCCAAAGTGCCATGTGACAAAAAAAAGTTTGTCACCTCCACTGTAGACCAAGGATGGGCAACTGGCAGCTTCGAGGGGACTACACTGTGAGCAGCCCTTTGAATAATTAAAAAGAAATATATCGATAAATCCTGATATTTATATACATTTTCCATGTTGGGGAAAATTCGTCATAATAAGACAAACAGTACCTCAATAATATTCACATTTTAGTGTTTTTTGTGTGTGAAAACATACAGAATGAGTTCTTCCATTTCATATTGGTTTCCTATTCAGGAATTTTATGCCATCCTTGAATGGTAGTTTGTTATTTAAAACAGTAATTAGCACTTGACAAAAAAAAATTAATTTTGTTGTTTGTTGGACTGTATGTAATTATTATTATTATTATTATTATTATTGTTATTATTATTATTATCCATCCATTTTCCATACCGCTTATTCCTCATTAGGGTCGCAGGGCGTGCTGGAGGCTATCCCAGCTGTCTTCGGGCACGAGGCAGGGGACACCCTGAATTGGTTGCCAGCCAATCGCAGGGCACACAAAGACATAGAACAGTCACTCTCACACTCACAACTGGGGACAATTGTTCAATCAGCCTGCGATGCATGTTTATTGGAAAGTGGTAGGAAACCGGAGGACCCTGAGAAAACCCACGCGGGGCCGGGGAGAACATGCAAATTCCACACAGGGCAGCCAGAGTGAGAGTCGAACTCACTACCTCTGCACTGTGAAGGCAGCGTGCTAACTACTCGACTATTATTATTATTATTATTATTATTATTATACTTTTTTACCACTTTTGTCCTCTTCAAGGTGACTTAGCAGGACGCTATTGAGCAGCCGCCGCTTCTTGTTGTGCATTTGTCATGTGGCCGATTTTGATTGTTGTTGCTCAGCGCATCCTCTCCTACTACTGCTGTAATCCCTGTTGTCTTTTCCATTCGTGCTCCCTATTTGTGGTGGCAACAGACTGTAGTTTATTTAAAGACTCCCTCCAGTCAGCATTGCTTGTACTTGACGTACATGTGTATATTTGAAAAGTGATGTTCACAGGATGGGCAACACGGTGGCCTCGTCTTTGACATGTAAATATGAAATTTCATCATCGGCTGC
Source organism: Hippocampus bargibanti (assembly GCF_051943395.1). Classification (NCBI taxonomy): domain Eukaryota; kingdom Metazoa; phylum Chordata; class Actinopteri; order Syngnathiformes; family Syngnathidae; genus Hippocampus; species Hippocampus bargibanti. Next base: position 11,713,058 of record NC_142738.1, on the reverse strand, counting down.
TCCACAAAATATTGAAAGGGAGTCCTTTGATGCTGCATCCCTTTCTCTGTCTGGCACATTTTATTCGAGACACATTTGGAATTGTTTTTTTTTTTCTTTCTCGAAAATATTAACATCGTGAATTGGTTTATCTTGGTGCCGACTAAATTAAAGGCAGATTTGTTTAATTTTATGACCTGCAGGGGAGTTTGATTTGATAAAATTCCACTCTAAATTCAGACATGAAATGGTTGATCCACGATGATGGCATGAAGAAGATTTTTGGCACATATAAGCAGTCATCTTGGGCACGCTCATCTGTGAACACTTCATAAATGCGTGTTCCTGGCTGGGATTTGTCAGTTAATTATCAACCAGCCCTCTCGGCAACACCACACCCTGAATGTGTGCGCAGAGGACAGATGCACTTGAGTTTGACGCGTAGTTTCAAATTGGTTTCACATGAGTTGGGGGCACACTGCATCAGCAGATACTCTGATCAAATTAAACTGCGATGAGAGGAATGGAGGGTGGGGGGTAGCCAGCGGTTGTACTGATGTATAATTCGATAAACAGGACCAAACGGACAGACAGACAAAGAAGATGCTGTGCCGCCTTCATCTCACTTCTCCAAATTTGAAGTACCGGACGGATTCTTTGTTCGCTCACCATCAATCCATCATCACACTATAAAACACTGATGACTATTTGTATCCTGTATGGGGCTAAAACAATCTGTCAATTCATCCAAGGTTCCCTGAGGGTCTTCCGGGGTACCCATATTCGAAAATTGTCTCTAATAAATAACACACTGACAAGATTTACAGTTGCGATATTCACATTTTTTCGACCAGCCAGATGGCAAAAAAAGTTGCTTTAATGTGGCTTTGTAGTGTAATTGGTATTAACCCAACTGTATAGCCTGTTTATCACTCAGCCTACATTTTTTTAGAGTTTCATATTGATTGCTTTTCCCATGATCCAGTCATTTTCTCAATCCAAATACAGTGATACTTCGGCTTACGAACACTTTAGCTAACGAACTTTTTGCCTTACGAACGTTAAATTCGCGAGAGTACAATCTTGGCATACGAGCTATTTTTTGGTAAACACACGGCGCGCCACAATGAGTGAAGTGTCGTTCGCAAACGAGCCAGTTCTTGGAGCTTCTGAAATGACAGCAGGCTTTTTTTCCCTCTATTCCCCGCCCCCAGTCTTCAGTTAAAGCCGCACGTGATTGGTCAAGATCCGTGGTAGAGGAGGAAGGGGACATACGCAGCAGGACACACGCATCAGTGAGTGAGCGGGGTGAGGGTTTACAGAAACAGAAACACACCCACACACACATGAAAGGGAGATGACAGAGCTTGAAACAAAAAAACAAGTGAAAAAAAAAACAAAAACAAAAGTTAAATGGTGAGAAAATGGATAGAAGACACTGAAATTTGGACTCGTTTCAACTTTATTGATAGTGCAAAAGCAAAGTGTAAAATATCCCATCAATCAGGCTCCACAAATAACCCGCACAAGCCTTCTGTACAATTTGAAGAGTAGACAAGCAAGGGAACCAGCTATTAATGAAGTTTCTAGTGTGTCTGCATGCATCTGTTGCTGTTGCAATATCACAACTTCTAAGATGTACAACCCAGAGCTCACTTTATGCAAAAAGCTATCCATTCCATCAAGCCATCAACGACCGTCACAAAGGTAAATAAAACGACTTTATTATACCGTATATTGTACAGGTTATGTCTTTAATTACAATACCTGGGAACGGATTGTTCTCATTTTAATGGTTTCCTATGGTAAATTGATTTTTGGAATACACACTTTTCGCCTTACACACACACTTTCTGGGAATCAATGAAGTTCGCAAGCCAAGGTATCACTGTAGTCTCTTTTTTAAGTGATTTGCGTATTTTCTGTGTTTTGACATATGCAGATGTTGTGGTCATAAATACTTTAAAGCAAAGGAAACTTCCATTATTACAACTAGTTTTACACTATTGATGTACAGTATGATTGGAATATAAAACAAAAATGGCATCATTGAATGTTAACTCATTCACTGCCATTCACAGGAATTGAAAATATGACGTAGAGCGCCAATTGCCGAATTTGTTCGGATTTTGTTTTTTTCCTGCTTGCTAAAGCGCTGGCCAGACCTCTGGCAATGTATTATCTCTTCCACAAGGGTGAAGCATTTGCCTTTTTCCCATGTCCACACTTTGTTCCAACTTCAGCTGTTGTTAAAGCCCTATATAAACCAATATGTATGTACTGCATTGTGTTTTGGCCATCCACCCTCATTTCAAGCTCATATAACTCCAGACCCATATAATTTAGGAATCAAATGTTTTTTTTCTGATGTAAGAAGAAAGTCTAAGGTTTCTTACGCTGCATTGAATATTTATGTAGTCCTAAAACTCAATATTCTGTGTGTCCTGGAATTTTTAAGTGAAAATTACAAAAACCCCGGCACTGGAGTGGACACATTTTTGCACATGTCTGTCAGTGAATTAGTTAACATACTAATCTAAATTTGTGCTCTAATGTCAAAATATTTAATTCACAATTGAATAAAACTGCCCCAATTTTGGAAATAGCAATTCAACATTGTCTGTGCTAATAGGGTAATAGGGATGGAGGCAAGGGGATATTTATCATTACTCGAATAATAATCACCTTCATACCAACACTATCATTTTGATTTATATTATCCATGTATGGTATGAAGTGTGTGTGTAGATCGCTGGATAGATAGAGATGGAGAGAGAGATGTATGTGTGTGTTGTGTGGATCGTGAGATACAATCGAGATATAGATCAACATGATTACAAATCTAACTTGACTTTTTTTGCTGTGCCTTTATTGCTGTGAATTCCGTAGTAATTTAAAAAAAAGCCCTGTCCACTCTAATGTATTGGGATAAATTCTAGATGATTGTGGCATTTAGTAATAACAAATGACTGCTGGGAACCTTTAAAGCCAAAGAAATTATAAGCTAATATTTTCCCGCAGAGACCCATTTTATTAAACGGGCCACTAACAATGGATCAAACGTTTGACATTCGGTGGCTGAAATGTGGAATATATTTTATCACTTTAACATATTCATGGAGGCGTCCCGCACTAACAATGTCAAAACTGAAACAGCACTCATGATTGTTTTAACGCGGTACATATGGCGAACTTCAGAGGACGAGCAATTTGCGGACACATGCTACAAATATACTGACACACACACAAATGCTCACAAGTAGAAACATCCTGAATGGTGTTGAGATATTGAGCACAATACTGATCACAGCACAGTCCGTTCAAAACGAACACAGGATAATTACAATAATGGCTATTCCCCCCCCCCCCCCCCCCCCCCCAACGCTGTACAAACTGATTGCAGGCAAAAATGATGGCGTGTGTGCCAAGCATTCTTAAAAGATCACACTGATGTCCTGCAATTTTGACATTAGCTTCACTATGATGGCCAGATGTGCTTGTTTCCACATGATCATGAAAAGAATCTATGAGGACACAATTTCATCACTCGTTTTTACTTCCATTTTTATTCTCCAATTTTCCACATCTTTGAACATCAACTTCAGAAGTGGTTTTCGACACAAAAGACTTGTGCGTGCCCCTCCTCAACAATTTTGGACAAAGACTTACATACAAAGACAAGCTAAAGCAAGTGGTCTTTAATCTGACAAGAGCACATGTTCATTGTTTATTGTGATTTAAAATTCTCAGATGATGCTTTAACCCCTTACCCCGCACCACAATTGGAACACAGGTGGCACTTTTCACTAAATGAACTAAAGTCCCACATAGCATGAGTGACTGAACTCATCACCAGGAAGAATGAAAATAAACAAAATAACCACACCGTTGCTAACATTCTCGCCAACAACATTCTTGTTAACAACCCAGAACTTTTTGAATTATTAAAAATGTCTAACAAAATGTTTAACATATTTATCATGCCTGCATTGGCCTACATATTTGTGACGTGAAAATATATTCGCCTGAAGCCTCCGTTGTGTGTGTTGCAATGTTGCTTGCCAACAACTATCTTGCGGGCTAACAAGCTTAAAGGACAACCTCCGGACAAGTTGTGTCCATAATTTGTAAAATGGCTTCAAATGACTTCTACTGGGCGTATTTTAATAAGATTACACCGCATATAGCTATATTTTACATTTTAAGACTCACGTTGAACATTCAGGAAGTCTTGTTTTTGAGTTGGTGACGAGTCCTTACGTGACGTTAGAAAAGGACCGCCTCCTGACCGTAAAAAAAGATGCATTGTAGCGTTTTTTTTAACTTTGTGTTACATCCAAAAGCTGCCAGCATAGGGAGTCCAAGCTCAATGGAAGGAATTTATCAGCCTGTGGAATCAGCTGTGATTCATTCCTCACAGCTCGGTGGCCATTTTCTTGCCTCTTTTTGGGTGAGACATTCCCCCCCGGCCGTTTGCCTCAAAATGACACGGAATAAATTCTTTAATCTATTGCAAACATGTATGCTTTCCTCTTCAGAACTATTTGAATCATATTCATAACTGGATGTGTAACAAGAAAGCATATTAGCCGAATCTGAAGCCATTGTTTTTATTCTCCAGCAATGCAAGACGTCACGAACTGGGGGCGGGACTTTCTGAAAATGCCCAATTCGCAGCTCAATTTTTTGCAGATTTTGGACACTTTAAGTCATTTTTATTGGTGTTTTGCATTTGAATAAAAATATACTGCGTGTTTTGGATATTTTAGATCACAGGTGTCAAAGTCAAGGCCAAATCCGGCCCGCCACATCATTTTTTTTCGGCCCGCGAAAGCAAATCAAACTTGTTAAATTCCATGATGATTGCTAAAATCTGAGCCAAAATTTCATATTTTTGGATGTCAACCACAATAAAAGTCATTATTCTTGACTTCAGATTTGAAAACGAGTTATTCATTAATTTGCTGTGTGCTCTATATGTAATATTTGAAGGGATTTAAACATTCTAATGGGTTCCCCAAATTCATAACGGCCCTCGAGAGGAAACCATAACTACAATGTGGCCCGCGGCAAAATATGACTTTGACACCCCTGTTTTAGATGCTGTAAAACGTGTGCGTGTGTGTGTGCGTGTGTGTGTGCGTGCGTGTGTGTGTGCGTGTGTGTGTGTTGACCCAACGTGATCTTCCCACCACAGTGTCCAGGCCAGGCCAAGCGATGTGCACAGAGATGCGGGAACAAAGCAAAACAAACGCGTCCGAGGGAACAGATCTGCCGATCCAGGGTTCAGCGCAGCCACAAAGGGCTCAAGGAGGACTCCTATCTCGATGGGGAAAGAGCCACATTCCCTTGAAATGAGCTTCTCTGGGATGAAAGCCTTGTTTGAGCTCCCCAGATGACCCACGACCCTGTCTGTATTTGTGCAGGGGGGTGGCGGTGCAGAGGGCGCATGATCCTGAGCTCTGTGCATCCCTGCCAGGAACCCGAGGAGTCGGGTTGGGTGGCTAGGCAAGCCTAGTGTTCTGCCCTCTGGTGTTTTGCTTTTGGCGTCAAGAGAAACCCTCTGATGAGCCGGCACTGTCACAGCGGTCAGTTTCACCCCAGGAAATTCAGAGGTGGCCCATCACGGGGGTTCTGAATGCTGAGCAATCCCATGACACACTTTCTATTCTGGTCAAAGTTTTCTTTCCCCATCGAAAACGCAGTTTGAGATTTTGATACCGGCAAGCAGATCATGGGGATATTGGGCGGATATCCAAACTATTGGATCCACTTGCACATCTCGGCGAAGAGAAGGCTCTAGATAATCTTATCTCTTTGAGGAGGTGAGGAGAGAAGCTGTCATCACGAACCTGTTTCCCGCTTTTATCTCCGGCCTGTTGATATTGTGACATCCAACAGGCTCATTGGGGCCGCAATGCAAATTCACAATTGACCGAGAAGGATTTCACATTCCAGACTTTAAAATGGTCATTTTTTTTGATTGGAGCGCAATGCACTTCCGTTCTAACCTCTGCCCTACCCCTTAGGCCTCACAGGATGTCAGCATCAGCCCCAAACACGGTCGATTACAAACAAACACAGATGCCCCCCAAATTCCACTTTCACTTGAAACAGTTGGCTGACCCCGCTTTCCCCTCTGTTCAGGTTACCCCAACCTACTCGCCCCCTCGGGCCAGCGTTAATCCAATCGAGTTTCGCTTTAAAGAAGGGTTAACAGGAAGACAGTGGGGGTGACTGCGAACTAAGCCAAGCCCCCGAGAAACCTCATCATCATCATCATGAAGATTTGTGTCAGGCACTCAACCCTAAACAGTAAGCGTGAGGCATGCTTGATCCACCAATATTTCAGGTGCCGAAAGTACATCATTCAATGTTACTGTCAGAATTTCATCGACAAGTCAATGACATTTTCAATGTGATTTGATAAATCTAGTGACAATTGCAACAGAAGTTGTTAGCGTATGGGGAAGATCTAGAATCATGGGTGGATTAAAATGGTGAGAGGAGATGCATTTTAGAGGAAACAGGAAATGAAAGCAGCGGTTCATAAAAATGTTATATCTTCTTTTCCTTTCGGCTTTTCCCTTTAAGGGATCGCCACAGCGAATCGGTGTCCTCCATCTTCAGAGGTTTGATTGGCATGTTTGTTTTGACCAGGCTTTTACATCTGATGGCCTTCCCGACACAACCCTCTATTCATCCGGGCGAGGGACCGGCACAAGAAAACACTGGCTTATGGCACTTCTGTCTACAGAACAATAATCACCTTTAAAAATAAATAAATAAATAAATAAATGTAATATATACTCTATATATAAACTCAAAAATAAATAAATAAATAAATGTCAAATATACATATAAATTTAAAATTAATTAATTAATTAATACATGTAAAATATAGATGTAAATTAAAAAAAATAAACTAAATAAATAAATAGATTGATGCTAAATTAATAAATAAGTAAGTTAATAAATAAATGAATAAATAAATACCCCCCAAAAACTATATATATATATATATATATATATATGGGGATATTGGGCGGAGATCCAAACTATTGGATCCACTTGCACATCTCGGCGAAGAGAAGGCTCCAGATATATATATATATATATATATATATATATATATATATATATATATATATATATATATATATATATATATATATATATATATATATATATATATATATATATATAATTTTTCATATAATAATAATCATATTTTATTAACTCAGATGTAAATAAATATGTAAATTGGAAATGTATGTAAATTCATAAATAAAAAATACATAAATACATTGATGATAAATTAATCAATAAGTAAATAAATAAATAGATACATACATTAATTAATTAATTTAAAAATATATATAAACTCATAAATAAATAAATACATAGATAAATGCATAGATAAATAAATAAATACATAAATTCAGCAAGTACTGTCACGCAAAATGCTAATTTCCAGCTTTGATGAAAATGTACTATGTCACCAGCTCCAGCTGCCCACATCAAAGTCTGTGCTCACGCTGACCCTCTTGCTAGACAAAAAGTCTTCACTACTTAAAAAAAAGCAAACGACAGTGGATATACCTCATCTTCCCAAACTTGCAAAGGTCTTCCAGCCATAATTGATGCAATAAATAAAACAATGAGGCAATGAAGTCGTAACCCAAAAAAAACGAGAAATCTCCAAACTTTCATTTTTGAGGTCATACAATTCAATAGATCATTGTCAAAATGAGGACAAAATGTGGCCATATTGTATGGAGTGTGCAGATACACGCATATACTCGAAACCAGAACTGATTTAAATGAAATTGTGTCAATATTTTGCATGTTTGGCAGGTGTCCCTTAGCATGCTAACAATGTATTCCATTACATTTATTATAAACTTGCATGATGGTTGACCCCTTGTGTACAAAAAATCCATTCCTCTGCTGTTTGTTGCAGAGCAGCATTCAGACTCAACACGTGGCTGGAGCGCATCTCTCTCTTCCAGGTAGTCACTCGCCACAGCAACATTTCCTCGGAGAGACAAACAGTACCATACTCATCTTCTTAATTGTCAGGAATGTCCTCGTTGCGACAAGAAAGAAGTCTTTTCACATGGCTTTGCTAATTAGAGTCACGCAGCTTGTACTTAAATTTGGGTGGACACTTGTTGAACAACTGCCTTGTCCTCCTTCAAATGGCTGCTGCAGAGACTCTGTGTCCCTCTCGCTGCTGCCAGACCTCCACAGGGCCCTGTTGGTTCACAGCCTCATCGGTGTCTCCATGACACTTGTTTTCCATTGTTTTTCCCTGCTTCATTTGATCTATTCTAGAAATTCAAAGCATAGTTACAAGCGTCCCCCAAATAACTTAAGCGACGGATCGTTTTGAGCTTAGGAAGACCTCACACGACAGTCGCTTTTTATAGCTATGAGGTCACAGTCATTGTGGAGGATTGGTTTGACATCATGGGCCATCATTAGTTAAAAAAACATGTCTGGTACAAAGGTACAGTTTGGGACCAAGCGTCAATTGCATTTCTGTTTGCTGTATGCTAATCTTTGCTAATCTCCTTTGAGATCGGATTGGATTGGATTGGATTTGCCTTTATTAGTCTCGCAGTGGAGAAATTTACATTTCACAGCAGCAAAGTGATGAAAGGAATGAAAGATGTCAAGTCATTTGCATTTCACGTCGTGACTTCAAGGGGAGCGGAGCAATTATAGTCGTAGAACGTTTAATAACACGCAACGCAACAGGATAGGCAAACTTCTGTTCTCACTATTACGCTGTGAGGTATTATTGTAAATCGATGAGTCTTTTTGGCACATGCCAAAAGGGTACAGTCAAATAATATGACACTTGGCAAGTGGGCCTCCCGAACATTGAAAACATATGTTTGTTTATAATGGCCTAAGATGGAAGGCTTCTCCTTCCAGTGTTGGTGAGAATTCCTTGACTTTTTTTTGGGGGGGTTTGGTTGTGTTTTTTAAGCATTGCTTTTTGCCAAGGGTGTCAAAGTAATTTTTTTGCTGCAGGCCACATTGTAGTTACACTTTCCTCTCCAGGGCTGTTATGAATTTGGGGAAGGCATTAGACTGTTTCATCTCCTTCACATATTACATTTAGAGTGTAAAAAATTATGAATACAGTGATACCTTGGCTTACGAATTTAATTGGTTCCCAGACAGAGTGTTTAAGGGGAAATGTGTGTATCCCAAAAATTAATTTCCCATAGGAAACCATTAAAATGAGAATAATCTGTTCCCAGGTCCCCATAAACCATAATTTTCTACTTTCTAATTTTCTAAGCCTTAAAACTGCACAAAATATACCTTATTTTATGTATAATAAATGTGCTATGGTATTATAGTTTTAGAAATAAACTGTACTGAATAATAAAGTTGTTTTTTTTACCTTTGTGATGGCCGTTGATGGCTTGATGGAATGGAGTGGCCGGTTTCATCAGCATTAAACACATGATGAGGAATGTAGCCTTCTTCTTTCACCATCGTGAGGAATGATCCCTTGTAGGTGCTTTCTCTGCGATCATTTTACCCAGTTCCTAATCAATTGTGATCTGTTTAGCTGGGTTGATAGCTTTTTGCATCAAGTGTACAGATGGCTTGTGCGGGTTATTTGTGGAGCCTGATTAGTGGTATATTTTAACCTTGCAGTCTACACTCTGCTTTTGAACTATCAAAGTTGAAACAAGTCCAAATTTCACCCCCCCTTCACTACTGCATTCTTGACCAATCACGTGGCTTTAACCGAAGACTTGGGGCGGGGAATAAAATAAAAAAGTCGTCGCCATTTTGTCGCCATTTTGTTTTTTGGAGAACGGCCTCACTCTCTCTGTCTGTAACCCCCCGCCCCTTACTGCTGCGTTGTTGACCAATCACGTGGCTTTAACCGAAGACTGCGGGCGGTGATCTGGTTGGCGACCAACGGGTGGCGCTGTCGGCCCCGCCGGCACCTGCACAGGTGCTGGTCGCTCTGATTAGTGGCAGACTGTCACGATCTGGTTGGCGACCAACGGGTCGTGCTGTCGGCCCCGCCCTCAGTTGTTCAGGTGTTGGTCGTCTTCATTAGTGGCAGTTAAAAGGACTCCGGGCACGACCATTCGGGGTCGGGTCATTGTATGCTGTATGCATTGTATACTGTGCATGTGTTTGTTTCATCTTGGCAGACTTTTACTCTTGGTTTTTTCTTTGATACTTTTTCTGTTCAGATGATTTTAATGTTTTAGATTTTGTTCCTGTTGACTTTATTTTAATACAATTTCTCCAATACAACCTGCTGCTCCCTCCTGCCTGCTTTTTGGGATCCACAACCGCCATCACCACCTTGCAAACCTTGACAGGAATAGAGGACAAAAACAGTCGGCTGCCATTTTGTTGTTAAGAGAACGGACTCGTTTGCGAATGACACATCACTCATTGTTGTGCTCCGTGTGTATCCCATAAAATAGTTCCTATGCCAAGGTAAATTTTTCATAAATGTAACGTTTGTAAACCGAAAATTCGTAAGGCAAGGGGTTCGTAAACCGAGGTATCACTGTAACTAGTTTTCAAATATGAAGTCAAAAATAATGACTATTATTGTGGTGTACATGGGACAATTTGACATTTGGGTTTGGACTTTTGCAAGCATCATGGAATTTCAAAAGTTTCATTTGCTTTCACGGACCGAATAAAATGATGTGGCGGGCCAGATTTGGCCCCCACCCTTTGACTTTGACACTTGTGCTTTAAAATGAACATTGTATCCAAAACATCAAAACACGTTTTTGGCATGGTAGTTCCACTGAATTCTTATAGCGCTTTGGTTTGTAACAAGACTCGTTCATCAAACTTCAACCATACTGGGGTTGGACCTACTTTACAAAATAATTTAACTGACTGGAGATCGCTCACTGAGCTATTTAATGCGTCATTCTGAAGCTATGGCGTCTTTCAATTTCTGAAAATGGTTTTGGCCAAAATAAAATTTGTATGACCAGTTGGACTACAAAAGGATTATTGTGAGACAAAATGCCCCTGTGATACGTTGCTTGTAGCATGCTGGTCTTGACGTGATTTTGTATTCAATCATTATGGAGCTTGAGTTTTGTTTTTTGTTTTTGGTTTGTTTGTTGTTGTCAGTGAAAACGGGTCTGCAAGCCACCGCTTCCAAAGCCGCATGTAGTGTATTCATCCCTCGACTGTGGCTCTCTGTGGAAAGAATACGTTTAAATGACCATCAGTTGTTAGTTTTCTAACAAATGATGGTCCTCTTGTAAAAAAAATAAGTTTTTACTTTAGTGTTTCTTTTTTGGTCATTCAAAGTTCTGTCATGAGTGCTGATGTGTTAAAAAAAGACACTTTATCAACCCCAGGACATGAATCCAACAACAACAACAAAAACATTTCTTAATGCTACATGCTATGTGAACTACATCAAAATACAAACATTGCTCACAAAGTCACAAAGATTATGGATTGTTGTCTTGATGAATTGGAGCCATGATATGCCGATACTGTACCCTTCGCCAGAAAAAATAAAAAATAATAAAATCACACTAACCAGGTTAAAAAATATATTTCAATTAGTTTGCAAATCAAATGAAATAGTCCTGAAATGGAAAGTCAAATCAAACATTTTCTTTCCAATGTTTTCTATGCACCACCGCTACAGCCTCAATGTGGCATTTTAATTCCCGGTAATATTGTGTTTGTTTGTTTGTTTGTTTGATTGATTCAGAAGTCAGCAGCAAAATCCACAAATTTGTATTTATCGTCGGCAGCGGCTATTTTGCGGTCGACCAAAAATGCTCAGGTCTCTGGTAATTGTGGAAAACGTCATTACCTGAGGCGTGAGTAACTGTGATGTCATTTTCGGTTGACAGTAGGCAGCAAAATGGCCGCCCACTTACAAAGATAGACAGTACATTAAATCGGATTGCCTGTTTAGACGAATGGCACTGCATAGAAAGTTTTGGACTTGACATTTGGTTTTAATGTCATCAATAACAGGAGGACATACCGGTAAATCAAACTGTTGCGACTTGGAATTGAAGAGGATTTACGTGGGACAGTAGATGTGAGACAATCTCACAAGCACTGTTTTTAAGTAGGGAGGAATGTCGGTGACTTTGACTGTCATCGGTGGACAGCTTTGGGGCAATTGTGCTTTTTTACGCCTGTAATGGGCAGCATTTTCACAGCCCCACTTTGTTCAGTGGAACAGTTGGTGCTGTTGGACAGTCTGTGGCTGGATGGATGTATGGCTTGAAGAGCCCGCGATGAGCAGAAAGAAGCATCAGCGCAGAGCACCGATGCGCATGTGGAACTGTCACGGCTTGGAATTGAAGCGGATTTACGTCTTTTCATCAATGGATGTGTAGAGGGTTTAGAAATGATGGTATAGGGGGTTTAGAAATTACCTCCATTGCCGTGTTTTTATTCCATTAGATTCCAAGTCAGTAGATGGCATTACACTGCTGTGAATGGAACAGAGGAAGACAACATAGGCTCATCCCACGCATGCGCAGTCGGTAATAAATCACTGCCGGCTGAGTAAGGCAATAATAAACGTTTTGTCATTTCTTCGTCGTTCACAGCTATTCAAAATAATTTTGTGACATCCTCATGATGTTAAAGTAATCAGAGACACGTTGGGTGATGCTTTGGATGTGCCACATGTACATATGAAACTGTGGCTTTGATGAAGTTGGGATTTGGATAGTATCCCCTAGGCCTGAGGCTTGTTACAGATGCTACAGCTTCGTGTTTGCTTTCAACATTTACCTCGTAGCAGACGTGCACATTTCACCATGATGTCCGTGATCCACTGATGAAAAGGATGCTTTGATCCTCTCCTCTTTCATCTAGAACTGCTTCATACAACAAAGAGGCTGCAGAAAGTGCTTAAGATTGAATGACTGTCTGTGCCTTTTGTGTTGCGTCACATTATTTGTTATTTAGTTTTTTTGTTTGTTTTTGACTTCAAGCTGGCGCCGCGAAAGTGACTGCCTTTACAGCAGCTCCTGTATTTTGTTTTTTCTACTTCTTCCTTTCCTCTTCCTTTCATCTCTTTGCTGCTGTGAATTTTAAATGTCTCCACTCCGAGACGAATAAAGGCTAATTCAATCCAATTCAATCCAAATACGTATACATTTTATTTGATTACTTTTTTATATGTAGTATTGTCTTTAGGTGTTGAATCGGTGCTCTTCTTTTGTTGTTGGTTTCACGGTAGACGGTCAAAATGACTCTTTAGAGTGTTCAGGGTTGCCGATGCGTAAGCTAACAGAAAAGTCATATGTGCACTAGCTAATAATTTCCCTAACCCACAGTTTCCAAGGGTTGGGTTCTGTCTGCGTTTATGCTTGATGGCTCTCCAAAGAGTCTAGTGACTCACATGGTAAACACAAGGAAGGAACATTCAACCTCCATAATGTCCATGGTTCCATAAGTTGTTGGGCCTCGACAATTAGCATTGAGCGGTCGACTCGGGGTGCTGGCTCAAGGCCTATCGGAGCGCGTGATTGCCGCTGAAAGGTAGCAGCAATGACGGATGCTCACAGACAAAGGATCCACTCACCAGTCGTCTTTTGCTTTACGCCTCAAACTCACGCGCATTGCCCCTCGATTGCTTATTGAATTACGCCTAATCACTCAATTAAAGTCACATGGAGGAGCATCATCCATCCGTTGTACGAACCCTGCTAGTGGACACCAGATAACGGCTGCAGTGTTGTCGCTCGTGGGAAGCATCAAAACAAGATGTCCGAAATTTCAGCAGGCATCTCTATCGCGGCACGGAACCGGTTTTGTTTCATGACAGTTGGGAATTTACTCTCATTATGTGTAGATGAAACCTCCTTTTGTAATTCCGCTCCTGTGAAGGACTTCTTGGCAGCGTCATAAACCAAAATCATCCTGCGCAAAAGAGAAAAAGGAAAAGAACATCTGAGTCTTAACATACTACAATAATTTTGTATATTTTATATAGTTTTACATGCGTCCAAGACAAAAAGTCCAAGGCAGGGATCAGTGCATTTGTAGCAGCAGTATAAAATAAATGTAAAGTAAATCATTATTTTGTTGGGGTCCACTTACTACTGATTTTATGTCTGACAGAAATGTAAAACGTTTGGCTGCAATACAGACGCTCCCTAATTTACGAACGAGATACTTTCCGAGCGGCCGTATGTAAGGTGAATTTCTTCGTAAGTTGCTATATTTTGTATGGAATGTATGTTTAAGGCTTATATAAGTATGTTTAATTGTTTATACAAGTATGTTTAAGGCTTGTATAAGTAACCTGTATTGGTTTTGTCTGAAAAATAAACATGTAATAAAATATATGCTCTATAAAGATATGTACATGTACAACTGGAGCGAATACTACACGTTACTACAAATATGTTATGTATGTACCGTTGTTCGTAACTCAAATGTTTGTAAGTAGGGGAGTGTCTCACCTGTTCAAATCACCGTCTATACATTGATTCTAACATGTTGCCTGTTTACATCGCCAAGCAGACTGACTGGGCCTTGCTTTTCATCCACGACTAAAAAATAGAACATAAATAGCAATGTGAAATACGGCTTGCTGTCTGTTGAACCCTTTAAACAAAATATCAGTATAAATGTTACGCTTTAGTAATGGCATTGTGACAGTTTTGATCATACTACAGTACTATACAATCACTTGGGGGTTGGGGTTGGGCTCGGGGTCCTTTTTGCAGCGGTGTAGCCCCAGTTGGCCCTTCACTGGAAGCGCCACTCTGGAGGCAGGTCCTCTGTCTGTGTTTCCAATATGAAGGTCAACCTCCTTAATCATGTGTGTAGACAAATTACTTAAGAACAGAACATTAACATTTCTTGGCCTAGCTCCTTGTGTGTGTCTAAGGCTCTTTGCGGGGTCACTTCCAAGGTTTCCCTAATCTATACAAGTTCCATGTGGAGATCTGCAGTGGCTGCAGCCAGGTCGGGTGTTGAGAGGCAACCCATGAGTGAGTAGGAAATAAGGTCTGGCATGTTGACTCAGGAATAAATCCCCCCTGGGCCTGGGGAAAAAACAGCTGCTATTAGATTTGAATCACCCCCACAATACTGGACACCCTCTGTGAGGGATGACTGATTTACGACAAGCGAACAAATGAAAAGCATTAACTCCTACAGAAGCTTCACTTTTTCATACCAATTTGAGCACAATAGCTTCATGAAACGTGATTTTGTGTGAGCGTGCGTGCATACGTGTGTGTGGGTGTGCGTGTGTATACAAATGAGAAAGTTCGTGACAGAGGGAGTGAGAGACAGAGAGTGAGTGAGTGAGTGAGTGAGTGAGTGAGTGAGTGAGTGAGTGAGTGAGTGAGTGAGTGAGTGAGTGAGTGAGTGAGTGAGTGAGTGAGAATGAGAGGGAGCGAGCGAGCGAGCAAGTGAGAATGAAAGGGAGTGAGTGAGTGAGTGAGTGAGTGAGTGAGTGAGTGAGTGAATGAGTGAGTGAGTGAGTGAGTGAGTGAGCGAGTGAGAGAGAATGAAAGGGAGTGAGTGAGCGAGTGAGTGAGTGAGTGAGTGAGTGAGTGAGTGAGTGAGTGAGTGAGTGAGTGAGTGAGTGAGTGAGTGAGTGAGTGAGTGAGTGAGTGAGTGAGTGAGTGAGCGAGTGAGAGAGAATGAAAGGGAGTGAGTGAGCGAGTGAGTGAGTGAGTGAGTGAGTGAGTGAGTGAGTGAGTGAGTGAGTGAGTGAGTGAGTGAGTGAGTGAGTGAGTGAGTGAGTGAGTGAGTGAGTGAGTGAAAATGGTGGCAAAGAAGTTTTTTTCCAAATGAAACTCATCAACTCAGTTCATAGTTCTTTTAACACCAAGATGGAACCCAAATAACTGTTGTTGTTTTGGCCTGAGCCAATCGCGCTATTTTTTTGTGTTTTTTTTTGTCAGCATTGGTGTCTCTAAATGTGACATGATTATGGTGGTTTTAAAATTTGGATTAAGTTATGCAAGTCTCCACTGCATCCGTAGTTTCCGAAGAGACAGCCTTCCTTCCACTGCCTTCCATTTGCACGCCCAGTTAAAATCAATGCCAGTGTTCCCCACCAGCCACAGTGTGGAACACATGATTTGCTGCATAATTTGCAGACTGGCGACCAGGTCATGTAAATTCAGTGGAACAATCTGCAGTTTTTTAAGATGATTAAAACAAGGACGTTCATGCTCAAACATGACGACACCCCCCTCCCCAGGTGACTACTGAGCAAAAAAAAAGGAACAGGAACAATTCATTTTTGCAAGGAAATCTGCATGACGGTTAGCGGCTCAGACTCTTTTCAAAACAGGACTTTTCAACACCGGGGACCATCAGAGAGTTTGGTGAAGAATACATGTGGAGAGAAAGAGACAATCAAAGGCAGGAACTGAGCTTTTATGTCAAGGCATTGTGATTGTGTTACAGATTGGTTCCAGGTGAGGCAAGCCGGAAGGAGGGAAGAGACAAATTCATAACAAGAGAAGTTGTCGCTCGGATTTTGGCAATTGGGGCGAGATTCCTATCAGCAGGTGAAAAGAGCTCAAGATGGCTCACATTTTCTTTTAGAGCTGTAGGTGGATCACATCACGGATTCCTTCAACTGTTGCCGAGACTCACTTTCATTTAACAGACAAGTTGGTGCTTGGCAGAAGCTGAAAGAGGACCGAAGACTTCCACATCAATGCCTGGTCAGTTTGCCTCAACAAATGTACATGTTGAAATTCTCCATGAGCCAAGTGTGGTCCGGCAACATGCCAGTTAGCATGTGCCGCTTCCTCGGATTGATTAAAAGCAGACTTCACATGGGAAGTCTAATTAGAGTCGGAAATTGCACTGTGGTCTGTACCGTATAGCCAAGGTTTGCCGCGTGGTCACTTACCTGCACATCTGCACTCCCATATCCCCCCGCCCCCCACAAAAAAAATGTCCGCCTTATTTCCACCACCTCAATGGCAGCTTTTGCCCATTTCACGGTAAGATCAGAGCATTGTCATCAAATGGTGAGTATAGTTTTTGCTTTTTTGAATGTTGCTGTGCGATGACCATTTTGTGTTTGGGAGCCTTTGACTGAGCGAGTTGCTTGTTCTGTAGCCACAAAGGGACATAAGTCTTC
Organism: Hippocampus bargibanti; assembly: GCF_051943395.1. Taxonomy (NCBI): domain Eukaryota; kingdom Metazoa; phylum Chordata; class Actinopteri; order Syngnathiformes; family Syngnathidae; genus Hippocampus; species Hippocampus bargibanti. Next base: position 11,695,951 of record NC_142738.1, on the reverse strand, counting down.
TTGTGCCGGTCCCAAGCCCGGATAAATACAGAGGGTTGTGTCAGGAAGGGCATCCGACGTAAAAGCTTGGCCAAAACAAACATGCGGATCGAACCTCTGAAGATGGAGGACACTGATTTGCTGTGGCGACCCCTTGATGGGAAAAGCCGAAAGGAAAAGAAGAAGAATGGCAGCTTCCATTTGTTGATTCCCAATTGTGGTCCTCTTCCTGTCAATGACCTTGCTTCTCCCTGTTTGATGAAAAGGAGGCAAAAATCATGTCACATGTACAAGCTGAAATTCTTTTTTTTAACTCATTGACTGCCATTCCCAAATTTATTCGGGAATTGAAAATATGACGTAGAGCGCCATTCCCAAATTAGTTCGGGTTTTGTAACCCTAACCCTTAATTCGGGTTTTGTTTTTTTCCTTGTTTGGGTGCCGATAAAGCGCTGGCCATGGCCTCTGGCAATGTTTTCCCTTCCACAAGGGAGCAGCATTTCCTTTCTTTCCATATTAGTGCTTTGTTCCAGCTTCAGCTGTTGTTCAAGCGTAATACCAACCAATATGTATGTATGGAATTATATTGCACAGCTGTCCTCATTTCAAGATCATATAATAATAATAATAATAATAATAATAATAATAATAATAATACATTTCATTTATAAGCGCCTTTCAAAACTCTCAAGGACACTTTACAGTCATGTAATTTTTTGTGCGGGTGAGCAGCAGCCGCCTTTCGCACCAGCGTTCACTCTACCCGGAAGTAACATAGCAGCAAAGTTAGGAAAGGAAAGAAAGGAAACAAAAAAAAAACTAAATACAGTAAAGTCTCGTTATATCGATATTCAAGGGAGTCCGAAAAAATATCGATATAACCGGGACTATCGATATATCCGACCCTGTTTGCATGTAATTTTCTCCGTGCGTGCATAGAAATAGTATCGATATAACCGGGACTATCGATATATCCGATATCGATATAACGAGACTTTACTGTAACAAATAATATGACAACCCAAAGACACAGAGAGTCATTCATTGTTCAGCACTTGCTGTACCCTCTTTGTGACATAAAGCAGTTCTAAATGAAAGAGGAGAGGATCAAAGCATCCTTTTCAGCAGTGGATCAGGGAATTCATGGTGGAATGTGCACGTCTACTACAAGCTAGTCACCTACAGTGGCATCGCCGCCAGCGCTAATAACCAATGTCCAATACCCCACATAAGAATGGAAGCTATGTCATCGTCGACTTAGATGGACTGCCGAGAGAGAGAGAGAGAGAGAGAGAGAGAGAGAGAGAGAGAGAGAGAGAGAGAGAGAGAGAGAGAGAGAGAGAGAGAGAGAGAGAGAGAGAGAGAGAGAGAGAGAGAGAGAGAGCTAAGTTAATGTTGAAGCTAAATGTTGAAAGCAAACATGAAGCTGTAGCATCCATTGACGAAAAGAGATTGTCTCGCGTCTCCTGTCCCACATAAATCTGCGACAGTTCCACGTACGCATCGGCTCCAGTCCCATATCATTCAGGAATTAACTCTTTTTTTCTGATGAAAGAAGAGAGTATCAGGTTTCTAACGCTGTACTGAATGTTTATGTAGTCCTAAAACTCAATCTTCTGCGGGTCGTGTAATTCAAGTGACAATGACAAAAACCCTGGCACCGGAGTGGACACATTTTTACACATCTGGCAGTGAATGAGTTAACCAAGTAGGTCTGAAATTACTCGATCCTTGTGATGTGGTGTGCAAGACATGAGGCATGCATGACATCACCTTCTCCCATAGGAACAATGTGTCCAGAAAAAAAGTACATCCACAACGCTGCTTCATTTTGCCAAAGAAAAAAAAAGTTGGCAGCTTGTAAAGTAACCTCAGAATGTCATTGCGAAATTATTTTTATCCTCTACTATTCAAGAGTAAATGACAATAAATCTTCTCTTCCCCTTCATTATTTTTCTTAATGAAGACAAAACTTCACTTGCAACCCCAAAGACCCCCGATCATTCATGGCTACAGATGCAATTTAATTTCAGAGTTTGTTTATTTAATAATCCGTCTTTGTCAAATAGGATCTAATGAAGCAACAATGATGCTGCCCGATTACAGAACTGGCGCTTCCACGTTTTAAAACACATCAAACAAAAAAATCATAAATCTGAAGATGCATTGGAAAACACACATTTCAACACAATGAAGGAAGACGTTCCGATAGGGTCGATACATTTTTATGTGGTTATAAATTGCAATCCTGTCAAATGCTATTGATTTATTCAACAGTTTGTTGTTGTGGTTACAATTTACAGTAATGGAGAATTGCACTTTTCTGTCAATTACAACCATTTTAAGAAACAATTATATAACAGTCTAATGTAGTTATGATGCAATCAAATGCAACTGATATTTTCTTTTCTTTTTTTTTGTCTTGTTTGCATCACATTATATGTACCGAATGATGTGACCAAAACACCATTGGATCATCTTACTGCGTGCATAACAACATCTCTGATGTTCATACATTGCATATCTGGACACGTGGTCATTGCAAATTTCCCCATTGTGGGACGATTAAAGGTTCTCTGATTTGAGAGGAATCCCCCCCCCCCCAAAAAAAAACTAGGCTTTTCAAAAATAGCAAATTATAGCGTTCAATTGGTAAGCGAAATAAAGATTGTGTGATGCCTCAAGAGGAAAAATAATGGGTAATAAAAAAGCTGAAGTGTACGCGGCTTCATCCTGGACTTCTTTGAGGGGCCCGGGGGGTCTTCAAACTCATAAATCCCTGGCACATATTTAATCCAGTCAGAGGACAAGCCCACAGAGAGTTAAAGGATGTACACTTATTACTCACCTATCCTTTTCGAGATGTGCTGCTGAAACCCTGACACCCCCCCAAACCCCCTGACGCCCAACCTGAACTCCCACAGCTGCCCCCCCCCCCCCCCCCCCCCCCTCCCATCCAGACAGCAGGCGCTACGTGCTATCGGAAAATCAGAGCAGGAATGTGACTCTTGACAGACACATCTCTCAGGACCACGGTCTGAATATGTTCCCAATTAGCTTCATCTGATAAAGTGTGAGTGCAAGTGAAACCCAAGGCGGGGCGTGATCAATAGCTCTGGACTCGTTTTGTCATAAGGGTTTGACGTTGGCAGGCCGCTGTGTGATGAATCGCCACGAAGCTGTAGATAATTGTCTGACCACATCTTCCTTTTGTAGGTGTTGTTAAACTTTGCTGTCATGTCCGCAGCGGGGCCGCCGGGGCTCATCGCCTTCACTTCCCTTTGAATCAATCCTTTCTCAAACTGACAGCCGTATAAGGCCCTTCTTTATCTGCTTTAAATCGTCCGTATGTCACACATGGTAGCGAAGATTCACAACTCGTGTGCTAGGGCAGATTAGGGTGCCACGGAGGTTGAGAATCTCACTTGAAGGACAACCGACATTTGGAGTTTGCATTTTGTCCCTCTGTCTGTGTCGGTTTACTCTGGGTACTTCAATTTACTCCCACAGTCTAAAAACATGCATGGCGGGCAAATGGAAAACTCTAAATATCGCGGGGCGGGGGATGAGTGCCAATCGATGTTCGTATATTGGCGGGCAGGTCATGCTTTCCATTACTGTTGATGGGACGTTTGCCTCTACGAAAAATGCCGACACAAACGACCTTGCATTGCCATCGATGTTGAAGATTGCCCCTTCTAACATGGCCTCCATGTAGACATGTCTATCAGCTTGCTTTGTTCAACTCTATATCTGTGGCAACAACACACAAAAAATATCAACCTTCGTGTTGCTCCGTGGCGCCGTTTACTGCCACTGTGACCACATCAGTCCACTTCGAGAAATAACAGACTTTGTCAATCAACTCTAACACAAAGGGGTTTGTTGGTTCATGGTGGACGTATGATTTCATCCACTAGGTGGCACCATCCTCACAATGATAAGAGTGCGTGTGACTCGCCTACCTGTTAGAGAATGAGAGCGGATAGTTGACTGGTTAATAACTGGTTAGACTACTAGCCAATTTGTGTTCAATGGCTTTGCTTCAGTTGCAGTAAATGGCAGGACGTGTGTTCATGTCCTCGTCTCTGTTTATTTTATCACTTTTGCGAATGATGATCCACGTTATCAAAGTGGGTTTGCAGGCCATGATAAAAAAATAAATATTAGTGAAGCACAAGAGACTGTTGTACAAAAAAAAATGTAAATCAAATGTAGAAAACATATATTAATGGCATGTAATGCCACGCAGAACAATTAAAAGCCACATCTTTCAAAATTATGACTGAAAAAGTTTCAGGGCTAAGAAAGATTGTCCAAATTACGACTGGTACTCATTTGTGGAAATATGGCATTAAACTTTTTTTCACTAAATATTTAATATCACCAGATTTTGGGGGGGGGGGGGGGCGACACATAGAGATAGACTACAATTACAGCACTCAGAGGTAGACTACAATTTTTTTCACAAATGTTTGAAAGTAAAATGAACCTATTTTGCCATTTTTGTGACATCTTTGTTTGGTGGTGTTCCGGCAGATTTTCCCTCCTAATTTAAAGTTCTTTTCGTTCTCAATGGTGGGGAAACACTGCAGTAAAGCACACATTGTGCCCTGACCAAAATCACCATCTGCTGATCTTGCACCAGTTTTTCTCCCAGTTGTGTGCTCCTTGTTTTTTATTCATTTTTCATCAATGTACTTATACCTGCCTGCGAGATGACATGTAGAGTTTTGCACTTAGCACATCCGTATTCACCTGTGTGTTCGTGCTCGTGTGGGTGTGCGTGTGCGCGTGCGTGTGCGCGTCTGTGTGCGTGTGTATGTGTTTCCAAATCCTTTCTCAGAATGTCTCCTATGCCTTTTTATGTCTGTCTGGTGCAATCTGATGACGATTCTCCAACATTCAGAGCTGAGTGGCCACTTCTCTCTGAGAACATCCTGTTGATGACTTCTTGACTGCAGTGTTCGTCTCATGATCTCACAGTTTGATCACTGTGTTTTGGACCATTCTTATTCCAATTTGAACTCAATTAGGAAACATACTGGACCATTCCGGGATGCGAGTGGACATCAACTTGTGTGAAAAAGTATACGAACACATTCACAGTCAAAAGTTGAGAAAGTAATTTAGTTCACCTTGGAAAGGCAATTGTGCATTTTCAGGTCATCCTGAAATTTCACATAAAAGGCCAACATCACTAACTCTTTCTGGATTGTGTAATTAAAACAAACAATTTTTGATAGCCACTCATTGATTGTACCAAAAGCAGTTTTACAGTTCTTGAAGGTGTAGTGAGAAAACGGCAACCTATTGATTGATCACTAGAGAATTATTATTTGAACGGATCCCCTCCAGAAGTCCCTTCCCTTTTAAAGGACAACCGACACAATTTTTTTGTTGTTTCCTAACTCACATCAGAAAAACGTTTTATAGCATCTAAAATAACCAAAACACGCAGGATGATATTTTTAGTCACAAAATGAGCTCGGAACTGGGCAGATTCAGAGAGTCCCGCCCCCTTGTTCGTGACATCATTATTGGTCACACACTGCCTTGGTCCAGAATCAAAACAATGGCTTCAGAGAGTTCAGATTCGGAGAAGATGGTTTCTGGTTACTTATCCAGTTACGGATATTATTCAAATATTTCTGAAGAGGAAAGCATAAATGTTTGCAATTGATTAAAGAAGTCCTTCCGTATCAATTCGAGCCGTCTGGACTCCAATGTAGCGTCCAAAAAATGCACAAGATGCGCAAGCTCCTTTGGAAATGGACTAATTTGTCCACTAGGAATTTGTGTAAGCTTATCGCCTCTTTATGCGCGTTACCGCAATTGGCTGCGACACACAACGATTTACCATCGCGTTATTTATGTAGTTTTCCTTCTAATTTTGCAATCAACACGGTGTTTTCAGATGAATGAAAGGACCCAAAATGCATTGTGTGTCGCTTTCTCTGTCACGGGGCGTTCCCTCCGTGACGTCACTGAGGGCATCGTCATCAACTCGAAAACAAGACTTCCTGAATATTCAGTGCGAGTCTTAAAACGTAAAATGCCGTGGAATCTTTGTAAAATGCACTCAGTAGAAGTCATTTGAAGTGATTTTACAAATCATGGACGTAACTTGTCCAGGGTGTCGGTTGTCCTTTAAGACTGACACTATCTTTTCAGATGCAATTTTTATTTATCTTGGCTATTTATTGTCCAAGTGTATGGATACCAATATTCCAAAATTCACACACCAGAAATATTAACGAATAAATTTATTCTGTGGCTGCATTGTTGAATTGACCCAATAACATGATAAGCGACAACAAGCACAGAATCAACTTTGACAATCGGGATCATTTGAAAGCAGAACATTATGAATTCATCGATGAAAAGGTTTCTTCAGCCGTCATCTGTACTTCTTTGAAGGTGTCGGACGTTTCGCTTCTTATCCAAGTTTCTTGGAAGAGGAAACCTTTTCATCGGTGGACCACTCATGTACGACTGAGAGCTTACACAGACATTATGAATGCATCACATTATTCATCAGTTGATTTATTTTTCCTCTAGAATGTATTTTGACATGAACCTGGTAAATATATTTGCAAGCTAGTCGGGGCCCCTTAACATCTATCCAGTAATGAAGCCCGATCCATTCCTTAAACTGGAAAAGTTTGAACGTTTATTCGCAAGCCTTTTCGTGCCCTCTTGTGGCCAAACGTGGTAAACACAGTGCTGCGGGTAATGCCTGTTTCGAGAAGAGGACAGACACACCTCAAGTCCATGTCTGTCTTCACTTTACAATGCTGCTATAGTGTTCATCCATGCAACAAACAACCGAGGCAACGTTTTTTCTCTGTGTTTGTGTGTGTGTATGCGTGTGTGTGTGGCCCCGAGGCTGTAGATTGGACATCCCTGCTCTGTTATACTTATTTATTTAATATTTAATTTTCTTTTTTTCCCAGCAACTTTATCCTGGTGCAGTACAAAATCTATAATTGAAAAAGTATGTCATTTTGTGCAAACAAGGTAAAGACAAATGAAAGTGCAAAGGTTGCTCTGATTTTGCTCCCTTTGATAAAAAAAAGTCCATTGAGATGATCAAATACATGTTATTGCATGTTCATTCCGATTGTTTTGCATTTGTAAGGCCTGAGATCAAAATCTGCCTGTTATCATGGAAAAATGATGAGCCGCCTCCTCTTTTGTGTAAAAATGTTTCCACATGAAGTGGAAACATCACGCCATACTGTGTGATGTTGGAGAACAAAGTCTGTGTTTATTATTCATTGTTCCTCACCAAAACCAGCAACTGAAAAAGCCCAAGATGTCCATGTTGCTCTATACCATGCCGTTATTGTTGAGTTTGGTCCACTCATAGATGTCCTGTTCGCAGACAATATCTGAGTTAATGAGCAAATAGCGGTCGCCAACGCAGAAGTGCTTCTGACAGGCAGCGCACTTGAAGCATTCCAGGTGATAGACTTTGTCCCTCACGCGCATCGTCATCTCGAATGCGCGGATTCTCTTCTCACAAGACGCACACAGGCCATCCTGACCAAAAAGCCTGGGTGGAGAAAGATGTGACATATTACAAAAGGTTACTTGAAAGTGAGGTCATAGCTCATCCATTACTGTGTGTACTTTCTCTTTTTTTATCTCGTATTTCGATCTATCTATTACTGTGTTTAGTTTTCCAATAACTTCCAACTTTATATGCAGAATATGTGGTGTATTCAGGGTACTTTAAAAACGTCAAGAACTTGTAAATCCAGGGTTGCTGTTGCATATGAATGACTTTTTTTCTCCACTAATAACCAGTGACGTGCAGTCAGTGGAGGCAGGTGAGGCAGTGCCTCACCTGTCATCATGGAAAGCTGTCATGGAAATATCAAATGAAAAAATAAATTAAACAGTTAGATGTATTTAGTGATTTGTACTTTAAAGTTCTTGTCCATTTAACTTCACCGTTTTAGGATTTTTTTCAAAATCGCTGAATTTACAGTTCAAATACTAAGTAGAGACGAGCGGTGACGTCATTGATGACGTCAGTGCCTCACCAGCCATGAACCGCACCGCACGTCACTGCTAATAACAGTTTAAAGATAAAGATCAGGAGCCAAATTCTAAAACTGATTATGTGTATTTAATTCATTCACTGCCAGACGTGCAAAAATGCATCCACTCGAGTGCCAGGGTTATTGTCATTGTCACTTGAATTCCAGGACCCACAGAATATTGAGTTTTAGGACTACATCAACATTCAATACAGCGTTAGAAACTTTAGACTCTCTTCGTTCATCAGAAAGAAAGAGTTAATTCCCAAATTATATGGGTCTGGAGTTATATGAGCTTGAAATGAGGGCAGCTATCCAAAATACAATGCAATATATACAGTGAAGTCTCGTTATATCGATATCGGTTATTTTGATAGTGCTGCTTATTACGATACTATTTTCATTTCCCGGCAAATTTCAAGTCTTTTCTGTATAATTAGTTCCGGTTAGTACGATACCTGGTTATTACGATAATCTGGTTACTACGGTGCCCTTTTCATCTCCCGCCAGCCATTTTGCTCTGCTTGTATTGATACAAAAGCAGCATAAGCTGAATCGATATTTGCTTGAGGATTTCTATACAGTACCACCATTAGCGATATCTGTATCGGTTGACCAGCTTCCGTGTCTTGCACTGTCATCCTCGATCGAGCACTATAAAAACGGTGTAGCAGAGCTCACATCTTTCATTACTGCTGCAATAGCATCTGAAACATACTGCAGTCTTCTTATATACAGTACAGTTGTTCAACACCAATTTCAACCAAGGGGAAACGTAAGAATTGTGATATCGGAACAAAGTACAAGGCAATAGTGGCTGTGTCGCTTTCTCGGTGAGGGGCGTTCCTGACGTGACGTCACGGTAGGCATCGTCACCAACTCAAAAACAAGACTTCCTGATTATTCAGCGCGAGTTTTAAAACGTAAAATATAGCTATATGCCGTGGAATATTTGTAAAATATGCTCAGTAGAAGTCATTTGAAGCTATTTTACACATTATGGACACAACTCGTCTGGCGGCGTCAGTTGTCCTTTAAAGCAGACTAACCTTAGATAGTCTCGACGACATAGTTTCCTTCCCAACTTGTAGTATAGCCGGCGGCCAACCTCTCCAAGGCGGCACCCGCACAGGTCGCAGCTCAGGCAGTCCTCATGCCAGTACTGCTCGATGGCCTTTAGGAAAAAGCGGTCGCCAATGCTCTGCTGGCAGCCACCGCACATCAGCAGAGAAGGAGGCATTTGCAGGACCTCGTCCACTGGCTCCCTGCACCCGATTAACACGTCACACACATAAGTCTGAAAATTGACGTCACGTCACGTCACGTCTGGAACGGCCCTGACCGAGAAAGCGAAACACAATGCATTTTGGGTACTTAGTTTGGTCTGAAAACTTCGTGTTGGTCTGTGTTGATGGTGAAATTATTGTGTTGATTGGCGAAAACACATAAATAATGCGATGGTGAATCATTGTGTGTTGCACCAAGACTACTATTTGATACTAGTGCACACAAATTCCCAGCAGACAAATCAGCCCATTTCAAACGGAGCTTGGGCACCTTCTTGTGCATTTTCCGGGACGCTACATTGGTCCTGATGGCTCGAATTGATACGGAAGGACTTCTTTAATCGATTGCAAAAATGTATGCTTTCCTCTTCAGAAGTATTTGAATCATATTCATAACTGGATGAGTAACAAGAAAGCATCTTCTCCGAATCTGAAGCCATTGTTTTGATTCGAGAGCAAGGCAAGACGTCCTGACGTGACGTCACGAACAAGGGGGCGGGACATTCTGAAACTCGCCACTTCACAAACGCAGCATCTCCGAGGTCATTTTGAAGTAATTTTGGGATACTAAGTCATTTTTATTGGTGTTTTGCATTTCGCTAAAAATATCAGCCTGCGTGTTTTGGGTATTTTAGATGCTATAAAACGTTTTTCTGATGTCAGTTAGGAAACAAAAAAGGGTGTCGGTTGTCCTTTAAGAGCTAGACTCAAATGTAAAATGTCAACTTCTTTCATGATAGGCAGTGTGATGATGCCCTTTGAGTAAAATTCCAAATCTAAAATCTTACACAGTGTAGTTTTGATAGCGTCCACACGAGGAGGCTATTGCTCAATTGACCTGTACCAGAACAGTTACAGTATGTCTAGTTACTAGACAGAACTGTTCTATTTACTAGACTCTACTAAATATTTGAATGGAAAAATATTGGGGGGGGGGATTATATGCTTTAAAACGTTGCGAGTCTTCTCGTGCTACATGGCGACGCAAGAAGAAACTGTAGTTTAAAGCATCGGCCCCCAACCTTTTTCCCCCACTGACCGATTCAATATCAGACAATATTTTCAGGGGCCGGACTTTAAGGTGTGACAGATATATAAAAACAAAATAATCTGATATGAACTGCACGGATACCTATCTGGGCGCAACACGCTTATTAGACTGTGGTAACGTTTAAACGTACCTTGAACATAAGATATGCAGCAAATACAAAACGCATGAAAAATATACAGCTCACTGTCGCTGCATATTTTGCAGCTTCTTTAGAGTAACCTATCACGTGATCTAGATAGGTTACGTTACGAGTGACATATTCTAATCTAGACAGACAATTCGGTAATTTGTCAAAATAAAATATATTATTTTCCAAAATGAATAAAACGTATTCAGAAATTAAACAAACGGAATTCATGAAAGTTATCAATTCTTTCTCTGCAGATCGGTACCAAACGACCCACGGACCGGTACCGGTCCATGGCCCGAAGGTTGGGGATCACTGCTTTAAAGTACATTACTATTTGCGAAAGTAAAGTTAGACGTATTTTCACCCTTCCCACTTTGGTTATTTCAAATTGAATTTTAGCGCCACATTCAACTTGCTCAGTTCTGCAAAGCTAACCATGAATGTATTATTCTATCGTGCTGGAATATTTATCATTTGAAGACTCGTCTCGAAATGTGTCAGACTCACTCGTTGGCTTCCAGCGTCTTCCTTTCTATGGTGGACGACATTCCTCCCGAAATGATTGAATCCGGGTCGGTGGTCGAAGAACCTGCACCCCCCCCCCCCCCCCCCCAAAAAAAAAAAAAAAAAAAAAAAAAAAAAAAAAAAAAAAAAAAAAAAAAAAACAAACAAACTCGACCAGCCTTCTCGACGCGCGCGTATTTCACCACGCGCGCGTTTATGTTTTCAGTTGGTTTTAGACAACTGGGAGGCGACACTGTCGACGGTTGTCATCGTTTTCTGTAAGGGCGTCAAGCGTTTTTCGGTGCAGCTTCAGTCACACAAGGTCAGCTTGCTCTGATGGATCCTTGTGAAACGTGCCTTCCGTCCTCGTCCAGAAGCATCGTGTTTAAATACAAGACGGGCAACATACATAAGCGCCTACCCCCCACCCCCTCACCGAAAAGCCCCGTAGGTCTGCCTGCCTCTTCCTGCTCACGACTATGTGACAATGGCAGGAAATGAGCCTTAAAACGGCGGTTTGAGCCTTGTCCTGTCCTGTCAGGCGAGGGGCTGCGTCGTGACTGACACTAATGAGACTAACTCAGTGCCAATGTGTGCGTGAGTGTAAACGTGAATGCGTGCTTTGAGTAATTAGATTTTGCCCCTCACTTTTCATAATGAGACATGGAAATGGGCTTGCATGAAACTGGACAGTGGTGTACAGTCCTCAGTTTACGACATTGTGAGATTGCAAAAGGCGTACACTGGCTGTCACGAGGCCCGTCCCGTTTAATTTCTTTCGTGTTTATGGCATTTAAAGTTTTTCATACAAGTATTTGGGTTTGATGAGCTTTCTCCAAGGGGTGTCCGGGCTCTTCCTTCCAGATAAGGTGAGATGTTCAGTCATCCGGGAGGGGCTCAGAGTCGAGCCGCTTCTCCTCCACATAGAGAGGAGCCAGATGAGGCGGCTCGGGCATTTGATTAGGATGCGTCCTGGACGCCTCCCTGCTGAGGTGTTCCGGGCATGCCCCACTGCAAGAAGACCCCGGGGACGACCCAGGACATGCTGGAGACTATGTCTCCCAGCTGGCCTGGGAACGCCTCAGGATCCGCCAGGACGAGCTAGAGGAAGTGGCTGGGGAGAGGGAAGTCTGGGCTTCCCCAATGAGGTCGCTGAAGCGTCAGCAGATGGATGGATGGTAGGATGGATGGAAGTATTTGGATCAAGGGTACCCCCAAGGACCAAATAAATTCCCAGTGGACCTGTTCTAAAATCAGGTCATTGTTAGACATTTTGATTGACGGGCAATGTTCAAGTGATAATTTGAAAATGTAAGACCTTGCAGAAATTATAGTAGTCATGGAGTATATTGATATTTATATTTTTCACACTGTTGGTAAATATTGTCAGAACATTTTTAATTGTAGTATTTTCATGTACTACATACAAAAAAGTAATTGATTTGATTAAAAATGGGTCTAAATTATGCAAGATAGTTAATTGTATTGGTAAAATAATATGTATTTTAATAACATTTAATTCATATTTTATTGTGATATATAGTTATTTCATTCTAATGAATACAATACATATTTTGCAGCTTTAACATATAAGAAAATACAATAATAATAATAATAATACCTTGGCTTACTACTTTATTATTTCCCAGACAGTGTGTAATGCAAAAAGTGTATATCCCAAAAAATTAATTTCCCATAGGAAACCATTAAAATGGGAATAATCCATTCCCACTTCCCCATAAAACATAATTTTCTACTTTCTAATTTTCTAAGCCTTAAAACGACACAAAATATACCTTATTTTATGGATAATAAATGTGCGATGGTATTATAATTAAAGAAATAAACTATACTGTATAATAAAGTCATTTTATTGACCTTTGTGATGGTCGTTGATGGCTTGATGGAATGGAGTGACCGGTTTCATCAGCATTAAACACTTGATGAGGAATGTAGCCTTCTTCTTTCACCATCTTAATGAATGATCCCTTGTAGGTGCTTTCTCTGCGATAATTTTATCTTGTTCCTCATCAATTGTGTTCTGTTTAGCTGGGTTGATAGCTTTTTGCATCAAGTGTACAGATGGCTTGTGCGCGTTATTTGTGGAGCTTGATTGATGGGATAGTTTAACCTTGCAGTCTACACTCTGCTTTTGAACTTTCAAAGTTGAAACGAGTCCAATTTTCACTGTTTTCTATCCATTTTATCACTCTCTGTCGTCTGCCTATCTTTTTAATAGTTGACCCCCCCCCCCCCTCATTGCTGCGTTCTTGACCAATCACGTGGCTTTAACCGAAGACTGGGGTGAGATGTATCTGATTAAACTACTAAAGACTAAAGTATAAACCATTCAGGAGACACTTGGAGTCGGTAAGGCTCGACGAGAAATCAATGAGACTTTGAAAAACAAGGAAGCGATTCTTGCTCAGTCCGATTCTGGCAAAATCCAAGGTCAACGCATTTGTGTGCACTAATATAAAACATAACATAAAACATGGACATGGACTGCCATGACATAACTGTATTTCACCTTGCTGTTTGAAGCAATTCTAGATTAAAGAGGATAGAATCAAAATGTCCTTTCACCAGCGGGTTAAAGAAATGGGCAAAATGTACACGTTTGCTACAAGCTAAGTTTGAAATTAAACAAGAATCTGTAGCGTCCATTGACGAAAAAAAGAGATTGGGTCACGTTTGTAGTTGCTTGTAAATCCGCCTCAATTCCAATCGCCAAGGAGCAGGCCTTGACGTCAGCTATGTCGTACTTTGCTCATTTCTGATTTAAAAGCTTTAGATTGTTCGTCAATAAGTTCAGTATGTAAATTGTCGTTTTTGTTTTTGTTTTTGTACTCCACCGCAGTGACATGCGTATCTTCACAGTTGTTGTCGTAGCTGTTGGCTGTTCTTATCTGCTGCCAACAGAACGAGGGTGCCTGCTGGAGGGATGGACGTGCACAGCAGTTGGACTGGACCACCAGATAAAGTACCTCAGAGCGGCAGTCGGCCAGAGTCGGCCCCAATGTAGGCTGAATGTATCCTTGGGCTTGACAGTTTTTGGACCCCCTGCTGTAGACTTTCTGGATAAAGCCAGACACCAAGCAAGGAAAGCCAAGCAGGAAAGTGCCACTAGCAAAGCTTCTTAGTGGAGATAAAATGGCACTTTTCAATTGAAAAACAATGTTGGTCTTAACTCAGTTGCCTCACAATTCTGAGGTTCAAATCTTTGTTCGTGACTTCCTGGTGTTTGGAGTTTGCATATTGTGCTTTTATCAGGTTATAGACTAAACTTGTCCATGAGTGAGAAAGTGATTGCGGGTGGTTGTCTATCTTTACATACTGTAGTTTGCCACATTCAGTTTAGATAGGTTTCAGATCACCTGTGACCCAAATAAGGACAAGAATAAAATAGGGAACGATAACTCTAAGTGGGATGTAAGAAGGATTAACTCATTCAATGCCAGAAGATGTGCAAAAATGTGTCCACTCCAATGCCAGGTTTTTTTGTCATTATCACTCAAATTCCAGGACCCACAGAATATTGAGTTTTAGGACTACATAAACATTCAATGCACCATAAGAAACCATACTCTCTTCATTCATCAGAAAAAAAGAGTTATTTCCTAAATTATATGGGTCTGGGGTTATTTCAGCTTGAAATGAGGGCGGCTGACCAAAATACAATGCAATACATACATATTGGTTTATATAGGGCTTTAACAACAGCTGAAGCTAGAACAAAGTGCTAACTTGGAAAAAAAATGGGAAATGATGCCCCCTTGTGGAAGGAAAAAAACATTTCCAGAGGTCTGGCCAGCGATTTCTCGGCATCCAAACAAGAAAAAACAAAACCGAACTGATTCGAGAATGGCGCCATACGTCATATTTTCAATTCCCGAATAAATGAGTGAATGGCAGTGAATGAGTTAACGATGACCGACAGTGGTTCTCAAAATTTTGAATAAAGTATCATTCTATTGACCAACATTAAAATATAGTAACATACCAAGCCAAGGTCTTCTTCAAATGTCAGACAGAAAGTTTTATTTCTCAAAGTTACGCTAATGAAATCTTGTCATGCAGGACGGTGACTTGTGACAAGAACAAAAAAAACTTACAACTAAACGTCAACTACTTCCTGTGAAGCCAGTCCAGAAAAGCAAGAGGATGTGTGAGTGATACATAAAGCCTTCCCCGGGGGTGTTAACTTCCTCCCCTCCACAATGCATGATGGTTTCTTCCTATTTAGGACACTTCAAGTCCAGATGCATGTGCATGATAGGAAGATGAGGCCCCCAGCGTAGTAATAAAACTAACTTGATGGCACTGGATTATTTAGCAACACTTTCCGTATTGTGAAAAAACAAACGCTGCTCTTTCTTTTCAATTGATCCCAATATTTACAGATAGAATTTAAAGTGTAAATGGAGCTTAAAGGAAAACCGACGTCACTTTTTTGTTTTTAACTGACACCAGAAAAACGTTTTATAGCATCTAAAACACCCAAAACACGCAGTATGATATTTTTAGTCAAATGCAAAACACCAGTAAAAATGACTTAAAGTGTCCAAAATCATCAAAAAATTGAGCTGCGAATTGGGCATTTTCAGAAGGTCCCGCCCCCTTGTTCGTGACGTCATGCCAGGACGTCTTGCATTGCTCAAGAATCAAAACAATGGCTTCAGATTCGGAGAATATGCTTTCTTGTTCCACATCCAGTTATGAATATGATTCAAATAGTTCTGAAGAGGAAAGCATACATGTTTGCAATCGATTAAAGAATTTATTTGTGCCATTTTGAGGAAACATTGGGGAAAATCTCTCACCCAAAAAAAGAGACACAAAATGGCAACATCCTGTGGCCACCTCCGTTTACACAGGCTGATAAATTCCTTATATGGCGCTTGGACGCCCTCTTCTGGCCTTCTGCCGGCTTTTGGGTGCAACACGAGGTCCCCAGACAACACAAGTACAGCAAAATACATTAACGTGATGGAAGGACCGCTACAAAGCGTCTTTTTTAGGCTCAAGGGGGGTCCTTTAGTGACGTCACATACGGACTCGTCACCAACTCAAAAACAAGACTTCCTGAATATTCAGCGCGAGTCTTAAAACGGAAAATATAGCTATATGTGGTAGAATCTTTGTAAGATACGCTCAGTAGTCATTTGAAGCCATTTTAAAAATTATGGACACAACTTGTCCGGAGACGTCGGTTGTCCTTTACAGGGAGGGACATTGAATTGAAAATGTATGTTTTAATTCCTCTTATCCTAATAGCTGGGTTTCTGGATGTCTGCCCCCACCAAACAAATGTAAAAAGTGAACAACCAATTACAGATTCCCATTGGCTAGTAGAATTAGCTTCTGATAAATTCTGTGAAATTGCCAACAGTGTGGAAGTGGGATTTTGTGTTTGGTTATCTGCCCATGTTCCTTGTACTGTCTACCAAATAAATTGGCAATACAACGGAAAGGGACGGTCAGTTGGTAGACATTATTTCCTTTGCAAATTTTGAATAACCGCCAAAAAAGCATGTTCCTGTTTTTATGAGATATATTTTTAGGGTAATGTATCGTGGCAATCCTCCTTCACAACACAAATACAAATGAACTCATTCACTACCATTCCCGAATTTATTTGGGATTAGAAAATATGATGTGGAGCGCCATTCCCGAATTTGTTCCGGTTTTATTTTCATTTTTTGGTTGCCGATAAAGCGCTTGTTAGACCTCTGGCAATGCTTTCTCCCTTCCACAAGGGGACAACATTTGCCTTTTGTACAGCCGCTCCCACTTGCACCTCATATTATTCCAGACCCTTATAATTTAGGAATTAACTCTTTTTTTCTGATGCAAGAAGATAGTCAAAGGTTTCTAAAACTGTACTGAATGGTATGTAGTCCTAAAACTTAATACAGTATTCTGTGTCCTGGAATTTGAGAGAAAATGAAAAAAAAACTCGCACCGGAGTAGACACATTTTTGCACATCGTCTGGCAGTGAATGAGTTAAGGTTTTGCATTGCCCTAATGTCGCTCTTCCTTGTTACAATGTAACTTGTTACAATCAAACTTGTGTTGTTTTGGTGGGGGGTAACAAATAGTTAAGACAAGATTTCAGAATGCTGTCTTCATCACGCCCAGAAGAGAAGATTGGAAGAAATATTGTCAGTTTAGGAACAAATCATCCTGAAACACTGCACCCCCCATCCCCACCCATTCAACCCGACATGAAACCAGGAGATTATTTGTAATAGTTTCCTGTTACTGAATGATGTGTTACTACTGCTGCAAAAAAAAACTTCTTGTAATAACATTGCTGTAAAAGGTCCTTGATTAGTGGAAAAAGAAACATGGTTGGGACAAAGTACAATCTGGTCAAAGTGTTAATGCGTAATAATGAAAACAACCACTTCCTGCTTCATCAAGAGTAGTCACAATGGCTTGTGTGCTTACACAGTGTATGTTGTGGAAGTCTCAAGTGGTTTCATTTCGAACCTCAATAGCTAAAAACATCCAAGGGCAAGCGAAGTGCCACCCTCAGGCCCCTTTAAAAATGCTACAACAGGATGATGAAATGAGTCATTGGCTGATGAAATGAGTCATTGGATGAATTGGAATCTTTACTTACCCTCACAATCCTCAAATAATCAGCATTTCCCCGAAAAGAAAACACTTTCAGTGGAACATTGCAATCAAAGGACTGTACAGTCATGTTCACCGCTTCCTGTGTTTGGGCAAAACAAAAGAAAAAACACTTTCAACATTCAACATTTGGCCACCTCATAGATTTTGGTTTATCGCAGAAGAGGATTCTTGTAAAAGTACAGTTAACTGTGAGTACTGATGATGGCGAGTAAGTCCAAATCTCTGAAGTGAATGCACTTGTAGTGTACGTACTTTCTATCACTGTAAAATGTACTGTCCAATGGATTAACAGTACAGGATTT
The DNA here is from genome assembly GCF_051943395.1 of Hippocampus bargibanti. NCBI lineage: Eukaryota > Metazoa > Chordata > Actinopteri > Syngnathiformes > Syngnathidae > Hippocampus > Hippocampus bargibanti. The sequence continues at coordinate 11,678,005 of NC_142738.1, read as the reverse complement.
TACTGCCAAGAACAGGGCTGAGTTTGAGTTTCACTGCCCTCTATTGGTATAACTAAGGGCTCAGTGTGGGTCAACAAACTGTAAATCTATTTATATTTAAACGAATTATTATTGTTGTTATTATATACATTCATTTGCGTTACAAATGAATGTTGAATCTGATTTGGTTTAATGACAAATGAGGTATACGCAATAGTGCTTCATAATGTGATCGATTTCATTTCAATTGAAAGAAATGTAGCCATTGTTCAAAAATAAAGTATAAGGTAAGAAATATTGTCGTCATGGGGTATTATGGAAATAAGTAATGTCAAGCATTTGTTTGGATTCACGCAGACAGTTCCATCAAAGATAATGATTGTGCAGAATTTCCTCCGAGAGGCTTACGCCTCATTGCCTGGGAATGAAGTCAACAACAAGAACATGTTTATTGTGACAAAAATTACATATATTTTTTCTCGTTTATTTATATACTACATATATTTATGCATTTGTTTTACAAATAATTACAGCGTTATTTTAAAATCCATATCTTCAAATTTACTCTGACAGGCATTTCTGGGACAGCACAAAATGGATATTCGGCTTCATAAAGCGTTTCTCCCTTCTTCGAGCAGTCTCAGTTGTCGGTGAGGCCGGCGGGGCGGATCCCACAAGGAGTCAAAAATAAAACTAAAAGCAACAAAGAACACCCGGAACGGCTTGAACATCTTGTGCATATTGCCATAAATCTCTACAGTGGATATATATATATATCTATACAAAAAAAATAAAGGTGGGTGAAATTGCGTATTAAGGTTCGTGGAGGCAGCAAGCCCCCCGACCGGCTAGCTAAGCTAACACGCGTCGCGAGGCGAGTAAGCAGTGGGCCACCAGGCTAATAGGCAATGCTAACGGTGTTGCGGACATTTTAGCAAACCTCACCGTTCTCTGAGCAACTCGCCACAGTGGGACAAAGATTCAAGTCAACCAGTTTTATTATGATATATTATTGTTCAAACACCCAATATAACCCCAATCATTAAGCGTGTACGTTTTCCCAAATACTCGACGCTTTCTAGCGGTTTTGGTAACGGTAGTTTATGTGAAAAGCCTGACTGCTTGGTTGGTTAAGTTGATCACATTAAGGGTAGCTCCTCGTTGTGTATTGCGCTGCCATTGAGAGCATTTTGCAAACCAGAGTGCTTGACGAGGGCCGAAGGAGACCACTATAAAATTCTCGTGACAGCAGTTTTCCCCATCATTATAAAGTAGCTTCCATCCCTTCATTATTAAATGAAATATATTGTATGTACATTTATTGTCAGTGTAACAACGTCAACGTTCAATATCTGACATTGTTTTCGTTTTGTAACCTGCTCTATGTTTCGCTGTTATGTTCCTTCTATTTGGAAGGTTTCTTGGGAGTGTGAAGTCACTCAGTTTTTTTCTCTCTCGGAACATTGTTAGATGCCCTCTGCGATGAAGGCCAATGGAACAGCTCAATCTGCCAGCCCGGATGTGGGATCCGCTCCAGGAGTTGTGGGCAGCCACACGCTCAGTGGGCCTTCTGAAGTCCTGAAGCAAGTGCTCCAAGTTATTGATAAGAAAGCACGCAACATGGAGAAGAAAAAGGTAAATGACTTATGATGAGACAGATACCCTTTCCGGGTGACAGAGTGGTTGTCTCCATAAGCAAAGGTTTTGGTCCCTCCCCTTGTGACTCTCTCCAAGTTTCCTAGAGCAAAATACTGAACCTTCGCTTGCTTCTGATGCTGTGCCATCAGTTGCCAATGCAAAGTTATTGTGGATCGGTTGTCATGCTTTAATAATTGGAGATGCACTACAAATGTGAAACTGATAGAAGGAAGTACAGTAAAGTCTCGTTATATCGATATTCAAGGGAGTCCGAAAAAATATCGATATAACCGGCCGGGACTATCGATATATCCGATCCTGCGCCGAACTGCATTAAACAAAAGCCGCCAAAAGAGGGCAGCCAAGCGCCATATAAGAAACGGAGCTGGCCATTAGCTCCCTTTTTTTGGGTGAGAAATGTTCACCCAATGTTGCCTCAAAATGGCACATATAATTCTTTAATGATTGTAAACATGTATGCTTTAATCTTCAGAACTACAGTGTATTTGAAACATATTCATAACTGGATGTGTAACAAGAAAGCATATTATCCGAATCTGAAGCCATTGTTTGGATTCACAAGCAATGCAAGACGTCTTGGCGTGAAGTCATTTTTATTTGCATTTGAATAAAAAGTGACATCGGCTGTCCTTTAATACACAGTATGGAATGTTAATAATTTTCAAAATCATCGCGCTTCAGCAGACAAAACAAGAAACATTGTTGCAAAAAACGATTGCATTCATATACAGTACAGTGGGCATGTACATAACACAACAGGGGAACTGCAACGCTTACATCTTACTGTATTATGTATACAATTTAAAAAAGTCATCAATCTTCTTCCGCTTCCCATTTTTACCTTTTAACACAAACACTTCAATCTCGTCTGCTACACACGAGCTAGCGTCTGAAAATGAAAATGGCTCTGCTACACGGGTGCTGGGCACGTAACCAAGTCACCTGACCAAGTCGACCAATGGCGCGACTGATGGTGTGACACGTAACCAAGACACGTGACCAAGTTGACCAATGGCGCGACCGATGGCGTGTCACGTGACAAAGTCACACGGCCAAGTCGACCAATAGCGCGACCGATGGCGGCTCATGTGACCAAGTCGACCAATGGCGCGACCGATGGCGGCTCACGTAAAAAGACACGTGACCAAGTTGACCAATGGCGCGACGGATATATCGATATAAACAACAAAAATGGCCGGCGGGGGATGAAAAGGAGCACCGTAATAACCGGATTCTCGTAATAAAGTCAAAGTCAGCTTTATTGTCAAATATGCTAATATGCATGACATACAGCACAGATGAAATTAATGTCCTCTCGGACCCAGCGTGCAAGACATGCAAGGCACTTATAACGTGGCTAAAAAAGACATACAATTGACAACAGACAATACATGTAATTTCTGTATGTAAAGTGAGGTAGTGTCGTATGGAAAGTGAGGTAGTGACGTATGTAAAGTGAGGTAGTGACATATGTAAAGTGAGGAAGTGACGTACATAACCGGGTATCGTACTAAACGGTACTAATTATACATAAAAAGACTAGAAATGTGCAAGGGAAATGAAAATAGTATCGTAATAAGCGGTACTATCGATATAACCGATATCGATATAACGAGACTTTACTGTATGTGTCTCTTCATTTTATTGCCTTAAACAGCGTTTTATCCTGTAATCTTTTCCTACCAGATGTTCTTCCTTGCTTCCCTCAGTTGTTTTTTCTTGTATCCTAACTTAAATATTTCCTTACCTGATACTAATTTCACCTTTTATTTCGTTTTCACCTCCCTTCTCAGACTTGCTTTTCCCCTGGCATTTTTTTCTCAACTGAATGTTTTCCTTTAAGCCTACTTTTCTTTCAGTAAAACCGGACTTTTATTCGTGCATTCATACATCCTTTGTTCTTTGTTTCCCTCCTTTGTTACCTGTATAACAGCGCTTTTCAATCCACTTTATTTGTTGTTGTTTTTTTGCCTTTTCCACAGTACCTGTGGAATAAAATTGATTTTTCTGACTTTCACAGAGTAAACTGGATGATTATAGAGTCCGAAAGGATAAAGGCGAGAGCCTCAACCAGGACCAGCTGGTGAGAATATCAACATACTTGCGCGTGTATATCATAACAGTAAAAATGACTATTTTGTTCTGTCCTTTCTCATATCAGGAGGCCCTATGCAAATACCAGGAAGTCGTCAATAACTTGGAATTTGCCCGAGAGTTGCAGAAGACGTTCGTTGCTCTTGGTCAAGATGTAAGGATGGGATTTCAGAATCCCGGAGTCTTTCTTCATCCCAGCAATATTTATTGTCGAGAATCTGCTTGTTTCTTCAAAATTTGTCATTGCCGTCATCAGATCCAGAAGGCGGTGAAGAAATCTGCCCGACGAGAGCAGCTGCAACGGGAGGAGGCGGGGCAGAGGAGGCTGAAGACGGTTCTGGAGCTGCAGTTCCTCCTGGACCGCCTGAGAGATGAGATGGTGCGGCAGGACCTGAAGCAAGGCACTATTCCTCTCTCAGATGTGGACCTGGCTGCCTTCGACGAGTTCTACAAGTTGGTGGGGCCGGACCGTGACCAAAAAATCAGGTTGGTACACTGATGACAATGCCATTATTCGTATTCTCATGATGATTATTTTTAACAAACAATTTCTTTAACATCATATTCTTATCTACCCAGGTTGGTTGACCAGTATGAGGAGGCTTCGGTCCACCTTTGGGACTTGCTGGAAGGCAAGGACAAGGCTGTGGTTGGCACAACATGTGAGTCCTCACTGGAAATTGAAAGCTGTAGCACAAGAGTTATAGTAAATAGTCAAACAGTAAATGCTTATTCTGAGTCAGTAGTGGAGCATTTTTGCCAGCGGCCTTGTCACCTGTGGTTTCATTTCACTGGTTAGACCAGTTTCCGTATACTGAGGACGCAGGTCAATCAGTACCGGAAAGGCAGCCGTGACAAACAATTCATCTTTGAGAGTGATGTGGGCTGGTGGTCTTTAGGAAAACCTTCTCATGATCAATGACAGTGGGAAAGTATTGGAGGTTCTCCAGCTAGATGTATGGCATTGCTTGTTTTATAGTCCGTAACTATCAAGCTTTGTGTTTGGTCTTATGTGGTGTTCTTGGCTTGCCAAAAGGAATCTGCAATCAAGTGAAAATCTACTCAGGCCAGCTGCTGTTTGTAACTGGATATTCAAATAGTCTAGGCATGATAATCTCTTTGCTATCTGGGGAACACAGTATGTGGATTCCTGGTCATTCGTCAGCTGCTGTCGCGCACGTTTTTTTCAAGTGTGCGCAGCACAGGCCCACCTTCCGACCCGGTCCTCCTTTATTCCACAACCCCAAAAAATAATGCTCACTTGTGCAATTCACTTCTCAACCTTTTTTTATGAGGCGGTATCCAATCAATGTAGAAACTTTGCTTGGAGCCGACATTGCACATTTTGACCAGATTGTCTCTTGATCCACTCGTGAAAGGACACTTGGATTCTCTCCTGTTTCATCTCCAACGGCTTTAAACAACAAAGCGTATGAGGGGAAAATGGTTCAGATGGCATGACCGTCCATGTTTTTTGTCTGATTGCTCAGCATTTCATTCATTTTGGATTGGATTGGATTAGACTTTATTAGTCTTGCAGTGGAGAAAATTTCATTTCACAGCAGCAAAATGATGGAAGGAAAGAAAGAAGTAGAAAAACAAAACAGGAGCTGCTGGAAAGGCAGCCACTCTCGCGGCACCATCTTGAAGTAAAAACAACAACAACAAAACACGGAATAACAAATAATGTGACGACACAAAAGGCACAAACAGTCATTCATTCTTCAGCACTTGCTGTACCCTCTTTGTGACGTAAAGCAGTTCTAGATGAAAGAGGAGAGGATCAAAGTGTTCTTTTCACTAATGGATCAGGGATGTCATGGTGAAATGTGCACGTCTGTTACATGCTAAATGTTGAAAGCAAACGCGAAGCTGTAGCATACATTGACGAAAAGAGATTGTCTCACATCTCATGTCCCACGTAAATCCGCTTCAATTCAAAGCCACGACAGTTCTACATGCGCATCGGCGCCCTGCGCTGACGCTCCTTTCTTCTCATCGCGGGCTCCTCGTGCCATGCATCCATCCAGCCGCACACTGTCTAACAGCACCAACCATTCCGCCGAACAAAGCGGAGCTGTGAAGATGCTGCCCATTACAGGCGCAAAAAAAGCACAATTGCCTCTGTCCGGATCTGTCCAGCGATGACTGTCAAATGGCACCGACATTCCTCCCAATCAAAAACGGTGCTGGCATATTTGTGCTGCTGAAAAGGCGCAACCGCACAGTACAGTCGCGTCCTTGATGAATGTTGTGGCTTTTTAAGTGTCTTGCAGAACCTCTGATCAGGCAGTGGCATACTTCTTTTGGCTTTTGTGTCATGTTATTGAGCTGTTAAAACACTCTGGTCTGCTGACTAACTTACAATCTGTCTTTTGCACCACATTAAAACAAGGTGATACAGCCTTGCAGTCCTTTGGCCACAAATTGTAGGACGTTCTTGTTTTCAAGCCACAGTGGTTTTGTCTGTTTTATGTTTTGTTTTATTTTAATTTGTATGCATTGTTTTTCAGTTTTCACTCTGAAAATTTGGTATTCAGTATTTCATCTTCATGGTTGCATTTTAATGACATGATAAATCATTGGTGGCTCTTCTCGGAAAGTGAACACTGTAGTTGTTACAGTTCTGATGCAATGAACGCAGTTTTTAATTACTCATTGAACTTTTATGTCATAAGTTGCAAACTTTTTTTTCAGTGGCTTTGATATTCTTACTTTTTGTATTTGGCATAGACAAGGCTCTGAAGGAGAAGTTGGAGGAGCTTTTGTTGAGCGGATACTTCGACCAGGCTCCAAGTCAGCAAAACGGAGTGTGTGGGGAAGAGGAGGAGGGGGGAGAGGCTGAGGGTGGCAAGCAGGAGGAAGTCCAAGTTGAAGTGCCAGCAGCAACCTTGGGGAGGGAAACGGCGGCTCAGTCGTCAGAAGCTGAAGAGCAGCCTGTTGATGGAGGTAGCATCTCAACTGCTCTGAAGCGACTTACAAAAAATAGGGATCATATTTGGGCATCAAGTGGCAGCTGCGCACTCAGCAAAAAGTTTCTCTCCTTCCAGAAACTGAGATCATTGAAGAGTACATCGAGCCCATTGAGGTGGAAACAAAAGAGGTTTGCAGTTCATGTCTCTCCTGCCACTCGAGCTTTTTCCAGCTGACTTTTGAACTGACAGTTACTTTTTTTTCGTTTTGCCTCCAGTTTGTAAACAGACAGTTCATTCCAGATGGCACATACAGCAGCGGCGAGCAGGAGCAAGGGGACGAGTGGACCACAGAAACTGAGGTGCACTGCATACACTTTGAACCATTTGTTGGGTTTTTTTTCTATTATCACAAAGGAAAACCTCTGGTTCGAGGTGCTGATTGACACGTGAATGTTTTCTGAGCCACTCTTATTTTGACAACTGTAGGCACATTTGAATTGTCCCTTTACAATTTGCTAGACGGGTTAGGAAATGTCACTGATTGACCGAGTGTGCCTCACAGGTGATCGCTGCCATGCAACAGCCGATGCAACAGCCCCCCCCTCCCCTTCTTGCCATGGAGACCCTCCCGTTGAGCGTGGTGGCTCCCGTGCCACCGACTGACCCCATGGTCAGGAAGCAGGTGGTGCAGGACCTGATGGCCCAGATGCAAGGAACGTACAACTTCATGCAGGTAGGACTGGACTGGTGCTCAGCACATTTGTTTACCCACATTCCAAAAACTTGCTTGTTTGGCTATTTGGAGACTGTAAATGGTCCATTGGTATGAGTGTGAATGGGCGTTTGTCTGTAGGTGCCCTACAATTTGCTGGTAACCATGTCAAGTTGTACTCTGTCCAACAGTATAAAATGGAATGAATGCATATTTAGCATAATGTTAATTGGAACTCTCGTTCTAGGACTCCATGTTGGAGTTTGATGGACAACCGATTGACCCCGCCATTGTTTCGGCCCAGCCCATGAAACCTGGTCAGACGTTGGACCTGCCACAGATGATGTGCCCTCCAGGTAACCCGCAAGACAACAAATATCATTGGCAAAGCCCTCTTAGCGAGGGGTCTTTTTTTGTTGTTGATGTAGCCACAATTGTCTTTTAGTTCATCCTGACTCACGACTTTCGCAACCCAACAATGTTCCTGTCCAAACTGAGCCCACACATGTAAGTGACGCGACAATTATTTAATTTGGAAGTCGGGGACGTCAATTCACTCTGACCAAGGGAGATGTTTGACTTTTGATTTGTTTACAGGTACCCATCGTCTCAACACCACTGCCCATGTATCAGACCTCTCATACACCGGATTCCCGAGCAACAGAAACCATCGAAACCATCCAGGTAAAGAAGAAAAAAATACCACCTGTGTGAGTTCTGAGGACTTTGAGTAACTGCCGTTACTACAAGGCATCCTAACAAGGCTGTGAAATAATTTTGTAGCCAATTATTTAGATACAAACAATACAAGGTCCTCTTTTTTTATGGTGTTTTCCGGAAAAATCGCTGGGTACAAATGTTTAGAATATTGTTGGCTAATGATTATCCAGTCATCATTTTTCAAGAGTAAGAAAACACATTTGGAATTACTCTAGTTGTAGTCGAACACGCTTACTTTGAAACCCGACAAAAATGTGACTACCGTAATTTCCGGACTAAAGAAGCGCACCAGATTATAAGCCTCAAAGTACATTTTTGAAGGAAAAAACATTTTGTACAAAAATAAACCGCACCTGCCTAGGCAGCATATTTATAAAGAAAGACGGTACACAGATTTTTTTTTCAAAGTTTTAATAATATACTTTTCTTTCAAAACAGTGCAGCCACACAGCAAGCATTACGGTAAAAACATGCCGGTAAAAGTGAGACGCGGCAGTAACACAGTAGCAACACATTAGCACTCGCTAACAGGGCTGGCTACAAAAATACAGCAAGTCGCTGAGAGCCATCCTCACCTTCCTCCTGTGAACTGAAACCATGGAAGTTTTCCTCCTACGTGTCGGATTGGAATAGCGTCAAATATTCCTCGCTACACATTCTCTCTTTCGTTGTCGCGTTAAGTGTCATTTTCATCCTGGGGTAAAGTCACTCCTGAGCTTGTGCTGTGTTGTACTGTACGTCACGCAGCAGAATGGCTTTTCGTAACCCGTTGGTGATGGTTGATTTTTTTCATACTGCTCCATGCTGTCAGGATCCACTGGCAGACTATTGCAATAGTTGCTCTTGACATACGGCCAGTTTTGGTAAACGATTTCTCGCCGCTTGTCATCCAAGCCTTCCATTCAACTTGGATGGCCATTTTAAATGCACGATTCACACGCGAAGTTACATAAAACTTGAGTCTTCCTCGGCACATATATTCGTCCTTTCTCACTCTTACCTTTAGTGCTGGAGCGCCCCATGGCGGCTGTTAGAAAAAAAATGCATAAATAGGCCACATCGTTACATAAACTGCAGAGTTGAAAGCTTGTGACAAAAGATGCGATTTATAATCTGGAAATTAAGGTAATTCCTTTTTCTTATTTTCTTTTTTTTTTTTTTTTTTTTTTTTTTTTGTTCCCAAAAAGATTACGGTCAAAGGAAACCTTACTACATGTTAACTGGATTATTTGGATTGCTGTTAAACTTCAAATTCATATTCCTTCATTCAAGATTTAATTTTTTTGTGTGTGGAACAAAAACATCTGACAAAATGTATTTGTTTTGGGCAGACGTCCATGGCTTTGCCTCCGGAGCAGCCTCCCACTTCCGCGTCACTTCCACCTGCCTACCAGCCTGTCCCCAAAGCTCCTCACAGCGGCGGAATCAATGTCAATGCAGCACCATTCCAGTCCATGCAGACGGTAAGACCGTTTTGTCCCCCGTGCTTTGTCGCAATCAGCCTTTGTTGCCAGCAGAATGGGTTGTAGTGGCGCCTTTCTGACTGCCCTCTGCGGGAGGGCTGTGGTCATCTGTTCGTCTGTGTGGCTGCCGCTGCTCACCCACAGAAAAGAATATCCTGTGACTGTAAAGTGACCTTGAGAGTTTTGAAAGGCGCTTATAAATCAAATGTATTATTATTATTATTATTATTATTATTATGTCTGTTTGCTGGGTTGCTGCTGTTGTATTTTTTTTCTTAACATCTGCCAAAAAACAGGGTGCTGTTCAAAGTTGACCCATTTTGTCATTGTTTTTCTGTTTCTTGTATGAGTCGTCCATAGAAATTATTATTATTACTACAGTAAAGTCTCGTTATATCGATATCGGTTATAACGATAGTACCGCTTATTACGATATTATTTTCATTTCCCTTGCACATTTCTAGTCTTTTTATGTATAATTAGTACCGTTTAGTACGATACCCGGTTGTTACGATAATCCGGTTATTACGGTGCTCCTTTTCATCCCCCGCCGGCCATTTTTGTTGTTTACATCGATATATCCGTTGCGCCATTAGTCAACTTGGTCACGTGTCTTGTTACGTGAGCAGCTCTCCCGAGCAGACGCCATTTTCAGACGGCAGCTCGTGTGTATCAGACGGCTGCTCGTGTGTCTTCAACAATGGACTGTTTTGGATGCCATCAGAGCAATTTCCAAAGCGTGGAGCACGGTGTCCGAAAACACCATCAAGAACTGCTTCCGTCACTGCAAATTTGAAAATCCAGGGTGCAGTGAGGAAACATCTGCAGCTAACGAAGAGGATGACGACAACATTCCTCTTGCAGTGTTGGCTGAAAAGCTAAAAGTCGCCGACATTGCATCGTATGTCGCAGTCGACAAAGACATTGCGACATTCCCAAGCTCATCAGATGCGGATATCGCAGCGGAGGTCAAAGCCAAATATGCCACAGGAGATTCCCGTGATGATGATGATGCTGATGACGATGAAGAAGAAGCGACTGAATGCACACCTTTTGCAACTTCGACAAAAGCGTTGCAAGGGGTTGCGGACACGCGATCTTTCTTTGAATCCGTAGAAAATGCATCCGGTTTTTTAGAAACGTTAAACAAGATGGAAGTGTTCATATTAAAATATAAAAATGGGAAGCAGAAGAAGATTGATGACTTTTTTAAATAGCTTACATACATACTAATTGCAGTGTTATGTACATGTACTGTTACATGAATGCAAGCGTTTTTTGCAACAATGTTTGTTGTTTTGTCTGCTGAAGCGTCATGATTTTGAAAATGACTGTACATTCCATACTGTGCATTAAAGGGCAACCAACATCACTTTTTGTGTTTCTTGAGTCAGTCAAAAGGCTGTTGTAACGTCACAGCTGCGCGCCGGCATTCTATTCAGCCACTCTCGAACGTCACGTAAGTTATGTAAACGTTGCAGTTTTGGTTTTTCATCCATGTACAGTATTTAATTGTGTTGCATCCAGATATCTTTATTGTTTGCAACAATCACTGTTTTTCATATGATTGTACATGCTGGCGTTCGTGGCTTCGTGTGAATAGAACTTGACGATTTAGCATTGGTTGGTTGCATTTTTGAAAGGAAATAGTCATTAAAAAGTGTAAAGACGTTTTTATTTTATGCACAACTTTATTTTTCACTTCACTACTGTACAAAAAACATGTTAGATACGCAATCCATGAACCCAATGATGAAATTACATGCCATAACAAAGATGCCGCATTTACGCACCCCCCCCCCCCCACACAGGATCGGATATATCGATAGTCCCGGTTATATCGATATTTTTTCGGATTCCCTTGCGTATCGATATAACGAGACTTTACTGTATTTCATTTGGTTGCTCCCTGTGGTACAATGGCAAAGCTATTATAGAATAGCTTTGTCATTGTACCACAATGACAAAGACACAGAATGACTGAGAATAACAGTCGTGAATAGTCACGACTGTCAGCGGACTTAAATTTTTTGGGACCCCAAATACAGTTTTACCTTATTGTAATGAGTTCCTCAATATCCATATTATGTATCTTATTTAGAATTGCATCCAAGTTTAGAACGTAAAACGCAACATGTTCTCTGTTTTCGCCTTCACTAAAATACTCCCTGCATGTCCTGGTAGGTGTTCAATCTCAACGCGCCAGTCCCACCTGCGACTGAGACTGAGGCTTTGAGCCAGCCTGGCCAGTACCAGAACAGTTTCAACCAAGCCTTCAACAGCCAGACTCAGCATCCTGTGGAACCGACAGAGATGCAGCCAGAACAACTGCAAACTGGTGGGCACCCCACCATCCCACCCTTAGTTGTTTCGTGCTTTAAACCGAGAATTAATTTTTATCCTTATTTTGTCCGAAAATAGTTGGTGCCTTCCATTCCCCAGACCAGTCTGGAGGCCATCAGCAGCCTCCGCAGCAGGGCCCAGGTTTTAACAGGCAGCCTCAGTCCTTCTACAACAGCAGGGGGATATCACGCGGTGGACCCCGCAACGCTAGAGGCATGATCAACGGCTACAGAGGCTCATCCAATGGGTTCAGAGGTTAGATTTTCATCATTGCTTGTGTTGGCACGACAGGAAAAGTGATGATACATAGTGGATTTCGAGTTCTAAACATTATGCATGTTCAGATGCTTATTTATGAAAAACTTTAAAATCTACCTTTATATTGGGGGGGTCTCACATTTTGTTCCTGGAAATAACTGTACCAATATTTAATCTCTAGGTGGCTACGACGGTTATCGCCCTCCTTTTGCCAACACTCCCAACTCTGGTTATGGACAGACTCAGTTCAGCACACCCCGGGATTACTCAAATGGGAATTATCAGAGGGTATGAAACATTTCTTCAAAAATACTTGGACTTGAGGGTTTTGTCCCCGACTAAACTGTTTTTTTTTCTTGTCACTTAAGGATGGTTACCAACAGAACTACAAGCGTGGAGCTGGCCAGGGACTCAGAGGTACTTCAAGAGGCACCAGTCAGGCGATGAGAACCTGAAAAGACTCTCATAATGACTGAATTAGTGCACCACACTGAAAATTCCAAATTCAAAAATTCATTTCCCCAAGTTCACTCTTACTCTCTTCAGTAAGTTCATCAGTGGTATTATTGCTGTCTCTTCAATCGCAGCTGCTTTGATAATTGACATATAAAAACATAGTTTGGACACAAGTTAAGATGGAAATGCAATCAGTGATTGACAGAGGGTGTGTGTTAACAATATTCCTGGAAACTTGAAAGATTTCATAAGTTATTTTTTGTATTAAAATGCACCTGCCACTGCTGGTCCAATCCAAGGGATTTCATTCCCATTCTGTTCATGTAATTTTGGTTCTGGAAAAACAAACGTTTTTATGTTCTACAAGCTCCCTCTCCTTGTTTGTAAATTGATGTTGCTGAAAGGGTTTCAATAAAGTTGTGTTGCATACCCAATATTCATCTTTGTATTTTTTTCTTACAGTGTGTCTATCTAATGTTATAATCACTGCGATGACATTCCATCCAGTTTACTTACATGCCACACTTTCGGGGGAGGATGACAGTCAAGTTGAGCTAAAATCTGCCTCGATTGACTGTGCACGAGATGGAGTTTACCCTGGACAGGGTGCCTGTCAGTTCAGTGCACACAACCAATCAATCCATTTAGCTTGTAGTGGAGGAAGAAGCTGGAGAAAACCAACACAATATTAGGCCCAGGGCAAGATTTGAAACCAAGTTATGTGACACAGGCTTGGTAACCAATTCCACTGACGTGACCCACATGATTTTATATTGCATAACTTCATATTTGCGTTGAGTACAGCGTCAGAACTATCGACATTTCGGTGAACGAATGGGGCTAGCCGATGTTGTGATTAGCAACGGACTGCTTTTCTTCACCCTAGTGAAAACCTTTAATGGCGCCCCCAGTGGCGTATTGTGACAAACGTGAGTTTGTATTTTTTTTAGAATAATAAAGCAGTAAAAAATGTAATTCAATTTTAATAAACGCGGCCCAACAGTCACATAGTTAGTTTTAAATCAATTTCAAGCGCTAATAACGGTCGAGGAGCTGTAAAACATTTACGAAATACATCAACAAAATGTGCCGGTGTGAGATAATATAATTGTTGTTACGCGTCTGGCACCGAAAACGATTAGTTAGAAACTTAATTAGTCATGGGGGGGGGGGGGGTTCGCCTGCACGTGCAGTAAAAAAGTCGTTTGCGCATTGGAAAACCCCGCGTCGCAGGATAATGACGTTGTAGTAAGGGGTCCTTGGTAAAACGGTTGTCGCTCCATGTGGGTTTAACAGTCGTATGATAGTAGCCTACATGCAAAAGTTTCGAATTTGGAATTATTTGGAGATACAAGGTGACACTGGAATTATGCGTGCTTTCAAAGATAGCTAGGTCTTCTTGTTTCATAGACATATATTCATACATGGATACATGAATGAACAGTCACGTTGACGCTTGTGATGTTGTGGTGTAGCGCAGTGTAGGGTTAAGATCTGTTAAGGTAATTTAATGAGTGATTCCTATGTATTTCTCCCCAGAAAAACAATGGCAACCGTCCGCAAGAAAGTTGACAACCGCATTCGTGTCCAAATCGAAAATGGAGTTGCTCTAAAGCATCGCACTATGTTTGTCGTGGTGGGCGATCGCGGAAGGGATCAGGTAATATTCTTTTTTTTTTTTAATTTTGGCTTTTTGGCACTTAGCAGGAGATATATTAATTTTGGTCTGTTGATCCAGGTGGTGATTCTGCATCACATGCTTTCCAAAGCAAGCGTTCGAGCACGACCATCCGTTTTGTGGTGCTACAAAAAAGAACTTGGCTTCAGCAGGTGACAATGCGTGTCTTCTCCTACTCCCTCCTGGTTTGGAGTTTTTAACACCTGATCTCATATGTGTCCAAGCAGCAATCGTAAGAAACGCATGAAGCAGCTCCAGAAGAAAATAAAAACGGGAACATTGAATCTGAATCAGGATGACCCTTTTGAGCTTTTTGTTGCTGCCACAAACATTCGCTACTGTTACTACAATGAGACGCACAAGATATTGGGTAACACTTTTGGCATGTGCGTCATACAGGTGAGACCATCAGTGCTTTGAAATGTTTTCCATATCCAAATGAAAGTGAAGATGAAATTGTGAGCGTTTTATTTACCTCCTTGCGCAGGATTTTGAAGCTCTCACTCCCAACCTCCTTGCTAGAACTGTTGAGACAGTTGAAGGTGGCGGTATTGTAGTCATATTGTTACGGACAGTGAACTCCCTCAAGCAGCTCTACACAATGACCATGGTATGTCTTTCAAGTTTTCCGCAATGCTGGTCCACATGTCTGAATTGTGATACTTGAGAGCGATCAAATTAAATGTTCCCCCTTTAACTCATTTACTGCCAGACAATGTGCAAAAATATGTCCAGGGCTTTTGTCATTTCCACTCATTGCAGGACCCACAGAATATTGAGTTTTAGGACTACATAAACATTCAATTCAGCGTTACAAACCATAGAACCTCTTCTTCCATCACAAGAAAAAGTTAATTCCTAATTTATATGGGTCTCGTGTAATATGAGATGCAAGTGGGGTGGCTGTACAAAAGGCAAATGCTGCCCCCTCATGTAAGTGAAAAACATTTCCAGAGGTCAAACCAGCGCTTTATTGGAACCCCTGTAAGAAAAACCAAAACCCGAACAAATTCGGGAATGCCGCTTAATGTCATGCTTTTCAATTCCCGAATTCGAGAATGGCAGTGAATTAGTTAACTAAGCTAATAAAAATAGTTGCATCTCTTCTGAATCAGAATTATTGTGAACTTTTCTTACAGGATGTTCATGCTCGTTATAGAACTGAGGCTCATCAGGATGTGGTTGGAAGGTTCAATGAGAGGTAAATTTTGTTTACATGAGTTACATTTCACAGCAATGACTGTGTTCCTCTTTTCTTAGGTTCATCTTGTCCCTTGCCTCCTGCAAAAACTGTGTCGTCATCGACGACCAACTCCACATCCTGCCCATCTCCAGCCACATGGCCAACATTAAGCCTGTTCCGCCAAAGACGCAGGTGCCCGCATATAAAACACTTTCTTTTTTTTTGCTTTTTTGTTGGCTCGGCACTCCGGAACTAATCACACCCTTTTTTCCCCTGTGATTCAGGAGGATGATTTGTCTCCGAAAGAACAGGAGCTGAAAGACCTGAAGGAGACTCTTCAGGACACTCAGCCTGTCGGGGTGTTGGTCGATCACTGCAAGACCATGGACCAGGTGAAAATCCTTTTGATTGTCTGTCCTGGAATTGAACACTGAATCAAGGCTGGAATCATTTGGGATTTTTTTGTCATTATAGTTCACTTTTATTTTGTTTTTACTTTGTCAAATTCATTTGGACATACTGTAATGCTCATTTAAAGGAAGGCTGTTAGTTTTGTACTTGTAGTTGATATTTTAGTTGAGTTTTTGTATTAGCTTTAGATTTTATTATGATTTTTTTCCAATATGGGATTTTTCCCATATTGGAAAAAAATTACAAAGGTCGTTAAATCGCTCGATAGACCTACACATGTAGTTTTGGGTGAATACTTTTTCTTCGCCTCGTAACTCATTCTCTGCCATTCCCAAATTTATTCTGGAATTGAAAATACAGTAAAGTCTCGTTATATCGATATTCAAGGGAGTCCGAAAAAATATCGATATAACCGGGACTATCGATATATCCGACCCCGTTTGCATGTAATTTTCTCCGTGCGTGCATAGAAATAGTATCGATATAACCGGGACTATCGATATATCCGATATCGATATAACGAGACTTTACTGTATGTGCCATTCCTGAATTTTCTTCAACATTTTTTTTCCACGTTATTAAAGCACTGGCCATGGCCTCTGGCAATGTATTTTTGTTTTCCACAAGGGGGCAGCATTTCCCTTTTTTCATGTTAGCGCTTTGTTCCGGTTTGAGCTGTTGTTAAAGTGCTTTATAAACCAATATGTATCATTGTATTGTATTTTGGACAGCCACCCTCATTTCAAGCTCATATAACCCCAGGCCCATATATTTTTGCAATTAACTTTTCTTTTTTTCCTGATGAAAGAAGAGAGTCTCTGGTTTCTAACGCCGTATTGAATGTTTATCTTTTCCTAAAATTCAATATTCTGGGTCCTGGAATTCGAGTGACAATGACAAAAACCCTGGCACTGGAGTGGGCACATTTTTGCACACATCTGCCAGTGAATGAGTTAAGAGTGCTTTTTGTAACTAGTTGGATTGAGTGGGGGGAAAAGCCACACAAACTAAAAAGTTTGTGGCGATATTTCTCATGAAATATAGATGTCTTACCAATGTGATCTCGATTACTGGGGGGATGTTAATCGTGAAGATTGTGGTTAAACTCCGACTTGTGTCAGAACGTCTGCCATGTTTGTAGCTCTTTCATCTGCCGCGTGTTCTTCACCAGGCCAAAGCTGTACTGAAGTTTATCGAAGCCATCTCGGAGAAGACCCTGAGGAGTACCGTAGCTCTTACAGCCGCTCGTGGCCGAGGCAAATCCGCCGCGCTGGGGCTGGCTGTCGCCGGAGCTGTGGCTTTTGGGTAGGAATAAATCGTCAGAGTATGCCAACCTACGAATGAATAACAAGGAATGTCTCTCATGAAAGTGCTGCACCAACTACATAACAGACCAAACATAATTTAGAGGCATGTTCTCTGTCATTTCCAGCTACTCCAACATTTTTGTAACCTCCCCGAGCCCAGACAACCTACACACCATGTTTGAGTTCATCTTTAAAGGCTTCGATGCGCTTCAGTATCAGGTAATGCGTATGAGCATTATGTCGCCTGTTTGTCACCCTGAGCTTCATGTCGTCACAATCAGAAAGCCTCTAATAGTCCCACAATGCGCAAATTTGTTTCTTGTAGGAGCATCTGGACTATGAGATCATCCAGTCACTGAATCCAGAGTTCAACAAAGCGGTTGTGAGGGTGAACGTCTTTAAAGAGCACAGGCAGACCATTCAGGTAAACACACGGTTCCCGATCAGTTTTCAGGGTGTAGGTTGCTTCTACCGTGAAACGTACAACCTTTTGTCTGCAGTATATCCATCCCGGGGATGCTGTCAAATTAGGCCAGGCTGAACTTTTAGTAATTGATGAGGCTGCAGCCATCCCCTTACCACTGGTCAAGAAGCTGCTGGGACCATATCTGGTTTTCATGGCCTCCACTATTAACGGGTCAGTACATTTACACTGAATATGTTGATTTTATATTTGGTACAGTCGAGGTAAGATTGGGCCCAAAGAATCCAGCCCAGCCCAACCCGTGGGTATTAAAGCCCGACCCGAGCCTGACAAATTAACTTGATTTGCAAGCCCAAAGTCCATCCATCCTTATTCCGTACAGCTTACTCCTCATTAGGGTTGCGGGGGGTGCTGGAGCCTATCCCAGGCGTCTTCGGGCACTAGGCAGGGGACACCCTGAATTGGTTGCCAGCAAATCGCAGGGCACATAAAAAGACACAACAGTCACACTCACACCTTGGGACAATTTGGAGGGGTCAATCTGCCTGCCATGCATGTTTTTGGAGTGTGGGAGGAAACCGGAGGACCCGGAGAAAACCCACGCGGGTCCGGGGAGAACATGCAAACTCCACAGAGGGAGGCCGGACCGGGACGCGAACCGGCAACCTCTGCACTGTGAAGCCGGTGTGCTAACTACTCAACCACCGGGCCGCCGCAAGCCCAAAGTAAATCTGAAATTTCTGGTCATTTGTAAGGACTCCGGAGGAGTTGTAATTACAAATGAAATCTAAGTTAAACAAGACTGTTAAACGTTTCCATACTTTATATTTCTGTGGAGGTTACATGAACCAATTATTTTCTATCATTGACGGATTTTTTAAGAGTTGACGGAAAATTTAAGGTCGGCTATCATTTTGATGGGTTGTTCCATAACCCAGTGTTTTTCAACCTTTTTTGAAGCGGGGGACATTTTTTTTACATTGGAATTTTTTCGCGGCACACCACGAACCAAGAAAGAGGCAATCAGTGATATGTTGCCACACGGACGAATATTAAATGACCCTCCCAAGTCTTTTCAGCACGCACACATGACAATGACATAATATTGGCAGAAAATGATTAATAAATGTTTGTAAAATTTTAAATTTGAAAAAGGGGCATTGGATAGTGTCTCACGGCACACCTGACGATTTCTCACCGCACAGTAGTGTGCCGTGGCACAGTGGTTGAAAATCACTGCCATAAACCGCAGCAGCAACAGTATGTCCTTAAGAAGCGCGGCACTTTATGAGAGCGAGAGGGAGATCGAAAGAGGCAAGAACACAGAAATGCAATAAATCTACTTCAATAAATTAGAAAAATAAACAAAGAATAATATTAGTATTCACACAAGAAGCTAAATCATACCAAATCAAATGCATTCATAAACAAAAATGAGCAAGACAATAAAGCCATGGTGGAGTACCATATTTTCTGGTGTGTAAGGCGCACCCAAAAGCCTTCATTTTGTTCAAAAGATGACCCTGCGCCTTATATGCAGGTGCACCTTATACTGTATGTGAAGTAATATTGAGCCACTACAGGTCTTGCAACTACTGTCAGCAGCTACCGACTCCATTTCCCCTTGTAGAAGAAGCCGCACGTAACCCCAGCCTCTGCTGTTGCGCCTTATAATGTGGTGTGCCTTATATTCGTAAAACTTTGATATATTATGTCTGTGTAAGCTCTCAGTCGTACAGGAGTGGTCCATCGATGAGAAGGTTTCTTCAGCCGTCATCTGAACAAAAGTGAAGGTTTCGGACGTTTCGCCTCCTATCCAAGAGACTTCGTCAGCGAACTAAAGTCTGACTGGTCGTATCGGCCCCATTTATATATCCCTAATGTCCAGACCTAGTGGTGCCGGACACAGCTATGATAGGTCCCTACTCTCAGGTTGGGGGGGGGGCGCGGGACCCCCCCCTGTGGCCCCACTGATTGTTCCTACATTCCTGACTAACGATTGGCCTATTACCCCCACTCCCCCCGGTATCACCTCATCAGCATAACGACCCTCATCAGCATTGCGAAAGTTGCCTAACCTGTTTTGCCTGAGCAGGCTATTGTATGAACGATCCAAATTGAACCTCACACCACCAGACCGGTTTAATGAAGGATTTTGTTGTTTTATAAGAATCGCCTCTTTTACCCCCCTTTCAAACCATCTATGTTCTTTCGCTAAGATTTTAACCTCATTGTCGTCAAATGAGTGGTTAGTAGCTTTTAGGTGCAAATGTACTGCCGATTGAGGCCCACTAGTATTATCCCTGCGATGTTGATAAAGTCTTTTTTTGAGAATTTGTTGAGTCTCCCCAATGTACTGCTCTTTACAATTTTCATTCTTACAATGTATGGAATAAACTACATTACTTTGTTTTTCATTTGGTAGCCTATCTTTTGGATGCACTAATTTTTGCCTTAACGTGTTTATCGGTTTGAAATAAGTAGGAATTTTATGTTGCCAAAGGCCTCTTTGTAATTTTTCAGAAACTCCTGCAATGTACGGTACTGCTACTCCTCTCCTTTTAGAATCTTGAGAATTATTGGTTTCGTTCGCTATTCTTTCTTTCTGACATTTGTTGAATGACCACTGAGGGTACCCACAGTTAGTGAGTGCTCTCCTGATATGTTTTGACTCCTTTTCTCTACCTTCAGTGCTAGTTGGTATTAGTTTAGCCCTATGCTGGAGGGTTCTGATAACTCCTAGTTTATGTTGTAAAGGGTGGTTAGAGTCAAAAAGTAAGTATTGGTCAGTGTGCGTAGCCTTCCTAAAGACTTCTGTTTTTAGCGCTCTGTCCTCTTTTATAATTACTTTACAATCCAAGAAGGCTAGTTGGTTCTCTTGAATGTCCTCACGAGTAAATTTAATGTTGAAGTCTACAGAGTTGAGATGATCTGTGAAGGATTGAATTTCTTGTTTCTTAATTATGACAAAAGTATCGTCCACATATCTAAACCAGTGTCTAGGTTTTGTCCCTGGGAAGGATGTGAGGGCCTGTTTCTCCATCTCTTCCATGTAAAGATTAGCCACTATGGGTGAAACTGGTGAGCCCATAGCACAACCATGGATTTGTTTATAAAATTTTTCCCGAAATTGAAAATACGTAGTATTAAGGCAGATTTCTAATAATTGGCAGATGTGATCCGGTTTCAGTTTGGTTCTTTCATGCAGAGAAACATCCGCCAGCAGCCTCGTCCTCACCACTGAGACTGCTGCTGGGGTTGGGACAGATGTAAAGAGAGAAGTCACATCGTATGATGCCAAAGTTTCCTCAGGTTCCAATATGAGGTCTTTGATCCTCTCTACAAACCCTGTGGTGTTCTCTACGTGGTATTCTGTGTTACCAACCAACGGAGCTAAAATAGTTTTTAAATATTTGGCTACATTGTATGTAGAGGAGTCAATGCTACAAACAATGGGTCGGAGGGGGAACCCTTCTTTATGTATTTTTGGCAGGCCATAGATACATGGCGTGGCCTCTCCCGGGTATAATCTAAAATACATCTGTTTATCTATATGTTTTCCTTTCTCTAGCTTTTGGAGACAGTCAATCATTTCTTTCTTGTATCTATTGGAAGGGTCCCTTTTTAGTTGCTCATACGTGTTAGAATCACTGATTAACCTATTTATTTTGTCTTCATAATCCAATGTGTTGAGCAGCACTGTGCATCTGCCCTTGTCTGCTGGCAAAATAGTAATATTTTTGTCTTTTTGTAGAGTAGTTAACGCCTTTCTCTCTTCTAATGTTATGTTGGACGGAGGAAGTTTGGCACTACTGAGAAGAGCTGATATTTTAATGCGTAGATCATCTGCCTCTGCGTACGAAAGTTTGTTATTTTTAATAGCCGATTCAGTAGCTGTGATATAATCTATTGTAGGTATAGTTTTAGGAGTCACTGAGAAATTTAAACCTTTGGTAAGTACTGCCTTTTCTGTCTCTGAGAGATCTCTGTCTGACAAATTTTTGATCCAATTCTCCCTTGCAAACTGTTCATACCTAATTTTACGCGTGTTTACCAGTAGCTGAGATTGTTTCAGTAAAAGTAATTTTTGAAATTTACCCTTTTGTCTCTCTTTGGTTTTGCTGTGGTGCCTCATATAACCGGATTTAGTAAATTCACACACTTCCTGATAGATTTTGTGGGTAAGATTAGTTTGTAATCGCTGATAATAAGTTTCTATTTCTGACTGTTTGTTTTTTATCTCTATGTTAAGTCTCCTAATTCGCAAATTTAGAATTTTCCTAGTATAATTTTGTTGCATTTTGTCGGCTAAGTATCCGGGTTCCAGGGGTGCTTGCTTCAAGCATTTAGGAATTAACCGGCTCTGTCTACATCTAAGATTGAATCTGAGGTGGTTCTTTAAATCCGCTAATTTAAAGGTGGCCTTTTCTAAGTTACGTACCAGCAGAAGGATGTCTCTCCCAAAGTTGGCAGCAATACGTCTGTGTAAGCTCTCAGTCGTACAGGAGTGGTCCATCGATGAGAAGGTTTCTTCAGCCGTCATCTGTACAAAAGTGAAGGTTTCGGACGTTTCGCCTCCTATCCAAGAGACTTCGTCAGCGAACTAAAGTCTGACTGGTCGTATCGGCCCCATTTATATATCCCTAATGTCCAGACCTAGTGGTGCCGGACACAGCTATGATAGGTCCCTACTCTCAGGTTGGGGGGGGGGGCGCGGGACCCCCCCCTGTGGCCCCACTGATTGTTCCTACATTCCTGACTAACGATTGGCCTATTACCCCCACTCCCCCCGGTATCACCTCATCAGCATAACGACCCTCATCAGCATTGCGAAAGTTGCCTAACCTGTTTTGCCTGAGCAGGCTATTGTATGAACGATCCAAATTGAACCTCACACCACCAGACCGGTTTAATGAAGGATTTTGTTGTTTTATAAGAATCGCCTCTTTTACCCCCCTTTCAAACCATCTATGTTCTTTCGCTAAGATTTTAACCTCATTGTCGTCAAATGAGTGGTTAGTAGCTTTTAGGTGCAAATGTACTGCCGATTGAGGCCCACTAGTATTATCCCTGCGATGTTGATAAAGTCTTTTTTTGAGAATTTGTTGAGTCTCCCCAATGTAC
This sequence comes from Hippocampus bargibanti, assembly GCF_051943395.1. Classification (NCBI taxonomy): domain Eukaryota; kingdom Metazoa; phylum Chordata; class Actinopteri; order Syngnathiformes; family Syngnathidae; genus Hippocampus; species Hippocampus bargibanti. The sequence goes on along the minus strand of NC_142738.1, from coordinate 11,655,279 downwards.
TGCTCTTTACAATTTTCATTCTTACAATGTATGGAATAAACTACATTACTTTGTTTTTCATTTGGTAGCCTATCTTTTGGATGCACTAATTTTTGCCTTAACGTGTTTATCGGTTTGAAATAAGTAGGAATTTTATGTTGCCAAAGGCCTCTTTGTAATTTTTCAGAAACTCCTGCAATGTACGGTACTGCTACTCCTCTCCTTTTAGAATCTTGAGAATTATTGGTTTCGTTCGCTATTCTTTCTTTCTGACATTTGTTGAATGACCACTGAGGGTACCCACAGTTAGTGAGTGCTCTCCTGATATGTTTTGACTCCTTTTCTCTACCTTCAGTGCTAGTTGGTATTAGTTTAGCCCTATGCTGGAGGGTTCTGATAACTCCTAGTTTATGTTGTAAAGGGTGGTTAGAGTCAAAAAGTAAGTATTGGTCAGTGTGCGTAGCCTTCCTAAAGACTTCTGTTTTTAGCGCTCTGTCCTCTTTTATAATTACTTTACAATCCAAGAAGGCTAGTTGGTTCTCTTGAATGTCCTCACGAGTAAATTTAATGTTGAAGTCTACAGAGTTGAGATGATCTGTGAAGGATTGAATTTCTTGTTTCTTAATTATGACAAAAGTATCGTCCACATATCTAAACCAGTGTCTAGGTTTTGTCCCTGGGAAGGATGTGAGGGCCTGTTTCTCCATCTCTTCCATGTAAAGATTAGCCACTATGGGTGAAACTGGTGAGCCCATAGCACAACCATGGATTTGTTTATAAAATTTTTCCCGAAATTGAAAATACGTAGTATTAAGGCAGATTTCTAATAATTGGCAGATGTGATCCGGTTTCAGTTTGGTTCTTTCATGCAGAGAAACATCCGCCAGCAGCCTCGTCCTCACCACTGAGACTGCTGCTGGGGTTGGGACAGATGTAAAGAGAGAAGTCACATCGTATGATGCCAAAGTTTCCTCAGGTTCCAATATGAGGTCTTTGATCCTCTCTACAAACCCTGTGGTGTTCTCTACGTGGTATTCTGTGTTACCAACCAACGGAGCTAAAATAGTTTTTAAATATTTGGCTACATTGTATGTAGAGGAGTCAATGCTACAAACAATGGGTCGGAGGGGGAACCCTTCTTTATGTATTTTTGGCAGGCCATAGATACATGGCGTGGCCTCTCCCGGGTATAATCTAAAATACATCTGTTTATCTATATGTTTTCCTTTCTCTAGCTTTTGGAGACAGTCAATCATTTCTTTCTTGTATCTATTGGAAGGGTCCCTTTTTAGTTGCTCATACGTGTTAGAATCACTGATTAACCTATTTATTTTGTCTTCATAATCCAATGTGTTGAGCAGCACTGTGCATCTGCCCTTGTCTGCTGGCAAAATAGTAATATTTTTGTCTTTTTGTAGAGTAGTTAACGCCTTTCTCTCTTCTAATGTTATGTTGGACGGAGGAAGTTTGGCACTACTGAGAAGAGCTGATATTTTAATGCGTAGATCATCTGCCTCTGCGTACGAAAGTTTGTTATTTTTAATAGCCGATTCAGTAGCTGTGATATAATCTATTGTAGGTATAGTTTTAGGAGTCACTGAGAAATTTAAACCTTTGGTAAGTACTGCCTTTTCTGTCTCTGAGAGATCTCTGTCTGACAAATTTTTGATCCAATTCTCCCTTGCAAACTGTTCATACCTAATTTTACGCGTGTTTACCAGTAGCTGAGATTGTTTCAGTAAAAGTAATTTTTGAAATTTACCCTTTTGTCTCTCTTTGGTTTTGCTGTGGTGCCTCATATAACCGGATTTAGTAAATTCACACACTTCCTGATAGATTTTGTGGGTAAGATTAGTTTGTAATCGCTGATAATAAGTTTCTATTTCTGACTGTTTGTTTTTTATCTCTATGTTAAGTCTCCTAATTCGCAAATTTAGAATTTTCCTAGTATAATTTTGTTGCATTTTGTCGGCTAAGTATCCGGGTTCCAGGGGTGCTTGCTTCAAGCATTTAGGAATTAACCGGCTCTGTCTACATCTAAGATTGAATCTGAGGTGGTTCTTTAAATCCGCTAATTTAAAGGTGGCCTTTTCTAAGTTACGTACCAGCAGAAGGATGTCTCTCCCAAAGTTGGCAGCAATACGTCTGTGTAAGCTCTCAGTCGTACAGGAGTGGTCCATCGATGAGAGGGTTTCTTCAGCCGTCATCTGTACAAAAGTGAAGGTTTCGGACGTTTCGCCTCCTATCCAAGAGACTTCGTCAGCGAACTCCAGCCCTATGCTGGAGGGTTCTGATAACTCCTAGTTTATGTTGTAAAGGGTGGTTAGAGTCAAAAAGTAAGTATTGGTCAGTGTGCGTAGCCTTCCTAAAGACTTCTGTTTTTAGCGCTCTGTCCTCTTTTATAATTACTTTACAATCCAAGAAGGCTAGTTGGTTCTCTTGAATGTCCTCACGAGTAAATTTAATGTTGAAGTCTACAGAGTTGAGATGATCTGTGAAGGATTGAATTTCTTGTTTCTTAATTATGACAAAAGTATCGTCCACATATCTAAACCAGTGTCTAGGTTTTGTCCCTGGGAAGGATGTGAGGGCCTGTTTCTCCATCTCTTCCATGTAAAGATTAGCCACTATGGGTGAAACTGGTGAGCCCATAGCACAACCATGGATTTGTTTATAAAATTTTTCCCGAAATTGAAAATACGTAGTATTAAGGCAGATTTCTAATAATTGGCAGATGTGATCCGGTTTCAGTTTGGTTCTTTCATGCAGAGAAACATCCGCCAGCAGCCTCGTCCTCACCACTGAGACTGCTGCTGGGGTTGGGACAGATGTAAAGAGAGAAGTCACATCGTATGATGCCAAAGTTTCCTCAGGTTCCAATATGAGGTCTTTGATCCTCTCTACAAACCCTGTGGTGTTCTCTACGTGGTATTCTGTGTTACCAACCAACGGAGCTAAAATAGTTTTTAAATATTTGGCTACATTGTATGTAGAGGAGTCAATGCTACAAACAATGGGTCGGAGGGGGAACCCTTCTTTATGTATTTTTGGCAGGCCATAGATACATGGCGTGGCCTCTCCCGGGTATAATCTAAAATACATCTGTTTATCTATATGTTTTCCTTTCTCTAGCTTTTGGAGACAGTCAATCATTTCTTTCTTGTATCTATTGGAAGGGTCCCTTTTTAGTTGCTCATACGTGTTAGAATCACTGATTAACCTATTTATTTTGTCTTCATAATCCAATGTGTTGAGCAGCACTGTGCATCTGCCCTTGTCTGCTGGCAAAATAGTAATATTTTTGTCTTTTTGTAGAGTAGTTAACGCCTTTCTCTCTTCTAATGTTATGTTGGACGGAGGAAGTTTGGCACTACTGAGAAGAGCTGATATTTTAATGCGTAGATCATCTGCCTCTGCGTACGAAAGTTTGTTATTTTTAATAGCCGATTCAGTAGCTGTGATATAATCTATTGTAGGTATAGTTTTAGGAGTCACTGAGAAATTTAAACCTTTGGTAAGTACTGCCTTTTCTGTCTCTGAGAGATCTCTGTCTGACAAATTTTTGATCCAATTCTCCCTTGCAAACTGTTCATACCTAATTTTACGCGTGTTTACCAGTAGCTGAGATTGTTTCAGTAAAAGTAATTTTTGAAATTTACCCTTTTGTCTCTCTTTGGTTTTGCTGTGGTGCCTCATATAACCGGATTTAGTAAATTCACACACTTCCTGATAGATTTTGTGGGTAAGATTAGTTTGTAATCGCTGATAATAAGTTTCTATTTCTGACTGTTTGTTTTTTATCTCTATGTTAAGTCTCCTAATTCGCAAATTTAGAATTTTCCTAGTATAATTTTGTTGCATTTTGTCGGCTAAGTATCCGGGTTCCAGGGGTGCTTGCTTCAAGCATTTAGGAATTAACCGGCTCTGTCTACATCTAAGATTGAATCTGAGGTGGTTCTTTAAATCCGCTAATTTAAAGGTGGCCTTTTCTAAGTTACGTACCAGCAGAAGGATGTCTCTCCCAAAGTTGGCAGCAATACGTCTGTGTAAGCTCTCAGTCGTACAGGAGTGGTCCATCGATGAGAAGGTTTCTTCAGCCGTCATCTGTACAAAAGTGAAGGTTTCGGACGTTTCGCCTCCTATCCAAGAGACTTCGTCAGCGAACTAAAGTCTGACTGGTCGTATCGGCCCCATTTATATATCCCTAATGTCCAGACCTAGTGGTGCCGGACACAGCTATGATAGGTCCCTACTCTCAGGTTGGGGGGGGGGCGCGGGACCCCCCCCTGTGGCCCCACTGATTGTTCCTACATTCCTGACTAACGATTGGCCTATTACCCCCACTCCCCCCGGTATCACCTCATCAGCATAACGACCCTCATCAGCATTGCGAAAGTTGCCTAACCTGTTTTGCCTGAGCAGGCTATTGTATGAACGATCCAAATTGAACCTCACACCACCAGACCGGTTTAATGAAGGATTTTGTTGTTTTATAAGAATCGCCTCTTTTACCCCCCTTTCAAACCATCTATGTTCTTTCGCTAAGATTTTAACCTCATTGTCGTCAAATGAGTGGTTAGTAGCTTTTAGGTGCAAATGTACTGCCGATTGAGGCCCACTAGTATTATCCCTGCGATGTTGATAAAGTCTTTTTTTGAGAATTTGTTGAGTCTCCCCAATGTACTGCTCTTTACAATTTTCATTCTTACAATGTATGGAATAAACTACATTACTTTGTTTTTCATTTGGTAGCCTATCTTTTGGATGCACTAATTTTTGCCTTAACGTGTTTATCGGTTTGAAATAAGTAGGAATTTTATGTTGCCAAAGGCCTCTTTGTAATTTTTCAGAAACTCCTGCAATGTACGGTACTGCTACTCCTCTCCTTTTAGAATCTTGAGAATTATTGGTTTCGTTCGCTATTCTTTCTTTCTGACATTTGTTGAATGACCACTGAGGGTACCCACAGTTAGTGAGTGCTCTCCTGATATGTTTTGACTCCTTTTCTCTACCTTCAGTGCTAGTTGGTATTAGTTTAGCCCTATGCTGGAGGGTTCTGATAACTCCTAGTTTATGTTGTAAAGGGTGGTTAGAGTCAAAAAGTAAGTATTGGTCAGTGTGCGTAGCCTTCCTAAAGACTTCTGTTTTTAGCGCTCTGTCCTCTTTTATAATTACTTTACAATCCAAGAAGGCTAGTTGGTTCTCTTGAATGTCCTCACGAGTAAATTTAATGTTGAAGTCTACAGAGTTGAGATGATCTGTGAAGGATTGAATTTCTTGTTTCTTAATTATGACAAAAGTATCGTCCACATATCTAAACCAGTGTCTAGGTTTTGTCCCTGGGAAGGATGTGAGGGCCTGTTTCTCCATCTCTTCCATGTAAAGATTAGCCACTATGGGTGAAACTGGTGAGCCCATAGCACAACCATGGATTTGTTTATAAAATTTTTCCCGAAATTGAAAATACGTAGTATTAAGGCAGATTTCTAATAATTGGCAGATGTGATCCGGTTTCAGTTTGGTTCTTTCATGCAGAGAAACATCCGCCAGCAGCCTCGTCCTCACCACTGAGACTGCTGCTGGGGTTGGGACAGATGTAAAGAGAGAAGTCACATCGTATGATGCCAAAGTTTCCTCAGGTTCCAATATGAGGTCTTTGATCCTCTCTACAAACCCTGTGGTGTTCTCTACGTGGTATTCTGTGTTACCAACCAACGGAGCTAAAATAGTTTTTAAATATTTGGCTACATTGTATGTAGAGGAGTCAATGCTACAAACAATGGGTCGGAGGGGGAACCCTTCTTTATGTATTTTTGGCAGGCCATAGATACATGGCGTGGCCTCTCCCGGGTATAATCTAAAATACATCTGTTTATCTATATGTTTTCCTTTCTCTAGCTTTTGGAGACAGTCAATCATTTCTTTCTTGTATCTATTGGAAGGGTCCCTTTTTAGTTGCTCATACGTGTTAGAATCACTGATTAACCTATTTATTTTGTCTTCATAATCCAATGTGTTGAGCAGCACTGTGCATCTGCCCTTGTCTGCTGGCAAAATAGTAATATTTTTGTCTTTTTGTAGAGTAGTTAACGCCTTTCTCTCTTCTAATGTTATGTTGGACGGAGGAAGTTTGGCACTACTGAGAAGAGCTGATATTTTAATGCGTAGATCATCTGCCTCTGCGTACGAAAGTTTGTTATTTTTAATAGCCGATTCAGTAGCTGTGATATAATCTATTGTAGGTATAGTTTTAGGAGTCACTGAGAAATTTAAACCTTTGGTAAGTACTGCCTTTTCTGTCTCTGAGAGATCTCTGTCTGACAAATTTTTGATCCAATTCTCCCTTGCAAACTGTTCATACCTAATTTTACGCGTGTTTACCAGTAGCTGAGATTGTTTCAGTACTGAAAGGTTTAAATTTCTCAGTGACTCCTAAAACTATACCTACAATAGATTATATCACAGCTACTGAATCGGCTATTAAAAATAACAACTTTCGTACGCAGAGGCAGATGATCTACGCATTAAAATATCAGCTCTTCTCAGTAGTGCCAAACTTCCTCCGTCCAACATAACATTAGAAGAGAGAAAGGCGTTAACTACTCTACAAAAAGACAAAAATATTACTATTTTGCCAGCAGACAAGGGCAGATGCACAGTGCTGCTCAACACATTGGATTATGAAGACAAAATAAATAGGTTAATCAGTGATTCTAACACGTATGAGCAACTAAAAAGGGACCCTTCCAATAGATACAAGAAAGAAATGATTGACTGTCTCCAAAAGCTAGAGAAAGGAAAACATATAGATAAACAGATGTATTTTAGATTATACCCGGGAGAGGCCACGCCATGTATCTATGGCCTGCCAAAAATACATAAAGAAGGGTTCCCCCTCCGACCCATTGTTTGTAGCATTGACTCCTCTACATACAATGTAGCCAAATATTTAAAAACTATTTTAGCTCCGTTGGTTGGTAACACAGAATACCACGTAGAGAACACCACAGGGTTTGTAGAGAGGATCAAAGACCTCATATTGGAACCTGAGGAAACTTTGGCATCATACGATGTGACTTCTCTCTTTACATCTGTCCCAACCCCAGCAGCAGTCTCAGTGGTGAGGACGAGGCTGCTGGCGGATGTTTCTCTGCATGAAAGAACCAAACTGAAACCGGATCACATCTGCCAATTATTAGAAATCTGCCTTAATAATACGTATTTTCAATTTCGGGAAAAATTTTATAAACAAATCCATGGTTGTGCTATGGGCTCACCAGTTTCACCCATAGTGGCTAATCTTTACATGGAAGAGATGGAGAAACAGGCCCTCACATCCTTCCCAGGGACAAAACCTAGACACTGGTTTAGATATGTGGACGATACTTTTGTCATAATTAAGAAACAAGAAATTCAATCCTTCACAGATCATCTCAACTCTGTAGACTTCAACATTAAATTTACTCGTGAGGACATTCAAGAGAACCAACTAGCCTTCTTGGATTGTAAAGTAATTATAAAAGAGGACAGAGCGCTAAAAACAGAAGTCTTTAGGAAGGCTACGCACACTGACCAATACTTACTTTTTGACTCTAACCACCCTTTACAACATAAACTAGGAGTTATCAGAACCCTCCAGCATAGGGCTAAACTAATACCAACTAGCACTGAAGGTAGAGAAAAGGAGTCAAAACATATCAGGAGAGCACTCACTAACTGTGGGTACCCTCAGTGGTCATTCAACAAATGTCAGAAAGAAAGAATAGCGAACGAAACCAATAATTCTCAAGATTCTAAAAGGAGAGGAGTAGCAGTACCGTACATTGCAGGAGTTTCTGAAAAATTACAAAGAGTCCTTTGGCAACATAAAATTCCTACTTATTTCAAACCGATAAACACGTTAAGGCAAAAATTAGTGCATCCAAAAGATAGGCTACCAAATGAAAAACAAAGTAATGTAGTTTATTCCATACATTGTAAGAATGAAAATTGTAAAGAGCAGTACATTGGGGAGACTCAACAAATTCTCAAAAAAAAGACTTTATCAACATCGCAGGGATAATACTAGTGGGCCTCAATCGGCAGTACATTTGCACCTAAAAGCTACTAACCACTCATTTGACGACAATGAGGTTAAAATCTTAGCGAAAGAACATAGATGGTTTGAAAGGGGGGTAAAAGAGGCGATTCTTATAAAACAACAAAATCCTTCATTAAACCGGTCTGGTGGTGTGAGGTTCAATTTGGATCGTTCATACAATAGCCTGCTCAGGCAAAACAGGTTAGGCAACTTTCGCAATGCTGATGAGGGTCGTTATGCTGATGAGGTGATACCGGGGGGAGTGGGGGTAATAGGCCAATCGTTAGTCAGGAATGTAGGAACAATCAGTGGGGCCACAGGGGGGGGTCCCGCGCCCCCCCCCCCAACCTGAGAGTAGGGACCTATCATAGCTGTGTCCGGCACCACTAGGTCTGGACATTAGGGATATATAAATGGGGCCGATACGACCAGTCAGACTTTAGTTCGCTGACGAAGTCTCTTGGATAGGAGGCGAAACGTCCGAAACCTTCACTTTTGTACAGATGACGGCTGAAGAAACCTTCTCATCGATGGACCACTCCTGTACGACTGAGAGCTTACACAGACGTATTGCTGCCAACTTTGGGAGAGACATCCTTCTGCTGGTACGTAACTTAGAAAAGGCCACCTTTAAATTAGCGGATTTAAAGAACCACCTCAGATTCAATTTTAGATGTAGACAGAGCCGGTTAATTCCTAAATGCTTGAAGCAAGCACCCCTGGAACCCGGATACTTAGCCGACAAAATGCAACAAAATTATACTAGGAAAATTCTAAATTTGCGAATTAGGAGACTTAACATAGAGATAAAAAACAAACAGTCAGAAATAGAAACTTATTATCAGCGATTACAAACTAATCTTACCCACAAAATCTATCAGGAAGTGTGTGAATTTACTAAATCCGGTTATATGAGGCACCACAGCAAAACCAAAGAGAGACAAAAGGGTAAATTTCAAAAATTACTTTTACTGAAACAATCTCAGCTACTGGTAAACACGCGTAAAATTAGGTATGAACAGTTTGCAAGGGAGAATTGGATCAAAAATTTGTCAGACAGAGATCTCTCAGAGACAGAAAAGGCAGTACTTACCAAAGGTTTAAATTTCTCAGTGACTCCTAAAACTATACCTACAATAGATTATATCACAGCTACTGAATCGGCTATTAAAAATAACAAACTTTCGTACGCAGAGGCAGATGATCTACGCATTAAAATATCAGCTCTTCTCAGTAGTGCCAAACTTCCTCCGTCCAACATAACATTAGAAGAGAGAAAGGCGTTAACTACTCTACAAAAAGACAAAAATATTACTATTTTGCCAGCAGACAAGGGCAGATGCACAGTGCTGCTCAACACATTGGATTATGAAGACAAAATAAATAGGTTAATCAGTGATTCTAACACGTATGAGCAACTAAAAAGGGACCCTTCCAATAGATACAAGAAAGAAATGATTGACTGTCTCCAAAAGCTAGAGAAAGGAAAACATATAGATAAACAGATGTATTTTAGATTATACCCGGGAGAGGCCACGCCATGTATCTATGGCCTGCCAAAAATACATAAAGAAGGGTTCCCCCTCCGACCCATTGTTTGTAGCATTGACTCCTCTACATACAATGTAGCCAAATATTTAAAAACTATTTTAGCTCCGTTGGTTGGTAACACAGAATACCACGTAGAGAACACCACAGGGTTTGTAGAGAGGATCAAAGACCTCATATTGGAACCTGAGGAAACTTTGGCATCATACGATGTGACTTCTCTCTTTACATCTGTCCCAACCCCAGCAGCAGTCTCAGTGGTGAGGACGAGGCTGCTGGCGGATGTTTCTCTGCATGAAAGAACCAAACTGAAACCGGATCACATCTGCCAATTATTAGAAATCTGCCTTAATACTACGTATTTTCAATTTCGGGAAAAATTTTATAAACAAATCCATGGTTGTGCTATGGGCTCACCAGTTTCACCCATAGTGGCTAATCTTTACATGGAAGAGATGGAGAAACAGGCCCTCACATCCTTCCCAGGGACAAAACCTAGACACTGGTTTAGATATGTGGACGATACTTTTGTCATAATTAAGAAACAAGAAATTCAATCCTTCACAGATCATCTCAACTCTGTAGACTTCAACATTAAATTTACTCGTGAGGACATTCAAGAGAACCAACTAGCCTTCTTGGATTGTAAAGTAATTATAAAAGAGGACAGAGCGCTAAAAACAGAAGTCTTTAGGAAGGCTACGCACACTGACCAATACTTACTTTTTGACTCTAACCACCCTTTACAACATAAACTAGGAGTTATCAGAACCCTCCAGCATAGGGCTAAACTAATACCAACTAGCACTGAAGGTAGAGAAAAGGAGTCAAAACATATCAGGAGAGCACTCACTAACTGTGGGTACCCTCAGTGGTCATTCAACAAATGTCAGAAAGAAAGAATAGCGAACGAAACCAATAATTCTCAAGATTCTAAAAGGAGAGGAGTAGCAGTACCGTACATTGCAGGAGTTTCTGAAAAATTACAAAGAGTCCTTTGGCAACATAAAATTCCTACTTATTTCAAACCGATAAACACGTTAAGGCAAAAATTAGTGCATCCAAAAGATAGGCTACCAAATGAAAAACAAAGTAATGTAGTTTATTCCATACATTGTAAGAATGAAAATTGTAAAGAGCAGTACATTGGGGAGACTCAACAAATTCTCAAAAAAAGACTTTATCAACATCGCAGGGATAATACTAGTGGGCCTCAATCGGCAGTACATTTGCACCTAAAAGCTACTAACCACTCATTTGACGACAATGAGGTTAAAATCTTAGCGAAAGAACATAGATGGTTTGAAAGGGGGGTAAAAGAGGCGATTCTTATAAAACAACAAAATCCTTCATTAAACCGGTCTGGTGGTGTGAGGTTCAATTTGGATCGTTCATACAATAGCCTGCTCAGGCAAAACAGGTTAGGCAACTTTCGCAATGCTGATGAGGGTCGTTATGCTGATGAGGTGATACCGGGGGGAGTGGGGGTAATAGGCCAATCGTTAGTCAGGAATGTAGGAACAATCAGTGGGGCCACAGGGGGGGGTCCCGCGCCCCCCCCCCAACCTGAGAGTAGGGACCTATCATAGCTGTGTCCGGCACCACTAGGTCTGGACATTAGGGATATATAAATGGGGCCGATACGACCAGTCAGACTTTAGTTCGCTGACGAAGTCTCTTGGATAGGAGGCGAAACGTCCGAAACCTTCACTTTTGTACAGATGACGGCTGAAGAAACCTTCTCATCGTTTGATATATTATATTTGGAAAACTTTTTTTTTAGTCCTTGGAGGTGCACCTTATGGTCCGGTGCGCCTTATATATATGGAAAAAGTTTGAAAATTTACCATTCATTTGGAGTGCGCCTTATCCACGGGAAAATACGGTAATTGTAATGTTACAAAATAAAAGTAGAATGTTGCAAGAAAAAGACATAATCATACATGTTTTGGTTTTTATTGTGTAATTTTTACCCTGATATTTTTTTAGGGGCGGGGAATACAAATTATGAAAATATATTTATTTATTTGCTTTATAAAGCAGTGTGTTTTTGATTCTTATTTTTAAAGAAAATAATTACACATTAGTCATCTTTTTTTAAGGTAGAATGTTTTTGATTCTTGTTTTTAAAGGGGGAAAATTACAAATGAATTTTTAATGGAATGCGAGAATTGTTTTTTTTTTTTTTTTTAGACAATGAAAATATATTTTTTTAAAGAAGAGGACAGATATCTTATATTTAGAAAGCGTAATATATTTATATATTTGGGAAACCCTTTTCATTAATTGAAGGCGCGCCTTATACTCCGGTGCGCCTTATCTATGGAAAAGGTTTGAAAATACACCGTTCATTGGGGGTGCGCCTTACACACCGGAAAATACGGTACTAATTGTTAACTAAGGCCATAATTTCACTTGTCACAATGATGTTTCGCTGCAGTTATGTTGTTTGCGGCAATTTTGTACCAAGAGTATGCAATTCCTAAATATATTGCATGAGAAGGCTGAAATGATGATTAAAAAGGTATGGAAGGACTACTAGTCGAATAGGAAGTTTGATTTTTTTTTTTTAAAGTAACTTTTAATGGAGCTTATTCGATTTGTAATGGCCAAATGCATTTTTTTGAGACACTTCTATTTGACTATGCAGCTACGAAGGCACTGGTCGCTCGCTCTCCCTCAAACTGATCCAACAGTTGAGGCAGCAGAGTGCCGACAGCCAGCAAAACATGTCCGCCGAGAACAGGAGCACCACGACAGCCAGGCTAGCAGCAGGTACGTTTGTACCGTATGGAAGGTTGGCGTAATAGGGGTCTTATTTGTCTGTTGGCTCCCCCACGCAGCTCGCACGCTTCATGAGGTCAGCTTGCACGAGTCCATCCGATATGCGGCGGGCGATGCAGTGGAGAAGTGGCTCAATGAGCTGCTCTGCCTGGATTGCCTGAACATACCGAGACTCATCTCCGGTTGTCCTCTGCCGCAAACCTGTGATCTGTATCTTTTTTTTAATGAGGATGTCAGCGTTCAACATGAGAGTGACCAGATAAGCTGTGTCTACAGTGCCTTCAAGGTTGCAAAATCAATCCAAAAACACGTGCCAGACATTTTTTCCAATAGTTTTGACAATCGCAAAAAGGTTTTCTTCATTTGAAGAAATTTTCAACATGTTCAAAGTTTGATGGCGACCTTTTGCAAACCTTGAACGGACACTGACGAAACATTTGCTACGTTCGCTAACAATAGGAAGCCGTCTTCGCTTAATGTGCTTAAGTCGTGGCCTCTAAAAATGGGCTAAAAGTGCTTTCTTTTGTTATGTACCGAATTACTTTTATTATTAACTCCTTCACTTCCATTCACGAATTTCTTCGGGAATTGAAAATATGACGTAGAGTGCCATTCCCGATTTGTTCGGGTTTTGTTTTCTCATGCTTGGGTGCCGATAAAGCGCAGATCATTGCCTATGGCCATGTTTTTCTTTTCCACAAGGGGGCAGCATTTCCCTTCTTCCATGTTAGCGTTTTGTTTCGCCTTCAGCTGTTGTCAAAGCGCTATATAAACCAATATGTATGTATTGCATTGTATTTTGGACAGCCGCCCTCATTTCAAGCTCATATAACTCCGGACCCATATCATTTAGCAATTAACACTTTTTCTGATGAAAGAGGCGAGTCTAAGGTTGCTAGCGCTGTATTGAATGTTTTTGTAGTCCTAAAACTCAATATTCTGTGGGTTCTGGAATTAAAGTGACAATGACAAAAACCCTGGCACTGGAGGGGACACATTTTTTGCACATCTGGCAGTGAATGAGTTAAACTACGGTCGATCTACCACCCTCATCGATGGTCACGATTTATGTGTGGATCATGACCAGAAGAACTTCTTTTCCTTTCTGCACTCTCCCTTTGATACAAGGTGAATAGCTCTGTCATTTGGGAGGGTCAAAGTGGAGCCGCTTGTCCTCCACATCGAGAGCAACCAGATGAGGTGGCTTGGGCATCTGATTAGGATGCATCCTGAACGTAAGGTGTTCAAGGCTCATCCAAAACAAAGAAGGCCCAAGATATACTGGAGAGACTGTCTCCAAGCTAATATTGGAACACCTCGGGAAAATGATTTTTTTCTGTTTTGAAGGATTTTGTGACTGCGTAGGAAAAGAACAGGACCTGCATCATTTGAATGGGTCAAGAGTCATGAATTGGGGTTAGCCTCATGTCGTTAGCTTCAACCGCGTTCTACCTTAACAAGCGCCAATTAGGTATTACGTGAACAGAGATACGCTGTTTTGCTACCACAAGGCGTCTGAGGCCTTCCTGCAGAGGCTAATGGCTCTCTACGTGGCCTCCCACTACAAGGTGAGACCCGGAGCGTCTTACCCAGTCTTTCTTCTTCTCTTCACCCGCCGACCTTTTCCGTTCGTTCCCTTCCAGAATTCCCCCAACGACTTGCAGATGTTGTCCGATGCGCCGGCCCATCACCTCTTCTGTCTTTTGCCTCCCGTCCCTCCCACGCAGAACTCGCTGCCCGAGGTCCTTGCCGTGGTGCAGGTAGTTAATGTGGCAATGCATCAGAGCAGCGTGCCTCGTGTCGAAAATACCGAGCAAACCATTGTACATGATAAGGAGGAGGCTCGTGTTTAGTATTTTGTTTGTTTATGTTTACTTACTCGGAAACAAAAAGATTCCAACATGCGGCACCTCTTCCCGCACGTTATCTGATTCTCCGGGAATGCGCAGGTGTGTCTGGAAGGCGAAATATCTCGACAGTCCATCCTCAACAGCCTCTCTCGAGGGAAGAAAGCGTCCGGCGACCTCATTCCGTGGACCGTGTCTGAACAGGTGTGCGGAAACTAGATTATAAAATGGTCTTTTTGTTTGAAATTTCTCATTGAGACTTTTGCCCACAGTTCCAAGATCCGGAGTTCGGCGGCTTGTCTGGAGGCAGGGTGGTGCGAATCGCTGTCAATCCAGACTACCAAGGGGTAAGGGTTAGACAAAATAGTTTTCCTTCAGCCAATCGCCGGGCACACAGAGACAAACTACCATCTGCGCTTACATGTATACCCAAGGACAAATTTGGAGTGTTCAATCAGCCTGGCGTGCATGTTTTTGGAATGTGGGTGGGTGGGGGGGGGGGAACCGGAGGACCCGAAGAAAACCCACAAAGGCACAGGGACAAAATGCAAACTTCACATAGGAAAGTCGGAGGTTGGGATCAAACCCATGATCCCTGCACAGTCAGGTCGACATGCTAACCAAAGGGCCACCAAATTAATTTGATATATACATTATTTTAGGGACAGTATTTTCCGATCTATAAGGCGCACGCAAAAGCCTTGATTTTCTTCCAAAGATGACCTTTTACGCAGGTGCACCTTATATGTTACGTAATATTGAGCCACAACAGATCTGGCAACTACTGTCATCAGCCATCGACTCCATTTCCCCCGTAGAAGTCATGCGTAACCCCAGCCTCTACTGTAGCGCCTTGTAATGTGGTGTGCCTTACAGTTGGTGTTATATTTAGAAAACTTTTAGTCTGGCGTACCTTACATATGGAAAAGGTTTGAAAATACACCATTCATGTACCGGTGTATAAGGTGCACGCCTTATACTCTGGTGTGCCTTATACCAACTTTTCCGGTTTTGCCGTAATGAGTATGATTTTCATTATCCCATTCCGGGTTACCGTTTATTAATGAAAATTAGTTTTTTAGTTTCCAATAAAAACTAAGTCAAAAATAGTAAATACCCCACGTTCATTTGAAACACGAGATTGTTAAGCATCATATATGAATTTAGAATAGGCTTCCTTTAGAACAGGGGTGTCAAAGTCATTTTTTGCCGCGGGCCACATTGTAGTTATGGTTTCCTCTCGACGGCCGTTATGAATTTGGGGAACCCATTAGAATGCTTAAATCCCTTCAAATATTACATATAGAGCACACAGCAAATTAATGAATAACTCGTTTTCAAATCTGAAGTCAAGAATAATGAGTTTTATTGTGGTTGACATCCAAAAATATGAAATTTTGGCTCAGATTTTAGCAATCATCATGGAATTTAACAAGTTTGATTTGCTTTCGCGGGCCGAAAAAAATGATGTGGCGGGCCGGATTTGGCCCACGGGCCTTGACTTTGACACATGTGCTTTAGAAGAATTGCTTATCTGCGTGCTACGTGTCTTTCCTGGAATCCACAGTCAAGAGTTTGCATCGTTTTTATCATTTTCATTTAATGGCATCTGCCGGAGAAAAAGCAACAAAAAGTGTGCAATCTAAAACAAAACTACTGTAGTTTCGTGAAGAATACTCCCTAGCATTTCCAGGAGTTATACCATAGAATATTTACTGTATTTTCTGGTGTACAAGGCGCACCCAAAAGCCTTTGTTTTCTTCAAAAGATGACCTTATAATAATAATAAGACATTTATATAAGCGCCTCTCAAAACTCTCAAAGACACTTTACAGTCACAGGATGTCCGTTCCCACTTGTACGACTCGGGAGACGACCCTTCAGTGTCTCATTTCTACATAATTTGCGACACCGCATGTAGTGTTTTTATCCCTCCCGTTACAGGGTACGTTGCTTTATACACCGGTGCGCATTATATGTGAAGTAATATTGAGCCGCAACAGGTCTTCCACATACTGTCAGCAGCCACCAACTCCATTTCCCCCGTATAGGAAGTAGTGCTCGGTGAATGCTGGGATATACAGTAAAGTCTCGTTATATCGATATCGGATATATCGATAGTCCCGGTTATATCGATACTATTTCTATGCACGCACGGAGAAAATTACATGCAAACAGGTTCGGATATATCGATAGTCCCGGTTATATCGATATTTTTTCGGACTCCCTTGAATATCGATATAACGAGACTTTACTGTATATAAAACATAACCTCAGCCTCTACTGTGGCGCCTTACAATGTGGTGTGCCTTATACTGTATATGGAGACCATTTTTAAACATGTCATTCATTGAAGGTTCCCCTTATACAGTAAAGTCTCATTATTTCGATATTCTCGGGAGTCGGAAAAAATATCGATATAACCGGACTATCGATATATCCGATTCTGCGGCATGTAAATTATCTCCTTGCGTTCATAGAAATAGTATCGTAATAAACAGTCAATATAACCAATATCGATATAACGAGACTTTACTGTATATGGAAAAAGTTTGAATTACACCCCTCATTGGGGGGTCAGCCTCATACTCCATTGCGCTTTATACGCCAGAAAATACAGTATAGACCTCACAAAAGTGAAAAAGTCACAAAGGGTGCATGGAGTAACTGTTTTTGGACCCTTTTTTTGTCGGCGAGCTAATACTTTGGTCGACGCCGTATATGTAAAGCAGAGGTCCTTCTTTTCTGACGGACAGATGGGCTACGGCTCTCGAGTGCTCCAGCTGCTGCAGATGTACTACGAGGGCAAGTTCCCCACCATGGATGAGAGCACGGCGCCCCAGCGCAATGAAATCACCCCCGTCAGCAGTGAGGTACTTCAATGAAACGGATTCACGGTCTAGTCGTGACCCGGGTTGCACAAAAAGCTGGAATGTTTTCTGTAACTGTCCGTGGGAAGGCAAACTCAGGGAAAAAGAGGGACTATTACAGATTGGAACATTTCCTTGCGGCTCGTAAATTGTAAGGCAAGGCTAAAAATACCCAAAAAATGACTGGTCATTCACTGCCATTCACGAATTTATTCGGGAATTGTAAATATGACATACAGCGGCATTCCCGAATTTGTTCAGGTTTTGGGTTTTCATGCTTGGGCGCCGATGAAGCGCTGGCCATGGCCCCTGGACATGTATTTTCTTTTCCGCAAGGGGGCAGCATTTCCCTTTTTTTCATGTTAGCGCTTTGTTCCAGTTTTAGCTTTTGTGCAAGCGCTATAGAAGCCAATATTTATGTACAAACGCTCCCCTACTTATGAACATTTGAGTTACGAACAACGGTACAGACACACATTTTTTTATATTACATTTTTATTTGTATTTTATTTATCTTATTACATACATGTACATACTGCGGGTGTTTCTCTTCTCTCTCTATCTCTCTCTCTCTCTCTCTCTCTCTCTCTCTCTCTCTCTCTCTCTCTCTCTCTCTCTCTCTCTCTCTCTCTCTCTCTCTCTCTCTCTCTCTCTCTCTCTCTCTCTCTCTCTCTCTCTCTAACATATGTAGTATTCTCTCCAGTTGTACATGAGCATATATTTTATTACATCTTTATTTTTCAGTCCAAACCAATACAGATTCCTGATACAAGCCTTAAAAGACAACCAACACCATTTTCTTGTTCCCTAACTAACATCAGAAAAAAACGTTTTATAGCATCTAAAATACCCAAAACACGCAGTATGATATTTTTAGTCAAATGCAAAACACCAATAAAAATGAGTTAAAGTGTCCCAAAACTACATCAAAATGACCTCGGAAATGGCGAGTTTGAGAAGGTCCCGCCCCCTTGTTCGTGACATCACGCCAGGACGTCTTTCCTTGCTCTAGAATCAAAACAATGGCTTCAGATTCGGAAAAGATGCTTTGTTGTTACTCATCTAGTTATGAATATGATTCAAATAGTTCTGAAGAGGAAAGCATAAATGTTTGCAATCGATTAAATAAGTCCTCCCATATCAATTCGAGCCGTCAGGACTCCAATGTCTGTATTGCATTGTATTTTGGACAGCCACCCTCATTTCAAGATCATATAACTTCAGAGCCATATCATTTGGGATTTAACTCTTTTTTTCCGATGAAAGAAGAGAATCTGAGGTTTCGTATGCTGTCTAGAATGTTTATGTAGTCCTAAAAATAAATATTCTGTGGGTCCTGGAATTTGAGTGACAATGACAAAAACCCTGGCACTGGAGTGGACACATTTTTGCATGTCTGGCAGTGAATGAGTTAATGAGACAAGACATTAACGGCTCGGATATGTTCACAGGCCGTCACGCTCCTCGAGGAGGTCGTGACGCCTCGCAAGGAGCTCCCGCCGCTACTTCTAAAGCTGAGCGAGAGGCCAGCGGAGCGACTGGACTACCTGGGGGTCTCCTACGGGCTGACGACGCAGCTGCTCAAGTGAGAACACACTTCAGTGGGGAAGAAGCACAACATGGTCACAACATCTTATTCAGTGACATTTTTATTTATTTATTTTTCTTTGATTTGTCAGATTCTGGAAGAAAGCAGGCTATACGACGCTCTACTTGAGACAAACGCCCGTAAGTATGGAAGTTTATCATGCTGCGAAGTTTAAAGTTCAACTACACTTTATTTCTAGAGCACTTTATAAAATAATCAAAGCTGCCTGCAAGTACTGCACACTGATTAAAAATCACACTAATTAAAACTAAAATGGCTAAAAGAATAAACTATGAGAAATGTAATTGTCAACATTTTTTTCTTTAAATTAGGGTAAGAGACGGCACACACCTAAATTGAGAAAATAGTAAAAACAGTCACAAGCCGCAGTGAAACGGAACAAATACCATATTTACCGGTCTATAAGGCGCACCCGAAAGCCTTTATTTTCTTGAAAAGATAACCCTAGGCCAGACATGGGCAAACTACGGCCCGCGGGCCACATACGGCCCGTTAGGCTTTTCAATCCGGCCCGCCGAACTTGCCCAAATTATAGTACAGTGTCTAAAACTCATGACAAAAAGCTAGCGAACAACAGGGCAGATAACTGAAAAGTGCCTGCCCCATTTTCACAACTTGAAGCAAAATGAAACCAATCCCATTAAAAAAACATTGTCACAAAGTATAAAGTTTTTTTTTTAAATCAAGAATGCACTAACTACAAATGCTACCTTGCTTAATTTACGGCAAATGCGCATAGCTGTAAATTTTGCTACAGTAGTCGATTGCCATTGTGGTGCACAATGCAACGTTTGCATTGCTTCCTACGAGCCACTAAGACCCTTTCATGAGTCTCACGTACACTTTACAGTCACGGTTTAATGTAAATTCACGTTTTGTAGCGTCACATATGTTGTTAGCTTCTATTGAATCTTTCTTCTAGTCTTAGGTTCTGTGCATCTATTTAGGAAAATGACATGCAATTGCACGACTTTGTAACGCTTGCGAAAGTCCGGAAGAAAGAAGCAGGCTTCTGATTGGCTGCCGAGCCGAGTATGCAAATTTCAACTGCAGGTAGTCTGTTTGTGTGCTCGGCGACGGTACACGTGTATTGTTAGCGTGTGAAGGCGAGAGCGTCAGTGAGGAGTTTGTTGAGCGCGCGGTCAGGACAAACCATCTATGATTTGGCGGAATTTAACACAAGTAGGTATTATTGAGCTTGAATATTTCGTTGTGTAATAATATGTTTTGAATGTTGAAAGTGATTTCATTTTTCAATAAATGTTGATTTCTTTAACTTTGCCCCTTCGATGGAAACTTAAAAACAGACGCAATCTTGATAAATCACAGTGCATATGTTATTTTAATCTATTTCCATTTCCTCCTCCAAGTATCTGCGAAATAGTATGTAAACGCCATATTCCTTGAGACAAATTTACCTGATCAGGGATATCTTTCACATTTGAAAGACAGTTAATAAATTGGGGTCTTACTGTGCTATGAGGTTTGTACACACTACATTTAAAGGACAACCGGCACCATTTTTTTGTGTTTCCCACTGACATCAGAAAAACGTTTTATAGCATCTAAAATACCCAAAACAGGCAGGCTGATAGTTTTAGTTAAATGAAAAACACCAATAAAAATGACTTCAAAATGAATCCGGAAATGGCCAGTTTCAGAAGGTCCCACCCCCTTGTTCGTGACGTCACGCCAGGACGTCTCGCCTTGCTCGAGAATCAAAACAATGGCTTCAGATTCGGAGAAGATGTTTTCTTGTTCTTGTTCTTCTGAAGAGGAAAGCATAAATGTTTGCAATTGATTCTAGGAGTCCTCCCATATCAATTCGAGCCGTCAAGGACAGAAATGTAGCACCCAGAAAAAGCAGAAGATTGCGCCCAAGCTCCGTTGGAAATGGGCTGATTTGTCAGCTGGGAATTTGTGTCAGCGAATATCAAATAGTTGTCTTGGTGCAACACACAACGATTCACCATGGCGTTATTTATGTGTTTTCCTTCTAATTTCACCATCAACACGGATCAACACGGATCAACACGGATCAACACGAAGTTTTCAGACCAAACAAAGTACCCAAAATGCATTGTATGTCGCTTTCTCGGTCAGGGGCGGTCCAAACGTGACGTCACATGGGGATCGTCATCAACTCGAAAACAAGACTTCATGAATATTCAGCGCAAGTCTTAAACCGTAAACTATAGCTATATGCTGTGGAATCTTTGTAAAATACGCTCAGTCGAAGTCATTCGAAGTGATTTTATAAATTATGGACACAACTTGTTCGGAGTATTTCCGGCCCAAACACTCCCTCCAAATGCTCCTGGCCCGGCCCCTCTGTCAAATTTTAGAACCCAATGCGGCCCGCGAGTCAAAAAGTTTGCCCACCCCTGCCCTAGGCCTTATATGCCGATGCTGATAATATTGAGACGCAACAGGTCTCGCATAGAAGGAGTGCATAACAGCCTCTAATGTAGCGCCTTAGAATGTGGTGTGCCTTATATTTGGAAATCTTATATATATTTATAGATTATATTTGCAAAACCTTTTTTTTTTATTCATCAAAGGTGCACCTTATACTCCGGTGCACCTTATATACCAGAAAATAAGGTACAGTAAAGTCTCGTTATATCGATATTCAAGGGAGTCCGAAAAAATATCGATATAACCGGGACTATCGATATATCCGACCCTGTTTGCATGTAATTTTCTCCGTGCGTGCATAGAAATAGTATCGATATAACCGGGACTATCGATATATCCGATATCGATATAACGAGACTTTACTGTAATTGTAACGTTACAAAATAAAAGTAGAATGTTGCAATAAAAATACAGAGTCACACATTGTTTTCATTGAGTAATTTTTACTCCAATATTTTTTTAGGGACAGGGAAAATAAATTATTAAAATATTCATTTACTTACCGTATTTACTCGAGTATAACGCGCACACACGTATAACGGGCAACCCTAATTTTCAATTAAAATCGGTCAAAATGTTGTTTCACTTTTTCTCGGATGAGACCAATGTTCCCTCTAATTTTTCATGTGTCTGAGCAGACACACAAGCTCCCTGAGCACGCTGAGGACCACTGTGAGCAACATCAGATGTGTACTAGTGATGTGTCGTTCGCAAACGAGCCAGTTCTTAGAGCTGGATCTCTGAAGTGAACGAAAAGAGGCGGTTCCTAACAAAGAGCCGGAAATGGGAGCTGACTTTTTGTCCTCTATTCTCTGCCCCCAGTCTTCGGTTAAAGCCGCACATGATTGGTCGATATCCGTGGTAGAGGAGGGAAGGGAGAATTACAGACACACGCAGCAGTGAGGAGAAGGGGGGGGTTAGGGTAGACAGGTGGACAAATGTTATCACATTATGTTATTATTATTCAATTATTATACTTTTGACTAGTTTACTAGTTGGTATGATAGCATTATTAACATGAAAAGCAAATTAGTGACAGCTGATCATCAGACCAGAGTAACGAAAGGGAAAGTTCGTGGATTCTCTCTGTGCACATAGAAATCAAGCCATATAAATAAAAATATTTTATATAGTGTATTTTTTTACATGAGTAATTTGTTTTTCACATAATTTTACATGATTTTTGGTAGTTAATTAATTTAAGCAACAAAAAACAAACTGAGGAGCCATTTCGGAGCCAAAAGAGCCGGATCTTTTTAGTGAGCCGAGCCAAAAGAACCAGCTCTCTGAAAAGAGTGGGAATTCCCATCACTAACGTGTACGCTGTCGCCACACACCAGTTTTACGCCAGTATCGCAGCGCGTATGGGCAGGCCCCATTCGCCCTGTTCTGCTCCGATTGGCTGCGTAGCGTACGTGAACTGTACGGCATTATAGGCTGGACACCTGTCACTCATTGAGTTACATTGCAAAATGTGCGCTGAATAGATGTTGTTGTGCGTTGAGCAGTGACGTGCAGTCAGGGGAGTCAGGTGAGACCGTGCCTCACCTGTCATCATGGAAATATCAAGTGAAAAAATAAATTAAGCGGTTATATTTATTTAGTGATTTGGACTTTAAAGTTCTTTTACATTTAACTTCACCATTTTTGGATTTTTTTTCAAAATCGCGGAATGTTCACATTTACCATTCAAATACTAAGTAGAGACGAGATGATGATGATGGTGAGGCAGCAGCCGGCGGAGCCTCACCATTGATTGCACAATGACTATACTCACTGTGCTGGCTTGCTCTGCAGTGAGACCGCATTGCTGTCTCTCTGCATATTGCTATTAAAGTGTTCAAAAGCTTTTAGTATATGAACTAAATTTCTACAGTGTATATGTATACAGCTGGTGTATATAATGTCGAGTCACTTTACATTATAAACACTGTACTACTGTTTATTTTATTTTATTTTTATAAAAACTGTGTGCATAGGTGAGGCATACTTCTTCTCCTGCCTCATGACAGGGGGCGCTGGTGATTACAGAGATTCTTCATGCGCCACCTCGGCTGCAGAATAATAGAATTAGTGAGAGCAATTGCGCATGCGTGCAGCTTAGCGGGAACATTGGCTCAGACCAAGCATTGTGATAAAAATCATTCATTGACAATGTAAACTCTGGATATTGGTATTTGTGCAAAACAGTAATGCTTAACTCACATTTCAGTGTGAAGCGTAGCTAAAGAAATGGTAATAAACAATTAAAAAAAGGAATGCGCGTGATCCGGGCCTTTCCGAGAATCCAAACTGAATAGCCATGGAAATGCCTCCCCCTCCTGGAAGGGATAAAGCAGTAAATATATAGGAGATTTTTTTTTCCTGGGCCTCGTTTAAAATGCGCACCTAAACTTTGAGTTCTTTTTTTTAGATAGAAAATTTCGCGCGTTATACTCGAATAAATATGGTACTTTTTAAGGCAGGTTTTTTTTTTTATTCTTATTTGTACCCCATTTACATATGAGCACAGAAATTTTCATTTTATAATAATAATAATGATAATAATAATAATGCCATACATTTCAAGCGCCTTTGAAAGCTCTCAATGACACTTCACAGTCACAGACAAGCATAGGTACCATAATAAATAAAATACAATCACAAATAGAATGCAATAAATAAAATACAATTATAAATAGAAACAAGAGAGAGAGAGCTACACAGAAAATTCAATTTTAAATGAGTGGGTTTTGAGATTTTCAAATGCAATGTTTTTTTATTGCCACATTAATTATTGTTAATTATAATATAATTACAAACTCTGAACCTATTTGATACTCTGTTTTGATTTTATTTAGGGTTTTTTAAATGAATTTATCCGTGTTCACGTGAATGTGCTCTGTGTAAATGGGCTAAAGAAAATAATTACAAATTACATGTGGTTTTTTTTAGGTAGAATGTTTTTGATTCTTATTTTTAAGGGGTGAAAATGAGAGGCGTTTTATTAATGGAATGCAAGAATTCTTTTTTTAATACAATGAAAATCTTATTTTTTTTTTTAAGAGGGCAGATTGTCTTGTATTTTATTTTATTTTTTAAAGGAAAATCAATCAACACTAAATTCTGTTTATTTTGCAAAACTTAAACTTTCAAAACGTCTCGCCCGGGTGGCCGACAACTTCTTCAAGAAAAAAAAAAAGATTATTTTCAAATCAAACGTTTGTTTTATTCAATAAAGCAAAAGCTACAAGCAAACCGCTACAAGCCACGTGGACTCCTTTTTCTAAGCGCCTTTCAAAACTTTCAAGTACACTTTACAGTCACGGTATAGTCCGACGCACGAAACAGGCTTCTGATTGGATGCCGTGCCGAGTAAGCCAAGCGGCAGCCAATCAGAAGCCTGTTTCGTGCTTCGGACTATACCGTGACTGTAAAGTGTACTTGAGAGTTTTGAAATGCGCTTAGAAACAAGAGTCCATGTGGCTTGTAGCAGACAACGCAATGCAAACATTGCATTGTGCACCATGACGACAAATGCCAACTGGAGCAAAATCTTCAGCAAGGGATACTTACCATAAAATAAGCAAGGGAGCATTTGTGGTAGGTACTTCCTTAATTAAAAAAAATCCTTTATACTTTGCAACAATGTTTTTTTTTTTTTTTTTTTTTTTGCGATTAGTTGTCTTATTGTGTTTGAAGTTGTGAAAAATGGGGCAGGCAACTTTTCAGAGTTGTGTGCCCTGGTCTCCGCTAACTTATTGTCATGAGTTTCAGACACTATATAAGGCTATAACGATGAAATTGTGAGTTCATTCACCAAATCCAACTTTTCAGCCCAACTACAATAAACAGTGTGCGGCCAGGCGGCGTCCATTTTGTCCGCTGCGTTGTTAACACCCGTTTATCCTTTGGCAGAACGACCTGACGGGCGAGCACTCATGCGTGATGCTGAAGGAGCTGCACAGTGAGGAGCAGCCCAGCCAGTGGTTGTCTGCATTCCGGAAAGGTCCGCTTTTCTGGTCTTCATCTCATGATGTATGTATATTCCTCCCACATCTCCACTGAGTCTTGCGGCGTCCTTCAGATTTCCGCCGGCGTTTCCTGTCCCTGCTCTCCTACCAGTTCAGCACCTTCCCGCCGAGCCTGGCCCTCAGCATCCTGCAGAACAAGAGCGCCAAAGAAGCCGCCAGCGGTAGGTGGGCGCAAAAGGGCGGGGCAGCGCTCCTCGCCGGTGGTCTCACAGCTCACTCTTGGTTTCTGTTCCTGGTAGCAATGAGTGCCTCGGAGCTGGCGGTCCACTTCAGCCCGTACGACCTCAAACGTCTGGAATTGTACTCGCGCAGCATGGTGGACTACCACCTCATCATGGACCTGGTCCCAACCGTGGCGCGCTTGTATTTCCTCAATCAGCTGGGTGACGTCTCACTGTCGGTGGCGCAGTGTGTAAGCCATCTTTGTTTTTCACAAATTCCCCTATTAACAAATTTGCTGACATTCCCGAATTTATTCAGGTTTTTGTTTTTCTCTGGGGGGGGGGGGGGTGCCGATAAAGCGCTGGTCAGACCTCTGGCAATGTTTTTTCCCTTCCACGAGGGGGCAGCATTTGTCTTCTGTCCATCTTAATGCTTTGTTCCAACTTCAGCTGTTGTTAAAGCGTTATATGAAACAATATTTATGTATTTTATTGTATTTTGTACAGCCGCCCCCATTTCAAGCTCAGATAACTCTAGACCAGTGGTTCTTAACCTAGGGGTTCGGTGAGTCGGTCTCAGGGGTTCGGTGGATTCTCTGCCACAGAGGTCCACCCCTCAGTCTAATCTGCAGTTAGTAGGCACAGTCATTGGAAGAAGGGTTCGGTGAATGAGCATATGAAACTGGTGGGGTTTGGTGCCTCCAACAAGAACCACTGCTCTAGACCCATATAACTTAAAGGACAACCGACGTCTCCGGACAAGTTGTGTCCATAATTTGTAAAATGGCTTCAAATGACTTCTACTGAGCGTATTTTAATAAGATTCCACCGCATATAGCTATATTTTACATTTTAAGACTCACGCTGAATATTCAGGAAGTCTTGTTTTTGAGTTGGTGACGAGTCCGTACGTGACGTCACTAAAGGAACGCCCCTGACCGAAAAAAAGATGCATTGTAGCGGTCCTTCCATCAAATCAATGTATTTTACTGTACTTGTTTGGTCTGGGGACCTCGTGTTGCATCCAAAAGCCGCCAGAAAGAGGCCGTCCAGGCTCCATATAAGAAATTTATCAGCCTGTGGAAACGGAGGTGGCCACAGGAGGTCGCCATTTTGTGCCTCTTTTTCGGTGAGACAATGTTGCCTCAATGTTGCCTCATAATGGCACGGAATAAATTCTTTAATCGATTGCAAACATGTATGCTTTCCTCTTCAGAACTATTTGAATCATATTCATAACGGGATGTGTAACAAGAAAGCATATTCTCCGAATCTGAAGCCATTGTTTTGATTCACTAGCAATGCAAGACGTCTTGGCGTGACGTCACGAACTGGGGGCGGGACTTTCTGAAAATGCCTAATTCGCAGGTCCTTTTTTGCAGATTTTGGACACTTTAAGTCATTTTTATTGGTGTTTTGCATTTGAATATTTTTTAGATGCTATAAAACGTTTTTCTGATGTCAGTTAAGAAACAAAAAAGTGATGTCGGTTGTCCTTTAAGAATTAACTCTTTTTTTCTGATGAAAGAAGAGAGTCAAAGGTTTCTTATGATGCATTGAATGTTTATGAAGTCCTAAAACTAATAAAAAAAATATTAATTGAGTCCTGCAATTTGAGTGAAAATGACAAAAACTGGCACTGGAGTGGGCACATTTTTACACATCTGGCAGTGAATACTATCTATCTATCTATCTATCTATCTATCTATCTATCTATCTATATATATATATATATATATATATATATATATATATATATATATATATATATATATATATATATATATATATATATATATATATATTGGTGGGGGCGCTTTTTCTATAACAGCCTAAAATGGTGTCAAAGCCCCGTCTCAAGAGGAAACTGTTTTCCAGGCAATGCTGCTGGGCGTCGGACTGCAACATAAATCGGTGGACCAGCTGGAGGGGGAGGTGAACCTCCCAAGCTCGCAGCTTATGGGCCTCTTCAACCGCCTCGTGCGGAAATTTGTGCAAGTACGTTCACACCAGACGTGACTCCCGGCCCCGACACCCATGAAACAAAGCGGCAATATTGGCTGCAGACAAGCACTTTATTTATTTTTTTGATGTATTTAATATGTTAACGCATGACAATCTAAATCAAAATGTTGTAAAATAGTTGTGCTTGTAATTCACATCTTATTTATTGCGAGCGTTAAAAGATTAAAAACTACTTTTTCACCCATTATACAATACTTTAAAAAAATATTACTTATTGGATTGCATTTGCCTTTATTCGTCTCGCAGTGGAGAAATTTACATTCAATCAATTGAGATAATTTTACTCTGACAAATATCTGATTTAAAAACATCCACATTGCTTCGAGCACGAGTCTGTCGTGTGATATCAAACAAAGCATAAAAAGTGTTTAGATTTATATTTTAATGTTAATCTTCTTTTCCTTTGGTCTTTTCCCTTGAAGGGGTCGCCACAGCAAATCAGTGTCCTCCATCTTTAGAGGTTTGATCCGCATGTTTGTTTTGGCCAAGCTTTTACGTCGGATGCCCTTCCTGACTCAACCCTCTGTATTTATCCGAGCTTGGGACCGGCACAAGAAGACTTATGTCCCTTTGTGGCTACAGAAAAAGCAACTCGCTCAGTCAAAGGCTCCCAAACACAAAATGGTCATTGGCACAGTAACATTCAAAAAAGCAAAAACTATTCTGAGGTTAAAATCTTAGCGAAAGAACATAGATGGTTTGAAATTCTACTGACATTAACCTATTTTAATGGTAATGTCAGTAGAATTTGGATTGGATTGGCCTTTATTAGTCTCACAGTGGAGACATTTACATTTCACAGCAGAAGAGTGATGAAAGTAAGAGGAAAGGAAAGGAAGAAGTAGAACAACAAAATACAGGAGCTGCTGTAAATGTAGCCACTCGCGACGCCATGTTGATGGGCAAAAATGCTGAAAAACAACCCATATGACGCACAACAACACAAATTAACAAAAGAAAACACAAAAACAATCAAAACTCAAGGCTTGCGAGAGCCTTGAGTTTTTGATGGCGGATTCAAATCCAAAATGGTTGCCTGCTCGAGCGCCATCTTGGACTTCTTTTTCTTTCGCTATCTGGTTCAAGTCTTTATATTCTGAATGCATGCACTGTTTTTTTTTTTAACAAAAGTCACAGTTAACCAAACCTCTGAAGATGGCGGACACTGATTCGCTGTGAAAAGAAAAGACGCAAGGAAAAGAAGAAAAAAGTTCACCAAATCCTAACATTATAATGTTCCGTAAGAAACAATTGAAATAATTTCTAATGATGTCAATTGGGTTGCGGTTGCTTTTGGAAATTTCCACACCGACGTTGAACCGAGACAGATGTTGGTGTGATGCTACAGTGTTGGTACTTGATGAGACGCAACTTTTGTGTTGTAGATTTTTAGTAGCATCCAAGAAAAGGCCATCGAAGCAGAGATGGCAGCAACTAAAGACGTCGCCATGGAGCCGACGGACCGAAGCCTCCAGGATGATCTGGTATGGCCGTTCTCACAAAGGCTCACCAACAAATTGACCAGAAAGCAACTTGAAACATGCTGCCAATCTCTAAAAAAATTGCATACAAAATTGGAGATTTACCTCTCGTTTCTATGCATTTCTTACCAGACGTAAATCATTCCAAAGGTTCTGATTATTATTTTTTTTTAAAGGAAGCCCTAAATTTAAATTTCTGAGGATTTTTGGTTTAATTTGAACATTTGACTGGTTCAAAATATTTCAAGGATTTTTCTTTATTTCAAAGTAAAAGACAATAGTTAAATTTAGATTTTTTTTCTTTTTTAATAATTGTATGTCTTTTTTTTTTACTTTTTGGCCAATCCAAACCATCCCAAGAATAATCTGTTCAGGTCTTTCCGTAGTTGTTTTTGTTTAGTTATTTCTTCGTAAAAATAAAATGTAAAAGTTCATGTTTTTTAGGATCAATCTCTAATTTTAACACATTTTTACTGATTAACTTTTCCAACTTCACTTATTCACCGCCAGACATGTGCAAAAAATGTGTCCCCTCCAGTGCCAGGGTTTTTGTCATTGTCACTCGAATTTCAGGATCCACAGGATATTGAGTTGTCGGATTACATAAACATTCAATACACAGTAATAAACCTTAGACTGTCGTTTCATCAGAAAAAAAAGAGTTAATTCCTAAATTATATGGGTTTGGAGTTATATGATCTTGAAATGAGGGTGTCGTTCCAAAAAAAGCAATGCAATACATACATATTGGTTTATATAGCACTTTAACAACAAATGAAGCTGGAACAAAGCGCTAATGTGGGGAAAAAAGGGAAATGCCGCCCCCTTGTGGAAGGGAAAACATTGCCAGAGGTCTGACCAGCGCTTTGTCGAAACCCCCCGCAAGAAAAACCAAAACCCAAACAAATTCTGGAATGGCGCTCTACGTCATATTTTCAATTCCCGAATAAATTCGTGAATGGGTTAATTGGTCTACCTCTTCCTATTCCAGTGCCCTGAGTAAATGCCCCATTTTAAGAAAATAATGTATCATCCCGATTATTTACAATAGAACAATTATTTAAAGGACAACCGACGCCTATGGACAAGTGTCCATAATTTGTAAAATCACTTCAAATGACTTCGACTGAGCGTATTTTACAAAGATTTCACGGCATATAGCTACAGTTTACGTTTTAAGACTTGCGCTGAATATTCAGGCAGTCTTGTTTTCAAGTTGATGACGATGCCTGACGTGACGTCACATCTGGAAGGCCCCTGACCCAGAAAGCAACACACAATGCATTTTGGGTACTTTTTTTTTCATCTGAAAACACCGTGTTGATCACGAAATTAGAAGGAAAACTCCATAAATAATGCGATGGTGAATTGTGTGTTGCACCAAGACTACCATTTGATACTAGTTGACTCAAATTCCCAGCAGACAAATCAGCCCATTTCCAACGGAGCTTGGGCGCCATTTTGTGCATTTTCTGGGACGCTGAATTGGAGTCCAGATGCCTCAAAATGACACGGAATAACTTCTTTAATCGATTGCAAACATTTATGCTTTCCTCTTCAGAACTATTTGAATCATATTCATAACTGGAGGACTAAGAAGAAAGCATCTTCTCCGAATCTGAAACCATTGTTTTGATTCTAGAGCAAGGCAAAGACGTCATGGCGTGACGTCACAAACAAGGGGGCGTATTTTAGATGCTATAAAACGTTTTTCTGATGTCAGTTAGGAAACAAAAAAATGGTGTCGGTTGTCCTTTAATATCTTTTACTAAACTAAATTTGCATTCAGCATTTATTTGGTCGTCCAGAACAAATCAATGAGCCAATGAATTCATATTTCAATTCTTTGCTCAGAATGAGGCGGCGAAGGAGTTTGAAGAGAAACTCAAGCAGGATAAAGAGAAAGTAAAGGAACTCTGCCTGGAAGAGTAAGTACAGAACATGTCTGCAAGTGCAAAAAACGACAAGTTTGATGTCTGTCATTTCATCTTTTGTTTTTATTTAGGTACAAGATCAGCGGGCAGGATGAGGACTGGGACGAAGTGCTGAAGAAAGCGGGGAACACGGCGATGGTCAGCATTAAAAGGTGCCGTGACAAAATCATTACATTTGACGCTTGCATCCGCTGTCGAAATGCCAGCTCATTAATACATGTCTGTGGTTTTCTGTTCTCAACAGTAACAAGAAGAGGAAACTCGATGCAGGAAAGGACGTGGCAAGCAATGGAGGGCTTCAGCACGCAAAGCAAAATAAAAAGGATCCGAACCACGGAAAGTTCAAGAAGACCAAAAGTGGCAAATTTGGAAAAAAGGCGTTGAAGCGAAATGCAATGTCATAAAAAGGACTCTTGTGTCACTTTTTTTAGTTGAATGCAAGAAACGGACAAAAGAGCATTTGGCTTTTTTTTAATTACAAGAATTTGTGTGCCATATATATAGATACAAATGTCGACAGTTTCTCATCACGTATTAAATAGTGCATCTCAAAGCATGAGGTTTTAATGCAACGGTATCAAGTGTTTTGACTTTTTTGTAATGTTTTGATTATTCAAGATGATTTTAGAAGATGTACAAAGTTAGTTGTTATCCCTTTTCTATAAAGTGAGGTAAGCATTTTACCAACGCCTGGACCGGGCTGTCATTTCAGCATGTGCGGCTGTAATTGTGCCCACTTGCGCTTCAGTTGTTGCTTGACGTCGTCTGCTGCGAAGATGAAGTCAATGGCCCGCGACGACAGCGTCCACACGGCCTCGTGATCCAGGCCGAACGTGGACGCTGCCAGCTGGTATTCCTGAGACAAATCTGTACTGAACACGCCCTTGTCGTCAGTCTGCCAGAGGACAAAACATGAAAATAAATTGACAATGCTTCAATAAATATAATTTAAAGGACAACCGACACCATTTTTTTGGGTTCCTAACAGACATCCGAAAAACGTTTCATAGCATCTAAAATACCCAAAACGCGCAGGCTGATATTTTTAGTCAAATGCAAAACACCCATAAAAATGATTTGGTGTCCCAAAACTACTTCAAAATGACCTCGGAAATGGTGACTTACAGGAGGTCCCGCCCCCTTATTCGTGACGTCACGCCAGGACGTCTTTGCCTAGCTCGAGTATCAAAATAATGGCTTCAGATTTGGAGAAGATGCTTTCTTGCTACTCATCCAGTTATGAATATGATTCAAATAATTCTGAAGAGGAAAGCATAAATGTTTGCAATCGATTAAAGAAGTACTTGCGTATCAATTCGAGCCGTCAGGACGCCAATGTAGCGACCCAGAAAATGCACAAGATGGCACCCAAGCTCCGATGGAAATGGGCTGATTTGTCTGCTGGGAATTTGTGTCAACTAGTATCAAATAGTAGTCTTGGTGCAACACATAACAATTCACCATTGCATTATGTGTTTTCCTTCTAATTTCGCCATCAACACGAACTTTTCAGACGAAACGAAGTACCCAAAATGCATTGTGTCGCTTTCTCGGTCAGGGGCGTTCCAGACGTGACGTCACGTCTGGAATCGTCATCAACTGGAAAACATGACTTCCTGAATATTCAGCGCGAGTCTTAAAACGTAAAATCTAGCTATATGCGTGGAATCTTTGGAAAATAGGCTCAGTAGAAGTCATTTGAAGTGATTTTACAAATTATGGACACAACTTGTCCGAAGTCGTCGGTTGTTCTTTAAGCTATTTTTTGGTCAAGAAAAAACCCAACCATGTATATATAGTAAGGCATTGTTAGCAAAAACAAAAAAACGACCACATATAATACCACATAATAGTAAGGCGTTTTTAGGCTGAGAAAAATGCCTGTTTTTTTTTTGGGCCGAAAAAAAAACGACCATGTATAGTAAAGTGCTTTTCGGCCCAAAAAAACTACCTTGTATTGTAAGACGCTTTTGGCCGAAAAAACAACAACCATGTACAGTAAGGTGTTTTTAGGCTGAAAAAATGACTATAATAAGCAGTTTTTGGCCGAAATAACAACCATGTATAGCAGGGCATTTTTAGCTGAAAAAAAGCGACCATGTATAAAAGTAAAGTGTTTTTGGCCCAAAAAAACTACCATGTTTCATAAGGCGTTTTTAGCCGAAAAAAACAACCATGTACAGTGAAGCGTTTTTAGACGGAAAAAAACGACTAACGATAGTAAGGCTTTTTTTGCCGAGGGAAAAAAAGGCGCAGTGTTTTTAGGCTGAAAAAAATGACTGTATAAAATATAAATATTTGTCAAACATTATGTTTCAAAGGAAATGAATTTTTACATTTACAGAAAGTAGAATTTTTCAAAAAAAGAAATCGCAATTTTCCAAGAATAAAGTTGTAAACAATATGATGTATTAATATGAAATTGCCCACACAAACATTAAGGGAGTACAGTGATACCTCGGTTTACGAACCCCTTGGCTTACGAACTTTTTGGTTGACGAACGTTACATTTAAAAAAAAACAACCATGTATAGTCAAGTGTTTTTAGCCCCCCAAAAAATTTCTTGTATAGTAAGTCGTTTTTTGGTGGGAAAAAAAAACAACCATGTATAGGCTACTGTTTTTAGGCCCCCAAAAAATTTCTTGGATAGTAAGGCGTTTTTGGCCGGAAAAAAAAACGACCATGTATAATAAGGCATTGTTAACCGAAAAAAAAACAATCATGGATGTATATGTGGCATACGTGGTTTGCTATTGAGTGGATACTTTAGCTTTTTTTTTTTTAATGGGAGGAATGTCGGTGCCATTTGACTGTCTTCGCTGGACAGCTCTGCGGCCATTGTGCTTTTTTTGTGCCTGTAATGGGCAGCATCTTCACAGACCGCTTTTTTTCAGTGGAAAGTTCGGTGCTGTTGGACAGTCCAAGGCTGGATGGATGCATGGCTTGAGGAGCCCGCCATAAGAAGAAAGGAGCGCCGATGCATATTTGGAACTGTCGCGGCTTGGCATTGTAAAAGAGTAAAGCGTTTATGGCTGAAAAAAACCCAACCATCTATAGTAAGGCATTTTGAGCCGAAAAAAACGACCGTGTATAGTCACGTGTTTTTATGCCCAAAAAAACAACCTTATATAGCAAGGTGTTTTGGCCGAAAAAAAACGACCATGTATAGTAGGATTTTTAGGCCAAACCAAAAAAAAAAAAACGACCATTTATAGTAAGGTGTTTACAGTCAAGCGTTTATGGCAGGAAAAAAACGGCCATTTTTAGACCGAAAAAAAAGACCATGTATAGAAGGGCGTTTTTAGGCCAGAAAAAAACCCACCACGTATTAGTAATAGGACTTTGACCCGGAAAAAAAATGACCCTGTATAGTAAGGCGTTTTTGACCGAAAAAAATTACCATGTATAGTACGACATTTTTGGACAGAAAAAAAGCCCACCATGCACAGTAAGGCGTTTTTAGCCCGAAAAAAAAAACAAACTAACTAAAATACCCTTTGACAATGCATCATCACACCCGAGCACGACTTAATTCCCCAGCAAATCACTTTCCAACCTGCGCAATGGAGAAACGAATCTCAGATTTCATTTCACACGTTTTTTTTTTCCACGCTAAATGCTAAAGGAGAAACGTCTTCAGATCGTTCTAACAGATCAATCTTAAAATGTGGACATACATTGAAACATACAGAGAATGATTTTTTTTAATAAAAATATTTGTCAAACATTATGTTTCAAAGGAAATGAATTTTTAAATTTACAGAAAGAAGAAGTCGCAATTTTCCAAGAATAAAGTTGGAAACAATATGACGTATTAATATGAAATTATCCACACAAACATTAAGGGAGTACGGTGATACCTCGGTTTACGAACCCCTTGGCTTACAAACTTTTTGGTTTACGAACGTTACATTTATGAAAATGTTACCTTGGCATACGAACTATTTTTCGGGATACACACAGAGCTTCCACAATGAGTGATGTGTCGTTCGTGAACGAGCCCGTTCTCCTATAAGAAAATGGTAGCCGACTGTTTTTGTCCTCTATTCCCCGCCCCCAGTCTTCGGTTAAAGCCACGTGATTGGTCAAGAACACAGCGGGGGGAGGGGGGGGGGGTTAAACAAGAGACAGGCAGATGACAGAGAGAGAGTGAGAAAACACACACATGAAAGGACAGAGGGCAGAGCTTGAAACAAAAAAATAAAAGTGAAAAAAACAAAAGTGAAATGGTGAAATTTGGACTCGTTTGAACTTTGATAGTTCAAAGGCAGAGTGTAGACTGCAAGGTTAAAATTCCCATCAATCAGGCGCCACAAATAACCCGCACAAGCCATCTGTACACTGGATGCAAAAAGCTATCAACCCAGCTAAACAGAACACAATTGATGAGGAACTAGATAAAATGATCACAGAGAAAGCACCTACAAGGGATCATTCCTCAAGATGGTGAAGGAAGAAGGCTACGTTCCTCATCAAGTGTTTAATGCTGGTGAAACCGGTCACTCCATTCCATCAAGCCATCAACGACCATCACAAAGGTCAATAAAACTTTATTATACAGTATAGTTTATTTCTTTAATTATAATACCATCGCACATTTATTATCCATAAAATGAGGTATATTTTGTGTCGTTTTAAGGCTTAGCAAATGAGAAAGTAGAAAATTATGTTTTAATGGCGACCTGGAAACGGATTATGCTCATTTTAATGGATTCCTATGGGAAATAAATTTTTGGGATACACACTTTTTGCCTTACACACTCTGTCTGGGAACCAATTAAGTTCATAAGCCAAGGTATCACTGTATTTCGGATCATACTTACATTTTTAAAAATGTGTTTTACATGTTCACAAAAAGACCAGGCAGTAGCTTGAGTCATTGCAGCTATTTCAGAGAGGAAGAAACTTACACAAATGACGCTCGGGTGGCCCAATTGGTACCAGTACTTGAAGTGATGCTTGGAGTAACACGGAACACTTTGTCCTTTGACGTTTGATGTCAAACAGAGCTCTGGCGGAGGGATTTGGGGGGGACCATGAAGAGTCATTCGCACACGCAAACAAACACACACACACACACACACACACACACACACACACACACGCACACACGCACACACGCCAAGTCAGTTGAGTTTCATGTCTTGTATATGTAAGCTGTATTCCCAACATGTATTTGGTTCCCACGAACAAGTAAGGCTATTCGGAGCAGCACTTGAATGGCTCTTTTACAACGGATGTTTTTTTTTCCACGACTGTATGACAATTCATCGCCATCTTAGAACGACAACTTGAATAATTGTAGGCAACTATTAATACGAGTGATAAAAATGCCCTATTCATTAACTCATTCTCGAATGTATGCGAGAATTGAAAAACATAGAGCGCCAATCCCGAATTTGTTCGGGTTTTGGTTTTTTCTTTTTTGGGTGCTGATAAGGAGCTGGCCATGGCCTCTGGCATTATTTCTTTCCTTCCACAAGGGGGCAGCATTTCCCCTTTTCCCCATGTTTGCACTTTGTTCCAGCTTCAGCTGTTGTTCAAGCGCTGTAAAAACCAATATGGATGTATTGCATTGTATTTTGGACAGCCGCCCTCATTTCAAGATCATATAACTCCAGATCCATGTAATTTAGGAATTAACTCTTTTTTTCTGATGAAACAAGAGTCTAAGGTTTCTTACACTGCATTGAAAGTTTATGTAGTCCTAAAACTCAATATTCTGTGTGTAAATGCTGCAGAGACATTTGTTTATAGCGGCCATCCCATAGTTGACCAGCAGATGGCTGTGCTTTATTTTTCTCGACATTACGTTAGGTTGTTGTCACTTCCTGTACAGGTTTTACTTTCCGCGCCTCTTTAAGTTTCGTTTTCACTGAGAAGACGGCGAGAATGGACATTCTTTATCGCTGTATTGTTTAGCAAGGAAAAGATATAAAGGACGAAAATCAAAAGTTCTATTTTGGACGGAAAGCGGGCAAAGTGGTTTGTACGATTTTATTGCATATGTTTTATGATGTAAAGTGCAAATGTTTATGTGTAAATAATAGCTACATTGTTATACTTGTTTGTAGTTCTACGGTGGTGGTGTCGGTGGTATGAAATCACATTAAAGAATTAACCATCAGTACAAAGAACCGGAGTCCTCTATTTCGAATGGAAGCACACTGGGTCCTGCAATTTGAGTGGCAATGACAAAAACCCTGGCACTGGAATGGATACATTTTTGCCAGCAAGACAGTCATTGCACACCACCAAACAAGATTACCAGAAAAAACAGGAGACATATCAACTTGATACTTTTTACCATCTGAGAGAAGATTCATTTAGTTGTTCTGTCAATATAAGTTGCCGGCACAGATAGATGGGCAAAGATGTAGTCTTTGTTTTTCAGAAATAATTTTCTCATTGGTCGGACTGTTTTAGTGCATGGTCTATTTTACTTGTGAGTGTATTAAAACATCATTTTACACGATGGTAAAATATTGACAAAAAATGCTCAAAATACCTTTACGAGCACACAAATACACATGGACTCATGCTTTGTAAATACCACAGCCACCTTATGTCGAGTCAATACAGTTACTTACATAGATATGTAAATTTACTTTTACACTTTGCACTATGTAGTTATTTTTATGAAACATTTTTGTGCAGTTGTACATTTCGGTCTCCTGACATTTTCTTTTGTGCATACAATACTTGTTTTTTTCTTCTTCTTTTTGAACCCCCTTTCAATTTTGCTGCTGTGGATTGCAAATTTCCCCATTGTGGGGAAAGGCTTTCTGATTCTGGTGCTACTCGGGAGACTAAACTTCACAAGTTGACAACTATGTGCTGCTAATGGTACTAGTGGCATCAGTACTACCCTACTGACTGACAGTATTGTACTGATGAACAGAAAAGCGCTTTACTCTAAACACCAGTGGCACCTAGATATCAACAAGTGCCATTTGGTCACTTAATAATAATACATTTTATTTCTAAGTGCACCTTTCAAAACTCTCAAGGAAATATGTCACAGCTCCACCAGGTCGCCCCCTCGATTGTTTTATGAGTGCATCGAAATGTCAATGGTGGAGAACAAAAACAGCGCGAGTAATATATTTGTTTTTATAGCATGTTGAATTAGCCTATGATATCAATCGTCTTCGCCCCTCTCTCACTCCTCACACCACTGCTATCCTTGTTCCTAGTCTTGTCACCTCCCGGATTGACTATTGCAATTCACTTCTCCTTGGTGTCCCTCAGAAACTTCTCCACAAACTTCAACTCGTCCAGAATTCTTCAGCCCGGATCATTACCAGAACCTCATCCTTTCACCACATCACCCCCGTCCACCAAGAGCTCCACTGGCTCCCAGTGAAACATAGAATCAACTTTTTAATTCTTCTTTATACATTTAAAGCTATCCATAACCG
The DNA here is from genome assembly GCF_051943395.1 of Hippocampus bargibanti. Taxonomy (NCBI): domain Eukaryota; kingdom Metazoa; phylum Chordata; class Actinopteri; order Syngnathiformes; family Syngnathidae; genus Hippocampus; species Hippocampus bargibanti. The sequence goes on along the minus strand of NC_142738.1, from coordinate 11,617,108 downwards.
TGCCCCCCCATACCTATCTGACCTTCTCCAAATGATGAGTGATGATGAGTGACAGGGCCTTCAGCTGCTCTGCCCCCAAACTTTGGAACTCACTTCCTCCCAACATTCGTAACATCGATTCTCTTCCCACCTTCAAGTCCCATCTCAAAAGCCACCTATTTAAAATTGCATTTTCTGTGTCGCTCTCTCTCTTGTTTATATTTAAAATTGTATTTTATTTATTGCATTCTATTTGTGATTGTATTTTATTTATTAATGTACCTATGCTTGTCTGTGACTGAAAGGCGCTTAAAATGTAATGTATTATTATTATTATTATTATTATTATTATTATTATTATTATTATTATGAGTGAGGACAATTGGGGAATCGGGGTGCAAAAAAAAAACACTCAAACAGAGACACGGTAAATTGTTGTAATAAATAGTTGTATTAAGTTCATCCTGTCTACTTGATATCTAACTTAAAACAGATTCTTTTGTTACAGACAGTGTATTTTATGTGTTCAATCACCTGACATATTTCGGCGTATACTTCCGCCTTCGTCAGAGTGTCACGGATGTTGTTGTCACAACAACACACAACAACATCCGTATACGCCGAAACATGTCAGGTAATTGAACACCTAAAAAACACTGTAAGAAAGGAATATGTTGTAAAAAAAGTTGTAATAAATATTTAGCGGTCACCCCGGCCTTACCCAAGGGGATGTTATACTTCACCACTTTGTCAACAAGGCTCTGCGATCCGCCCACGTCAGGGTGCAGGAAGGTGCCGTGCCCGATTCGGTCCGGCGGCAGATTGAGCAGCAGCTCCGATTCCTCCAACTGAGACGGCACCTGGGACGGGTCATTTCCGCAGAATCACACGAGACCCCTTTTGTAATATTTTGCATTGTATCGCAATACGCACACATTGCTCATGTTGTGACCCATGTTTCCATGACTTACTTCGGAGAGGTGCAGCGACAACTTTAGTCCACTGTTCTTGGCTCGCTGTAAGGCTGGAAGCAGGTCTTTACCATGACCGACCTGAAAACGACATTATTTATTGAATTGAGGGGTTTGGGATGGGAATTACACCACTTGAAAATGGATGCAAGGATATAGGTGTTGGTTGTGAAATGGTTTGCATACCCTCGGATCCCCACTGAGATCAAGTCCAACCACCAGCCCATCAGCAGACAGCATGTACTCTTCGGCCAGTTTCACTGTTTCCATGGCAACCTCAGTCCCGTTCCTGCGATCAATGGCAACTAGGAACCTGAAAAGAACATTTGACCTCTGTCAGTATCTATCTTCACATTCGGATATTCATTGTAGGCCTACCTGACATCAATGTCCACCTCCTCCTCTTTACACTGCTGGATGGCTTTTATGATAGTGTCCACATAGCTCTTTTTGGTCAACCCTGAATAATTGCGAAACATCTTAACACTCAGCAATGAGTATGTTGATAGATGCATTTAATGTCTCAAACCTGTTTTCTTCTCCTCTCTCGGTGTACTCCTAAGTTCTAAATATTTGACACCGTCAGCAGCAAACTCCTTGATGACATCTGTAGCCACCTAGAAAGATCAAACATTGCCATTGTGCTTGCAGAAACCATTTAAAAAAATCACACTTTTTATTTTCACCATCAGGATGTCCTCCTCCGTGTCCACCAGCTGATGAATGACCTTGAACACCTGAAAGCACCTGCAGCATATTATATTGCGACGTTACCAACCGCTGCGATCATATGGTGATGACAGAACACACGAGTGGTCTACGAACTCATTCAACGTTCTCCGCTGGCCTTTCTCGATGGCCGTCATGTGATGTTCAATGTTAAGATGTGGCTTTCGCTTAATGAGCTTCTCCATAGTTTGGAAGCTCACTGAGCCATTGAGATGAGCGTGCAGCTCCTTTTGGAGAGGGAAGAAACCAATTAGAATTGTCATACTTCCCAACGACCATATAACCACTGTATTTCAAAATAACTGGCCGATAAATGTGATTTACCACTTTTGGGAACTGCCGATAAAAGACATCGTTGTTCTTGTCCATCATCAAAACGACAAATTTCGGCGAGTTTTGGGGCTAAGTGTTTAGTGTCTACAGGACGAGAGGCTTGGCGGTGTTTCCAGGAAGCATTTGGCCGTGACACACAACGAAGTGCAGCAAATTAATAAGTCCGTAAGAGAAGAGTAAATTGTTCCGCATACGCGTCACACGTGTTTCTGAAACAGCCACGTGCGGAATCCCCCACCCCGTCGCATAAAATATGGAATATATAAATACAGAAAATACATATCCATAACAAAACATAAGAGTGTGACGAAAATGTTTGTAACAACCCCCCCCCCAAAAAAAAATGTACATTTAATGGACCAAGTCTGTACTTTATGCAATATAGTTAACCAACAATATATTTGTAACACTGTTTATCCCTGTTAAAATTTCAATGGAGTTGAAAGTTATGAGATTAAGAAAACATGACACATAAATATAGAAACAAGATTTTCTCATGTTAACTTGTGTGAAACTATGTGATTTGTGAATTTTAAATTATGAAGAGTAAAATGACTGAATTGTTAATTGAAAGGGTTCTTTTCCCTCAACCACCCCTATTCGAGACCAATATGAAAGGCCAAGGGACATTGTGCATTTGTTTTGTCAGGAATTAGGACAGCCAGATATGTGAGAAACATTTCTGACCTCATGGCTGATAAATAGTAGACTGTGGCGGGCACTGGGACCGGGCATCTCACCCAGCAGGTGTACGGGAGGGGGCGGGTTTATGTCACATATATTTCACTGCAGTTTCGGTTTTACTTTACTTTCTCCTTGTTAGCAGTTGGAATAAAGACGTACTCCAATCGACCGTGTGTTCTCATTCCTCAACTGCTACACTGGTGACCCCGACGTTCGAAATGTTCATGACAGCAGATGAAGAGATATCTTCCACGGCCATGCCGCCACGACCGGCGCCTCAGCTCGCAGCTGCCGCCTACGCCGCGAAGCTGCCCGAGTTTTGGAGTAGCGACCCGGCTTCGTGGTTCCAACATGTGGAAGCGCTTTTCCACCTACGAGGCGTCACGACAGATGAGCCGAAATATTATCTGGTCGTGGCGTCTCTCAACGAACAGACGACTCGTCGTGTGCTGCCTCTCTTGCGTGCACCTCCACCGAGCGAAAAATACGCAGCGCTCAAACACCTGCTGCTCCGACGGTTCACGTTGTCGGCCTCTGAGAGAGCAGACAGGCTTCTTTCTCTTCCCGGACTCGGCGACGGAACAGCAGTGGACCTGATGGACACAATGTTGTCGCTACTGGGTTCGGATGACGGCGGATTCCTGTTCCCCCACGTGTTCCTTCGCCAGCTACCGGCCTCTGTGCGCGCCGTGCTAGCCAACTTGACGTGCCTAGCCACCGGCGACTACCGAGGTTTGGCTGAAGAAGCGGACCGGGTGCTGCTGACGACACGGAGGTTCGCCGTGCAAAGCGTGACGGCCGAACCCCTCGGCGGAGCGGCGGCGAACATCGACCTGACCCTAGTAGCCGGAGTGGTCACGCGGAAGCGACACGAGAAAGCCCTCTGTTTTTTCCACCAGCGGTTTGGCGCCAAGGCCCGACGCTGCACACCACCCTGCACCCACGAGGCTCCGGGAAACGCCAGCGCCGGCACCCAATAGCGGCCGTGGGTGCCGGCAACGAAAGCGAGCTGCTTTTTATCACAGACTCCTCGTCAGGTAGACGTTTTCTGGTGGACAGCGGGGCACAAGTAAGCCTGCTGACGCCCACGGCCTCGGACAAGACGGCAGGTGGATGTGGGCCTCCCCTGCGCGCAGCTAACGGCTCGCCCATCGCCAGCTTTGGCACCAGGTCGGTAACTGTGTGTTTCCACGAACGAAAATTCGAGTGGGACTTTATTGTGGCCTCGATTACAGTTCCGATAATCGGCACGGATTTTTTATGCGCTCATGGACTGCTTGTGGACATTGCTAACCGTCGTTTGATCGACGCCATCTCTTTCGCCACTTTCCCATGTGAGGCTGGAGGGCTTGGAGCGTTGACGCACGCAAATTATTTAACGTCAGGTAACGTTTATGAACGCCTGCTGACCGATTATCCGTCGTTAACCACACCCGCCTTTTCCAATGCCGATACAAAACACGGGGTACAACATTTCATTCCCACGGTTGGCCCGCCAGTTTTTGCCCGCGCTCGTCGCCTCGACGCGGCAAAATTGGCAATGGCGAAAGGGGAGTTCGCGACGATGGAGCGCTTGGGCATCGTGAGGCATTCCAACAGCCCGTGGGCCTCACCATTGCACATGGTGCCCAAAAGTGACGGTTCTTGCCGGCCGTGCGGTGATTTTCGTCGGCTTAATAATGTAACCACACACGACCGTTACCCAATTCCGCACATCCAGGACTTTTCCGCACGTTTGGCCGGAGCCGTGATCTTTTCCAAAGTTGACCTCGTTCGCAGTTATCACCAGGTTCCGGTACGGGCAGAAGATGTGCCAAAAACTGCAGTAATAACCCCTTTTGGCCTCTTTGAATTCCTCCGTATGCCTTTTGGCCTGAAGGGGGCGGCACAGACCTTTCAGAGACTGATGGACTCAGTCTTGCGAGGCCTAGATTTTGTGTTCGTCTACCTCGACGACATTCTTGTGGCCAGCCCTTCACCAGAGGAACACCTGTCGCACTTAAGGATGGTTTTCAAGCGTCTTGATGTGCATGGCCTTATCGTTAACCCTGTGAAGTGCCAATTTGGTTTGCCCAAGATCGATTTCTTGGGGCACCGCATTTCTCCACAGGGTGCCATCCCCTTACCCGCCAAAGTGCAGGCTGTGGTGAATTTCCCCCGCCCAGCCACAGTTAAAGCTTTGCAGGAGTTTTTGGGCATGATAAATTTTTACAACCGGTTTCTTCCTCACGCAGCCGACCTCCTACAACCCCTCTACGGCGCCTTGAGAAAAAAGAAGGCTAATGACCCCGTCGAGTGGGCCCCGCAACGAGTGCAGTCCTTTGAACGAGCCAAGGAGGCTCTTGCGGGTGCAACTCTTCTGGTCCACCCGATCTCAACCGCACAGGTGGCCTTGACTACCGACGCGTCTGATGTTGCCGTAGGGGCGGTGGTTGAGCAGCTTGTGGAGAACGAATGGCAGCCCCTTGCATTTTTCAGTTGGAAGCTGCAAGATAACGAACGCAAGTATAGTGTTTTCGACAGAGAGTTGTTAGCACTCTATCTTGCAACCCGCCATTTTCGTTTCCTCCTCGAGGGGCGCCGGTTCACCGCCTACGTAGATCATAAACCCCTTACATTCGCCATGTCCAAGGTGACCGAACCGTGGTCGGCCCGACAGCAACGGCATCTAGCGGCTATTTCCGAATTCACAACAGACATTCGGCATGTGGCCGGCAAATGTAACCCTGTGGCCGATTGCCTGTCACGCACGATCGTTTGTCCAGTCCAGCTCGGGGTGGATTTCTCAGAGATGGCCACGGCCCAATCTGAGGATCCGGACATCCACGAACTCAAGGCAGCAGGCACGGCCCTGAAACTGGAGGAGGTGGCAGTGTGTGAAGGGGGTCCCGCTCTCCTCTGCGATGTGTCTACGGGTCGCACCCGTCCCGTGGTTCCGCAGGAGTGGCGTCGGCGAATTTTTGATTCAATTCATTCCCTTTCACACCCTGGCGTCCGGGCGTCAGTCAAACTACTTGGGGCCAAGTTTGTCTGGCCTGGGTTAAGAAAGGACGTCAGGAAGTGGGCAGCTGCATGCGTGGCATGTCAGCGCGCCAAAGTCCACAGGCACACCCGGGCGAACCTAGAAACTTTTTCGATTCCGGCCAGGAGATTTGACCACGTCCATGTGGACCTGGTCGGGCCCCTCCCTCCTTCGCAGGGTTACACACATCTCCTCACTATGGTCGATCGGACCACTAGGTGGCCGGAAGCTGTCCCCCTGTCCTCCACAACCTCGACAGACACTGCCCGCGCATTTCTGTCATCCTGGGACGCACGTTTCGGCACGCCGTCCGATATCACTTCGGACAGAGGCCCCCAGTTTGTGTCCGAACTCTGGTCGGCCATGGCGCAGTCCTTGGGTGTGCAGGTACACCGCACTATGGCCTACCACCCACAGGCTAACGGGATGTGTGAACGTTTCCACCGGTCACTTAAAGCCGCGCTACGGGCCGCACTATCGGACGGTAACTGGGTTGACCGGCTTCCGTGGGTCCTGCTCGGGTTACGTTCAGCCCCTAAAGAAGACCTTAACGCCGCTCCGGCAGAGTTAGTACTCGGTCAGCCACTCCGCATCCCTGGTGAATTCCTGCCTGAAGCTTCGGGTGCACCTTCTTTCCCCCTTTTGCCAGGGAGGCCCCTGGCTCCAGCACCATTTCACCACGGCGTCCCCAAAATATTCGTTCCGTCTGCTCTCAGGTCAGCCCGTTTCGTCTTCGTGCGTCATGATGCCCACCGCTCTCCCCTCCGGCCGCCGTATGATGGCCCGTTTAGAGTGCTCGAACACGGGGAAAAGAGTTTTGTGCTCGATATGGGTGGGAGAAGGGAGGGAGTTTCTATAGACAGACTCAAGCCGGCTCACATAATTGCAGGCGAGGACGTTTCGCCGGCCCAGGTCCCACGTCGCGGACGCCCTCCAAAACCTCCAGCCTCTCCGCGGCATGCCAGGGTTGAGTGTCGTTCCCCCACTCAGTTCTCACCCGGATCACCTGCCCGAGCAATTTCACCTTTACCACCGAACGACGGACTGCATAGTCGTTGTGGCAGGCTGGTCAAGCCCCCTGCAAGATTTTCGCCTTGACTGTCCTTCTGGGTGTTCTGGGGGGGCTGTGTGGCGGGCACTGGGACCGGGCATCTCACCCAGCAGGTGTACGGGAGGGGGCGGGTTTATGTCACATATATTTCACTGCAGTTTCGGTTTTACTTTACTTTCTCCTTGTTAGCAGTTGGAATAAAGACGTACTCCAATCGACCGTGTGTTCTCATTCCTCAACTGCTACAAGACATTCTTTCAGGAGTTTAAAACGTGGGTCCCAGTGGCAGCAGCTAAAGGAAAACATAATGACTGTTATTGTGGTTTACATGGGACAATTTTAAATTTTAGTTCGGACTTTTGCAAGCATCATGGAATTTCAGAATTTTGATTTGTTTTCACGGGCCCCATAAAATGATGTGGTGTGCCAGATTTGACTTTGACACTTGACTTTGACACTTGTGGTGTAGTAGAACTATTAGTCAACATTTCTCCTTCGTTCAAGGGGTGTATTTTTATTTGTAAATCTACTTGCTGGCATGAAATTTATTAAATTCCCACTTATTTTTTTTAATTAAGGAAGTATCTACTATAAATGCTCCCTTGCTTAATTTATGGTAAATATCCCTTGCTGAAGATTTTGCTCCAGTGTCGTTTGTCGTCATGGTCCACAATCTAATGTTTGTGTTGTGTTGTCTGCTAAAAGCCACGTGGACTCCTCTTTCCAAGCGCCTTTCAAAACTATACGCAGTTGCAGTAGTGGTTTGCTTGTAGCGTTTGCTTGATTGAATAAAACAAACGTTTGATTTGGAAAAAAAATCTCTTTTTTTTTTCTTTTTTCTTGACGAAGTTGTCGGCCACCGGGCAAAGACGCTTTGAAGCTTGTACGCCCAATGTAAAAGTTGTACGCCCCGGGCCTCCGGGCAGACATTATTTCAAACACTGCTATTAAGTTACTATTAAAATCATTGAAAATCTCAAATTTTAAATATATATATGTGTAACTAAAGACTGAAAACCTCTACTGTACCCCTTTGTGTAACCACAGTATTTAAGTCACTAACAACTTTTTTTCATTTCAAGATTATATCTGAAACCTGCTGCTGATATCACTTATATGCCGAGCGCACAGGAAGCAGGAAGGAAAGATCAACCTAAAAAAATACAAGTAAAAGATAACCTAAAAAACAGTCTCGTGCTTCTAAATGCCCGAAAATATCATTTACTGTACCTCGGTGCGGATCCAGCTGTTTGACCGGGAAATCTCACAGTTGTCGATAAAAGTTAACAAAACTCTTAACGTCCAAGAATATTTTGAAGATATTAAGTGAAGCTAAAATAACTCCTCTATGAGAAAAACTTTGGTGACACAAAGTAGGCACAGGACATTGTGAGTCGTGTAACGATACCAAAAGATGTCAACTCTAAGTGGGATTAGCAGTTAGGAGGAGGATGGATATACAGATATTTTAAATTCAGTTTTGACTGCCCCCCCCCCCCCCCCCCAAAAAAAAAAAAAAAAACACACATCAGACATTAACAACTGATCAAGTTCATCAAACTCGACGATCTTGGGCAATGGTAAAACGCCCCTTTCCTTGTTTTTAAAATACTAAAATGATGATCTCTTGAACTTTACCTTGGCATCCTGGTGTGTATGTTCATTCAGAAATTATTTTCGTCTCAATATATTGAACAAAAAAACGGCACTCAATCTCTTATACAATTTTTGGGTGAAAATTAAGTGTTTACGTAGCACAAGTGAAAATCCATATACAATACGTTTTTTTCTTTTATTAAAACGTGTAAAAACAATACTGCGTCAACTGGAAAACATGCACACCTCCCGTTCATTTTGCACTAGCATTAATATTAGGAAAAAAAAACCAAAGAAGATTATGTATTTGCACTTTCACGTTCATTCTACATACATTTGTCATTGGTAATGAAGATCGTATTCATTCATTTGGGGCTGCATTAAAATGACATTCAGAGCCCATTTTGGGCACAACAATAACTTAAAAACAAAGAAAATGTATCAAACACAAATGTTTCTCCAAACAGACATATTTGACTCACGGTAAAACCAAAACGGTGTTGTTTACAGCAACTCCAACATCGTTGTGAGCTCCGCAAGTCAAGAAAATCTCCACAGCGTGTTCACGTTCATCCTGCGCTTCAGTATCAGTCAATGAATGACGCATGAGCAACATGTCGCTGATACATCACTTGTTTGGTGCCCTCGGAGCGCCTCGCAGCTTCGTGTCGTGTTCTTCTCGTGCGTTCAGGATATAATAAAGCAGTCGTGTGAGTGAACTTGGATCATGCGGGACAAACACACTAAAACATTCAGATACAAGACAGGAAGTGTTGAACAGAGGACGTTTCTCAAATCTGAAAATAAACAAGGCTCATCCGGCCTTAAGAGACGTCTCCCAACTTGGTTGTGAACATTGTCAAATGCTGAGATGAAAGTAGAAGGCGCAAGACCTGGGTCTGGTCAGAGCTGCGTGCCCATTTGTCGCAACTCCTTTTTGACAACCGACAGCCGCTCTTTCAACAATTTAAAAGTTGGCCGAGATTCAGGATTCAAGTGCCAGCAGTCCTTCATGGTGATATAGAGAGCTTCGGGACACCCGTCGGGAGAAGGCATCCGGTAGCCGCTCTCCAAATGACGCACCACAAATTTTGAGGGCTAAACAGTGGGGACAAAGTTGATTTTGTAACATATTTTAAACACATTAACTCATTCACTGCCAGATGATGTGTAAAAACGTGTCCACTCCGGTGCCAGGGTTTTTGTCATTTTCACTCAAATTGCAGGACCCACAAAATATTGAGTTCTACATAAACATTCAATGCAGCGTAAGAAACCATAGACTCTCTTCTTTCATCAGAAAAAAGAGCTAATTCCTAAATTGGGCATTGCCAGAGGTCTGACACAGCTTGATTTGCACCCCCCCATAAGAAAAGAAAAAAGTCGAAAAGGTGATCCCCATCTTGCTTTTCAATTCCCGAATAAATTCAGGAATGGCAGTGAATGAGTTAATAAAATTGGGTTTAAAGTTCATGTGTTTCATCTGAATTTTGCTTGGGGGTAAAGGTTTGAAGCAATTCTTTATTTATAGGTAGCGTACGCGTCTACAACTTAAATTATCACTCCACCAGGTGCATCTGCGAGACACTTTTTCTGCTGCGCCGGCCGGGCCGTCTTGGCACAGACCAGGTCGGCCATTTTGGCAAATGCGTAGCTCGCCTTACACTGACAAAAATGCACTGTCTATGAAAACAGAGCCGTATGCGTGTTCCGACAGCTATAAATTACTTCAAATGAGCTGTTCCCTACTTCACCTGCAAACATTATTCACTCCCACTTTCAGTTCTACTTCAATATACACGATTTTATAGAAAGCTTTCTGTCCATTTATCCAGCACACTTACCATTTTCGGGTAAGGCATTCGACCAAATGAGTAAATCTCCCAAAGCAAAACACCAAAGCTCCAAACATCTGATTTGGTGGAGAATTTCTTTTGAGGGGGGGGGGACAGAAAAAAATACAGATGAATATAACAGTTGTCTAGTATAAAACCAACGAAAGGTCCTCATCACTTAACAAAGCCTTTATTAACATTAACCTTTTCTTTGAGGGCTTCTGGCGACGTCCACTTGACCGGCAGCTTGTTAATATCCTCATGGGAAGACACCTTCTTGGTCAAACCAAAGTCACTGACTTTAGCGACGAGGTCCTCTGATAAAAGGACGTTTCGGGCTGCAAGGTCTCGGTGGACAAAGTGATTAGTCTCCAAATATACCATGGCCTCGCATACATGACTGCAAAAAGAACAAAAATCAGCCAAAAAAATAATCCATGAATAAATCATCACATGAAATTTTGATTCGGACTTGAGCAAGAATCACGGACGTTGACATGATTGAATGGCTTTTGTGGGCCACATAAAAGGATGCGGGGTGCCAGATCTGGCCCACGGTCCTTGACTTTGACACCCGTGCCTGCCTGACATTCTATGACCAAATAATGAGTCAGATTCAAAGTGAAAATGCAATGTTTAGAAATACTAGATAAAATAACAAATATATATAATAAACCAAAATAACAAACCAAATAAAATAAAATACATTAGAAATAAAAATAAAATACATGAGAAATAAAAATAAAATATAGAGAAATTAAAAAATAAAATAAATAAAATAGTACATTAGAAATAAAAATAAAATATAGAGAAATTAAAAATAAGAATACAATAAAAATACAATAAAATACAATAAAAATACGATAAAAATAAAATACAAATCAATTTTTCTAAAAAAATAATAAAATACATAAATAAAAGTAAACAAATTAAAATTAAAATTAAAATTAAAATTAAAATTGCTCATAAGTTAGTGTTACAATTTGCTGTCCAGTGGTGGTCAACTGTTGTTGTGCAATGTACATACATTGCAAAATTGAGTAGAGAAACCCGAGTGAGTACGGTCCTTCCTCTGGAACGTAGGTAGTCCACCAAGGTACCCTGAAAAATACCCACCTATAAGTAACGCATAAACAATTTTGACAATGAATGAGATAGACACTCACCTTAGTCATGTATTCAGTAATAATGAGCAAATTGCCGTTTGCTTCTGAAATCACCCCAAGCAGCCTCACCAAGTTATTATGGCTTAATTTCCTTTGAGAAAAGTATCGACAGTGTGTGAGTTTCTGACTTTCTTCATTTTTCTTCATGAATGCTATTTCATGTTTTGATTTTAATTGCATGATCGTATTTTCTAATCGGTCCAATTCATGCCAATGATTTCAAGAACTCAAATATTCCCAAAGTGGCACTTCACAGCGCAAGAATAAGAGTGAGAAAACTTTTAATTATCTTTCAGTGGAGAAATTCCCAATTTACACCAGCAAAGTATCTCATTATTTTGAGACTTTATTGGATTGAGCTCTTTTAATTTTTTATGGAATCAGATGCCATTAACATCAGCACATTTATTATTGAAACACATTGTCCAATAAAGTGCAGGTAAATGTATTTTCTGTGACGTGTTGCTTCAAAAAAGAATATGGCATTAATTTCTTTGACTTTGAATTGATATTAAAAATTTGAAGAAAGGTGATAGAACCTGGACGCAAAACACACAGTTGAGACACACGGCAGCGGGACTGTGAATGCTTTAAATTTTTCTGGACTACTTACATCATAACAGAGGCCTCTGCAATAAAGGCTTGCGCGGTAGTATTATTTTTAAGGCACTTCACAGCTACTTGAGTCTTTTTGTACTCAGCCAACGAGACCTCTGCAAACACAACACAACACAACACAACACAGCACTTTCAATCAATGTTGAATGTGCCCTAATACGTCACAACAAATCAATCATAACGTGAATGGTGCAGAAAAGTGATTGCCTTGTGATCGTGATTGCCTCATAGAGCAAAACAAAAACAATAATTCAAATAATGCTACATGCCTCCAAACTCTCCCCGGCCGATGGTCTTCTGCAACTTGAGGTCCTTTCTGTTCATCACCCAACCACCTGTTGGTGAGCAGAAGGCAGGAGGTATGCAACAATCGGAGTCGGCGCGTGACTTGAGTTAGACTCACCGCTCAAAAATTCATTTTGGACAGCGACTGTCTCCTTCTCCAATTTTGGATTGATTAGAATAGTGCACAGGCCATCTGCTTTGTTTTTGTAGTGCTTTGGAAAATAAAGAAAGGGGCAGGGGGGAAAGGACACACTGGGTTTAGGGAATAACTGAAATGGAAGCCAATTTCTCTAATAAGGGCGGGAAGGCGGTGGTGGGTGGAAAGGTATTTTTATTTTACTTTTTTTTACACCGTGAACTCTGATTAATATCAAATGTCAAAAACGGTTCTAGCATCGCACATGAAAATCATGAATTTAGTTTTTGGATGTGAATTTAAAAAAGGCTAGGAATTAAGAAAAAATGTCAATTTTAATTGACAATGTCAAGGGAAACAATCAAACAATATGTTAACTCGTGTGTATTGGTTTACATAGCACTTTAACAATTGCTGAAGCTGGAACAAAGCGCTAGGTAACATGGAAAAAAGACAAATGCCACCCCCATGTGGAAAGGAAAAAACATTGCCAGAGGTATGGCCAGCGCAGTGGTGGTTTGGTTGTGCTGGCCCTTTAAAAGTCAAGTCCTGTGGCCTGAGCAACTGTAATGTCATTTTCAGTTGCCAACATTTGGGTGAAAAAAACCCACATAGAGCATAAATAAACAAAGGGAAAAAAAGGTACCTCCACTAGCTGGATCAGGTTGTCAAAGTACATTTCCTGGTCAATGGTTAGTAGGCCATTGCCGTATTCAATGCGGTAGTGCTCCACTTTGTCGTTGGTGCTCAAACACAGTGTGTAGTCCCCTGGATAGTTGGTGCTCTCTCTCACCAAGAAGAGGCCCATCTCTGGTGGGGAGAGTAAGCGCTCAGCCTGGAGCCGCGTTATTTTGCCGTGAAACCACCTGCAATGACAAATGACTGCTATTGTGCTTTACATGGGAATATTTGAAATTTTGGTTTGGACTTTAACAAGCATCCTGCAACTTGACATGCTCGATTTGCGTGCCGAATAAAATGATGTGGCGGCCCAGATTTGGCTTTGACTTAGACACCCGTGCCTGCCTGACATACGATGACCAAATAATGAGTCAGATTCAAAGTGAAAATGCAATGTAGTAGTTTGCAATTTAGAAATAGTAGATAAAATATAACAAATATATATAATAAACTAAAAAAACAAACAAAATAAAATAAAATAAAAAACATCAGAAATAAAAATAAAATATAGAGAAATTAAAAAATAAAATAACAAATAAAATAGTACATTAGAACTAAAAATAAAATATAGAGAAATTAAAAATAAAAATAAAATTCAAATAAGATAAAAATATTCTAAAAAATAATATATAAATATAATATATAAAATAATAATAATATATAAAATAATAGCCTCTGTTATATAGTACACATTTATATATGGCCATGTTATAGCACGTACTGTTAAGCCACGCCTGTTTTAGGCTGCACAAACAACAAATGTTTCCTGTTTACCGAGGAAAAGGTTTCTTCAGCCGTCAACTGTACTTCTTTAAAGGTGTCGGATGTTTCACTCCTCATCCGAAAAGCTTCGTCAGCCAACTTAAGTTGTGCTGGTAACTCTGGCCATGTAAATATATCCCTAATGGACAGTGGCGCCCGTGCCGGATCTCTGCTCTGATAGGTCCCTGCACTAAGGTTGGGGGAGCAGTTGACCACTCCCTGAAGCCAATCTGATTACCTCTATTGTTCTATCCCTGGCTCTGGTTTCACCTCATTAGCCAATCTGATTACCTCTATTGGTCTATCACTGGCTCTGGCTTACCATTGGCTTAGTCATGCTAAAGAGGTGAAACTAGAGCCAGGGATAGACCAATAGATGAGGAGCGAAACATCCGACACCTTCAAAGAAGTACAGATGACAGCTGAAGAAACCTTTTCCACGATGGACCACTACTGTACGTCTGAAAGCCCACACAGACGTTTCCCGTTTACCTCAACCTTGCTGTACCAGGAGCAAATGAACAAACCTAATTTGGGCACTCACGGCATAAGATTCAACTCGCTGCAATTTTCAACTGCTGTCACATTGCGATGGAATTTCTGAACAAGTGCGGTGGTGGGAACTGCTTCTTTGCAACCTGCTTCGTTTTTAGCTATGCACCATTTTGGATCCTGCAAGAAAACCAGTCAGCAGTGAAAATGGGCAAATAAATCAATAAATAAAAGTCTTACCTCCGTCGCTGTCATGATAGAAAGATCTCCTTCGTTAAAGGGGAGGTGGTGTTCTAATGAGCCTTTAAAGCCAATTCCGGCTTCACACACTGTGCCTTTGGGCCAGGGAGTCTTGGAAATCGAACACAGCAAAATGTGAGGCCTTTTTTTAAAAATATTTCACAATTTGGGGAAATGTGACATAAGCATGAATTCAACAAATAAGAAGAGTTCACCTTAGCCATGCTGAGAAGGGGCAAATTTCTTCATGGACGACGTCTTCTGAGTGCAAACATTTCAACTGGTGCACAAATAATAGTCACATTTAAAATCTTTGAAAGGCAAAAACAGACATTCATAACAATGTCATTTTATTCCAGAGCGGGAAAAAACAGTTTCACTTTTGTAATCCTTTAAAAATAATGGCTGAAGTGATTTAGTTTTTTTCCGGAAAACTGGAAAAACATCATCAAAATACGGATTCTATTACTTTTAGGAATAAAAAATTCAGGGGTATAATCAAATATACTTCACTAAGGATGGAACCTTAGACAGCAAGTGTTTGGATGAGATGTTTATCGCAAAAAGTACTTGTTTTTTTGTTTTTTGGGGCAAAGTATGGCGCAGATTATTATTTTAAGACTGTGACAAGTTTTTTAGGTTAATTGAAGTTTGAAAAGCGTCACGAATGGTTTTCCATCTTCGTGTCATATGATTGACGAGCAAGTAGACTGGGATAGACCTCACCACTTATCGAAAGTCAGCTACTCTGTAGACCGTCTCTCATCTGTGATACAAAACAGCTAGTGTTAAACATGTAGGTTCAATTCCCAGAAGTGAATCACAGCCATTTCGTCCACCCAAAAATAAACACAGTTCCTTGAGTTTGTCCGAGTTGACAATCCCGAAAGTACTTTGACAGCAACTCTGGAATCAAATATTGCGCTTGTACAGTGGTACCTCGGTTCTCGACCATAATTCGTTCTAGGACCCTGTTTTTCAAACAGGGTCAAAATACATTGACGTGATGAAAGGACTGCTACAATGTGTCTTTTTTTTTTCGGTCAGGGGCATTCCTTTAGTGACGTCACGTACGGACTCGTCACCAACTCAAAAACAAGACTTCCTGAATATTCAGCGCGAGTCTTAAAATGTAAAATATAGCTATATGCGTTGGAATCTTATTAAAATATGCTCAGTAGTAGTCATTTGAAGCCATTTTACAAATTATGGACACAACTTGCCCGGAGACGTCGGTTGTCCTTTAAGTTACTTCCTCTTCTGTCATGTTGTTAGAGGGAGGTGACATATGGCACACTTCATGAACACACCCTTGTTGAACCGCCGCATTTTGACGTTTTAAAGCCGACCACATTAACGGAACAAATCCAATTTTCCAAATAATTATTTGAACAATAACACAGCCCAAATGCATTGAACTAAATAATTATCTAAAATTAGTCCTTTCCTTATTACCGGGAAAGTTTTGGCGCTGACGTTCTATACGTTATATAGGAGCCCAATCACAGAGGAGCCAAAACCAGAGCCAGACCAATTAATCGGGAGGCAGATTTAATGGGATGATATCAAACCTTTTCAAATTAGCTAAAAGCAGGAGATTCTTTATAGTTTCTTTCCCTACACATTGATTACAACATTAAAAAAAAACATAACATCATTTTCTTCTGCCAAACATTGCAATCCATGTCTGCGTCAAAAAATATATATATCTGAATTGTTTGGATGATAATTAAATATAAAAAAACTGGCACAGAAACCATAGTGAATGGAGCATATTCAAACTTGTTTTTCTTACATAATAACTCATTTACTGTCATTCCCGATTTTTTATTCGGGAATTAAAAATATGATGTAGAGCGCCATTCCCGAATGTGTTCAGGTTTTGTTTTTTCATGCTTGTGAGCCAATAAAGCGCTGACCATGGACTCTGGCAATGTTTATTTCTTTTCCACAAGGGGGCAGCATTTCCCGTTTATTCATGTTAGCGCTTTGTTCGAGCTTCAGCCGTTGATAAAGTGCTATATAAACAAATATGTATGTATTGCATTGTATGAAAAGAATGATGAAAGAAGAGAGTCTAGTGTTTCTAACACTGTATTGAATGTTTATGTAGTCCGAAAACTCAATATTATGTTGGTCCTGGAATTCACTGACGTGGACACATTTTTGCACATGTCTGGCAGTGAATGAGTTAGCTACATATTTTAACGACATGTACAATTGATCTAAATGCAAACTCTAAGATAATCTGTATATACTATCTTTGTGACTACTTTATTTCCTGTATATGATAGCTTTCCATGTTAAGCGCTTTGTTACACATTCAGCTGTTGTTAAAGCTATATAAATCAATACAGTGAGACCTCAACTTACGAACGCCTTATAATACGAACTTTTCATCATACGAACGTCAAATTTATGAAAATTAAGCCTTATAATAAGCACTGTTTTCATAATACACACCCACCACAGCCGGTCCATCAAGCACACGACCTTCGGATCTGGCGGAAGCACACGACTGAACAGCACTCCAGCCGGCGCTACTTTCCACACCCCCTCTCATTGAATGCACACGTCGATCGCCTACTTGGAGCTTTTTGCTGATAATTTTACTATGATGCGGCAAGTGCAGATTGTGGCTAGCGGGACGACGGTGAAAGTGATGGAGAGGTTTTTGAAGAGGAAAAATGCTGACTCAGGAGTGGACCCTGGACAAAACCCGGACCCAAATGAAGGCCCTAGTATGGATGGAGGTCAAAAAAAGCAAAGACAGTGACGTCGAGCAAAGTTTCTGGTGCGAGGCAATACAACGAAAGCTATGTTTCATTTGGATTTACTTTTACCGGAGATGCAGCGGCACCGACTCCATTGTGCTTGGTCTGTGGTGAAAAGCTCCCCAACAGCGCTATGGTCCCTAGTAAGCGTAAACGCCATCTCCAAACGAAACACCCCTCAGTCCAAAATAAAAATGTGGAATACTTTGTTCGCCTGCGTGAACAAACGGCGAAACAGGCAATTTTCCTGGCAGATATTTTTCATCATCTCAATGAACTGAACACACCAATGCAAGGTCGAAATGAAAATCTGTTTACAAGTTCAGATAAAATAAATGGTTTTCGTTCAAAGGTGCACCTCTGGCAGCAACATGGAGAAAGGGACAATCTTGAAATGTTCCCACTCACCAATAAATGGCAAGATGTCAATACTACTGCACTGTGTGAGTTAATAGTGAAACATCTGAAAACTCTTGAGGAGAAGATGACATTTTATTTCTCTTCAGCCTCCACGGAGCACCTTGGCTGGGTTAGGGACCCATTCAGCTCAGCATCAGCTGATGGAATAAACATGTCTTTACAGGAGCAGGAGGAACTATCTGAACTGAGACAAGATCGTGGCCTCAAGCTAACCTTTGCTGATCTACCTTTGGACAGTTTTTGGTTGGCAGCTGCCAAGGAGTTCTCCATGCTGGTTAACAAAGCTATTTTGACATTGCTCCCATTTTCCACAACATATCTGTGTGAGGTGAGCTTTTCAAGCCTGACTGCAGTAAAAACAAAAGGCAGAGAAAGACTGAGAGCTGTGGAGGAAGAGCTTCGTGTGTGTCTTTCATCCATCCCGGCCAGGATATCAGCTCTCTGTTCATCCAAACAGGCCCAGGTTTCACACTGAGTAAATATAAATATGAAAGATTATAAAATGTTTTTTTCTTTGTGTTTAGTTAAATCCTATGTAATAATATAACATCATTCTTCAATGTTTAAAAAAAGCTTATATTACCAATATAACATATTGTTATATACAGTGAGACCTCAACTTACGAACTTAATTGGTTCCCAGACAGAGTGTGTAAGGCGAAAAGTGTGTATCTCAAAAAAAAAATTCCCATAGGAAACCATTAAAACGGGAATAATCCGTTCCCGGGTTTCCATAAAATATACTTTTCACCTAAATAAGCTTTAAAACTAGACACAACATACCTTATTCTATGTATAATAAATGTGCTATTGTATTATCATCTCATTTTCCGTACCGCTTATTCCTCATTAGGGTCGCGGGGGTTGCTGGAGCCTATCTCAGCTGTCTTTGGGCACGAGGCGGGGGACACCCTGAATTGGTTGCCAGCCAATCGCAGGGCACACAATGACATACAACAGTCACACTCACACTCACCCCTAGGGACAATTTGGAGTGGTCAATCTGCCTGTCATGCATGTTTTTGGAGTGTGGGAGGAAACCGGAGGACCCGGTGAAAACCCACGCGGGTCCGGGGAGAACATGTAAACTCCACACAGGGAGGCCGGACCGGGACGCGAACCGGCGACCTCTGCACTGTGAAGCCGGTGTGCTAACCACTTGACTACCGGGCCGCCCTCGCTATTGTATTGCAATGAAAGAAATACACTGCATTGTATCATAAAGTCACTTTATTTACATTTGTGATGGTCATTTATGGCTTGATGGAATGGCGTTGGAGGTTGAAGGTCAAAGGAAATTGCTGTTTGGAAAGAGAGGCGCATGAGGACTGTAATTAAAGAAATAAACTGTGCTGTAAAAGTTTTAATTACCTTTTTGATGGTCGTGGATGGCTTATGGAAGGAGAGTCACCTTCCATAAGGACTGTTGGTAACTTAACCTCTGGTGCTGTTAGGTCGTGTGCTCCCGCCGAAGATCACTCCGCCAGCCGTGGCGGGTGTGTATTATGAAAATGGTGCTTATTATAAGGTTTAATTTTCATAAATTTGACGTTTGTAAGATAAGGTGTTTGTAAGTTGAGGTCTCACTGTATATATTTTTTTTAATTTAAAACAGATTCTTATCTTACAGACAGTGTATTGTCAGTGTCCAAATACCTGACATGTTTCGGCGTCTACTTCCGTGGAAGTAGACGCTGAAACATGTCAGGTATTTGAACACCAACGATACACTGTCTGTAGGATAAGAATCTGTTTTAAATTAGATATCAAGTAGACAGGATGAACCTAATACAACTAAATATATATTTTTGTTATTAACAATATTATGACCTGTCATATTATGTTGCACATTATGTGTTTTGTGTATGCTGTGGCAGGCATATTGTTAATTATTAATAATATAATGAAAAAATGTGAAAAAAGCATACATTAACAGTTGATACTTTTTTCCCCACATTTTCAGCTGGGGGTGTGGCCCGAGATAATTTCAACGGAAGAAATGTGCCTTGGCTTGAAAAAGGTTGAAAAACACAGGGCTAAAGGGTAGAGTCATGTGTCATGGTAAGCCAATCAGAGCTAGTGTTTTCACACACACCGGACAGCGTGTCAATAGTCACGCTAAATTGTAACGTGCGAGTTGACAGCTTGGACGTGGCTCGCGACACTTCAATTTCATTTCATTTCAACGAGTCACTGTCACCTCACCAGTGACATGATTATGACGAAACTGCATCGCTAAGTCTTGTGCTGGCAAATCCAACAGTTTGCTTTGCACAAGGTGATTGTTAGACGAGAGTGTGCCATTTTATCCGCCCCGCCCGCCTTCTTTTGTCGCGTTTTATTCCGCGTCCATAGAATCATCGAACTCGCGCCTTTTGTTGTCATAAAATCTCTGCCAGCACCTTCGGGACTCGAAGTGAATGCAGATGACATCGAGGAGCTTGTTGCTGACCATAATGAGGTCATCAACACAGAGAATTTGATTTGCCTTGAAGAGGACAAGCAGAAGCAGGCCATTCAACAGTTGATGTGCAGGCTTTTATTGAACAGTTCCATCCAGAAAAGGCTATGAGAATAATCAACATGATGAATGATAATGGGATGCCTCAGTTTCTTAAGACCTTACAAGTCAGAAAGCAACAGGTGTCAATTAAGAGCCATCAATGACCATCACAAATGTAAATAAAGTGACTTTATTATACAGTGCAGTGTATTTCTTTCATTACAATACAATAGCACATTTATTATACATAGGATAAGGTAGGTTGTGTGTAGTTTTAAAGCTCATTTAGGTGAAAAGTATATTTTATGGAAACCCGAGAACGGATTATTCCCATTTTAATGGTTTCCTATGGGAATTTCTTTTTGAGATACACACTTTTCGCCTTACACACTCTGTCTGGGAACCAATTAAGTTCGTAAGTTGAGGTCTCACTGTATGTGTTATATTGTATTGTTATAAGTAAAGATTTCAATTTTACCGTCAATGTCGACAGAGGACAGATTACCGTGTTTATCAGGTTACACCGTTACAGGGTGCAGGAAGAGTGAAAATCATGACTGTCGCACCAGAGCATGTACACAAAACAATATGACAGGCAGACAAGTCATTGTCATCATACTTTCAACAGGGAAGGTTCCGTGACATAAAATGCACACATTCTCTTCCCACACACACAAACACACACGCACACACACACACACACACACACACACACACACACACACACACACACACACACACACACACACACACACACACACACACGCACACACACATACACACACACAAACAAACACAAACACATAACAAACCGAAGTAAAAACAAAAATTTAGGATTGTGAAGAACAAAGAGACTTTTGTATCCATGTTTTTTTTATAAATCAGATTTGAATTAATCTGCCATTGATGGTCATTTGGAAAATGGTGTCGCTAGCCTGTTAGCTAGCGAATCAGTACGGGAAATAGAAGCAGACAAAGAGAAAGTATACAAAAGCAATGACGATGTCTGACAAGTAAAGCTCACCTTTTTTTATTTTACTTTGTTCCTGCTTGATTGTGAGTGTGACGGGCATTGTTTTGGATATGTGACTGTTATGTCATAAAACATTGACTGCGGGAAGTACAATAATGAATGACGGTCCCCCCCTGGCCAGCCCTCCCCCAAATGTTTTGTCACTATGGCCGGCCGACTGAAAAATGACTAGCTTGACCCCTGCATACGTAAAAATATTAAAATTATCATAGAGGTGGGTTCAGTGCAGATTAATTTAATGTCAACTGGTGAAAACTCACACATTGCTTTTTATGTTGGAATATTGACATGTTTTTTTGTTTTGTTTTCCAAATACCATGAAGCTCTGGTATGTAACAGAGAAAGAGGGATGTCACACCCTATGGGGTGCAGTGATCCTCTGATTTTTCTGTCAAACTGGTTGATCAACATCAAATTCTTATCTTGTAAAAGTCAAGCGTTGTTGCTACAGCACCAGACTGCGCCCAAAAAGAATGCACAGGAATGCTGACGTTCATATCTGCCACTCCCATTTTTGTTCACAAAAATCAGACCCCTGAGTGTTAATAGTGTGTATCCAAAGTAATTCAAAAAACATTGTGTGCTTTTTTGGAAAGCGGAGTTATATGTAAGTGGCTATTATGTCATCTGTGTACAGCAGCAACACGCCAATAAAATATTGCTGATGCATGCAGGTGAAATTCTGTGTCCGTTTTCTTGGAGGTGCACCAAAATGAAGATAGATGCATTGTGCGGTTTATATGATCAATGTGTGTTTTTTTTGCATTACTTGTACGTCAATCTGAAAGAGTTACTTGTTTTGAATTAAAGGATAGCGATTTCAAAATGTTCTGTATAAAAGGGAATGGTTGAACGGATAAATATTTGAATTATGGCGATATTAAAATTGACACTGCCTCTGTCGTTTTGTTGCGATATTAACACATTTACGCCGAGCGTGTTCATATGAACACAGATAAATTTATTTTCAAAGTCATTGTTTCTTGCCACATTAATTATTGTTAATTCTATATAATTATATTATTGTTCATTATATATTCTTTTTAAACCTATTTGATACTCTGTTTTGATTTTATTGTGATTTTTTTTTTATGAATTCATCTCTGTTCGTCTGACTGAACACGCATAAATGGGTTAAAAGCAGCACATCATCAAAAAAAAAATTGCTTCAACCAAACTCTGTAAACGACATGCAAATTCTTCTACATACCATGAGTGTTTGCACCCATGAGTCAATAGAATGATAAAATTACTGGACCACCCTAGTTCTTTGCCACTGCTGTCATTATGCAATAAATAAATAAATGTATATATACTATACGTTTTTTTGTAAATATAACAAGCTTATTTTAAACATTATCACAGGTTTTCATACAGTTTTCCAGAACGGATGACCACATTCCTCCAGAAGAACATTTTGGAATTGTGTTGTCACTCAGGGTGGACTTGAAAATTGGTTTCAAATTTACCTTGCTTTGTAAAGGGCCTTACCACAATCATCACCACAAAATCCGGAGTATTTAATTGTCGAAATTGGCTTTAATAAGATGATTATCATGGCGAGAAATTTCCTTTCCTCCTTAACATAAAAATAGTATCAAGTGTTAATTTCAGTGTCTTTCACAAAGCAGTCCCAATTCATACAATGTATTGAGCATTTAATTTTTACATAAACATTTGTCTCCGGGGAAGTATGCAGTCATATTAAACAGATAACCATTTTCATTTGTGTTAAGAAATTGCAGTATCGTTCTAAAATAAAATGTACCCGAGAGCAATTCAATGTCTAATTTCCACCTAATGAAACGTGATTAATAGTAGCGGCATCACGTGGCCTATTTTAGATGGGCAGCATCCTTCAAAAATACCCAAAAGATTGATTACCATTTATTACATACACCAAGTTGTAATGTTCACTCTTCGTTGTTCCAAAAGCATGTGTGTGTGTGTACATGAAGACCATATCAGCACGTGCTCGTGATGTGACACAGATGCTCGCACAGGGATCAGGTCAGTTATTCAATGAATAAAATGTATTTAAAATAAAAAAACTACAAAAATTTACAAACCAAGACACCCAAAACATCGGTGACACGAAAGGCTCAAAAATAAGTATTGACTGTACCTGATTATGGGTCAAGGTGACTCCAAGTAGCCAAAATTCGTTTTCATTTGGGGAAGGTATAGATTTTCTTGCGAAAGAAAAGGATTCAAACCCCAGTGTCAATCCGAACGATGACAGGGGAAGTGTCACAGGTGTCCCGAAACTTCCTCAAAACCGCCCCCGGATACAAGTAAACAAACAAATGAAAAAAATGACTCTAATATGAAGTGCAAAAATAGAAAACAAAACGGAAACGAACGACACGTCGCCGATGAAAATACTCGTTTGGTTAGATCAGAATTTCAGTTGGGGTCACACAATTGCACACACACACTCTTCAGATTTTGTCACGCCTTAATTTGGTAGTTATGCACGTTCCCTAGGAGTCGCCGCCCTTTTGGAACGAAAGTGCCGAAGATTATGAAAACTCACAATCGCAAGATAATATTCGGCAATGTATTTAGTGTTTTTTAATAAACATTTGTGGAGGAATTCAGTCACATGAAACAGATAACCATTTTCATTACATTTAACCCTCAAATTATGTTGAAAAAATACGTTGATTATGTTATGGGTCATTTTTACCCGTATGTAAAAATCCACACAAAACTGTCAAATAATAGGTGACATCAGCTACAATTGTTTCTGAGATGTTATAAACATACTTGAAAAGAGAGACAACATATTTTCTATCCCATTTCAGATATTTTGGAACTGTTTTGAAGAAAGGAAAAGGAAATGATATCCAGTGCTTTAGTCAACACAAAAATGGAAACGGGGAAAATTGACCCCTTAACATAATATGAGGGTTAAACGTACACCATCGTGAGCATTGACTGTTCACAAATTGTATCACTTCTCAATAGCTTATTCTCATCGTTTGTTCATCTTTGCTCAGGTTGCATTCATGCCAGTGTGTGTTAGTAATGTACTTTAAATTTTAAGCATTCAGACTGTTTCTTTATCCAATCACATTTTAAATCTGCCTCACATGGCAATTGGTAGTCAACATTTATTTTTCCTTCTGTTGGTTGGTCGGAACAAAACTGGATTGGTGAAACATATCTGAAGGGATGTGTACTCTTATATGGATTTAGTAATCAGCATATCTGGTAAAAGACAACATAGTGTCAAAAGCTCCAACAGGATCTACTGTATATAGCAGTTACATTGTTCGGTGTAAATGCTTTTTGTGACTGTAAAGTGATGGTGGTGTTAATTTTAGAGGAGGCAAATCCCTGTTAAGGTCCAGAAACCAAGTGCACAGCTTGCTCTTGGAAAATTCATAATGTAATACATATTTATAAAGATCTATATATTTCCTCAGATTTATAGGTGGAGGTTTAATCTCCACTGAGTATGAGGGGGCACTTGTTGCTGGTCACTCACAGGGCAGAAAAAAAAGAACTTTCAAAGCTATAAACAACTTCAGAGTTCTCACTGCATGTAATTGAATGTGTGAGGAAGATTTGAGTACTGTTGAAAAGTACTATACGGGGACATTCACTTATGAAGTACAAGCACGAGAGTGTTTCCATCATCAATTACTGCCATGAGAAATGTAAAATGTTATGCGCATAGGTGCTTGAATGTCAGTTTATCATTTAAGAAAGATGAACAAAAAAGTTGCACAAAACAGTCCAACATGTTTAATTCTTTCAGTCTGCAGACATAACACTTTGGAAGAGTGACAAAAAGGTACTTGAGATGACATTTAAATGCAAAAAAAAATCTCTTCTTGAAACCAAAAAAATAGAACACAGCGGAAGGCTAAGTAAAAAAAAATAGAGTACAAACATTTCTGAACAGCTTCAACAAAGAAAAAAAGAATGGGACAAGAACAGCAGAATAAGTGTGAGAATCACAGTTCCACTGGGATGGAGGTAGGGGTGCATTCACAATCATTAATGCTGGCTGATGCATCATGCTAGTCTTGCCACATGTAATACAATGGGCCTCTGGAATGTTAAAAAGAGGGAAAAAAAAGACAATTCTGATGCAAATTTGAAACAAGAGCTTCTTAATGTTCATGTGTTACTACGCAGAATGTGGTCCCATCCCAAAATAGGGTGAGTCTATTTCCCTGTCCTCTGAAAAGGCCTCAAGCACGAACACAAACCTGAAATCTATTTCACAGCATTATGCATGAGCGCCGACTTCAAAAATCTCACGTCAGAAGTCTCGATCGAAGGTCTTCAATATGTGTTAAATCAGACTTTCATTGTTGTACAGCAATATCTCCGCTTTTTTGCCATTTCACTTTTACAATGCACTTTTTTTAAGCTTTAGCGATTGTTGTTCATCAAAACATGTTTAACTTTTTGGTTACACAAATAATGGTCCAAAAAGTGTGACCAATCAAGACAAATAATGGGAAAAACAATTGAAACTGGCAAATTAAAACGTTTAACCCGTCTTCGGTTGATACAAGAAAACATGTTATGTAATGCAGTATCATTGTACTGAAGCCCTTCGAATCACAGTCTATCTCAGCAAAGACCAAAAAAAAGGTCACATCAAGATTATCATCCTTCCAAGTCAGAGGCTGCCAGTTTCATTAAACTAATGCCTGTGACTAAGATGTAAGAAAACTTGTGCAATAACTCGATGGATGACATTGAAACTACAATGCCCAAGATTGTCCAACAAAATATAACACTACACTGTAAAGATGACAAATTCACTTTTTACAAAAGTATCTTCCCAATATTACATAGATAACACCTTGTATTTTACATATGTAGTTACTGCAGCCTGTCATGCTGTTCATATTTTAATGTAATAATCTCAAATTGAACAACTAATGAAGTGAAACGATGGTCTGCCAGAAAAACTGAGAGGTAACATTCCCATGTTGACACGTCAGCAACGGTGAGTAAAAACTGCACAACACTCGAAGCTCGGGAAAAATATAGCGCTAACAATGGTCAAAAGTTCCAAAAGTAGTCCATCCCATTAAGCCGAATGCAACGGGATGACAAATTTGCATCCAAACGGAGAGAGGTACTTGATGCCCACTTCCTGGAACACCTGGCGCGGGATGCCAATGTCGCACAGGTACACCCTGCCGGCCCCCTCTGCCAAGGAAAGGGGGAGGCAAAGGGAGAGGGACCACTTGGCCTCCACTGCCTGTCCCTGTCCACAAACGGGAGGATCCAAGCTGAGCACCGGTGCCCGGTTCTGGTTGGCCCATTCTGCAGCAGCTCTGTACCAAGGCTGATCCATCAGGAATGTGTTCTCATGGCAGTCGAGGCTGTTGATGATGAGATCCACGGGAGTATCTGGCAGGTCTGGAAGATTGAACAAGACGGGGATAGCGGACTGAGTCACACAAGTCTTTTCAGATATTCATTTTTGCCAAGGAAATTTCCTTTCTTATCATATCCAGGTGAGATGACCCACAACTACTTAGAGGTCAGTTAAAGGACAACCGACACCATGTTTTTTTTTGTTTCCTAACTGACATCAGAAAAATGTTTTATAGCATCTAATATTTTTAGTCAAATGCAAATCACCAATGAAAATGACTTAAAATGTCCCAAAACTACTTCAAAATGACCCCGGAAGTGGCGAGTTTCAGAAGGTCCCGCCCCCTTGTTCGTGACGTCACGCTAGGACATATTGCCTTGCTCTAGAATCAAAACAGTGGCTTCAGATTCGGAGAAGATGCTTTCTTGTTACTCATCCAGTTATGAATATGATTCAAATAGTTTTAAAGAGGAAAGCATAAATGTTTGCAATTGATTAAAGAAGTCCTTCCGTCTCATTTTGAGGCGTCTGGACTCCAATGTAGCGTCCCAGAAAATGCACAAGATGGTTCCCAAGCTCCGTTGGATATGGCCTGATTTGTCTGCTGGGATTTTGTGTCAACTAGTATCAAATAATAGTCTTGGTGCAACACACAACGATTCACCATCGTGTTATTTATGTGTTTTCCTTCTAATTTCACCATCAACACGGTTCAACACGAAGTTTTCAAACCAAACAAAGTACCCAAAATGCATTGTGTGTCGCTTTCTCGGTCAGTGATGATACCTACCGTGACGTCACGTCAGGCATCGTCATCAACAAGACTTCCTGAATATTCAGCGCAAGTCTTAAAACATAAAATATAGCTATGTGCCGTGGAATCTTTGTAAAATACGCTCAGTAGAAGTCATTTGAAGTGATTTTACAAATTATGGACACAACTTGTCCGTGGCGTCGGTTATCCTTTAAAGCAATATATAAACCAATATGTGTGTATTGCATTTGCCTTTTCTACAGCACCCCCACTTGCACCTCATATTACACCAGACCCATATAACTTAGGAAATAACTTTTTTTTTCTCATGAAAGAAGAGAGTCTCAGGTTTCTTACACTGCTTTCAATGTTTATGTTGTCCTAAAACTCAATATTCTGTGGGTCCTGGAATTTGAGTGAAAATGAAAAAACTGGTACTGGAGTGGACAAATTTTTGCACGTCTGGCAGTGACTGAGTTAATTATAACTGGACCAGGGATGAGAATGACAAATGAGAAAAAAGTCTGAAAGAAGGTGGGGGGCAGGGGGTGCACACGCACATATACTGTCTATCTATCTATATAATATATAATATAATTTCAACTGAAAATGTACCGAAGTGTATTGATGCTAACGTTAGCATGGGGCTTGTCATAGTGCCACTGACTTTCGACTGTTTCATCGATGGTATTGTTTTATTGCAAATTAGAATCTATCAAATTAAAACCTGTTCTCTCCACAAAGGCAAATCAACCTGATTTTTTTTTTTTTACTTGTCCGCTTTACCTGTTTCAACATCAACGGCCCCCAAGTCAAGATCATCCAATCAAAATGGCTCTTTCTGCCAACCGGCGTCAGTATCATCTAATCAAAATTGCGCTTTCCGCCAACACAAGCCAAAACAGGAAATGAACAGCAAAAGAAGTGATACTACATATTTAGTTTTATCTGGTCATTTGGTCTGAAAAAGTCGGAAATACGTCGATTGGCGGAAAATTCTCATCCTTGCTGGACTAAAACCAAGGCTTTTAGAGGGAAAACAAGATCTAAAACTAAATTAAAACAGTAATTTTTCAAAATAATAGTTCAAACAAAATAATGAATGAAAACCCCAAAACGATTGTCACTCTGGTTCATACTGCAGTCAAGCAATTCAATAATTCAGTCAGCTTCTCCATGGTTGTGGTCGCCATAGCAATGACATGTTTGGCACAATTTTAACACCAGAAATCCTTTCTGACACAACTCACAATCCATTCTAAAAAGATTTGATCGTGATGTAGTACAAACCATCGCTAGCACCACTGAAGCGAAGAAAGAGATAAGAAAAAAAAAGAAAAAAAAAAAAAAAGGATACTCACCTTTGATATTTGACACTAGCTTGCCGCTCGTCTTACTAAAGAGTGTGAACTCGCTAGTGACTGAGTCGAGCATCTTGACAAAGTTTGGAAGGAACAGGATGACCTCAACTTCGTGATTGGCCAGGTGACGACCGCAACTGATACCCTGTGCCCCCTGCACATGCGGACCACACAGTAGCGCCACTGTTGGACGCTGGTGGAGATTCTTTGGCGTGAACCTGAAAGAATAAAAATTCAAAACAAGATGATGTTTCCTATTTTTCTGCACGGAAATTAGTCATGGGCAAGTGACTACTATACCAAACCGGTCAGTTATCAAACAAAATTTGTAATAACAAAGTAAAAACGTTGCCAGCGCTGTATCGGCATCCAAGCATGAATAAACAAAACCCGAACAAATTCAGGAATGGCGCTCTACGTCACATTTTCAATTCCCGACTAAATCCGTGAATGGCAGTGAATGAGTTAAAGTTTATCTACTTTCGGTTAACAAGGTGCACTTCTTTTCCTTTCTGCTTTTCCCTTTAAAGGACAACCGACATCACTTTTTTGTTTCTTAACTGACATCAGAAAAACGTTTTATAGCATCCAAAATACCCAAAACATGCAGTATGATATTTTAACTCAAATGCAAAACACCAATAAAAATGACTTAGTGTCCAAAATCAGTCACTAAAGATTTTGGACACTTTAAGTCATTTTTATTGGTGTTTCGCATTTGAGTAAAAATATCATACTGCGTGTTTTGGGTATTTTAGATGTGCGAGAAAACGTTTTTCTGATGTCAGTTCTGTCCTCACTATACATTTTCGAGTTCTTTTCAAGATCTTATTTTTTGTCTTCAAATCTTTAAATGGCCTTGCTCCTCCTTACCTCTCCGAGCTCATCCACCCCTACACACCTTTCCCGCGCCTCAGTAGATGTGCCAAAAACTAAACGGAGGCTCAGAGGGGATCGAGCCTTTTCCGTTGCTGGTCCCACTCTCTGAAATGACCTGCCACTGAACATTCGGTAAAAACCTCAAACCTCAATTGTACTCTTTGCCATTCGACTCAGCATGATTCCGACTTGATCTTGGTTTTACTCCCTGGTGCTTTCTACTGTCTTTGTGACTGCTTTATTTCCTGTATATGATAGTTGTCCGTGTTAAGCGCTTTGTTCCAGCTTCAGCTGTTGTTAAAGCGCTATATAAATCAATATGTATTCATTGATATGTATTTGGTGGTTAAAGTGGTTCGTCTGTATAGATAACCCCTCTCCAAAACATAATTGTACGCAAGCTTCCTCTCATTAACTTTGTGTTCTATTTACCTGTTTGGCCCACCAAGCAGCGTGAGCGCCATCTGACTCGCGCACACACCAGTCATCTCAAGTCGCCGCTCCAAGGTGAGGCCGTAACGTTCTGCGACTGACAGCAAACGCTTGTGTAGTTCATAGGTGATGCTGGGTACAACCAGTCCAGAGTCTATATGGAAATAAAAGCAAGATTAAAAAAAAAAAATCAACCAATTTTCTATCCGCTTCCAATTTGTGGCATTGTGAAAAAAACATACCAGTGCAGTATTCTTTGGCCCCAGGTTGTGGTACTGTTATCTGTCTGTACACTATAGGTTTGCCTTCAATAATGTTCTCGTCATGACGATAGCGCGAGGGAGTGTGCTCGTGAGGTGTACCACGTGACCTCGCCCCATTACGACGCTCTGACGTGTCAATTTCTGAAAAAACGGCTGCTTTGTCAAAAAGGGCCAAGTTGCCCTCAAAATCAAAATCAGTGTCCAGGCCGTCATCCATGCCGTCCCCGAAGCACTCGTCGTCCCTTTGTTTCATCTGGCTGCTACCGTTTTTCACCCCATTCTTTTTGGGGGTGGCTTGGTTTGCACCTCGACTGCTTGATGACCCTGCGGCAGTGAGCAGATATAGATTATACAACGCATCAACAAACAATTAAGTCATAGAATTTCCAAAGAAAGTCAGAATTTACAGGAGTTGTGTCTTCGCCTGAAGCCCTTGGGGACATCTAGATGACGGTCTCCGTAGCTTTTGGAGCAATGTTGCAGTGAGTTGACGAGCTCTGCGGTTCGAGGATCGCCTTTTGGTACTGCGACGGGGGCACTGCTTGTCTTAGTGGACATTGAAGAGCGGTTCTGAGTGTTTCCATTCCTGATTTCTAATATCTTGAGGTCTTTTATGTCAATGGCACTGAAACAGAAAGGTAAAAAAAAAATAGATTATATCAGTGTGTGTGTGTGAGTCCACCACTGAATGATTGGTGAGAATGAGCACTGAACAAGCTTCTTGAGTTGCACGTGAACGATTTTTATGTTGCTCTTTATTGATGTTCCAAATAAAGGTAATTTCATCAGTTTTGTCCAGAGGCTTAACTTTGATGTTGATACTAGTGCAGTGTGTTCTACCGAAAACAAATTCCTTGCGTATTCTACATACTTGGAAATAAAGATTCTGATTAATATTTGTCGCAGGAAAATTACAACACTGGAATCTTTTTTTTTTTTTTTTTTACATCAATCTGCTTATTTTGGTCTAGCTTCGTGACAGCTTCAGCTGTTGTTAAAGCACATTCTTAGATCATACAGTGTCTTATTAGTCATCGCAAGCTTTACCTGAATGTGACCTCTGGGACTGGGCACTTGACTCCATTGTGAAAAGGTTGTCTGAGCGAGATAGTTTGGCAGGACTGATCCACTGATGACACCTCTCCTTGATAGACTCCCAATGTTGGTCCACAATTAATTGACACAAAACTACCTAGCCAATCCGCAGCCATGCCTATCAAATTTTACGTATAAGCACTTAAAAAGCAGCACAAAACAACACGAAAGAAATAAATCAGCGCAGTACGATACTGTAATCCAATACGCGATTCAATTGAAACACGTGCTTGATGTTCAATACGTCAACGGGAGGACTACAATCGGAGGATTCCGATTCCAGCTAAACGCCTAAGAGCTAAAGTTAGCACGAGCTACTATCTTCCTCCTTAGCGCGGCGGCGAGCGTTTAGCGTGACCACAATGGAAGGCCAAGTCACATGCTATCGTTTTAATTGTACCGGAACGCGTTCTTTGTCAAGCAATCGCACAAACGAACAGCAAAGTTGTGTGCTTCAACAGAATGAAATTACAAGTTTGAAAATTGTGAGCACAATGCACTCGTTGAATGGTACGCTTAAACTACTACTTTGCATCCGGGTGACTTCTTCCGGCGTCGTCTTCTTCTTGTAGTATTTAATGGCACTTGGCAATTAATACTTTAGTACATTACCGCCATCTCTTGGTTTACATTGTGAAATACATATTAATTCTCACCGACAGAATTACATCCATCTATCCATTTTTTGCGATTATGCTCACAAAGGTCACGGACGTGCTGGAGCCTGTCCTAGCTGTCGGCAGGGGACACCCTGAACCAGTCAACTCGCCCTAGAAAATAAATGCGACTTCAGACAGCATCATTTTTGCTTATAAATGTAACTGTTTGAAACTACTGTATATGTGGTTAAAGTCAATGTCTTGGCTGAAATATTTATCCCTATCAGGGCTCAGCCTTCATGCCAGTTTACCAGGAAGATGATAAAAATATGGAGCGTACAGATGACGCACCTGGACAAATCTCAATAATAATAATAATAATAATAATACATTTAATTTCTAAGCGCCTTTCAAAACTCTCAAGGACACTTTATAGTCACAGGACAAGATGACAAGGTTTTAAATGTATTAACAACCCTCTCTTTTCACTGAATGGATGTAATGTAAACATGTAATTTCTTTATCATGAAAACACCAATGTTACAGCCCACCGTCCAAACTGAGAGAGAAAAATATTAACATATTGTTAATCCTCGTCCTGGCATGACTCTGTCCTGGGATTACTCACATGAACTGACTGCAAGGTAGGATATTTAATCAATTTGGTATTAGCGTCTGTAGCAAATTAATGTCATTAATGGCACATTCCCAGCACACAGATCATCCGTTCTGCTCACACATATGGGCACTAATCCCAGCTCCTGCATGAATCAATAAAGCAGACAGTAATTTAGCAGGAGTGTCCACATTAACACATTTTATAATCACAGGTAAATGTCTCTCTGTTGGATAAATAATTAGATTGTAACATTTTGTTCAAATTATATGTGCAACATACAAAACTCAATCATGATTGACGTACACTTGCTTTATTTTTCCCAATTTTCCCTTTTTTTTATACAGAACCTGCATAGTTCTTAGTGTGAAAATATCTGCACAACCAAGATGGACGAGAATGGACTTCAACGTGTTTGACTATTTATAACTCAATAAACGAAGGAGAACGGCTCTAGCCCCTCAGGGCAGCTGTTCCCTATACTGGGCTCAAATAGCATTGTCCCCCCCTTGGCCCATGCTCTGACTCTGCACTTCACCTCCCATACCTTGCCCGCAGGAATAATGAGTCCCTTCTTCCCAACACACACAGGGTACTGGAGGAATGTCTGATCAGGGCCCAATTTCTGAAGCACAGAAATCAAGGTCTCTACTGTGCGTTCACTGACACTCATGGCTTCTTTCAGTATGGCTCCAATGTCCACCTGTTCATTATTCTCTTTGATCATTTCTGCAACCACATTGCTTCCTAAGAGAGGACAGTTCACACAACTCGTACTGATTAGTATGGGCACTTGTATGTCAGCATGTCCATGGCTTCCACTCCGTATCTGCAACCCCACATTTACGCATCCATCAAAGGGAACCGCTGTGCCATTCGCTGCAGATACCACAAACGGTTGGTCCGGAAATAGGGATGAAAGTGGCTGAATGGTTACGTTGGGCAGTGCTTCCTCTACCCACGCCCTACTCACCACGGTCACTTGAGACCCTGAGTCAAGCAGCATTTGGAGTGGGACCCCATTGAGTGCACATGAGACCATACATCGCTTGCCAATTAGTTGTGCTACATGTTTTTTTGATGTTGACTGACACTGCGTCGTCAGACTTATGGATGTTACTGGTTCAACCAAGTTGATTTGTACTGGAGGCTTATCATTGGCATTGATCACTGGAAGCCTCACTCCAGTGATCTTTCCCCGTTTCCCAGTGCCATTCTTCGCAGACAGCCCACACCTCTATGTCCTTCCTGACC
Source organism: Hippocampus bargibanti (assembly GCF_051943395.1). Classification (NCBI taxonomy): domain Eukaryota; kingdom Metazoa; phylum Chordata; class Actinopteri; order Syngnathiformes; family Syngnathidae; genus Hippocampus; species Hippocampus bargibanti. Next base: position 11,583,192 of record NC_142738.1, on the reverse strand, counting down.
ACAAATGAAACAGTGAGGGCAGCTCTTAATGTTCTTCCGCACACAGGCCTGACACCTGCCCCTAGTCTCATTCGTTGGTGTCGAGTCAGGGACGGACCTGGATCTACCTGAGGCGCCGATTCTGTAGGTTTAACAACTTGGGCAAAGTGTTTGGTCAGTGCGGTCACTTGTGCAGTCAGCTCGAGAATGGCAGCACGGTTAGCCTGTAATTCAGAGTCAACTTTGGTCTGGTTAATCTGGTCTGTTTGATTAGTTTGAGCAGCATGGACATTCACACATCGATTTTTAATCACAGTACTGAGGCGTTTCACCCTCTCAGCCTCTTCACTTGTGGACTTGGTAAGTTGTTCTAACAGGACATCATCACGAACCTGTAAATCGGTAAGGAATGGTTTGAGATCACATCTGACATGATAATTCTTCTCATTTAGCCCTTGATAGAGTGTGTACAGAAATGTACCTTGGACAAGTTTTTGATCGTAACCAAAATCTGCACCTGGTTGTTGTGACTCAAACATAATTCTTTGCTTCAAACCCATCAGTCTATATAAAAATTGCTGTGGGGACTCACTGTCTCACTGCTGAGCGGTACTGAGTTCGTTGAAGAGCTCAGAGCTGCTCTTATCTCTGATATGTGATCGAAAAATTGTTTTTAACTGTGACATTGTAAGACCCTCTGTATCACTTAGCATGTCTCGGAATGTTCCAGGTTTAGTTATCTTCGACACAGTGCGGATAACCTCAGACTCGCTAAACCCTTCTTGTAGTCCCTCATCCATTTGTCTACACAGGCTACGGTATGACAGTTCAGACCCGGTGTCAGAAATCTGACCACCATAAATTTTGAACTCCCTCCGTGGAAACAGAGCAGCTACATCTGTGTACTTCACCACCTGCTCCCCCATACCGGAGGATAAGCCGGCATGTTCAGGAGGAGCACCACCCGAACTGTTGGCGATGATCCTGAATGGCGATGGAGTGGTGACGTTCCTGACCGGTGTGGGGATGTCTCTCGGTGGAAGAGGTGTGACCTCAACGCCTCCTCTCAGGTCAGCTCCTTCCCCAGTAGGTTCCTCCGGGACATCTAGGAGCTCGCTGATCATGTCATCGAGGTGAAGGAGTTGAGACATGCCTTCATCTTCTATGTGTCTTAATTTGTCACCTCTGACGTAGTCAATAATCACATCAAACAGTTCTGGTTCACTAAGGCTCGCAAGGTCCTCAGTATCACTCTCATCCACTGCGCTGGCAACAGTTAGTAGCTGATTGACATTCAAAGCTAATAGTCTCTTTTGGATCTTGAAAATCAATACCCGTCGTGGAGTTGTGGGAGCCATCGTTAGCCCCTGAAGCCTCTACTCTCTGGAGAATGGACAGCACTACAGTCTTCCCTGAAGCTTTAGGCACAGGTTCTCTTCGTAGCAGCTCCCACTCTGCCCAGTATCCCGGACGAGCCCCCAATTGTAACCGGCCTCAGGCCTAGGGGATACCTGAGTCGGTCCAAACGCATCACAGGCAGGTAGCACTGTGAACGACGAGGAAAGACGACACGAGACAACCGTGTTAATCAGCTTCACACAACGGCATTTATGACCATTTACTCATCAAAACATCAATTCAGTAATTTCAATATCAGAATACATTCATGTGTAGATCTATACATTCAACATCTATACATTGTATATATCCTCCACATTCGCACATGCTTATGCACGTCTGCCAGCTCGTGTGTGTTGTACTGGGAACTACAATTGACATCCAAAAATCCAAATTCATCAAAGCCACAAAATATTCATCAAAGCCACAAAACAAGGTTTCATATATAGCATCGCCCAATAAGTCCCCAATTACTTTAACATCTTGAGAATGTCTAACACTTATTATTTTGAATACCTGTGAACGACGAGGAAAGACGACACGAGACAACCGTGTTAATCAGCTTCACACAACGGCATTTATGACAACTGCGCATGCGTGAGCTGAGCCTACATCGCCTTCCTCTGTTCCATTCACAGGCGCGTAGCGCCCTCTCCTGACTTGGTAGTCTAATCGACTAACATACAATAACAGAGGTCGTTTCTAACCCCCTACAGTTAATTCTCGACAAAGCCAGTTTTAAAATGGCGTTCACACTTGTGCAACCACATTTATGTTACTTCCGGGTTGAGTGAACGCTGGCGCGTGTGGCTGCCGCTGCTCACCCACAGAAAAAATATCCTGTGACTGTAAAGTGTCCTTGAGAGTTTTGAAAGGCGCTTATCAATAAAATGTATTATTATTATTATTATTTTAGATATAGAGAAAATAGAGAGATGTTTTTCTTTATCATGAATTACAAACACATGCATTTGAACAGGGTTATGTGGATTTTTTTAATCTATTGAACACCATTCCCACAGCTCCAGAAATGTATTATGAATATTCAAATATAATCCAAGTATATAACTGTTGAAGTTTGCACGTTTCATTACATGAATTAAAAAGACAGACACAAATTTTGATTTCTCTTTTCTGTTTGACATCATTGTTGTATTTAAATTCATTTTCCGTGGCTGCATGCACATTGTCAACAACGTGTTTATTCATTCATTTGTTGTATTTTAACACAATGTGCTTAGACATCAAAATAAGGAGTTTTGTTTCGAAGGTGCGGACAAATCATGGCAAAAGTGACCTATTTGCATTTAGTATATTGGATGGACATGAGGTACAATATATTTCGCCCGGTTTTATGTTTCTATGGAAGTTCCGGTTGAACCATGTTGAGCCATCGTGACTGCTCCCCTTGCAGGCTGAACGTGTCCCTCCAGTGAGCGCGTCCCGCATCAGCAGCCTCAGGGCCGATTAGGACTCGACTGAGGGATTGGCACTGCGACCGAGCGTGACTCTTACGAAGGAAAGGAGGATATTAAATCCATTCAGTGGCCATTTGAAATATAAAGGACTGATAGTAGAAGGTACATTGTAGTAGGGTAAGAGTGTGGAAAAATTAATCTTACTTGCATGATCCTAAACTCCAACATGAGCGGTAATTAACAAATGACTCCTGGTGGGAGGTCAAACAGGAAATAGGAGTTCCACACAGCAAATGAGGCTCCTTTTGTTTCTCTGTTGCTGATCGCGAGTCCCTCGTGATGCAGCTTGATCCGCACCTTGTAGTCTGGACACAAACACTGATTAGCAACAATGGGGGAAGTGAGGCGGGGATAATAACATGATAACTTGCGCTCTCACGTTTGCTGCTTATGCATTCGTCGACGAGCATTTGTTTTTCAAATCCCCTCCAAAATAAAAGCTTGGCTTTTTTGTCATACATTTTTTAAGCATTATTGGTTTCATAATTTGAATGATGCTTGGAAGCGTAAATAAATACATTGCAGTGATGATAATTTATAATAATAATACATTTCATTTATAAGCGCCTTTCAAAACTCTCATGGACACTTTACAGTCACAGTATATTTTTTTCTGCGGGTGAGCAGCGGCAGCCACACACGCAAGCGTTCACTCAACCCGGAAGTAACATAAAGTTAAAAAAAAACTAAATAACAAATAATATGACAACACAAAGACAATTTGTTCTACGTTGATGGGTTAAAAATTATGATAAAATCGTTCTAACATACATATTTCTTTTATTTGTGTGATTTTAACACAAAATTATTTGGAGTGATTCAACAAAAATAATACCAATTTTTTATACGTACAATACTTGTGCCCAATATCCCGTTTTGTTGTGTAAATATCCATTAGACTGACATCTACAGGTCTTTTTTGTGTGATTTTTAACACAAACTTATTCAGAGTGATCCCACAAAAATAATACCCATTTTTTTATACGTACAACAGTTATGCTCAGGCTCCTGTTTTGTAGACCGACATCTACAGGCTTGACCTCTTCTAATCAGAATGACATGCCATCCTGTCCAGGAAATTGAGATGATAATGCATGGCTGCTCACTCCCCTGAACATATTGCTCAGACAACCTAATGCAAATAAAGATTAAAGGTACCAGAGAGATTGAAACACTTTACCATGAGGATTGTGACTAGTAAAGGATTAAAGCACAATGTCATTTAAAAGAGATGATCTCCCACTTCATTTGGGCCCTGTAAAACATCTCATAATCCCCTTAACATTAAGAACAGAAGATATTTTCCTTCACCCTGACGCAAGGTTATCCCTTACCACTGCGGTTTATATAACGTCTCAACGCATGATGTCAGGAGGTGTCAAGTTCAAATAGGCAAAAAGGTTCTACCTGGTGCGGTTGATGTGTGAATGAGGTTCTCCAGGTTGTCGGCCTTCAGGACGGCCACCTTGATACGATGTGTGTCAGGGTTATAATGCAACAGGATGAAGATCTGTGGAGGACCGCTAAGCCCCTTACACATCTGTACATTGTGGTAGATTGCTTTCTGCGGAGAAGGAAATGTAACATTTTTTCAAACATAAAAATAGAAATTGCAGAAGATGGAGGACACTGATTCACTGTGGCCACCCCTTGAAGGGAAAAGCCAAAAGAAAAAGAAGTTAATATTTTCTATTTTAATATATATAATATAAGGTGTGGTGTTTTCTCCATTATTATGAGCTCAGAAATCAGGGTTTTATCAGAATTTATCACAATACAATACTGAATATAATTTTCAGAGATTACTAATCTTCTTTTTTTTAAACGTTTATGTTCCTTAGGGGTTTTCATGGAATATTTTGGCCTTATTTTTTTCAGAAACAAACACATTTTGTGTTTCTTCAGTCACTAAATATTAAAATAAGGAAAAATGGAAAACCATGTTTTCCGATGTAAAGCGCACCCAAAAGCCTTCATTTTCTTCAAAAGATGACCGTGCACCTCATATGTGAAGTAATATTGAGCCACAACAGGTCTGGCAACTACTGTCAGCTGTTACGCCTCCATTTCCCCCTGTACTGTAGCGCCTTATAATGTGGTGTGCCTTATATTTGGAAAACATTTAGATATTTATATTTTATATTTGTAAAACGTTTTTCATGCATTGAAGGTGTGCCTTGTACTCCGGTGCACCTTATCTATGGAAAAGGTTTAAAAATACACCATTCATTGGGGGTGCATTTTATACTCCGATGCGCCTAATACACCGGAAAATCCGGTAACTTGATTTTTTTCTTTTCCATACTCAAAATATATAGTGAGAGCAATCTCATATCTTCTGTGGCGTCTCCTGGCTTTTTACAAACCAGCAATATGGTACATTAACATCATCGACTGACGTTCAGACGTAAAGAAGCCAATGTCAATTGATGGTAGAGGAATTTCATTATGTTTGCCTGTGTTTATTGTCCCAAATTTTCTCCAATCTTCAGATGAACTCATTCACTGCGAGACGTGCAAAAATGTGTCCACTCCGGTGCAAGGGTTTTTGTCATTGTCACTCAAATTCGAGGACCGACAGAATATTGAGTTTTAGGACGACATAAATATTCAATGTGGCGTAAGAAACCATACACTCTCTTCTTTCATCAGAAAAAAAGTGTTAAGTCGTAAATTATATGGGTCTGGAGTTATATGAGCTTGAAATTAGGGCAGCTGTCCAAAATACACTGCAATACATACATATTGGTTTATATAGCGCTTTAAAGGACAACCGACGTCACTTTTTTGTTTTTTAACTGACACCAGAAAAACGTTTTCTAGCATCTAAAATACCCAAAACACGCAATATGATATTTTTATTCAAATGCAAAACACCAGTAAAAATGACTTAAAGTGTCCAAAATCTGCAAAAAAATTGAGCTGCGAATTGGGCATTTTCAGAAAGTCCCGCCCTCAGTTCGTGACGTCACGCCAAGACGTCTTGCATTGCTAGTGAATCAAAACAATGGCTTCCGATTCGGAGAATATGCTTTCTTGTTACACATCCAGTTGTGAATATGATTCAAATAGTTCTGAAGAGGAAAGCATACATGTTTGCAATCGATTAAAGAATTTATTTGTGCCATTTTGAGGCAACATTGGGGGAAAATCTCTCACCCAAAGAAAGAGGCACAAAATGGCGACCTCCTGTGGCCACCTCCGTTTCCACAGGCTGATAAATTCCTTATATGGTGCTTGGACGGCCTCTTCTGGCCTTCTGGCGGCTTTTGGGTGCAACACGAGGTCCTCAGACCAAACAAGTACAGAAAAATACATTGACGTGATGGAAGGACCGCTACAATGCGTCTTTTTTACGGTAAAGGGCGGTCCTTTAGTGACGTCACGTACGGACTCGTCACCAACTCGTTTTAAGACTCGCGAGTCTTAAAACGTAAAATATAGCTAGCTATATGCGGTGGAATCTTTGTAAAAATACGCCCAGTAGAAGTCATTTAAAGCCATTTTACAAATTATGGACACAACTTGTCCGGAGACGTCGGTTGTCCTTTAACAACAGCTGAAGCTGGAACAAAGCGCTAACATGGAAAAAGGGAAATGCCGCCCCCTTCTGGAAGGGAAAACATTGCCAGAGGTCATAGCCAGCGCTTTATCGGCACCCAAAAAATAAAAAATACACAAACAAATTCGGAATTGCACTCTGTCATATTTTCAATTCCCGAATAAATTTGTAGGAAAAAAACAGATGAAGAATGGCTCTAAAGTGCATAAAAAAGTCATATAGTTGTGAAAAACGGGACAGTTCAATTCTATTTAGGAATGTATAACGTGTACGTATTCCGGGTGGAATGAATTTGTAATGAGGGCAACGTCGTGGTCCCCGTATTTTCTCAGAAATTGAAGTACTGTAGTTTATTTTGTCCACTGGGCTCCAGAGGCTATACTATTATCGACCGCCCCCTTCAAGGTGAAGCATTATTTTACGTTAAGTACTCTGCTATATCCTACTTGAAAAATGCGAAAACTACACAAAACTACACGGAATATAAGACTTTTGTACTGAAAAGGTTTTTGTCCTCCCAGCATTCGTAACATCGATTCTCTTCCCACCTTCAAGTCCCATCTCAAAACCCATCTCTTTAAAATTGCATTTTCTGTGTAGTTCTCTCTCTAGTTTCTATTTGTAATTGTATTTTATTTATTGCATTGTATCATAGAATCAGAATCAGAATCATCTTTATTGCCAAGTATGTAGAACACACAAGGAATTTGTTTCCGGTAATTTGTGATTGTATTTTATTTATTATAGTACCTATGCTTGTCTGTGACTGTAAAGTGTCATTGAGAGCTTTGAAAGACGCTTAAAATGTAATGTATTATTATTATTATTATTATTGAACCTACAACCTTTTTGGACATCCATTTGTTTGAAAGGAGCTTTTTGGTGACGTCAATCTCTTGGCTTGCATTCCAGTCTCTTCCTCCACATTCATCCTGGACTTCCCCCAATGCATCGGTGGTTAGTCCTTGTGCATCCTGAGTGTACATGACTATTCTTAGGGTGCATCTTTGGAGCTCCTCTGCAGAGTTTACATTGAAAACCAAGACTCGCTTAAGGTCGCTGCGGATTGGCGTTTGCACGAAATCAGAATGGAGGGGTGGAAGGCAGGCCCGTACCGTCACATCATCCAAGTTGTGATGTGACTCTGTGAGACCGAGGATGGTGATTGTCTATCTGGTGAAAAGAGCATCGTAAAATTGAGATGAGGTGTTGTCAGCGTTGAGTCCATGCTCCATGGTGCTCCATGGTCACAGATTCAATCGATGTCACACTCGGATCGTCTTCATCAAAACAAATGCGACTCTGCCACCAGCATAGAACACATCCCAGGAGCAAACATAGACAGAAAGTGATCAGTCCAACCAGAAGGAGAACATGAAGGTGAACTGTAAACAGACAAAGAACAAATGTTTTGGGATAAAAGATGACCAAATGTGTTTAGAAGCTTCTTGGCTTTACCTTCAAGTTGTTTCGTAAAGAGCACCTGTAGAAGAAGCCAGAAGAAGAGGATGACCATGATGACCTCGATCATACCCTTACAAAAAACACAACACCACAGATTGCCACAGAAGCTGGTCCGGACACTCCTCGTCGGTATAAGGACGAGGAGTTCTTATACTCCTCGTTCTTAAACCCCCCCCCCCCCCCCTCCCACGGATTCGTCCTCCAACAGCTCCCATCAAAGCATCTTGATTGTTTGAGTCAACACAACAGGTTTGTGGAAAAGTGAAGATAAAGCGAAACAAAAGTCACACATCCCAATTCTATACAGTTTAAGGCTTCCGTGGAAATAAAAACACACACAAAAAAAAAGATTTTCATAGTTGGTCCTGATCAAACTAGGCCAGTGAATTCCTCACCAAAAGTGGCTAAGCCAGTACGTATTATTGCGATCCAGAGGGTGGGGTCTATGGGCGGTGACCTCCATCTCATAATGCCTCTCTCATATCGCCTTTATGCTTCTTTGCTAGCTGACACCGTACCAGCTGTCGGCCCACAAGCATCACCGCATAATAACCTATCCTGGCAATAAATCCCACAATCCATCCCCGTGACCTCATCCCCACCGCCCGTGAAATTTTTGCTGCCGGATTTGTTTTTTTTTTTTATATTAAGCTTTGCCTTTGCCACACGGGGGCGATATCATACAGACATACTGTACTGAGATTCAGAGATTGCATCAAGTCTTCTGTAAACTGCAGTGAGGGTCGTGTTTTTTTGTGTGCAGAAAATAAAGTAAATGTGCCCTTGTATGGTGTTAAATTGTCTACATGTGTTACTGCACTGTTGTCGGGATCCATCTGAGATGGCATTTATTCAGCAACGTTATGTGATGGTTTTGAATTTGCTGCTGGGAATTGTGAATTTCCTCATTTTGAGACAAATAAAGGTTGTGTAATATAATCCAATGTAATCTAAATGTCTACATTTCTTCTTTTTTGTTAATGTAATTTGACATTAAAGTCCAACTGGGTGTGGTATTGAACAGCTTGAAGCCTCTTTTTTTGGAAAAATTGTTCAACATTGGACAACATTCGGTCCACTCTACTTAATTTTCTGGATTAAATTTTTTATATGATAACATATATTAAAATAAATTACAGAACAGATCACCTCACATGTAAAGCAACAGTTTGAAACATACACGCTTGCAGAGAAATGACTTGAAAATATGGATCAATGATGCATGATTTTTACAAAGTTATGAAGAAACCATGCACCTTAAAAGTACAGCTTTTTTATAGTAGTAATAGAATAAGATATTTCCTTATACGCGCCTTTCTAAGCTCTCAACAACACTTGATGATCACAAAACATGCACTCTACCACTGACCTACATCCCCATTTTTGAAGTATACTTGGTTCATTCACAATAATAGTTAGGGAAATTTAGAGACAATTATTCAACTATTCTAGAAAATGCACCAGAATAACCTCTGGATCCAACTTTGGTGTTTATGAGGAGAGATCTTGCTTTAGAAAAGAAATACATTGTGTACCGCTTGAAACTTTGAACTCTATTACCTCGGCCCAGTTATCTTTTAAAATGCATCCAGTTTGTAAATTATTGTGACATGAGAGTATGTTACACAAAAGGTTCGTGAATGATTGGTTAAAAATTGTCTGGGCACTGAAAACATTGACATAATTTGTACTTTGACCCCAGTGACATTCTCATTTCTGCATCAGAAACCCATTGTATAGATTTCAATGGTTCAAGTGTTGGCCTAACCACGTTTTAATTTTCCACTTCCTTTTAAATGTGTGTGTATGTGTCTATATGGAACAAAAACTTTTTTTAAATGAGACAGCAGTTTTAACTATGTTGCTAGTTATATTTTTTGATCGCACGATACGTTGAAAACGATGGTGAAGATACATAACATCTCTGGCAAGTCCAATTGCCCACTGGCAAGTACCTTTTATTTATTTGTTTGTTAACATATCATATGACAATTTTTTAGACATCCAAAAATGTGGGCTTTTGTGAAAAAAGATCAAATGAATCATGATGATTGTGTGGGGTAAACATTCAATTTGTTTGATTACGGAGGGGACGGTGGAGGGGACAATTAGACACAATTATTTTATTCCACATGACCGTACAAACACAACTAATATGTTGCCAAAGACCAAAATAGGGCCTTGGTGTTCACACATGTCAAGTTCTCAGTAACATCTTGTTTGCAATTTTTTTTTGATTGTCCACTTGCAGTACAAGTCAGCAGATGGCTGCATCAGTTCCTGCTGCTTAAAGAATTGCATATTTCTTTCAAGGATTGAGGTAGCACTGGTTCAGTCCAACGTGAGGTCCGTAATGATACATTCGTCGCCTGTACAAAAATACATCACAGCGCAGTTATGGGTCCATTGGACATTCCTGAGTTCAGAAAGTGCCCCCCCCCAAAAAAAAAAAAAAAACAGTTGATCAAATGAGGTAAGTATGGCATTTCTTCTACATAAATGAGTACCAGCAGATATGTTTGAGGCAGAACTAAAATAATTAAATACAGAAAATTAAATACAAATTAAAAACCCCAAACAGCAAATGTTTCTTAAAAATCCTTCTAAATACAAAAGGTCTTGCGGTACCTGAAAGTGTACACATTTCCCTGAAATTGTCATGAGAACTCTACTTGCAATAACCAGCCACCTTTTGGCTTAAATCATATGCACTGGTCACAAAACAGAACTACGACACAGAGCAAAGGCTTTTTTGGTCTTCATTCACTTTGGCAACACCGCTGTTCTATAGGCAGCAGAACAGGATGACAAACTAGTTAAAGAGGTCGCAAAAACAGCTTTGATTCTCTCTCTCAGCACTAAAGACACTTAAACATGTGAACATCACTACGATTCCAAAAAAACCTTACATCAGGAACTAAGATTAGCAAGTTACATTTCGAAGCTTTCCGAGGCCACACGCTTGACAATATGAACGCAATCTAAAAAAAAAACGTATCATAAAAAAAACATCCAAGTGTATCAACACCAATAATAGACTGAAAGCACAAGACATTAATTAGACCTAGTGGCAGACCATTCCTGCCCGACTTTAGAGCTCCTATAATTTATACTGCTCAATAACAAGGGTGAGAATGGAGGGAGAGAAAAAAAAACAATAACTGATCTTTAATTTGGTCCTTTTGAGGAGGTGGACGATGAAGATGAGGGGCTGTGAGAGGAGAAGGCACTAAAACCGCTTGTCCCTGCTGGAGTGACAGCCTGGGAGATCACTGGTGGGCCGGACTTCTGAGCAAACAGGGTTCCTGGTGACAAAGACAAACACAAATGACTCCAGCGTATTGCGGCAACCATCCCGTTTGGAGCCGACGTAGTCCTCCGAGTGGCTTTGAGTAACAGGGCGAATGAATGCAATGGAATGACACCATGTCTACGTCATTGTTTTCGTGACTATTAGCAGTGTTTGAAATAACGTCTGCCCGGAGGGTCGGGGCGGACAACTTTTACGTCGGGCGTACAACTTTCAAAACGTCTCAGCTCGGGTGGTCGACAACATCTTCAAGGAAAAAAAAAGTGTTTTTTTTTTTTTTGTTTTTTTTTTTTCAAATCAAACGTTTGCTTTATTCAATAGAGCAAACACTACAAGCAAACCGCTACAAGCCACGTGAACTCCTCTTTCTAAGCGACTTTCAACACTCTCAAGTACACTTGACAGTCACGGTAAGTCCGAAGCACGAAGCAGGCTTCTGGTTGGCTGCCGTGCCGAGTATGCAAATTGCCAAACGCCTGCTTCGTGCTTCGGACTTTTCCGAGCGTTATAAGATTGTGCATTTGAATGTCATTTTCCAAAGTAGATAGACAGAACCTCAGGCTCAGAAGAAAGCTTCAAAATAAGCTAACAAAATTTATGACGCTACAAAACGTAAACGTACATTGTACCATGGCAGTAAATAGTGTCTGAAACTCATGACAAAAAGTTAGTGGACACGCGGGTAGGCAACTCTGAAAAGTTGCCTGCCCCATTTTTCACAACTTGAAACACAATAAGACGACTAATCGAAAGAAAAAAAACAATGTTGCAAAGTATAAAGGATTTTTTTTAATTAACAAAGTACTTACCACAAATGTTCCCTTGCTTAATTTATGGTAAACATCCCTGGCTGAAGATTTTGCTCCAGTTGTCATCATGGTGCACAATGCAATGTTTGCGTTTCGTTGTCTGCTCAAAGCTACGTGGACTCCTCTTTCTAAGCAGCTTTCAAAACTCAAGTACACTTTTCAGTCAGGGTTTTGTCCGAAGCAGGCTTCTGATTGGCTGCCGGTGCCGAGTATGCAAATTGCAAACGAATGTTCGTTTGGTAATTTCAACAAACGTTTGTTTGGTAATTTGCATACTCTGCACCGGTAGCCAATCAGAAGCCTGTTTTGGACTCCACCCAGACTGAAAAGTGTACTTGAGAGTTTTGAAAGCCGTTAGAAAGTGGAGTCCACATGGCTTGTAGCGGTTTGCTTGTAGCTTTTGCTTTATTGAATTAAACAAATGTATAATTTGAAAATAAAAAAATAAAATCGCTTTTATTTTCTTGAAGCCCGACGTAAAAAGCCCCGGGCCACCGGGCAGACACTATTTCAAACACTGCTGTAAAGTGTACTTGAGAGTTTTGAAAGCCGCTTAGAAAGAGGAGTCCACGTGGGTTTTAGCAGACAATGCAACGCAAACATTGCATTGTGCACCATGACGACAACTGGAGCAAAATCTTCTGCAAGGGATATTTACCATAAATTAAGCAAGGGAGCATTTGTGGTGGGTACTTCCTTAATTTAAAAAATCCTTCATACTTCACAACATTTTTTGCGATTAGTCGTTTTATTGTGCTTCAAGGTGTGAAAAATGGGGCAGGCAACTTTTCAGCGTTGTCTGCCCTGGTGTCCACTAACTTTTTGTCAAGCGTTTCAGACACTGCTATTAGCATGATTAGCTCTTTCGGATCAACCCCAAATCCCACATCTTTGAAACTGACCAGAGTATGAACTATTAGAAGAAATTTGAGAATAGTGTTGTCAATGTTAACTGGAAAATGTAATTTCTTCATTTACAGGATAAGCGCCTTTCAAAACTCTCAACGTCACTTTACATCACAGTTTAACTTTTTCTGTGGATGCCACATGCGCCAGCATTTATTCAACCCGGAAGTAACTCAAATAGATAGAAAGCTAGCTAGCCAGCTCATAGATAGCCAACAGATAGCTAGCTGGATAGCAAGCCAGCTAGATAGCTAATACATAGCTAGCCGGATAGCTAACAGATAGCCAACAGATAGCTAGCTGGGTAGCTAGCCACCTAGATAGCCAGCCACCGAAATAGCTAGATTAGTTAATTATATATAAAAAAGAAAGACTAAATTAGATTATAAATTACAAGTGATGCGCTTTTTTTATTCCAAATGAATTTTTTACATTGTTTTAAAATGAATGTTTTACAAACCGGCTGTTGTTGTTCACAGCACAAATGCAGCAAGGAATGTTCGGTCATGTTAAGAAAATGAACATGAAAGGTTTGATGGTTCGACGCTGATGTGGCATTCGATGTAATACAGAGCATAAGCAACTACATCAACACTGTACACACATTTATAAGTGAGTCCAAATGTGTGCTTTGAGCAATGTGTGCTGCAGAGCCAGTGGAGTGCTGTTTGGGCCATACACACTGGTCTATTTATTTGTAAAATGATTGACAGAGTTGATTTCTTTGTAAAAAGATTGACAGAGTTGATTGTGAATATGTCAAAATTGATATTTTGTGATATTATTGGTCAGTCTCCCCAATGGTCAGGTTTTTTTTTCTTCACAAATTATTGAGCAATTTTGGCTAGCTCTTTTCAACAAGCATGTTGTTTTTTGGCTTTCCTAAAAAAAGTAGTTGCTAAAATTTGCCCAAAGCAGTAATATATTCTTTATCCTTCGCAAAAAATAAAGGCAAATCCAATCAAAAAAAACTCATATTATTGAAGCTTACTGAGTGTGACTTAGTTGTGAAAGTCTTTGTCTCTATTGGATGTCTGCAGTGTTCAGCCCCTTTATGGCCGAGGTGCACAAACCAGAAGTAGCAAAGTGTCAAAGGCGTGTCCATGAACTCATTCGCTGCCATTCCCGAATTTATTCGGGAATTGAAAAGTGTGACGTGGAGCGTCATTTCCGAATTTATTCAGGTTTTGGATTTTCTAGGGAGGTGGAGGGGGTGCAGATAAAGAGCGGGTAAGACCTCTGGCAATGTTTTTACCTTCCACAAGGGGAAAGCATTTGCCTTTTGTTCATGTTAGCGCTTTGTTACAGCTTGAGCTGTTGTTAAAGCGCAATATAACTCAATATGTACGTATTGCATTGTCTTTTGTACAGTCGCCCCCATTTCAAGCTCAGAAAACTCCAGACCCATATAGTTTAGGAATTAACTCTTTTTTTCTGATGAAAGAAGAAAGTCTAAGATTTCTTACACTGCATACTGGATGTTTATGTAGCCCTAAAACTCAATATTCTGTGGGTCCTGCAATTTGAATGAAAATGACAAAAACCCTGGCACTGGAGTGGACACACATTTGCACATTGTCTGGCAGTGAATGAGTTAATTTCACAATGTGTAGGAAACAAAGATTTGCAATGTGTCTGGAGTGGTTCGGGAACAAGCACAAAATGGTTAACTTGAACAACTTACCGGAATACAGCGTGCCATTGACTTCCACAGAAACACTAATACTGGCCGCGCCATTGGTGGAGATGCTGAGGGACAAATCCTGTTTACTCTCTGTGAGAAACAAAGGCAAACATTTCCCTTAAATGGCCGCCTCCCATGAGGTCCATGAATGCTAACGTTGGGGACCACTCACCATGACCATTGTTGAGCTTGAAGTTCATGGGATTGAAGTGGGAGGCCATCGCCAAGAGGTTTTGCTGGAGCGCCTGTTGCATGAGGCGCTGCTGCTCCTCTGCCAAACGCATCATTTTCTTTTCTGTGCCGTCAGCAAGAACGCTGCCGACACCCCTTTCCAGCCTCTCACGTAGATGCTCCAGCGTGGCTGCTTGGGTCAACTGCTGCTGTTGCTGATGATGATGATGTTGTTGTTGTTGCTGCGGCTGCCCGAGTGCCAGTGCCGAGGGCAGTCGGCTGGTTATCACTGGAGTTGAAGCCTCATCTGTGTCGATGTGCAGAGTGTCCATTTAAAAGATGAGTAAAAACGAACCGAGGTAAAAAACAAAAATGTGCTTATCATACCTGGATTTTTCTTCACATTCGGGCTGATTGATTGACTGGAAATGTTATGTCCAGAGGTGGAAGTCTGCATCGTGGGTGATGAGAGGAGATTGTGCGGAGCCGAGTTTGGAGAGGGGGAATAGCGATACAGGCTGTTAGTGTAGCTGGGACGCCGACCTTCTCGACGGTTACTGTCGATGGCAGTCTGGAGCTCCCCTGGAGAACTCAGACCCTTCTTTTCGCACTCAAACGGGTACAGGTACTTCATATACCTAAAAAAAAATCATATTCAATTTAACAATTTTTTTTCATTGATTTGGATTTCTTGACTTAAGGATCCCCCGTAGTTATAAAATATAATTATTATTTTTGTAAAGGCACAGGCCTGCCTCACAATTCTGAGATGATTGCGTTTATGAGCTCCAGAATACCTGTGTGGAGTTTAAACCTAGGATAGGCTTTAGCTAGCTCATGGCCTGATATGAGGACAAGCGCGATAGCCAATGAATGAACGTATCACATCTATCCGTCCATTATATACAAATCTATAGAAGTAAAAAGCATCAACACATCTGGCCCAGTGTACATGAATACTCATTACTGGATTAACAATGCACTGAAGAAAACTACTAAATGTAACTTCCACAGTTTTAGTGACAACACATATCACTTCAGATATGACTTAACGAACAAAAATAACAACAACGGATAATAAGTAATGTCTTGAACTAATTTAAAACTGCCCATTTTTTTCATCATTCCTAAGTTTGCTGTGTTTGTCCTTTGCACTTATAGCGTTCTGACTGTGCTGTTATAACATATAAATGTCCCCCATCATTAGAGAAACTTAGACTGCCAAGGCATAGAAGGGACACCGTGTGCCTTCTCATGAGCAAGTGTACCACCCGGATGGTTTCGAGACCGTTAGGGTAATAATATACTTTAACATTATCCACTGTAATGGTTTCAGACACGTACTGCGTGCGCAGAGTGAAAGCCGCACTGGTAATGGACGTGGGGAGGTTGAGACCTCTGGTGATCTCTCGCCAAATCTTCTTGTTGATGACCTCTACCAAGCCTCCCTTCTCTGTCACAAGCTTATAAAGTTTGTACAGGTCCAACACTTGTTTGGCCATAATGGGGATGCGGTTGACAGGCGTCCCTGAAGGAAGCAAAGCAGCAATTACAACGACATCATTTTTTCCCAGTAGCAGCCATGAGTGATTAAAAAAGGGAGATTAGCTCTTAAAAGACAAGGTCGACATGGACATAGTCTACTTTGCTCACCATCAGGGCAGAGATTAATAGCAACAAAAAAAGGCTGAGCACATGCAATCTCGGTGCATACACTCTTCTAATGAGGTTTATTTCAGATGCATGGAGAGTTGTGGGGGCTGCGGGGTAATTCCACAGCAACTGCTTTGTTTGAGAATTGATTTGAGCAAGCGTGGGGGGTGGCTATGGGAGAGCAGCAGTGGCTGCCAATCACGGGGTTGACACCTAACTCAGCAGAGCCTGAGCCGCCATCGCAAAGCCAGTTAATGAAGAAGGCTAAATACAAGTTGGTGGAATAAGATTAGTTTAGGCTAAGCGTGAACACATGCACAGTCGGCCTGCGGGTGACCTCTTTGGTGGGGCTGATTATTTGTGCTTTATTGGCTAGAACTGTGTATAAAATAGATTGTATAAATATATTGTATGTCCAAGCACGTATTGGTGTGGATACTTTTATCGATAAAACCCTCAAGTAAGATAACTTCAATAATACAATTGAATGAAGGAATTTGGACAATTATATCGCTTGAGAAAATGTGATTTATGTCACAAAAAATATAACGCTTAGAAACATCTTCAACTGTCGTTCCGGATTGACTGGGTGTTAATATTTTAGTTCTCATCTCTTATTCATCAACATTAAGCTTCACCTTTTGCCCTTATCGTTCTTTACAAGTGTTGCTAAGAATTTAGCTAGAAATGAAGTCAAAGTCAACTTATAATAGCCCACAACATTGCTAACTATTAAAACATAACACGGGTTTGGAACAGTTTTTGGAATTCTAAGCAACTTTTTAAAAATGACGTTAGAAAAAGAATGGGAAATGAGAATCTGACCTCGTTTTTGCATGAAGACAAATAGATCATCAAGAAACTCCTTGCGCTGGGGGTCATTGTCCAGTTCGTAAAGCTATATTGTAGATGCAATAGCTCATTAGCATTAGCAATTTCTCGTCAAAACCAGAAAAGGGACCTCAAATGAATTGACTGACCTTTGCAAAGTCCCTGGATGGTTCTGCTCTTCCTCTTCCTCCTTCGTTCTCCTCAGCCCAGATGGGAGCTCTCTATGTACATGAAGAGAGAAAGGAGAAGTTTGGACACGGGCCCGAAAGACACGAGACCTTTTCAAACTTACAATAATGTGCCAGAATTGTGCCGATTTACGGACGATGTAAGACTTTTCAGTAAGTTTGGTAAAAGGGCAAATGAGATGCATGACTGACTAAACTATTCTGTGCGGATTACAACCATCTGCATACTCTCAAATGGCTATTAAGAGGCAGAAAATGTGTGCTGGTTCAATTTAGATACATGTTCACCATGCATTAATACTAATACACCAAGATAGTCTTTTTTAAGGATAGTGTTTAAAAAAAAATAAAGATTACCGAATAATTTGATCATTAAATTTAAAAATCAGAACACATAATACAGCGGGACCTCTACTTATGAAATTAATTGGTTTTGGAAGAAATGTTTAACTGCAAATGTTTGCAAGTTGAGCCGTTTTCCATGTAAATGCCCTAATCTCTTTCAAGCCCCCTGGTCCCTCCAAAAAAATCTGACAAATGTTTTTAAGGCATAAAAACGCATCACAATATGTAATACACAATGTAAAATGCATTTAACCAGCCGGATGATGTGCAAAAAAAATTCCACTCCGGTGCCAGGGTTTTTGTCATTTTCACTCAAATTCCAGGACCCACAGAATATTGAGTTTTAGGACTACATAAACATTCAATGTAGCGTAAGAAACCTTAGACTCTCTTCTTTCATCAGAAAATAAACAGTTAATTCCTAAGTTCAATGGGTCTAGAATTATCTGAGCTTGAAATGGGGGAGGCTATACAAAAGGCAAATGCTGCATATCCAGAGGTCTGACCAGCACTTTATCGGAAGCCCACACCCTGCAAGAAAAACCAAAACCTGAACAAAATCGGCACCGGCGCTCCACGTCATGCTTTTCAATTCCTGAATAAATTCGGGAATAGCAGTGAATGAGTTAAAATGATGATCATTTAAATTTCAACTGCATCATCTTTTTTTGCACCCTTTAATTTGTGTTCTCACTCAGAAGTGGTTTCTGCTTCAATATAATTACTTGTATTTTCATTTTGCCATTTGTTCGTAAGGTACATATTTTGCATTGGACACATAATCAAACAAACTTAAAATTAGTATAGAAATTACAATGAAACACATATCCAATGGAGGGAAAAAGCATTAAATTAATTAGGAGGGCATGAATCATTTGTCATATGTGTGTTTGTATTAACAGTTCCTTGCACACCACCCAAAACAGTGGACTTTACTCCCCCTTGCCACCCCCACCCTCCCCTTCGTCCCCCAACAGAATGGGTGCCTGTATTGCTCGAGTGTGTATACATAATACATCATGTAAAGGGGAGAGTTTGCTCAGCGATGTGGCCGGTGAGAAGGGAGATGAGGGAGAAGGTTCCATTGTCATGAGGTAGTTTAATGTGACATGTTATTGCGCCATGAGCTCCTACTTAATGTGACAGTTAAAGGTTAAAATGTGAGTAAGTGTGCAACCGTGCAGAAAAGCCTGCTGTGATGTTATTGTGCCGCAGACATGCGTGCACAGCAGTGAGATGATAGCACTCTGAAAATGCTCAACAAAGGGGAATTTGTGCCGTGTGCATCCAAAAGTCACCGTTTGACGTCACTAATGTCACCACAACTGTTACCGGTCGGCTTGTCGGCATACGCGGCTCACGATTCAGTTGAATTTGATGTTTTGTCCTAAAACAAGGGTATGTTTTAGACAACACAACATGCGCTTGTACTCGATGTGATCGTCTTGTTCATTGATCACACTTGAGCTGCATCAAAATAATGGAATGTTATGCTCATTGCTCTGATTGTGATTGTAACATCTCTGTTGTTTTTGCTTCATAACCCAAACCATGGTTCAAGGAACAGTCCCATAACAACATTTCACACTCTCAGCTATAAAACACATGGGAACCAAAACAACAAAAAATACCATCAACTACAGCTTCCCTTCTATTTACAGTAAAAACAGCACACACATTTGCCTCTTTTGACTCAATGTGAAATTATTATGTTGATTTTTCAACCTTTTCTTCGATTAAGGTCGCGTTTACATGATAACAGTCTTGACAAAAAAAGTAATGAATCACGTGATAACTCAAACAAATCTGTAGCTTTTCCTCTTCAGCTATTCATTTTTCATGGTAAAAAATGGTATGCAACACGTGGACTGGACTTGTTAAAGTGCAAATCAAGTCAAAAGATTGCCAAGCAAGATGTTCTTTGCCACCCACGAATCTAAATATCACTTTCTGATTCATATTTTGCATTTGTGGAATATGAATGAAAAATTAAAATTCACCCATCTTTATTATTTTGGGGGGCAATTATTTAATAATAATAATAATAATAATAATAATAATAATAATAATAATAATAATAATAATAATAACAATACATTTCATTTACAAACTCTCAAGGACATTTTATAGTCACAGGATAAGTTTTTTCTGCGGGTCAACAGCTGCAGCCAAAAGCTCAATTTTGCCAGTTCCTGTCAATAGAAAATGACATCACAGTTGCTCAGGCCTCACAGGTAACGCCCAATGACAACTCAGTCTTTACATGTCACATGACCAAACTTAGAAAACAGGTTTAGTGTCGTTACCTGAGCCCTGAGCAAGTGTGATGTCATCTTTAGTCGGCAGCAGCAAAGGACAAAATGGCCGTAATATGAATCAGAATATCATGTTTAGACTAGTGGGGCTGCACAGAACAAGAAAATATTTTTACTTTCCTTTTTACACAAAGAAAATTATTTTTACAAAAATTTGTGAGAAAAAAAAAAACGTTTTTTAGACAATATTAAACAATTGAAAGAGGTTAAAATATTGTGGAACAAATACCTCGGTGCTCTTGAACCCAACTCATGTCAGAGAAATGTAAATGTTCTCGTTCTGTGAAAGCTGTGTGACAAAATAATCGGCTTACACTATTGACATTTAACTTGGCTTGTTTTGTAAAGCTAATTCGTTGTACTACTTGGTTGGAAAAGCTATCGAGCTAAGTCTCCACTGCATCTTAAAGGACAACCGCTGTCTCCGGACAAGTTTATAAAATGGCTTCAAATGACTTCCACTGAGTGTATTTTACAAAGATTCCACCGCATATAGCTATATTTTACGTTTTAAGATTCGTGCTGAATATTCCGGAAGTCTTGTTTTTGAGTTGGTGACGAGTCCTCACCCTACGTCACTGAAGGAATGCCCCTGACCGAAAAAAAGGACACATTGTAGCAGTCCTTCCATCACGTCAATGCATTTGGCTGTACTTGGCTAGTCTTAAAACTTCGTGTAGCACCAAAAAAAGAGGCAGAAGAGGGCGACAAAGCTCCATGTAAGGAATTAATCAGCCTGTGGAAACGGGCTGATTAATTCCTTACAGGAGCTTTTTTTGTGCTACAATTCCCGCCCCCAGATACCTCAAAATGGCATGGAATACATTCTTTAATCGATTGCAAACATGTCTATGCTTTCCTCGTGGATTGGATTTGGATTGTTTTGGATTTGCCTTTATTAGTCTCGCAGTGGAGAAATTTACATTTCACAGCAGCAAAGTTATGAAAGAAATGAAAGTAGAAAAGCAAAACACAGGAGCTGCTGGAAAGGCAGCTCTTGAGAACTATTTGAATCCTATTCATAATTGGACAAGTAACAAGAAAGCATATTCTCCGAATCTGAAGCCATTGTTTTGATTCTCCAGCAAGGCAAGACGTATTGGGGTGATGTCACGAACAAGGGGGCGAGACCTTCTGAAACTGGCCACTTCCGGGTTCATTTTTTGTGTGCAGATTTGGACACTTTTAAGTCATTTTTATTGGTGTTTTGCATTTGACTAAAAATATCATACTGCGTGTTTTGGGTATTTTTCTGATGTCAGTCAGGAAACAAACAAGTGATGTCGGTTGTCCTTTAATATATGGGTAGTACACAGGGTTAGTCACCTTATTGTTTTGTTGTTGTGGGTTTTTAAACCTTTTTTATTTAATTTAATTTTACTTTTTTACATTTTCAAGTTATAGACTGTGATTTGAAAACTGGACTCTATTTCATTATTACGTTGATTTGAATTTTATTAATTGTTCAGCCCAATTTAGAGTAACCTACTGAGTCAAATAGATGACAAGAACATGGTTTCATCTGGTTTGACTCAGCGCCCATGCTCACAACAAGCTATCTCTACGAGGTATTCTTTATTAAATGTATTGCTATGTAGCTTCAACAAAATTATTGTTTGTAGCCTCCTCTCACACAAACCTCACCCTGGGGTTGCTTTTGACATATGTAATAGCTGGGCTTAGAATTTCTAATAAAAGGTCCTCCGACTCCCCCGGCGTAGAAACTCTATTGACGTGACGGTAGATAAACATCCCAGTCCTTTCACCATCAAATGGAAATAAAACCCTTCCCCCCTTATTGATGAGCAAGTGAGACCTACTGTGGCTCTATTAACAAAAGAGCTGGCAGTTAATTGCTCACAGAGCTTTCACACAACTAACCCTGGGAATGCTGATAGTATTCAGTATGTAGGTCACCAAAAGGTTTCTTTTGTTAAAAAAAAAACTCTTTACTTTTTACGAGCAATAAGACATCCCTTTTACTATCCACCAGTTGTACTTGTACATCTATATATTGTTCTATGGTATTATTTGAAGCTTCATTTTCCTCCTCCCGCCCTTTGTTTTTAATTGATTCTTTAAGACCTCATTATGAAATCATTCAACAGATCAAAAGTGAAAATACAGCACTTCAATGGCACAGCAGGCGGGTAGTAAAATTTTAATCCAAATCAAATTATTCTGCCTTTAATCCCCCATACAAGTCATGATCATTTATCCGACCCCTTGCTGAGCAAATGGGGGCTCTTACCCCCTCTCAAAGTGCCAATGAAGGCATTTACTGTAGAGAAGCTGCACACAATGGGCGAACAATGAGCGTCCAGCGTGGGGAATCTTTTATTGTGTTGCCAAGACGCTTCTTTTAAAACAATGGCTGAGGGGGCTAAGAAGACAAAAATGAAAGGAAAGCCTGCAGCCATTATTATCAAATCTTTTTTCCCATGAGACTCCTAAGACCAATGGACACAATCATATCTGCATTTAAATCTGGTCGATGACGAGATGGAAAAGTGAATCTAGATCTGAGGATTTTCACTAGCAGGTGACAGCCCGCACCTCACATATAAAGAGGCTGTGAAAAATCACAGTTTGACATGACCCCGAATGGTTCGTGATGCTTCAAGCAACGGGGAAAATTAAACTGGCCCAAAAACATTGAACAATCCCGCGATGCATTTTTAACAGCGCACAGTGTTTAATGCGTGAACTTAAACAGAGAGTGGTGTTTTTAATACAGTGTGAGTGGTGTGCTGAAGAAAACACATCCGTTGTCATTGCCATTATGTATTGATTAGTTGCATGTGAATTACAGTGCCATATAGTGTTGCTCGGAGACAACTAAATTATGCAGGGCTATGTTAGCAACCAGTTGTTTCGAGGGTGTAGACCAGGGATGGGCAAACTACGGCCCGCGGGCCACATACGGCCCGTTAGGCTTTTCAATCCGGCCCGCCGAACTTGCCCAAATTATAGTACAAACAGTGTCTAAAACTCATGACAAAAAGCTAGCGAACAGGGCAGATAACTGAAAAGTTGCCTGGCCCATTTTTCCCAACTTGAAGCAAAATGAGACCAATCCCATTAAGAAACATTGTCACAAAGTATAAAGTTTTTTTTTTAAATCAAGAATGCACCAACTACAAATGCTACCTTGCTTTGAATCTTTCTTCTAGTTTGAGGTTCTGTGCATCTATTTTGGAAAATGACATGCAATTGCACGACTTTGTAACGCTTGCGAAAGTCCGGAAGAAAGAAGCAGGCTTCTGATTGGCTGCCGAGCCGAGTATGCAAATTTCAACTGCAGGTAGTCTATGTTTGTGTGCTCGGCGACGGTACACGTGTTTTGTTAGCGCGCGAAGGCGAGAGCGTCAGTGAGGAGTTTGTTGAGCGCGCGGTCAGGACAAACCATCTATGATTTGGCGGAATTAGTGATGTCGGTTGTCCTTTAATATATGGGTAGTACACAGGGTTAGTCACCTTATTGTTTTGTTGTTGTGGGTTTTTAAACCTTTTTTATTTAATTTAATTTTACTTTTTTACATTTTCAAGTTATAGACTGTGATTTGAAAACTGGACTCTATTTCATTATTACGTTGATTTGAATTTTATTAATTGTTCAGCCCAATTTAGAGTAACCTACTGAGTCAAATAGATGACAAGAACATGGTTTCATCTGGTTTGACTCAGCGCCCATGCTCACAACAAGCTATCTCTACGAGGTATTCTTTATTAAATGTATTGCTATGTAGCTTCAACAAAATTATTGTTTGTAGCCTCCTCTCACACAAACCTCACCCTGGGGTTGCTTTTGACATATGTAATAGCTGGGCTTAGAATTTCTAATAAAAGGTCCTCCGACTCCCCCGGCGTAGAAACTCTATTGACGTGACGGTAGATAAACATCCCAGTCCTTTCACCATCAAATGGAAATAAAACCCTTCCCCCCTTATTGATGAGCAAGTGAGACCTACTGTGGCTCTATTAACAAAAGAGCTGGCAGTTAATTGCTCACAGAGCTTTCACACAACTAACCCTGGGAATGCTGATAGTATTCAGTATGTAGGTCACCAAAAGGTTTCTTTTGTTAAAAAAAAAACTCTTTACTTTTTACGAGCAATAAGACATCCCTTTTACTATCCACCAGTTGTACTTGTACATCTATATATTGTTCTATGGTATTATTTGAAGCTTCATTTTCCTCCTCCCGCCCTTTGTTTTTAATTGATTCTTTAAGACCTCATTATGAAATCATTCAACAGATCAAAAGTGAAAATACAGCACTTCAATGGCACAGCAGGCGGGTAGTAAAATTTTAATCCAAATCAAATTATTCTGCCTTTAATCCCCCATACAAGTCATGATCATTTATCCGACCCCTTGCTGAGCAAATGGGGGCTCTTACCCCCTCTCAAAGTGCCAATGAAGGCATTTACTGTAGAGAAGCTGCACACAATGGGCGAACAATGAGCGTCCAGCGTGGGGAATCTTTTATTGTGTTGCCAAGACGCTTCTTTTAAAACAATGGCTGAGGGGGCTAAGAAGACAAAAATGAAAGGAAAGCCTGCAGCCATTATTATCAAATCTTTTTTCCCATGAGACTCCTAAGACCAATGGACACAATCATATCTGCATTTAAATCTGGTCGATGACGAGATGGAAAAGTGAATCTAGATCTGAGGATTTTCACTAGCAGGTGACAGCCCGCACCTCACATATAAAGAGGCTGTGAAAAATCACAGTTTGACATGACCCCGAATGGTTCGTGATGCTTCAAGCAACGGGGAAAATTAAACTGGCCCAAAAACATTGAACAATCCCGCGATGCATTTTTAACAGCGCACAGTGTTTAATGCGTGAACTTAAACAGAGAGTGGTGTTTTTAATACAGTGTGAGTGGTGTGCTGAAGAAAACACATCCGTTGTCATTCGCCGAACTTGCCCAAATTATAGTACAAACAGTGTCTAAAACTCATGACAAAAAGCTAGCGAACAGGGCAGATAACTGAAAAGTTGCCTGGCCCATTTTTCCCAACTTGAAGCAAAATGAGACCAATCCCATTAAGAAACATTGTCACAAAGTATAAAGTTTTTTTTTTAAATCAAGAATGCACCAACTACAAATGCTACCTTGCTTAATTTACGGCAAATGCGCATGGCTGTAAATTTTGCTACAGTAGTCGATTGTCATTGTGGTGCACAATGCAATGTTTGCATTGATTCCTACGAGCCACTAAGCCCCTTTCATAAGTCTCACGTACACTTTACAGTCACGGTTTAATGTAAATTTACGTTTTGTAGCGTCACATATGTTGTTAGCTTCTTTTGAATCTTTCTTCTAGTTTGAGGTTCTGTGCATCTATTTTGGAAAATGACATGCAATTGCACGACTTTGTAACGCTTGCGAAAGTCCGGAAGAAAGAAGCAGGCTTCTGATTGGCTGCCGAGCCGAGTATGCAAATTTCAACTGCAGGTAGTCTATGTTTGTGTGCTCGGCGACGGTACACGTGTTTTGTTAGCGCGCGAAGGCGAGAGCGTCAGTGAGGAGTTTGTTGAGCGCGCGGTCAGGACAAACCATCTATGATTTGGCGGAATTTAACACAAGTAGGTATTATTGAGCTTGAATATTTCGTTGTGTAATAATATGTTTTGAATGTTGAAAGTGATTCCATTTTTCAATAAATGTTGATTTCTTTGCCCCTTCGATGGAAACTTAAAAACAGACGCAATCTTGATAAATCACAGTGCATATGTTAGGGTGTAGACGGTCATGGATAAAGATATATTTTTAACTCAACAATTAACACAATGGGCTGGTGAATTGGATAGATGAATAACATTAAATAGAAGTTTTTAGAGAGGAGCGTGGCAAAGCACTTGAGCAACACTTCTGCTTCACTGAAGCTGTGCTTCTAGTAAGTAAACTTTACAGTTGCATGCTGTGAGGCATCAGCCTGGTGGCCCCTCTGCTACTGGCTTCATTAGACAGAATGAATTGTATTGACGTGGGGGCCCACGCAAGGGGAAATTAGGCCTTGTTAAATTGGCTTCTGTTAACCACAAAACAATACACACCGGAGGACATTTTTTGCTAATTCATTTTGCAAGAAAGTAATCATCATTTTTTTTAATCTAAATATGAAAAGGGAGGATTGTAGCAGGTTGACTAAGTAAATGTTCTTCCACGAGATAGCAGAAGTGGGGAAGGGGTATTTTGGGGGGGGTTAAGGTCACCAGGTCTTCAAACCACCATTGAGCCCTTGTCAGTGAAAGCACACATATAGCTATGGAGTTACAGTACTGTGGCTTGGATCGGAGCCCAGAGGAATTAGCTGGTGGCATTACATCAAAAGCGCACGAGAGAAGTGAAGTAGACGTTCTCCGCTGTGAAAGGTAATTGAGAACTATTAAACTTTGGGAACTTTGCCAAAACAGCCACATTTCTTCTCTCAGCAGCCAAGAAAGGGGAGCGAGTGGGAGGGGGGCACGGTTTGCAGATGTTCAACTTAAGATAGTGGATGCTTACTTGTTTCAGAGGCTCGTCGTAGGCCCAGTCCGTGAAGCCGTTGGCCGATGTGAAGGCAGGTGCACCAACAGGAGACAACAATTCCTTCTCTTCCTGCTCCTGTTTTATGGCAACAGGAGGCGGAGGAGGAGAAGAAGACTTGCCAGCTGCTGGTTGAAGCCCGGGGCAAGAGTTGAAAGGGGAGCCCATAACCTGCTGTAGTCTGAATTTCTTGGCTTCCTTATGAGGCTCAATGTCCTCTGCATCTGCCCCCATTTCATCCTCATCAGAGTCACCATCATCGTCATCCTCACCATCATCGTCATCATGCTCTTCCCCTGTATTAACTCTGCTTAGATGGCTGTTCATAGCTTGCTGAGTGAGTCCATCTGCTTTGCTGAATAGGTCCGGTCTGGAGCCCGGTTGCGCTCTCACAGCTGCAGCGGCAGCATGTTGGGCAAAAAGCAGCTGAGCTTGAAGGAGGTGTTTCTCTTGAAGGTTCATATCCTGTTTGGCTACTTGTTGTCTCTGGAGGTGCTCCATTAACGCCTCCAGCTTCAGGCCGGCAGGACTGGACTGGGGGCACCTTGTGGAGCTGCCCTCCTCAGATAAACTGGACTGAGACATACACAATATTACGACTTTAATTTGATTTAATTGTACATTAATACAGTTTGGTCACTAAGGGTCAAGTACCAAAATAACTCTTGTCTGGGAGATAGATAAAGAGATGATAGCTATTGAAATAGTAGCATATTCCTGGTGCTATCGGGTCCTTTATCATTTTAAATATCTCAGGTACCTAATTTCTTCTTGTTTTAACCAATTAAATCATGATTTATGTAAAATGTGATCATCGTAGCCAACAAAATCTTAAAAAAAACGAGAGTGAAGCGCGTTTAATTGGAGTCTACGGCTAGCTTTGTACTGTTGTATGAAATTAGCTAGTCAATCATGAAGAAAGGAAACCATTTCGGTATAAAACATTGAAATATATTTTTTAACGTGGAACTGACATCGGGTGGTCTAAAGCACAAGTTACAGAAGCACATTTATGTGTTTGTTCATCTAAATGTCTCCAATATTTTATGGGGGAACTGCAGAGGATAGAAATTGGACTATCGCAAACCTTCGTGTAGGGTGGTCTGAAAAACATCGAAAGCATACACGAAAAGCACACTGAGGAATAAAAAATAAAGACGAAATAAATCCAAATGGACCTTCTTTCTTTTGGTGTGATCATTTTAAACTTAACAGTTCCCACATTGAGGTATCAAATTATAGAATACCACAGGCCTATGCGTTTCTTTAAAAAGCAATTAGTCTACAATATAAAATATAAATGCAGACACAAACGAGACAGGAAACTTTCTAAACGTAAATATGTATATCCTGTCTTGAAAATGGGAAGCGATCTACCGTAGCCAATTCTCGAATTAATCAAACCAGCTAATTAAAGGGAGCATATAAACGATAATGGTTAAAAGAAGTGTGTCGCGGTGGGTTACCGGGTTAAAAACAACCAAGGGTGAGGTAAGCGAGCAGATATGTGGCCTGCAGCGCTTTGTCGGGGATAAGCAAACACGAGTGGTGGGTGAGCCTCGAACTGAGCGGTCGTCGACACTCACCATTTGGCCCTTGGAGTAATCCATCATCTCCGATCGACTTGTTCCTTCTTGGGCCCGGCGCGAACGAATCTCATCGCACGAACTTTTCGGACGGAAAGGTGGCTCGGAACCAGAATGACCAGGTTGCTTGGGGCACTTCTTGTTTTAGGAGAACAAGCAGTGTGAAGCTGAGGAGGAAGAGGAGGAGGAGGAGCGGAGGGGAGGAGGATGAAGAGCAGGAGGTGGGGTCACGAACAGCTGCGTGGTCACAGCGCTTGGAAACTACAAACATCTTGGGTTGACTTTTTTACACCCCCAACTTGTGTAAATAAATGAATGAACGAATGAATGAATGGGGCCCGCCCACCGCAATAAATGCGGATTTCCTTGCATGTTCCACAAGCAATCTAAAGGTGCGGTAATGCTTTAAAGGACAGTTGCCAATGAGGTCTATTGTATTTACACTAACTCTTGCTATGGTCGTTGCCACCAATCCATCGCTGCACTGACCTACATTTACAACCTAAATACTTGTTCAGTGCAAATGTATTAATTTAATCCAAACTGTCCACTCACTTCATTTTGTTGAGTTTCCATTTGGGTGTGAGTGTTTTATTTTCCAATAAATGCTCATAGACTTGTAAATTTGAAGTTGTTTCTGCAATGTCGGCCTGAGGGTGATGAAATGGGGGGGTTCTATTCCGGCTCTCGACCCCCTGTACCGTAGTTCCAAGCTCTCGTTCTGTGTGTGTTTTTTCTCCGTTGTTGTTTGTCGTACGATCGGTTGACAACCAGTTCAACCGCGACCCTTGTGAGGATACACAGATAGGCAGGAAATGGAAAAAAAGTGTTCCTTTAACTAATCAGATTTCAATGTTAACCTTACAGGTTCGAGTTACTCTCAACGATGTTCGCATTTTTCCGTCCTCTGATTGGTTGATGAAAGCAAAACTTGCAGTTACATCCGATTAGCAAAACACACTTCAATACATTTAATAATAAATATCTCTGCCAGGTGGAATATATTTTATGTCAGTATTTTTTTGCTCACGAAATTATATAAATAATTTCAATGATCATGCTTTGGGTCAGGGTTATACATGTACTTACTGTACAGCCGTTTTAGATTTCCATCGTAGTTTAAAATCAGTTCTTCTTTTCCTTTCGGCTTTTCCCTTCAGGGGTCGCCACAGTCAATCAATGTCCTCCATCTATCCCGGTTTTGTGCATCCTCTTCTCTCACACCAGCTACCTTCATGTCCTCTTTGACCACATCCATAAACCTCCTCTTCGGTCTCCTGCCTGGCAGTTCAAGGATCCAGCATCCTTCTGCCAATATAGTCACTGTCTCTCCTCTGGACATGTCCAAACCATCTCAGTCTGGCCTCTCTGACTTTCTCTCCAAAGCCTCTAATATGAGTTGTCCCTCTAATATACTCATTCCTGATCCTATCCAACCTGGTCACTCCCAAAGAAAACCTCAACATCTTCAGCTCTGCTACCTCCAGCTCTGCTTCCTGTCTTTTATTCAGTGGCACTGTCTCCAGTCCAAACATCATGGCTGGTCTCATCAGTTTTATACACTAAAATCAGTTAATAGTTTAAAATCAGTTGACTTTTTAAAATAAGGTTTGTTTTAGTTGTGTCATTTTTATTTTTCTAAAAAATGTTTGGTTTTAGTTGATTTTTAAATTAGTTCTAGCCTTTGTTGGAATATTTTTAAAAACTGAGTAGTGGATTTGTAAAGTGAAAGATTAAAAAAAGGTAACGACGTGTTGCTTATAAAGCAAACCTACCAACCTTCTAGGCTGTACAGCAACACCAAAATAATTTAAGCATTTCAAATGAAGTCTAAAAGCATGTTTTTTTTTACAAAGATGAAAATGTATGTGGTTGCGGTAAAGGTTATAGTTTTAAGAACGTAAAATCTACCTTGTTTTTAAAGCCTTTTCGCTTTTATTTCATGGTCGAGTTTTTTTTTTGTCTTGTTAGTTTAAGTTTTAACAACTTTGTTCCAGATATGGTACTGTTGGGTGTTATGTTGTGTATATATTGAATATTGATATTTTTCTGGCTGCAACTTAATGTGTACTGCCTGCACAACAGCTGTTGGGTGTAGGCAAGCTCAGATTCTGCTTGATGTACTTTTTTTATATTGACAGCGAAGAAGTTAGTACGTACATTTACCGTCAATGATATTTGAAGTTGCAAGCACTGTGTGAGTAACTAGTTTGTAACTCAGCAGTGTACGCAGTCATGAGGAACAAAACAACGCAATTTACTGCATGCTGTGGACCGTGGATTGTGCTGAGAGATGTAACTAATAAACGTCAGGAAAATCCATAAGTACATTTTAGGCTCATTTGGGGTAGATCAAAGTCACTTGAAAAGTTGGGAGGTGTGTGCTCATTCACCCTCCTTTAACATGAGTTCATATTATACTGGATAATTCTGAAAAGTCACATGGCAATTACAAGAGGGTGTGCAACACTTTTGCAGCATCATTTTTTTTAAACTTCGACTCTCCCAAAAATCAACCGAGTCTTAACATTATGGCGGAAAAGGTTTTGATGTGATTAATCTTGGTCTTTTTGTTTAAATCTCACACCATAAAGAAATCATTTGAGTACAGATGTAGTTTTTAAAATTATATCTTCTGTATTTTGTTTAATCAAATTGACTTATATCTTATCATGGAGCAAGTATCGTGTACACAACAATAAAGCAATAAATCTGTCATAAAGATGGTAGAAAGTATCTCAACACAAAGTAGGGCAAAAAAAACCAGGTTGCTGACATGAGTTACATGCCAACTTTGCTTGATCAATAACTCCCATCAATCTATCATATCAGCAGATGACATATTCATGATTTATTTAAGTCGGGTGTTGAATTAACTACGCGGTAAAACCAACGTGGCAATTTGAACATGTTTATTTGTAATGTGCATTGAACATTGTCCCTGAAATGAAAACACCCACGGAAGCATATGAATGGCTCTTTAATCAAGTGAAAATGCTGGCCTCTGGTGGCAACAAGTCAACTTCACATCAGCACTCAAGCACTTTAACCAAATAAGTGCAGACTCCCAAAGCAACCCATAACGAATCTATTGCTTCTCTAAGTACTCAACGTTTTCTGTGACGCACGTTACAGATAAATTGTCCTTTATTAGGTTCATCAATATTTTACAAGCAAAAGAACTCAATAAAGGCAAAATTAAATATCAGACGGATGAGACAAACGTAGAAAGACAAAATTCTGCGTTCTTAGGACTTCCAACTCCACTTGATCTGAAATGCAAACAAACAACTTTGCAGGAGACTGACTGAGTGATAAGAGTCAAGATAATATTGGCTCAGATAACTTACTCAGATTTTGTCAATACCGAGCTCTTCAGGTGTAGAGATACCGAGCTCGTCTAATGTTGGCCTAAGTTCTTGAAGAAGGTATGGGTAGATCTCTTTGTGTGGGCCAGCTTTATCCTTAAGGAGAAAAAAGACAAGAGCTGCTTAATAATCAATCAACTAAAATGAAGATGGTCACTGGCAACATTTTCTTTCACCTTAACCGCTTCGAGAATTCGGATTGCACTGGCCAAGTCGTTTAACCTCCGACAAGCTCGCAGTGCTGCCTCGAGAATCTTTGGCTCAGGTACCAGATCGTAACCAATTAATGTGTTCATCCCTGAAAGGCACATTCAGGATATAAAAATGATTATTGAAATGCAAAGCACATTTTTAGTAATATGACACAAAATGATGAATATATCTAAATTGAACAGGTGAAAGGACAAGCACCATAGAAAATGGATGGCTGATAATCCCTTAAAAGTTTCCTGTAATGTGTCCTTCAAATGCAGCTAATATTGAAGCAGGCTAAATTTGCCACTGGCATGAAAGTGTTTTTTCACAGTGCATAGGTGGGATAGGGGTGGCAAATGGCAACAAATGTTACCTTCGTAAGCTCATGTGCCCTTTCATTCTCTTTTCCCAATATCCATGTTTAGAACAATAATCTCCTTTTTGTCATGCAAAAAATAAGTGTCTCCTTACATCTATCGATGTCCGTCAAAATGAGCTGTTGCTTTGAGGGAAAGTTCAGAAAAATTCCCCAATGCAACTAAGCAATTATTTCAAATAGCCTTCAATTGAGCAATAAATTCATCCATGTCGCCCATTGCGTCTATCTTCAAATATGCATATTAAAAATTATTTTCCTTTCGGCTTTTCCCTTCAGGAGTTGCCACAGTGAATCAGTTTTTTTCATCTCACCCTGTTTTATGCATTCTCTTCTCTCACACCAGCTACCTTCATGTCCTCCTTCACAACATCCATAATCCTTCACTTTGGTCATCCTATTGGCCTCCTGCCTGGCAGTTCAGGACTCAGCATCCTTTTCTCAATATATTCACTCTCTCCTCTGGACATGTCAAAACCATCTCAGTCTAGCCGCACTGATTTTCTCACCAAATACCTCTAATATGAGTTGTCCCTCTGACATATTCAGTCGCAATCCGACCCAACCTGGTTACTCCCAAAGAGAACCTCGACATTACATACCACATTTCTGAACAGGTATCTGAATTGGAGTAGAGGTCCATTTTAAAAGTAACCACCCTAATAAGCCTGGCGACTAGGTTACCTTTTCGCAGCTCCCAGGCATCGATGTCTTTCTTGTTGAAGTAGGTTACCCAGCGTGCATCAAACTCCTCATCTGTCTCCTGTTTCCCGTGTGAGTAGCACCTTGAGGTCAACAAACCTGCCAAAAGACAGAGATAAGAATAATCTCACCTTAATGCAGTGTAAGCAAAACTGAAAGGCACTCTGTACACCTTAAACGAGAGTACTAATAAAACGGAAATAATATAGTGTTGCGTAGTTTTAAAAATACAACCGTTTCGACTTTGGAATAAAGAATGGAATAAACAATCTGCTATTTTTTTATTTATCATTTTACTTATGGTTTTATTGTTGTGTGCTTTGTTTTTATTGTAAAGTGTCCTTGGGTGTTTTGAAAGGCGCTTGAAATTAAATGTATTATTATTATTAATGTCTGACAATGGAAGTCGACGCATTAAAATAACATCTTTATAAAAGTTAAACACTAGTCAAATACGCGTGAAAATAGCACCCGAAGTCGCCATATAAACATTTTTGACAACCAAGTGGCAAAAAGGACTAGAACTGCGTTCGCTCAACGTCTTAGCATTAGCGGCACTACCACTAGGCCCCACGCATGACACTTTCAACTGGGTCACAGCAAGGACACACACCGAACCAAGCTATCCAAACGGGTGTTAACAGGCAAGGTATCCCACAAGTCAAATCGCTGTTGATAGTTTGAGCCCATACACTATCGCACCAAGCATTGACAGGCGTAATTACAATTTTTTAAAAGATCGTTACACGTGTTAGCGTTAGCTAGCATGGGAGCCGCAAGCATACACTGAAGTGTCCGCCACCAGTCACGAAGAAATGCCTCAGCTCTAAACGTAACGACAGCGAGCAAATATTTGTAACAAGTACCTTGGCAACCTGGTTTTGTACGTGTCAAACTCCGAACACCGGAGAAAGACAGGCGGACCGCTGCTCTCAACATGATGCAGGACAGCCAAGCTGCGACCGATCGGTCAGTTTTTACTAGAAGGAAGCTCAGTCAATGCCGCACAGCGAGACTCTGACGTCATGTTCTTAATACGCATGCGCAATATTCAACCTCAAATTTATAGCGCTGATGCCTTTTTATTAGTGATGGGAATTCCGGCTCTTTTCAGAGAGCCGGTTCTTCTGGCTCAACTCACTACAAAGTTCCGGCTGTTATGGCTCCCAAATGCCTCATCAGTTTGTTTGTTTTTGTTGCTTAAATTAACTAACTACCAAAAATCAGGTAAAATAATGTGAAAAATGAATTACTCATGTAAAAAATACACTACATCAAATATTTGTATTTATATGGCTTGATTTATATGTGCACAGAGAGCATCCACTAACTTTCACTTTCCCTGTGGTTACTCTGGTCTGATGATCAGCTGTCACTAATTTGCTTTTCATATTAACAATGCTATCATACCAACTAGTAAAAAATATAATAATTGAATAATAATAACAGCATAATGTGATAATTTGTCCACCTGTCTACCGTAACGCCCCCCCACCTTCTCCTCACTGCTGCGTGTGTCTGTAATTCTCCCCTCCCTCCTCTACCACGGATATCGACCAATCAGGTGCGGCTTTAAACGAAGACTGGGGCCGGGGAATAGAGGACAAAAAAAGTTGGCTCCCATTTCCGGCTCTTTGTTAGGAACCGGCTCTCTTCATTCACTTCATAGATCCAGCTCTCCGAACATCACATCACTACTTATACCTGGTGCGCTGCAGTACAGATATTCCACACCTGTCAACCGGTTGTATTTTGCTTTATTCTGCACGATTTCTGCACATTTTTAGATGAGTACGGCATACAAGAAAGTTTGTACGGGAAACGCAAATATGTGTTAATATCTAATCCTTGATTTATAGCAAAATAATGCGATAACATGCTTCATATCCATATTGAGAAAGTAAGCAGCTTTGCTCACATTAATTTTCAATGTTAGTTAATGTTTCTGGGTTTTAATCTGGTGGCAGACTATTCCAGTGAAATCCCTCCAATTCAAAAAAAGATTATGAGGGACGACATAACTGATTGTAGATAAATCAGATTTTGAAGCTATTGTGCCTGTGTGTGTGTGATATACAAACCGAATACATAAAATGCGGTAGTGAAATTTACATTTTACAGCGGAAAAGTTATGAAAGGAAGAGGAAAGAAAGAAGTAGAAAAATGAAATACAGGAACTGTTGTAAAGGCAGCCACTCTCGCGGCTCCATCTTGAAGTCAAAATAACAAAAAAAAACCCTAAATAACATAATGTGACAACACAAATAGGTCATTCAATCTTAAACACTTTCTGCACCCTCTTTGTTGTATGAAGCAGTTCTAGATGAAAGAAGAGAGGATCAAAGCGTCTTTTTCACCAGTGGATCAGGGACGTCATGGTGAAATGTGCACGTCTGCTACAAGCTGAATGTTGAAAGCAAACACGAAGCTGTAGCATCCATTGACGAAAAGAGATTGTCATGTCTCCTTTCCCACGTAAATCCGCTTCAATTCCACATATAAATGGTGCGCCTCTCATCGCGGGCTCCTTAAGCCATGCATCGATCCAGCCGCAGACTGTCCAACAGCACCGACCTCTCCGCTGAACAAAGCGAACGGTGAAAATGCTGTCCATGACAGGCGCAAAAAAAAAAAAAAAAATCACAATGGCCCCAGAGCTGTCTAGCAATGACAGTCAAATGGCACTGACATTCATCCCAATCAAAAACAGTGCTTGCATATTCGTGCTGCCGAAAAGATCCGCATCCATTCCACACGACGCACAACAACATAAAGTGACAGAAGAACAAACACAAAAACAACAGCAACAAAAAAGCAAGGCTCGTGAGAGCACTTGCTGACAGCTGCCTACTCGGGCGCCATCTTGGACTTCTTGTGACTGCGTGAAATGCTCATTCCTGTTGTTCTAAATTAGAGTAAAAACTTGAAGATAAATCACTTGTTTGGTAATAATCCACACAAAAAAATAAGGACTTAATCTTGTTCTGGTTGTTTTGTTTTTTTTATTACATATTTTGACAAATTAAGTTGCAATATGCTGAACGCATCAATCTATTTGGAGGGAGATGATGGAACACATTTGCTGGGGTCCTCCAGGCAGAATCTCTTGGCTACCAAGGTGCAATGAGGTGGCCAGAGCGTTGCTCCGCATATCCCTGACTCCTCTGTGGGAGTGCTAACTGAATGGGGAGGCTGGTATCCGGGCTCGTGGGGATCAAGAGGGTCTTTGGAGAGCAAAATACAGATGGCAGGGATCGTCCTCTGCATGGTTACATCTGGCACTCCACGTTGTGACGCTTCCCAGACTTCATCCACTGTTTTGTTGTAGAGCTTAGACACCTGGTGGAGTCCTTCTACTTTCCGTTTGAGGATCTCCACGCAGGTGATGGTCTTGGTCACCGCTCTTTCTGAGCCAGTGAAGACAACCTGTCTCGTTAACCGCCCGTGGCTCTCTTTTCCCTCGCCTCGCATGTGAGCTGTCGCAAAGCGCAGCAAATTTCGGATTTTGCTACCTTCTCTCACTCGCATGTGGAGAAAGTCTGTGGCGAGTCCAGGAATGGGATAGGGGCAGCTGTCCTCTGTGCGCCTGAGTCTCCTGAAGTTGCTCAAACCGAGTGTAGGAGGTAAAGATTGAATGGCCGGTTTGAGTGAAGTACCTGAACACCCAATCCGACCCATGGCTTCTGCCATTGTTTAAAAAAAAGGTTAAAAAAAGGCAAATACGTCTTTAAATAACCAGTGCACTTCCTAAAAAAAATTCCTCAGAATCAGTCGTAATCCAAACTCTCATTGTCTGCCAATTCGAGTTTCCTTCATTCTCAGATAACGGCAAAAGAGTCGTAAAAAGGACTTTCTTGGTCGAATCCCTCTGACGTGAAAGAAAAGAGGTCTTTGCTTCATTCAGCAATGAGGGCAGCTGATGCCCACAACCGCACATGAGGCTCCGACAGTGCAGTGGCACAAAAAGCTCTTAAAGGCACATGTAACATTTTGCCTCATTGGATTTTTTCAATGTCATTTATAGGACTGACAAGCAACTTTGGTGAAAGCCCGAAGCTTCAATACGGTTGCTTGAATGAAGAGGATGAATACAAACGATTTTATGAGATGCACTTACGCACTCAAATGATAATTTGATCTTCCTGTTTTATTCAATAAGAGTGAGGGACTGTACATCCTCGATGGCTTTACTTGTCCCTTGCGCCCTTTACAAGTAGCCGCATGGTTTTGAAGACATTTCTTCCTTTGATGACAAATGTCTGTAACTTAATACAGACATTTATCCTCCTTTTTAGTCAGTCTAGTCTCCTGCTGCGGTGACCCAGAAAGCGTAAGACAATTTGGGCCTCTTGTAAATTTTTTTCTCTTTTACTGATCTGTAAAACAAACAAACCCCCACCAACAAACAAACCCCCTACCTACCACAAAAAATAGCTTTGTCCTCAGATGTTAACAATGCTGGCAGGAGAACATTGAGGAGGCAGCTGTGGGGCTCATATGGAAGCACAATAGTGTTATAATGTTGCCATTCTGCCTCACGGGATGGAATGGATCTCCTGTAATTTGATGATATGAACAATGAGCACAGTTTTAGGATTATTTTTGTTGTATTTTATAATAAATAAAAGCAAGCATTATCATTAATATTTGAGCATTTTCAAAGGTGATTATGCAGCCCTCTTATTACAGTAAAGTCTCGTTATATCGATATCGGATATATCGATAGTCCCGGTTATATCGATACTATTTCTATGCACGCACGGAGAAAATTACATGCAAACAGGGTCGGATATATCGATAGTCCCGGTTATATCGATATTTTTTCGGACTCCCTTGAATATCGATATAACGAGACTTTACTGTATTTAGTTTTAGGATTATTTTTGTTGTATTTTATAATAAATTTCCCTCTTGTTCTTGGTTATTTTCATTCCTTTTACGTTCTGATTGCCTTTTTAACTCATTCACTGCCATTCCCAAATATGTTTGGGTTTTGGTTTTTCTTGCAAGGGTGCCGATAAAGCATTGGTCAGACCCCTGGCACTGTTTTTTTCCCATGCACGAGGGGGCAGCGTTTGCCTTTTGTTCATGGTAGCGCTTTGTCACAGCTTCAGCGATTGTTAAAGCTCTATATAAATCAATATTGGATTGGATTGGATTTGCCTTTATTAGTCTCACAGTGGAGAAATTTACATGTCATGGAGAAATATGTATGCATTGAATGGAATTTTGTACAGCCGCCCCAATTTCAAGCTCATATAACTCCAGAACCATAGAACTTAGCAATTAACTCCTTTTTTCTTATGAAATAAAGTCTAAAGTTTCTTACACTGCATTGAATGTTTATGTCGTCCTAAAAACATATCCTGTAAAGTGTCCTAGAGAGTTTTGAAAGGCGCTTATAAATACAATGTATTATTATTATTATTATTATTATTAAAACTCACTATTCTGTGGGTCCTGCAATTTGAATGAAAATGAAACCCTGGCACTGGAGTGGATACATTTTTGCTCATCGTCTGGGGGTGAATGAGTTAAACACAAATACAGAAAGAAAACATTGAAATATCTGTCCTTGGAAAAAGACACATTTGTAACTGAATGGAAATGTAGATTTATTTTTCAAAAACACAAGCGCGCACGCACACACTCACGCACACACGCACGCACCCCCCCCACACACACATCCTCTCTAATTCTAGTTTGAACATTTTTCTCTCTCTCAAAAAAAGACCTCTGTGGAAAAATGTTACAGTACTTTAGAATGTGTCATGACCAAGGTTTATTTCTGTGTTTATGTTTTCGTTTTTTGATTTGTTTGTTTATATATTTATTTATTTTCAGCTAGGCCTGGTTGCAATGACCTCAAAAATTTGACTCTGGATCGCTTCTTCCTGAGTGTTGATGTGGACATCTCCCACACAACCGTTTTCATACCTGAGGCACACAAATACAGTGCAGTGTTGAACAGTTGTCCGTCAATCTGGACACAAGAGTTTGGATTTGATTATTCTTACACAAAGAGGAAACGTGTGCACACGTGGTCGGATATGGGACACACCCAGATGTTCCCATGCTTTTTAAGGTGCGTTGACGTGATGACTGTGAAAAGAAAACCAGGGAAGCAAATTTGTTTTATGAGAAAGTTATGGAAAAGATTTCCAGGTACTGTACTTTCTCATACGTACCTTCACAAAGTGCAACACAGTTCAGGTTCCTGCTTTGAAGAAACCTGCAGGGGAAATCCTACAACAATGAGATAATATGATGTGAAATATCAGGGTGGACATCTTTGAAAATTAAAAATGAATAACGAGGGATTTACTTGTTGGATTCTATTGATCCAATTACATTTCTTTAGGACTTCTTCTTTCGTGGGTATCTGATATTGTCCCTTACCCATATCTGAACAGAAAAGAGGACACCGTAAAGGCATCTAAAGAATGATTACATTTTTTTAATGAACATAAATGAAATCATACCAGAATAGCCAAACGATATGCTTGAGATTGGGCTTAAATAGATCCCTTTGCCATATGCAGCTCCATGCATCTTTTAAAAAGGAATAAGTGTACATGTAACTACCATCAACCCCGAAACATCGTCAGACTTATGAAGCTTATAGAACTCAGAGCTACTTCTTGAGTATTGATTAATGTGAAGTATACAGTACATACATCTGAATTCACCCGATGTTAAGACACTGACCATATTACTGATATATATGTATTAATAAATAATTTAGCATGGCGGGAAACAAATTATTTCTATGCACGTGTTTACATTTGCATATAATACAACAAGATCAACACCATGATGATGACCCTGAGTTTCTGAGGTAAAGTTTAAGAATCGTCATCCACCTTACCTGGAATTTAGTATTAGAAGCATTAACAAGTCCATTTCTTAAAATAGAATGCCAGTTTTCAATGTGGGAACCACTGGGGAAAGCATAACAATAAATTGTGATGAGTAGATGGATCAGAGGCCTATTACAGTATGTTCTATCGATGTGAAAGAATGACCACCGATGTTCTCACTGGAAGGCAAAGGTGCTGCCGTAGAGTTTGCGTGCAGTTTGAAAACGAGCCTCTTTGGTCGGGGGGCTGCTGATGAGCAGGAACTGGTGAGGCGTGTGCATAAATGACAGTTGCTATTGTGCAACGAGGAAAGAAAAGAGAGACACGGTGGAAGCATAACACACTTGAACCATATTGCCACATGTGCATATGTAAGTGAAAGACAGCACTGTCCTACCCTGGCGGCGGGAAGCTTGACAATGTGAGATCTGTTGCTCGATAAAATCCTGATGTCAAAAATATGAACAAAGAGACAAGATTCACTCTGATGGGCCATGTTTGATCCTTGAAGCCATCACAATATTAAGTATACTGACCTTGCACCACGCGGTTGGATTTACAAAGGAAACCTTGCTTGGTTTTAATTGAAACATACGGGATATGAAATCTATAAATACTAATATGAAACTACCATAGATTGTTTTGTGGTGTTGCTTTGCATAATATTTTACTTTCACTCATAGTTATAAAAATGAAATAGAATGTAAATGTAGCAGTCTCACACAAACATCTATCACTAGGTACCTATCTATCTATTAGCTATCTATAAGCTAGATAGCTTTCTATCTATTTCAGTTATTCCGGGTTCAGTGAATGCTGGTGCGTGTGGCTGTCACTGCTCACCCACAGAAAAACTTATCCTGTGACTGTAAAGTGACCTTGAGCGTTTTGAAAGGCGGTTATAAATTAAATGTATTATTATTATTATTAAAAATGACTTTTTGTGGATAATGATTAATATATTTTGGCTATTTCCAAAGTGGCCGCTAGAGGACAGTATAGACGAGTAAGTGGACAATACTTTCACAAAGAAGTGACTCAGTGTCTCTATTATCAATCGTTCTTGGCTGACAATAAAAAAAATGTATGCCAGTGAGCATTATCTGTCTTGAATCAGTGACGTGCGGTGAGGTTCATGGCTGGTGAGGCACTGACGTCATAAATGACGTCACCGCTCGTCTCTACTTAGTATTTGAACGGTAAATTCAGCGATTTTGAAAAAAATCCTAAAACGGTGAAGTTAAATGGACAAGAACTTTAAAGTACAAATCACTAAATACATCTAACTGTTTATTTTTTTTTTTCATTTGATATTTCCATGACAACTTTCCATGATGACAGGTGAGGCACTGCCTCACCTGCCTCCACTGACTGCACGTCACTGTCTTGAATATATATTAAAATAAATCACTATATTGCTGGAACGTTGACAAGAAATCTTCAAGATGACTTTATTTGCAAATTATGTGTAGTTTGTCAGATATATCTATACAATATAATACATCACAATACATATTGATTTATATAGCGCTTTAACAACAGATAATAACTATCTACGGGAGATTGAATGATGTCAATGTTTCTCTAGGCATCCCGTATTTACACATTTCTCACCATTTTATGCCAATTGTATCAAGTATGAATTACACGCATTGTTAAATTGACAAAAGTGAAGTTCATTAAGCTTTGCGTCTTACCATTGCAGTAACGGAAGGGCGAGTGGGTCTATAATGTCCATCTGCTTTTTGATTTCAGAATATGAACCCTGCATGACAATGGTCACAAAGTGAAAACAGAGCGAAACGTGAAATTAATGACAGGAATGTAGGATTGACCTGTGTCATGGTCCTAACCAGCAGGACACTGTCCAGAGCCTTTTCTAGCCTTTCATAGCTCCTTTTCTGTGTTGAAAAAAAAACAAAACATGAGACAAAATTCACTGAATCTTCATATCAAACCGACAATATCATCCAGGTTCTGGTGCTACCTTTGGACTAAAGGCCAGCATTTTGGGGTTCTTTGGATCAACGACAGATGGGTATGGTTCAAATATGATGCATTTCCGTGACGACTGCAGAGCTGACCGACACATCGCCACCAGCAGGTCGACCACCTGTTGAGCAAAAATTCTTTTGAAAACGGATCATCCAGAAATTGACGTGAAAATAACGAAGAGGTGCGTTATTGACCTCTGCACCAGTGGCCACCTCCTCTGTGGCGCCTGACATTGCTCCCATGATGTGAAAGGAAAAGACACACAGTTCCCTGGTGCAAACGGCAGGCTTGCAATTTACAAAATGGAAATTTGATTAGTTTGTTTCAGTGGAGCGCAAAGTTTGCAAAGGCTTACCTTCAACATGGGACCATTCTGTAAAACATGCTTCTCGTCACAAATCACGCAGTAATCGTTCAATGTGGGGATTCTTTGCTCTGCGTACCTCATAACCTGTGTGCACATCAAAGTGGAATCCGATTTGATTTGTATGTGCTACCGTGTGAATTTAACAAGCCCAAGATGTTTACAATTTAATGCGACTGACAATTCAACCAATTAGATTGCAAATTCATTCATTCCAAACATGACCTTCTCACACAATATGACAGAAGCAATTGCAGAGCTCTGTCTCCATATGCTATAAGCCATTCTCCGCCATTCCCAAATTTATTTGGAAATTAAACATATGACATAGAGCGGCATTCACGAATTTGTTCAGGTTGTGGTTTTTCTTGTGGGGGTGTCGATAAAGCGCTGGTCAGACCTCTAAAAATGTTTTCCCCTTGCACAAGGGGGAAGCATTTTCTTTTTTGTCCATGTTAGCACTTTGTTCCAGCTTCAGCTGTTGTTAAAGCGCTATATAAATCAATATGTATGCATTGTATTGTATTTTGTACGGCCGCCTCCATTTCAAACTCAGATAACTCCAGAACTATATAACTTGGGAATTAAATTTTTTTGGATGAAAGAAGAGAGTCTAAGGTTTCTTACGCTACATTGAATGTTTATGTAGTTCTAAAACTCAATGTTAAAGGACAACCGACGTCTCCGGACAAGTTGTGTCCATAATTTGTAAAATGGCTTCAAATGACTTATACTGAGCGTATTTTACAAACATTCCACCGCATATAGCTATATTTTACGTTTTAAGACTCGCGCTGAATGTTCAGGAAGTCTTGTTTTTGAGTTGGTGACGAGTCCGTACTTGACGTCACTGAAGGACCCCCCCCATGACCAACAAAAAGACACATTGTAGCAGTCCTTCATCACGTCAATGTATTTTGGTGTACTGTTTGTCTGAAAACCTTGATGTTGCACCCAAAAGTCGCCAGAAGAGAGCATCCAAGCTCCATGGAAGGAATTTATCAGCCTGTGGAAACGGGCTGATTCATTCCTCACGGGAGCTGGTCGCCATTTTTGGGTGCGACATTCCCCCCGCCCGTTTGCCTCAAAATGACACGGAATAAATTTTTTAATCGATTGCAAACTTGTATGCTTTCCTCTTCAGAACTATTTGAATCATATTCATAACTGGATGTGGAACAAGAAAGCATATTCTCCAAATCTGAAGCCATTGTTTTGATTTTTCAGTAATGCAAGACGTCTTGGCGTGACGTCACGAACTGGGGGCGGGACTTTCTGAAAATGCCCAATTCGCAGCTCAATTTTTTGCAGATTTTGGATACTTTAAGTCATTTTTATTGGTGTTTTGCATTTGAATAAAAATATCATACTGCGTGTTTTGGATATTTTAGATGCTATCAAACGTTTTTCTGATGTCAGTTAGGAAACAAAAAAGTGACGTTGGTTGTCCTTTAAGTGTATACTGGATTTGAAGTGACAATGCAAAAACCCTGGCACTGGAGTGGACACATTTTTGCACATCGTCTGGCAGTGAAGGAGATAATTTGCTTTACCTGCACCAAGAAGCCATGATGCAGAGTCGGGGTGGTCTTACAGTGCCCGATGGCCTGAGAGAAGAACAGCAGCTCTAGCAGCTGTTTGGTGCTGAGATGAGCTGACGACTTCACACCCGACACAGCAACCTTCTGTGGAAGAAGATACCCCCCAAAAATCCAGGTTCAAGTTACAGGAGCATTCACTATTATCTAGCAATTTTACATTTAACAATAAACATACCTGTCAACATTGGCTAATAGCTGCCCTTATAAATGATTACAATTCCCGTATAAAAGTTGTGGTTTGCTAACACAAGCAGAAATGCAGACAGTTTACTGTGCATGTGCGCGTTTTGCTTTTATCAATCTGACC
The DNA here is from genome assembly GCF_051943395.1 of Hippocampus bargibanti. Taxonomy (NCBI): domain Eukaryota; kingdom Metazoa; phylum Chordata; class Actinopteri; order Syngnathiformes; family Syngnathidae; genus Hippocampus; species Hippocampus bargibanti. The sequence goes on along the minus strand of NC_142738.1, from coordinate 11,539,201 downwards.
TTATGCAGCAAAAATATAAAGTAAAAATATATACGTATATATGATTGAGGATTGGTTTGCCGCGACAATAGTAGTGATTGGCGGCAGCATTGTCGTTGGCTACCAGCAGTGGAGACGAACTGGATTTGAGCCAAAATGGTTTTTGTAAGATTGGTTCACAATTAAAAAAAGTATTTTTTTCCCATATGAAAGTTTTAGTATAAGACACATTTAAAATGATAAAAAATGTATAAAATACGGGGAAGATACATAAGTTGACAGATATGACAACATAAGAGTGACGTTTGGAAATACAGTAATCCCTCACTACATCGCGGTTCACTTATTGCGGTTTCAGTGTATCTGACATTTTTTTAGGGAAAAAAAAGCATTCAGAATAAAACAAATGCTGAATGACTCAGAGGTTTTGTACATGGCTGTAGTTTGATTGGTTCCTAGCGCTGACGTCACCCAATTACACAGATTTTCATCTATCGCGGGTGGTCATAGACCCCATTAACCGCGAAAAAGGAAGAATTACTATAAATTATTACTATTTCGGGTAAGTCAAAAATGTGGGGCAGTGTTTCTGATTGTGTTTCGGGCCTGCAAGCACATCCTTGAAGGCCTTGACTGCACACCACTGCACTTCAGCCAACATGCTTCTTTAATGTATACACAGGCACACATCACGCAAATGACGTCAACAGTTGGGCCTAACACATTTTTATTGTTTTTTTTTCAACATCTTTGATGACTTCAAGAGGCTGACCTTTCCGCTGGGTGTGTAAGTGAAGAGTTCTCCTGATGGATTCTTGATGTTATAGGACGTTGTGTGATTGGCGAAATGGTTCAGTTTCATGGGGGGCAAAATAATCCTTCCCCTAGGGCTGCGGTCTTGGAGAGTGTTAGATCTAAAGGAGAGAAGTGATCAAAAAATATGGAACATGCAGCAACATCAGATACTGGATACTCTATACCTGGAGAGTGGCAGCCAGATGCTAAGTCTCGCACGGAATTTCTTCATTGTTCCACCAGGTCTAAACCAGCTGTGCCTTTTCCTCTGTCTCACTATCAGGTTCTCACTCGTCAAATGGTTCCACTCCCGGGAGATGAAGACTGCTAAAACGCTGGTCACCAATACTAAAAACTTAGTCTTTTTGACAGAATATGGGAAGATAAAATGATCTTCCCACCTTTGCAGTTGCTTTCCAAAATTGAAATGGTGTCTGTTAGTTGGCTGAAATACTTCAACCGACGGTTCTACGGAGAGAAATGGTGAGCGGTCGTTATCACAGAGAATGCTGATGTCAGATAGATTGTAATAGACGCAGTGCAGAATCTCACCGGGCCCATCGAGATATTGAGACAAAGAGAAGTGCAGGCGGACAATGATGGGTTCTGATGGATTAACTCCCCAGGCCTTAGCCACTTCCTCCTAGGTCCACCACACAAGATGAAGACTACATTTGGTTTTGCGTTAGAAAGAAAATGTGATTATAACTTACATTCAAAATGTTGGCGCTAATGTTGAGATCAACATCCACTTTGTCTATTGATTGATATTCCCTGAAAAGCGTAAATGTAAGACAAAGATTAAAAGGCAAAAATGTTTTGTGGTCTTCCACATGACTGCATTTTTGTTTCAATGTTTACCCGACAGTGACTGAATTGTGTGAATAGAGGCTTCTGACTATCTCAATGTCACTCTCCAGTCGGGGATGGAAGCTCGGTTTGTTGACACAGCAGTCCTGCTGGGGAAAGTAGAAGCGGTCATTTCTATTATTCAAAAGGAGACAGCATTTAGTTATTTCTATGTTAAATCGCTTAAAGGACAACCGACGCCTCCGGACAAGTTGTGTGCATAATTTGTAAAACTTCACTTCAAATGACTTTTACTGAGCGTATTTTACAAAGATTCCACCGCATCTAGCTATATTTTATGTTTTAAGACTCACGCTGTCTTTGAGTTGCTGACGATTCCTGATGTGACGTCACGTCAGGAACGCCCCTGACCGAGAAAGGACACACTGTAGCAGTCCTTTCATCAGCTCAATGCATTTTGCGGTACTTTGTTTGGTCTGAAAACTTCGTGTTGATCCGTGTTGATGGCGAAATTCGAAGAAAAACACATAAATAACGCGATGGTGAATCATTGTGTGTTGCACCGACCAACTATTTGATATTCGCTGACAAAAATTCCCAGGAGGCAAATAAGCCCATTTCCACGGAGCTTTGTCAGCATCTTCTGCCTTTTCTGGGTGCTACATTCCTCTCCAGATGCCTCAAAATGACACGGAATAAATTCTTTAATCGATTGCAAACATGTATGCTTTCCTCTTCAGAACTATTGTAATCATATTTATAACTGGATGAGTAACAAGAAAGCATCTTCTCCGAATCTGAAGCCATTGTTTTGATTCTCGAGCAAGGCAAGACGTCTTGGCGTGGCACCATGAACAAGGGGGCGGGACCTTCTGAAACTGGCCACTTCCGGTTTCAATTTGAAGTAGTTTTTGGACACTCTAAGTCATTGTTATTGGTGTTTTTCCTTTGACTAAAAATATCATCCTGCGTGTTTTGGGTATTTTAGATGTTATAAAACGTGTTTTTGATGTCAGTCAGGAAACAAAAAAAGTGGTGTCGGTTGTCCCATAAGGATAGTCAAAGTGACGTTTACATATGTTGTCTCTTCTTCCTCTGAGGTGATGTCTTCCTCACTTTCACTCCACTGTTGCCACTCAGCCTCCTGAAGAATTGAATAGGAAATTAATTCGGCCATTCGTTCACTTTCTATATTGCTTATACTCTCTGGGTAGGTGACGACCAGTCATATTCACACTTATGGGCAATTGGAAGTCTCTGATTGACTTAAAATGTATCTTTTCGGACTAGAACATTGAAACTGTGAGCTCCTTTTTTGGTTATTGATTCAAAATGACACATTTGGCACATCAAATTATCAGGGGGTAAATCATTCGAACAGCAATCCCCCCCTCCCCCCCCCCCCAAAAAAAAAAAAAAAAACACCAACATTTGCAAACCTATAATTTTTTAATTTATATATAGTAAGTTCTAGTAACTTAGTTAGAAATATTATATATAGTATACTGTATACACTAAATTAGTTATAAAGTTGGTAAATTGGTTCGCAATACAATATCAATCAATAGGGAGCATCATTATAGCTTCAAAAAGGCAGAATCTTGGCTGGAGTTCTTGTATTGGAGCCAAGTAGCTTGTGTCGCGTAGCATAGTAAAATTGAAAATGTGTCCATTACACACCGCTTCTTTTGCATTTGAAATACCTTCGAATAATAATAAAACTCACCATATGCAGCAATTTTGCACGTGTCAATCAACAGCGGACAATCTTTACTGTCCTGCGACTAAGGAAAAGAAAGAAACACTTAAATAGAGACTTTTTTTTAGCATTGTTTGTTGTTCAGAATGGCCTATTTATAATGGCAACGCTTACCTCCTGTCACAGAGAAACAAGGAGTATTCATATTTTTTATATGATGAAATTTTGATTATATCCAGAGATCCAGTTGGGTGGAAAAGGTAGGGGGGCACTGTCCCTGTTTGATGGCAGGAGTGCGACTCTCGATGTCCTCTTGGCGATCTGAACAGCAGGAAGTTACACATGACGTGGACCCGAGAAGCACGATAAGATGCAGGTCATTGATGCCCTCGTGAGATCTCCATTGGGAGAGGCTGACACCTGCAGCATGCTATTTTCTATCCTGTCAAACACAACAAGACTCGTCATATTGTCCAAACTCCACATTTCGGACAAAACCTGTCAATTTTTTAAGTTTTTTTTGTTCCTCGTCTGAATATGTACATATCTAGTCTGACCTTAATCAGCAGTTAACCTTTGTGAGCAGCCACCTGCTGCTCCACAGTCTGGTCAGATTACACACTTGCGAGGCTTTCATACAAACAGAATGTGCACTCTCATTAAGTGCTTTTCACAGTGAACCGTAATCCACTTATGGGTGTTTGGTAGTGGTGTGCTTTTTTTCTACTCATTACTGTGAAAAGTTTATTGATAGAATTGAAATGGATAGAATATGTTATTGAATAAATATGCGAGCCAAATACATTTTTATAATTGCTTCATTTCAAGTAATTGAATAATCTCAAATGTGGGCATTTTGAAATAATATACATGACTATTCAAAAGTTCAATATCACTGAGAATTATTGTCACTTTTTTAATCAAAAATGTTTACCGATGAGAAATGACAATTTCCAGCAATCATTATCGATAATCATGTTAAAACTCAAATAATAGATGACTCGAATCCCTCTTTGCAATTGCACTGTGTTTCGTGTGTAAAAATCGAAACACGTACAGTTTTAGGGGGTTCAAGTTTGGGGCGTTGCAATTTATAATAAATTGTTAAATTAATGTTTTGTTCCCTGCGATTGGCTGGAAACCAGTTCAGAGAGGGTGTACGCTGCCTACTGGCCAAAGTCATGAATATATGGATGGATGGATGGATGGATGGATGGATGGATGGATGGATGGATGGATGGATGGATGGATGGATGGATGGAGTACGGTGAGACGGATGATGCCTGATACTTTACAAAAACTGTTGAACTGTTTGCATGTTTTGATTCTGGGACATGTATCCACCTTCATTGATCCGCCACTAGAGGACACTGTTGTTACAAGAAGGACTTGGATTTTGATTCACTTATTGATAAAGAAAAAGGGGTAAAAATCAATTATTTTAAATCATCTCAAAACGATTGAAGTAATCAAAATGCATCACATTTAGAGTTCTGTAAAAATAAAATTCGATATTTTGTTCTTAATGTAAATAAATGAAACGAATAATCTATTAATAATCTATCTATTTTGGGGAATTTTGCATCAGAATGAAATAGAAATAATAATAATAATAATAATAATAATAATAATAATAATACATTTATTCCGCTGTGCGAGTTTGTTAATACAGTACATCAAATTGGCAACCGTTTGTGTGTGTGCGTGTACATGGTACAGTACATGTACACGCACACACACAAACCATTGCCACTCGGAGCAGCGGAGTGATTCTGACCAAGCAGACCATCAACACCTTAATTCATTCTCTTGGTATCAGGAAAGTAGTTCCGGCCGAGGAACGAGCATAAAAGCAGCCACCGCTGTCAGTTGAGTGGCTGTTTGGTTCCCTGCAAAGTTCATCTCGAAGGTGAGTGCACATACAAATTGTGTGTGTGGATAGGACAAAACGTTCTGCTCACAGTCTCTCCAAAACCCTCTTCTAATTTATCGACACTATAGACCATATTTTTCCTCCTTCATGATACATTTCGATACTCATACAATACATATTGATTTATATAGGGCTTTTACCACAGCTGAAGCAAGTCACCTCTAATTTCATAAACATTTCTGTTTATTATACTGAGATTTGACACCTATATAAATCAATACGTATGCATGTACCGGTAGGTACCACTTCGTTTAAAAGACTATTCCTTTGTTTTTACCTTTGTAAAAAAGAAAGGAAGTTTTCAATTCGTTTCAATATTTTTTTTCTCCAAATGGAGACAATTGAGAAACAAGGTTGCCGTTTCGTTAATCTGAGATACATTTCACTGCATGTATGGGCATTGAAATAAACTACATCGTAGCAATGTGTACATTAATTCAGTAATTCAAATCTGAAAAGTAAAAATGATATTGATTGATCAAACATAATCACTGACGAGTGCCTGTCTAATTTATCTATGAAAAAGTTTGTTTTCAAAACTGCAATTTCTTAATGGTGAATTGTTTTTTTTTTTTTTTGGTAGCTGTAAATTTAAATATAATAAATTGTTAAAACAATGCATTTCGCCTTGCTGAATGCCTTGTTGCAATTAGGAATGAATTATCCAAACTATTCAAATATAATCAGACGCACCTGTGTAACTCTAAGTACATAGTTAAGTGCACACTAAACACCATTCCATCCATTAATATTTACTTGTGATTTGATGTTATATGATCAATAAATCTACCGTAATTGCCTTTCGCACAGTGTACACATACATAAATTACATAAATTCAAAGTAAAGACATCAAAAAACAGTCATAATCTACTGCCCAAAAATACTCCCAAATGGTTATTTTTTGGCCTATCCTGGGAGTGAGAAAGGGGTCCGAGCACGCTTGATGTTTCTAAGCGTACTCGGACTCTATTTAGGTATAAGTAATAGAACAAAAAATAGAGAGCCGTGGACCGATGTCCAGTGGTTCGTGATATTTCAAAATTATGCCAAGAGTTGTGAAGTCTTGCTTCTCAACGGTACAAGGCAGAGTGCTCTTTGTGAGCGTGCTTCAACCTTGTGTCAAGTGACCTGCTCCTCCTCTTCTTCAGCTCTACATGAACTCTCAGTGGAATGTAGAGCGTGCAGCCAGGCAGGCACTTTGCTGTCCTTGTTGCTTTATGCACATGAGTTGTTAAATCAGCTCGCACGAAAATGTCTGTCTCACCGGGCTTTCACCCACGTCGGCCATCTAAATGTTTTGTCTTTTTATTACCATTTTCACATTAGAGTGTAAATATAGACATTGCTGAGATTTTCTACCACATTATTGGCTAGTATCTCTTTGTCAGGAACTGTATTTGGTGACATGTATTCAAAATGAAATCACTCAAATGCACCAGATTTGTCGGCTATGATTTATCGGAGCCAATCAGCCAACAAAAATAAAATAAAATCCTAAAGCACGTGATGCAATCAATGCATACCATTGTTGTCATGGTGATCCCTCGCATCTCTGAAATTATTGCTTGTCAGGGATTATTTTTTTTCTTTGGTTACCACAAACACATTGTTAAAGTGAAAAGTAGTATGGAACAAGAATTTGCTTCCACAGAGATCAATTTTGGATTCTGCAGCCAAAAAACGTGTCAGACCTACTTCAACAAAAGAATTGTCTTCCGGTGAAATTTATAAAAATAACGAATCACACGAGGAGAAAATAGAAAATTGCTCAAATTTATACATACAATACAGGCAGAGGTTTCCACCCAACACCGACAATATCAGATCAAATGGTTTTCGGAGGGTTACCATAGTAAGCAAGTATTTTCATAGGCACTATCAAAGAAGGATTCATTTCAAAATATGTTTGATTGTGGTTGGAGGAAACTTCATCATGCTGTGAATGATGTCCAAGAAAGAAATCCAAGATGGCGCCCGAGTAGGCAGCTGTCAGCAAGTGTTCTCACCAGCCTTGCTTTTTTTTGTTGTTGTTTTTGTCCAGTTTTTGTGTTTTCTTTTGTCACTTTGAGTTGTTGCGCGTCATGTGTAACTGATACGGATTGTTTTTCAGCATTTTGGGCCGCAACATTCATTGAGGAGACTCTGCTGAGAGGTTGCGCCTATTTGGCAGCACGAATATGCCAGCACTGTTTTTGATTTGGGAGGAATGTCGGTGCCATTTGACTGTCATTGCTGGGACGATCATTGCCTTTTTGCGCCTGTAATAGGCAGTATTTTCACAGCCCCGCTTTATTCAGCGGAAAGGTCGGTGCTGTTCGACAGCGTGCAGCTCAATGGATGCATGGCTTGAGGAGTCCGCCATGTGAAGAAAGGAGCGTCTGCGCAGAGCACTGATGCGTATGTGGAACTGTCGCGGCTTGGAATTAAAGCGGATTTACGTGGGCCAGGAGATGTGAGACAATCTCTTTTTGTCAATGGATGCTACAGCTTCATGTTTGTTTTCAACATTTAGCTTGTAGCAGACGTACACATATCACCATGATGTCCCTGATCCACTGGTGAAAAGGATGATTTGATTCTCTCCTCTTTTTTTCCCAAACTGCTTCATATAACAAACAGTACAGAAAGTGCTTTTGTGTTGTCACATTTGTTATTTAGTAATTTTATGTTGTTTTGACTTCAAGATCGCGTCAAGAGAGTGGCTGCTTTTAGAGCGGGTCCTGTATTTTGTTTTTCTACTTTCCTTTCCTCACACTTTCATCACTTTGCTGCAGTAAAATGTAAACTTCTCCACTGTGAGACTAATAAAGGCTAATCCAGTATTAGCAAAATTAGCACTGATCATCTCTATATTTGATTTTACTCTATTATGCGTCATGGAGGTCCCTGTTGTACTTTTGTTACGTGGCCAATTAGATTTGAATGAATGAATGCATGTGATTGTTACCAATGAGAAACCAATCGCTTCCTCTGACCTCTTTCTGCAGCCGTAATCCCGAAGGCACCGATCATGTCCAAGTCTAAGGAGTCCTCCATCATCCACACCCAGCAGCTTCACGCCGCCATGGCCGACACCTTCATCGAGCACATGTGCCTGCTGGACATCGACTCGGAGCCTGCTGTGTCCCGTAACACCGGCATCATCTGCACAATCGGTCAGAAAAACTAGCACATAAGTGAAAGGCCATAAAAGTCAGTTTGAGTGACACCACTTGATGTCTTTGAGATTGATATCGCTTGTAAAATATTCTCGTGCAGGGCCTGCCTCTCGGTCTGTGGCCATGGCCAAGGAGATGATCATGGCCGGGATGAACATTGCAAGGATGAATTTCTCGCATGGCACACATGAAGTGAGTGCATCGGGGTTTTTCCTCGTGGGGGTCTCTGGGTTGGTGACATAATCTGAATGTGTACTTAAATGGGCAGGTGTACTACTAACTTACATTGCACGGTAATAAAGTTATTACACTAAATAGTTGCATTAAAACACTACCAGTCTGTAATTATAAAAGACTAAAATGTAAAACACTAAGTATGTAAGTCATTGAGCCACACTTGTCCCCCATGAGGCAAAATCATTGTTGTACTTATCGTTAGGCAAGCAAAGGTAATTAATTGCCTGGTGATCAAAGATTCTTATATTCAAACAAACTAAATGTTTTCTTCGATGAAAAGAAATGCAATGGATTATGGTCCCATCTTGTTACTGAGCGATGTGCAGACTTGAGTCAGGAAGATGGTAAACTTGTTGGGACGTTGTGTGGATGTTGAAACAACGATCCCGGTGGACAGAAGTTCAAGCTAAGAAGAAAAAAAACATTATTATTATTTTATTATATTTTTTTTAAATCAAAGCTACTGCAAGTTTCCACCTTTGTCACAATGACATCGATTGTGCATAACTCAAAACAGCAAGAGCTGGACGCTTTTGCAGCAGTGTCACATAAGGAAGAAAATGACCCAAGTGATGCTTTTTCACGACAATGTCAGTATTGAACATCATGAAAAGATTGATCAGCCATTTGAATGATAAAATAAAGAAATATTGAAATATTTGGCTGCCGCTGCTCATCCACACAAAAACTTATCCTGTCATGGTAAAGTGACCTTGAGAGTTTTGAAAGGCCCTTATAAATGAAATGTATTATTATTATAAAGACAAAAAAGTCTCGGTCTTTATACTTGTGTGGCAAATAGCAACTTGGCACAAATAATTGTTGCTAGGCAGAATTTGTAGGCCGGGGAACAAAATGTCAGCCTCGTCCGCTAGACTCACTGAACGCTTCAAAAACATGTCGTTGCAATAGAAGCATATTTAAAGAAATACGCTCCATATTTTGGCTCGGGCAGTAGTTGTACTCACCCTATGGGAGTGATTGTCACTTTACCCTTTACAGTCGGTAGAAGTCATGATTGTCATGTGGTCTGTCACTCCCTGTAATGGGATCTGGTTGCTTGTACTCCATCTGTCTGGCAGCCACTGATTTGTCATTGATATTGAGTAGAGGCTAGTGAGTTGGCAAAAGTACCCAGTTGACCCGTCACCTTTTACAAAGGTCATAGTCTTTTGCATTCACGATCGCGCAGTAGGAACTTTCATATGGTATAACTCATTCACTGTCAGACATGTGCAAGAATGTGTCCACTCCAGTGGCACGGTTTTTGTCATTGTCACTTGAATTCCAGGACACACAGAATATTGAGTTTTAATAATAATAATAATAATAATAATACATTGTATTTGTAAGCGCCTTTTAAATACAGGATAGGTTTTTAGGACTACATAAACATTCAATGCAGCGTAAGAAACCTTAGACTTCTTTCATCAGAAAAAAAAGTTCATACGTTATATGGGTCGGGAGTGCTATGAGGTAGAAAAGGCAAATGCTGCCACCTTGTGGAATAGAAAAAAACATTGCCAGAGGTCTGACCTGTGTTTGATCGGCACCCCCCTCCTGGAAAAAAAACCCGAACCAATTCGGGAATGGTGCTCCACGTCATATATTCCATTCCCGAATAAATTCGGGAATGGCAGTGAATGAGTTAAGTTAAACAAAAGGTCATGTGAAAAAATAGTTTGTCCAAGGAATCAATATTTATCATATCGTAGATGAGAGAAGGAACAGGCATGTGGAGAATGACAGCCTAATTAATAAAAACGTTCATGCTTACAACCAGAATGGCTTTGGATAAAATGTATCAATACCCCATACACACGTAACATTGTCTAGCGTCAAAGTGATGATTTAAAGGGCAACCGATGTCACTTTTTTGTTTCTTAACTGCCATCAGAAAAAAACGTTTTATAGCATCTAAAATACCCAAAACACGCAGTATATTTTTATTCAAATGCAAAACACCAATAAAAATGACTTAAAGTGTCCAAAATCTGCAAAAAAATGAGCTGCGAATTGGCCAAGACGTCTTGCATTGCTGGAGAATAAAAACAATGGCTTCAGATTCGGATAATATGCTTTCTTGTTACACATCCAGTTATGAATATGATTCAAATAGTTCTGAAGAGGAAAGCAGACATGTTTGCAATCGATTAAAGAATTTATTCCTTGTCATTTTGTGGCAAACGGGCGGGGGGGGAATGTCTCACCCAAAAAGAGACAAGAAAATGGACACGGAGCTGTGAGGAATGAATCAGCCCGTTTCCACAGGCTGATAACTTCGTTCCATGGAGCTTGGACTCCCTCTGCTGGCAGCTTTTGGATGTCTCATCTCATCTCATTTTCCGTACCGCTTATTCCTCATTAGGGTCGCGGGAGTTGCTGGAGCCTATCTCAGCTGTCTTCGGGCACGAGGCGGGGGACACCCTGAATTGGTTGCCAGCCAATCGCAGGGCACACAAAGACATACAACAGTCACTCTCACACTCACACCTAGGGACAATTTGGAGTGGTCAATCTACCTGCCATGCATGTTTTTGGAGTGTGGGAGGAAACCGGAGGACCCGGAGAAAACCCACGCGGGTCCGGGGAGAACATGCAAACTTCACACAGGGAGGCCGGACCGGGACGCGACCGGCGACCTCTGCACTGTGAAGCCGGTGTGCTAACCACTCGACTACCGGGCCGGGTTTTTGGATGTAACACACCGTTTTAAAAAAAACAGTACAGCACAATACATTGACGTGATGGAAAGACGCTACAATGAGTCTTTTTTACGGTCAGGAGGCGGTCCTTTTCTGACGTCACGTGAGGACTCGTCACCAACTTAAAAACAAGACTTCCTGAATGTTCAGCGCGAGTCTTAAAACGTAAAATATAGCTATATGCGGTGGAATCTTATTAGAATACGCCCAGTAGAAGTCATTTGAAGCCATTTTACAAATTACGGACACAACTTGTCCGGAGATGTCGGTTGCCCTTTAAGATCAGAAATATTTGCAATTGACAGACTATAAAATATATTCTATGAATGCAAATGCATTTGTCTTCCACCAAATGTTGTGGCTTGTTCAAGTACAGTGTAGTAGGAGAAATCTGAAAGCAGAGTGGATGCACAAATTGTCTTGGGAAGGTCAAAATGAAATTGACCTCGCCCTGGTCACTTGTCACCGCAGCTATTAATAGTTTGAGACCCAGAGAGTTTATATGGAGGAATGTGGGGTGTGTGGCCCCACTGAAAGTAACCTTGATGTTCTGTCTTCCCCTTCTCAATATTTTCGATATACCGCACCACCAAGAACACATCGTGCCTTTACACTCCTCAGAGGATAAGTAGTTAACATTAGAATAGCTTCTTTAAACAAGTTGTGCAACTTAACGTTGATGTCCGCTCAGCATCCAATTGTGTGCACACACACGCGCGCGCACACACACACACGCACACACGTTGTAGGAAATATTCTTCTCACGCCTCAAGCAGCTGTTTTGGGACAGTGAACCTGAAGCGCGTCACGAGCTAAAATTGGTGTTGCAGTTGTCGTTCTGGATTTACACCTCTTCGTAGCTTGTAATAAGAAAGCGAAACACTGTCCATGGTTATTGAGATTCTGTTTGTCAAAGTACAGATTTTGACACTAATGTATTCTCATTCTATAGTAAATACAACTTAACAAGTTAATATTTCAAAAACCTCTGAGCAATGGCCTTTTGCTTATTATTAAAATGTTAATGTTCCGCTATTGTGTGGTTTAATTGTATTTTACTGATCATCCTTGACGCAAGTTTCGTTTGATCATTCTAAGGTCGTCATCCTATTTTATTTGCCATCCTTTCAGTGGTGGAATCTGGAATTGGTATGTTAGGCAACGTATACGCTGAAGGGGAGCACCATTTTTATCTGTGCTATGCTTCCTAACAAAATGTATAGCCAAAACATTTCTTACAATCTGGACAAAATACGTGTGCAAAATACATATCTGTATATTTCATTTCAACACGCACGCACACACACATTATTTTTTCATTGCAATTGACACTTGCTTAAAATAAATCATAAAATAAAACATTCAAGAAGGACACAAACCGACTGAACAAGTTCAGCAACATAAAATCCAGGTTGTCATTTTGTCCATGTTTTCACAAAAATCAATAAGGTCAAATTTTTATTATCATATATGTACTGTTTATCATTCCACATCCACCCAAAAATATCAGACCTGCTCACATAGTTTTGGGAAGTGTAAGCCACAGTGTGGGGTCATCTAAAGCGTGTCTGATCTCTAGTGGTAGTTGGTAACATTACAATTTTTAAAACTATAGTTAACTCATTAAAAAAATTATTCTCACAGCATTCTTTCAATAATTTTGGGGGGTTGTAAAGAATAAAAAGGGTTGGGGAACGATTCGGAGTATGGTCCACGAGCCACCAGTCGCCCATTCCTGTGGCATAACCTGCAGAGACAATGGAAAAACTCACCACAACTCAGTTTTATTCACGGAGGACTTTGAAAAGAAAAGGAGCCAAAATAAAGTGATGTACATGGATATAAAACTTGACACAAAACACAGCACAACACAAACTTCCAGCCAAGATGTAACGAAGTTATTGATTTGATTTTGCCAAGTGTAAGAAAACAAATCACCTTTTCCACCTGCCTAAGATGAAAAAAATTGACCTAGCGCACCAACTTGCAGATCCAATTTCAAATCACTATATAATTCCGAGCTCCCAAAAAGAAAGAGTTGATAAGCATTTTTAAAGAGCAGTTTGTGGTATGAAAATGAATTTAGTTTAATTGGTTTTCTTTGTTCCCAACTTGTATCCTAGTACCACGCTGAAACCATCAAGAATGTCCGTGAAGCAACTGAAAGCTTTGGAGCAGGCTCACTCGGCTATAGGCCAGTGGCCATCGCTTTGGACACCAAGGGACCAGAAATCAGGACAGGGCTCATCGAGGGTGTAAGTTCTTGTTCAAGAATCCAAACAGCCTTCATTGACTGTCATTGGATTTGCACAAATGAGACGAGGATGAAGGTCATCAATGTGCGCTTGTTCTTGTTGCACAGAGCGGCACCGCTGAGGTCGAGCTGAAGAAAGGCGACACCATCAAGCTGACTCTTGATGACAGTTACAAGGAGAAATGTGATGAGAAGATACTGTGGCTCGACTACAAAAACATCACCAAGGTCGTTCAGAACGGAAGCAACATCTACGTCGATGATGGGCTGATTTCCCTCAAGGTCAAAGAAATCGGTAAGAGGAGGCTTAGAATAGGTTAAGATTTGCTCATTTTCAATTCACTTTTCAAAGTTGGTTATGTAGTTTTTTTAATGGTTTCTTAGTTTATCTTTGGACAAAATTATTTACTTTTAGATTTTTTATTTACTTTTATATATTTTTTTAGTTTCAGCAGATGTTTTTTTGTATGATTTATTGAGTACGAAATAAAAAAAAAACTAAAATTCCCAAATAACTATTTGGCCTTCCTTCTTCTCTACAGCCATATGTCACGCTTTTCCAGGAGGGAGGAGCAGGGTGTATTTGACAAATTGTATTAAAGTCAGCAGAAACAAAATTTCAAACAGTCATCAGAACAAAAAAAGTCCAAATTAGCAAACAAAACCACGTGTAAAACATGACAAGACAAAACATAGCTGACAGGGTGAAACAGACCCGACCCTGAGTGGCCGTGCCGGCAGTCCTTTTAACTGCCACTGACTAAAACGACCAACATCTGTGCAGCTGCATGTGAGGCCCAACAGTGCCACCTGTTACTCGCAAACCGAAACGTGATCAGAATCATAATCATCTTTATTGCCAAGTATGTAGAACACACAAGGAATTTGTTTCCGGTAGAACACGCTGCACTAGTATCATCGTCAAAAAAACTGCAAAGTGGCACTATACAGTTCCATTTTGGCTACTGTTGAAAGAGTTCAAAGAGTTAATGGCTTGGGGGAAAAGCTGTTTAAATGTCTGCTGGATTTGGTGCGCATGCCATATAAGAATACGGAAATAAAATGTAGAAATTGAATGACGAAAATGAAGTTGATTATAATTATCGTGCGGTACTTCTATAATCATCCATCCATTTTCTAATCTTATATCGAGCAAAAATTGGTTTATGGGACTGACTTTATCTGTACCGGCAGAGGTGAGAAGCAATTAATCTGTAACCTTGTTTCAACTCCTTAATTTGTCAAAATATGTTTTTATCCTTCAAGGAAGACAATATAACATGACACAACAAAAGATGTAAAGCGTGTGAGGTAAATTTACCGAGTGAAATATTTGCATGGAAGGTCACGACTACCTGATGTGCGAGATTGAAAACGGTGGAACGTTGGGCAGCAAGAAAGGCGTCAACCTGCCCGGCGCTGCCGTCGACCTCCCAGCCCTGTCCGGGAAAGACCTTGACGACCTGAAGTTCGGTGTGGAGCAGGGCGTCGACATGGTGTTTGCCTCGTTCATCCGTAAGGCCGCCGACGTTCATGCTGTCAGGAAAGCTCTGGGCGAAAAAGGCAAGGACATCAAGATAATCAGCAAGCTGGAGAACCACGAGGGAGTGCGTAGGTAAGGTGATACAGTAAAGTCTCGTTATATCGATATTCTCGGGATTCGGAAAAAATATCGATATAACCAGACTATCTATATATCCGATCCTGCGGCATGTAAATTTTCTCTTTGCGTTCATAGAAATAGTATCGTAATAAGCAGTACTATCGATATAACGAGACTTTACTGTACTTTGCTTCTATGACACCCGGTACTCAACTGTATGAAACTATTTGTTTCAATGGGTATTTTATCATTGGTCGAAACATTTCGCTGAAATGTAAAAATTAAAAGACAACCGACGCGTCCGAACAAGTTGTGTCCATAATTTGAAAAATCATTTCAAATGACTTCTACTCGGCGTATTTTACAAAGATTCCAGGGCATATAGCTATATTTTACGTTTTAAGACTTGCGCTGAATATTCAGCAAATGTTGTTTTCGAGTTGATGACGATACGTGACGTCACGTCTGGACCGCCCCTGACCGAGAAAGCGACACACAATGCATTTTGGGTACTTTGTTTGGTCTGAAAACTTTGTGTTGATCCGTGTTGATGGCGAAATTAGGAAAACACATAAATAACGCAATGGTGAATCGTTGTTTTGCACCAAGACTGCTATTTGATACTAGTTGACACAAATTCCCAGCAGACAAATTAGGCCATTTCCAACGGAGCTTGGGCGCCATCTTGTGCATTTTCTGGGTCATTGGAGTCCTGACTGCTCGAATTCATCAGGAAGGACTTCTTAAATCAATTGCAAACATTTATGCTTTCATCTTCAGAACTATTTTAATCATATTCATAACTGGATGAGTAACAAGAAAGCACCTTCTCCGAATCTGAAGCCATTGTTTTGATTCTAGAGCAAGACAGGATGTCCTGACGTGACATCACGAACAAGGGGGCGGGACCTTCTGAAACTCGCCATTTCCGGGGTCATTTTGAAGTAGTTTTTGAGACACTAAGTCATTTTTATTAATGTTTTGCATTTGACTAAAAATATCAGACTGTGTGTTTTGGGTATTTTAGATGCTATAAAACGTCTTTCTGATGTCAGTTACGAAAAAAATGGTGTTGGTTGGCTGATGGAGAATAATAATTTATCATGTTTAAAAGTGCCGTGCTTTGCTGACCAACTAAACAATGGGCCTACAGTCAAAGCGCAGATGGCCACAGTAAATCTGAGTGAAACAGACATGGCAAGGTGAACTGTCGTCTCCATCTAGATTCTAGAAGGTCCGGCCTTGCACAGAATTTAGGGCTTTAGATACTCCTTTTTCACCAAAGTTATTTACGGCTTAAACATCCTGCACAAGCGCCAGATTACAAACTTATCAGTTCTTGGAAAAGACAACCAATTAAAATGTCTTATGTTTTACTGCTTGCAGCTGTTGGTGCTCAGAACGCCCAGAGGCGTGGCATTATAATCAAGAAAACTATGTTTACTAATATATCACTGTAATTTACATATACTCTCAAATAGCTTGGCAGAGGGGCGCAGAATTCAGACGTATGTCATCTGATGACTGCGTTTCCTGCCGGCAGTGGGGACAATCTTTCTGGTTCTGAGTCTCTGTCCACGGTGTCTGACTGTCATATCTCTGACATTGGCCTTTATGTTTTGTGCTGACTGTAGTAGCATATTGCTTTCATCAATATAACACTTAGTCATGTAAAAAACAGAACATGTAGTTTTATCCTGACTTTCGATATCAAAACCATTATTGTGGCTCCGAATCTTTTTTTGTCTGGAATAGACCAGTGGTGTCCAAACTTTTTGTCAAGGGGGCATGATTTGCTATGGTAATAATGTAGGTGGAGGGTGGTCAACCTTGGTGGACGTTCTTTACATATAACGGCAATTAATTTAAATAAATCACTTCCCATTGAACTCTCAGTCATTCACTGCCAAACAATGTGAAAAAATCTGTTCATCCCGTGCCAGGGTTTTGGTCATTTTTACTCACATTGCACGACCCACATAATATTGAGTTTTCGGACCACGTAAACATTGAATGCAGCGTAAGAAAACTTGGACTCTCTTCTTTCACCAGAAAAAAAGAGGTACTTCCTAAATTATATGGGTCTGGAGTAGTATGATCTTGAAATTATGGTAGCTGTACAAAAGGCAAATGCCCCCTCATGGAAGGGAAAAAAACATTGCCGGAGGCCGCTTTATTGGCACCCCCCCGCAAGAAAAAACCAAACTTGAACAAATTTGTGAATTGCGCTTTACATCATGCTTTACAGTTCCCAAATGCATTTGGAAATGGCAGTGAATGAGTTAAAAGCAGTCACTGTCTCTTTACCTATGAGGCAGACACAGTCCTTGAATTGTCGGCACTCGCAGTCAACTTTCCTCCTTTTGTTGATTGTCGCCATTTTAGAAAAATGGGGGTGTTCATTCAGTCAATTACTCATACCTGTACATATATGAATTTGCTGTTCCTAATTGAGCCTTCAGATGGAAGCACTTGGCCTAATAAATTTTATAATGCAGCCTGCGGGCTGGATAACAATTGACCACAGGTCACATTTGGCGCCCGGGCCGGACTTTGGACATTTGGGTTAGACATTTGGAATGGCTCTTCCTTGTTCTTATCCATCTGCCTTTCATCCTAGTTTGTAAATCACCCGAAATAATCCGCAGCTTCGCACCAAGACTTTTCAATGTCCTTTCAAATACAGATTTGATGAGATTTTGGAGGCCAGCGACGGCATCATGGTCGCCCGCGGAGATCTAGGTATTGAAATCCCAACAGAAAAGGTGTTCATCGCCCAGAAGATGATGACCGGCAGGTGCAACAGGCTGGGCAAGCCCATTGTCTGCGCCACACAGGTTTGTCAGTGCTGCAGTGAGAGATGTTTCTCTCTTTTTCTTGGGCTCGTGATATGAGACATTGGTGTTGGCCTTCAGATGCTGGAGAGCATGACGAAGAAGCCTCGTCCTACCCGAGCCGAGGCCAGCGATGTCGCCAATGCCGTGCTGGACGGCAACGACTGTATCATGCTGAGCGGGGAAACGGCCAAGGGGGACTACCCCCTCGAGGCTGTACATACTCAGCATCAGGTGAGGGGTCATTGAGGCATCTCAGGGTCGGTACGATGATCCCCAAACAGCGTGAGGCATAGCTCAATATTAGCTTTGATAACCATGAGCAAAAATATCACGATAGTTTAGATGTTTCAAATTGATTGGTTGTAAAAGAAAATGTGTTAAATTTTTGCAACCTTCACCCTCTATGATCAGATCGCCCGTGAAGCCGAGGCCGCCATGTTCCACAGGCAGATTTTTGAAGAGCTGCGTCGTACCTCCCACCTGACCCGCGACCCCACGGAAACCGTCGCCATTGGTACAGTGGAGGCGTCCTTCAAGTGCTGCGCCAGCGCCATTATCGTGCTCACCAAAACCGGCAGGTCAGAATCGTACCACCACCCCCATCCGTGCCTTCCACGGCAAAGCCCCCACCACCACCCCTCAACTCGAGTGGAGTGAGCCATTTCTGACCTTTTGGAAACCGAGGCCTGACATTTTACACGATAATTTTAACTCCCTGGTCATTCCTCGCACGAAGGAGTTCATCCTCGAAAAAGCATGTGATACAGGCAGCTGTTTTTTTCATGTTTGATATAACATCACATATCAGCATTTCTTACTACCATTTACAGTTTCTGGAGAACAAGTTGGGCAGGTACGTCATCTCTAAAATGTTTTGGATATACCTATGCGACCTGACACACGCTTTGTAGTTGACTTTAGCATTAAAACAATACATACAACCATTATTCCGCAAAATAAAGAAGGCGGTCAATTAACTCACACTGCCAGACGATGTGCAAATGTGTCCACTCCAGTGCCAGGGTTTTTGTCATTTTCAGTCAAATTCCAGGACCCACGATATATTGAGTTTTTGGGCTACTACGTGAGAAACCTTTAGACTCTCTTCTTTCATCAGAAAAAAATTCCCAAGTTGTATGGGTCTGGAGTTATCTGAACTTGAAATGGGGGCAGGTGTACAAAAGGCAAATGCTGCCCCCTGTCTAAATAGCGCTGTATCGGCTAATCGAATAATTTCAGGAATGAGTTAACACAAAAATAAATTAAAATTGCTCATTTGTTGAAAGTCTTTTCGACATTTTTTTTCCACCCTCCTCTGCTTCCCCCAACGTCGCCAATATATCCATATGCATTTCAATGTCCCTCATCAACGTGCGCCACTACACATGCAAGATCAGGTTGTGAAGAGTCTCTCGCATTTCCGCAGAGCTTTTTCACTTTTTTATCCTTCATTGTTTTCACTTTGCAAGTTTTCAATTTGATTCAGCCACCCTGCTGTCAGCGTGCCTCGAAAAGCTCCAAATGCCTCCTGTCCACTTTCTGGCCAGTGTTGAAATGCTGACCGACAAATAGCACCTCACTTTTTAGGAGCGTGTAGCGGCGCCAGAGAAAATATTTTGATTACCGGTCAACATGTAAACGCCAGTTAAACCCAGTAAGGGATGTTGAACTACACATTCAGGACAAATGTGAATGAGAAAGTTGGCCAGTTGAAAAAAAAGTCAGACAAATGCAGAACAATGAGTCTGAGTTTTCCTTTTTATCTACCAGCTCAATCAATGTTTACCTTATCCAACTTTAATATACATATACTTTATATGTACAGTAAAGTCTCGTTATATCGATATTCAAGGGAGTCCGAAAAAATATCGATATAACCGGGACTATCGATATATCCGACCCTGTTTGCATGTAATTTTCTCCGTGCGTGCATAGAAATAGTATCGATATAACCGGGACTATCGATATATCCGATATCGATATAACGAGACTTTACTGTATATATACATATACTTTTTTTGTAGCATAGTATAGCATAGCCGAAGTGTTCAAACACAAGCAAAAGCTTTCTTTTTTTGATTTAACTCATTCACTGCCATTCCCAAATTTATTCGGGAATTGAAAATATAAGGTGGAGTGCCATTCTTGTTTGGGTGCCGATAAAGCGATGGCCATGGCCTCCGGCAATGTTTTTCCATTCCACAAGGGGCAGCATTTCCCTTTTTCCATGTTAGCGTTTTGTTCCCGCTCCAGCTGTTGTGAAAGCGCTATATAAACGAATAAGTATCACATTGTATTTTGGACAGCCGCCCTCATTTCACGCTCATATAACTCCAGACCCATATAATTTAGGAATGAAGACGAAAGAAGAGAGTCTAAGGTTTCTTACGCTGTATTGAATGTTTATGTAGTCCTAAAACTCAATATCCTCGGATTCAAATGACAATGGTAAAAACCCTGGCACTGGAGTGGACGCGCTTTTGCACGTCTGGCAGTGAATGAGTTAACATCTTTTTGTAGGCCACTCAAACATTGTTCATTATTTGAACATAAACTCTGTGTGGAAATACAGGAAAATAAAAATCTATTTGAATGACGTTTCAGGTTAAATAGATTTTCATATTAGGGTTCAATAAAAATATGATTGAAGATTGAAAGCAAATGTATGGGATTAGAATAGTAGTTAAATAGTATTCAACTGAATTTAAAGGACAACCGACACCATTTTTGTTTCCTAACTGACATCAGAAAAACGTTCTATAACATCTAAAATACCCAAAACACGTAGGCTGATATTTTTAGTCAAATGCAAAAGAGTTAAAGTGTCCCAAAACTACTTCAAAATGACCTCGGAGATGCAGTTTCTGAAGGTCCCGCCCCCTTGCTTGTGACGTCACGCCAGGACGTCTTGCCTTGCTCGAGAATCAAAACAATGGCTTCAGATTCTGAGAAGATGCTTTCTTGTTACTCATCCAGTTATGAATATGATTCAAATAGTTCTGAAGAGGAAAGCATAAATGTTTGCAATCGATTAAAGAAGTTCTTCCTGATGAATTCGAGCAGTCAGGACTCCAATGTAGTCTCCCAGAAAATGCACAAGATGGCGCCCAAGCTCCGTTGGAAATGGCCTAATTTGTCTGCTGGGAATTTGTGTCAACTAGTACCAAATAGCAGTCTTGGTGCAACACACAACGATTCACCATCACTTTATTTATGTGTTTTCCTTCTAATTTTGACCAAACAAAGAACCCAAAATGCATTGTGTGTCGCTTTCTCGGTCGGGCGTTCCAGACGTGACGTCACGTCAGGCATCGTCACCAACTCGAAAACAAGACTTCCTGAATATTCAGTGCGAGTCTTGAAACGTAAAATATAGCTATATGTGGTGGAATATTTGTAAAATACGCTCAGTAGAAGTCATTTGAAGTGATTTTACAAATTATGGACACAACTTGTCCGGAGGTGTCGGTTGTCCTTTAAGGGGATTATTTTTCCTCCCTTCAAAATGGGCAACAGAGAAAATGTTGCTATATTAATTGCAACATTTGGATCTAGACATGAAAAACAAAACAACCGTGGGCCACAATATTGATTTTTATCCACCTTATGCACTGGAAAATACTGTAATAAAAATATTATTATTTTCATGTGTGTTGCTTCAGTTTTTCCTGTTTTAATAAAAACAATGTAAAAACTCTCTCTGCACATGATTTTCCTAAAATGACGATATGATCTATTCTAGACGATTCAAATTACATTTGAAGATGATGTGATCTTTTTTTTTTTAGTTTTTTTTTTAGTTTTCCTCCCACTGCCACATTTGAAATATTTCTACTGCAGTGAAGCAAAATGGCTCACTTTAAAGTGGTTGCATGAAATAAAATTATCTGGATCTGGTTCCATTTATTTCCCCCTAAAAATCATATCTCGATCTAGATGATTTTCATTTTGTGCAACCACTTGACAAAAAAAAGAAATCAAACAATCCTTTAAAACAAATAGTGGACTGGATTGGGGAAAAAAGTTGTGATATCAAGCACAATTTGAACATTTAATTCTTCGTGGTGATGTACTGTCAAACTTATCACTGCTTCTGCTGAGAAAATGTTAATTGAATTGAGTTATTTAAAGGGTTGGATCTATCCATTTCTTTTAATGAAATAATGTTTACTTCTGACTGCCATAATATTCTTCCAGTCACTCAACACCCGTTTATTGCCACGTCTATGAATAATAATTGCCATAGAGAGGTATATTTCCATATAGAATACTTTCAATGAACTGTTCCTTTTGTAACTACATTTCTCAAAGTGTTCAAATGTTTTTGACAACTCTGTTTGTGCCCTGTGCAGGTCTGCTCACATGTTATCCAGGTACAGGCCCCGCGCACCCATCATTGCCGTGACCCGTTGCGACAAGGCGGCCCGCCAGGCTCACCTTTACCGCGGTATCTACCCCGTGCTCTATACCAAACCCGCCAACGACGTCTGGGCCGAGGACGTCGACATGCGCGTCAACTTTGCCCTGGAAGTTGGTGAGTAGCGAAGGAGCATGGTCGGAACCGAAACATTTGAATGAAATAGAGTCGAGCTTTTTTTGCCCCGTCGACCGGTTTAACATCAGAAAATATTTTCAGGGACAGGCTTTTAATGTGTGATGGATAACAAAATGATATGACCTGCATGAAAAGTGCGCATTACGCAGAGTGGACTTGATGCGTGGGAATCTCCTGTTGAAAAAGTCCACAAAAATCAATAACGTAAGGGTGTCAAACTAATTTTTTTACCACGGGCCACATTGTAGTTATGGTTTCCTCTCGACGGCCGTTATGAATTTAAGGAAGCAATTACAATGTTTCATCCCCTCCACATGTTACATATAGAGCGCATAACAAATTGATGAATGACTAGTTTTCATATCAGAAGTAAAAAATAATGACTTATAGTGGTTTATATATGACAATTTGAAATTTTGGTTCCAACTTTAGCAAGCATCATGGCACCTAACATGCTTGATTTGCTTTAGTGGCCCGAATAAAATTATGTGGTGGACCAGATCTGGCCTGCAGGCCGTAACTTTGACACCTGTGGCTTAGAACCTTTATCTGGCCAAGGAAACACTTTGATAAAACAAATTTAAGTGGGTAAAATAATTTGTGAAGAGTGGGGCGGGAAAAGCAGCTGTAAAACATCCCAAAATCCAGATCTCAGAGAATGACACTGCATTTTAGGTGTCATTTAGAATCTCAGCTCAAGATTTAAACATTTCTCTAGAGCAAGTGTCGGGAATCTATGGCTCGCGAGCTATATATGGCTCTTCTGATAATTGCATCTGGCTCGCCGATAAAACTAAATACATATCCTCGCTTTTTTGTTGTTCATTTCCTGTTTGGGCGGCAGTTCGCATAAAGCGCAATTTTGATTGGATGAGCCGTTGATGTCGAAAAAGGTAAACGTCCCCTTTTAAATAAGCCTGACTAGTAAAGAATTGACGTTAAATGGACGGAAGGATTCGCCTTTGTGGAGAGAAAAGGTTCTGCCGTGATTCTAATTTGAAATGATACAATTGAATATCAGTGGCACTTTGACAAGTTTCATGCTAACGTTAGCATCAATATACTTCTGTGAGAGATGGCAGAAAGCAAGTGTGCAAGCTAATGAGCAGTGTGCAGGCTAGCCAGCAGTAGCTTCGCCTATGGACATGGCAAGTTGACTTTCATTCCGATCGTTTGGCTGGATTTTTTTTTTTTACCAATCATGAGGAACGGAAACCTATTCATATTAATGGTGAGTTTTATCACAAAGTTATTTTAAATAATATATTGTGACATTTTGTTGAAAGTGCATGTGTGCGTGGCTCTCACTGAAAAACATTTCTAAATATTTTACTTTTATGGCTCTCTTAGTCAAAAAGGTTCCTGACCCCTGCTCTAGAGGGAGCCTTTTTAACATCCACGTTTAGACCACTGCAGAGTTCTGATGCTCAAAAACTGTTTTAGACAGTGCTGACTTTCGGAGTCACCAATCTGGATGTTGTCATTTCCTGTGCAGGCAAACACCAGAAGTTCTTCAAGAGTGGTGACGTAGCCCTCGTTGTGACCGGCTGGCGTCCAGGTTCCGGTTACACTAACACCATGAGGGTGGTTCTCGTGCCTTGAGCTCCATCTAAAAACAATGTTGATCTGCTCCCTCATGCCGTGTAACTCCTCACATGCAAACATCTTTTCACTGAGTGCAGTGAAAAGATGCATCCAATGATTTTTTTGGGCCATGTACAAAATTGTCTAAAT
This sequence comes from Hippocampus bargibanti, assembly GCF_051943395.1. NCBI lineage: Eukaryota > Metazoa > Chordata > Actinopteri > Syngnathiformes > Syngnathidae > Hippocampus > Hippocampus bargibanti. The sequence continues at coordinate 11,514,901 of NC_142738.1, read as the reverse complement.
TGTGCTGTTGACATTCTTCTGTCATGTGTGATGTCTGAAATAAATCGATCGCCCTGAACACAGCATACTTATTAGTACTGGTTTATGGTAATTTATAGTCCTCTTAATGTCCAACTGTTGCAATAAATCTTAGAGGAGTACGATCGAGTCCTTTTTATTTGCCGAAAAAAAAAATCATCGATGGCATAGTGACTGAGAATTATGGCAAGAGCTAATAAAAAACTATTCTTCGATGATTACGGCAGTGTAATTACATGAGCAATTTCATCGCGCCGTGTTAAAATAGATGCTGAGTTGTGCCTTCAGAAACAGCTTTCATCCTATGTGATACAAACATAAAGTCGTTTTTTTCCCTGGAATTCAGAGTTTAATATGGAATATCAAGTCTTGCATACCTGATGTTGCAATAATGTACTTTAAAAGAAACCTCACGGTATCATATTCTGCTTCTGTAAATAAGGCAACAGTAAGGACAAGCATCGTTGAGCAGCTAATCATTTATTGCATTGGATTCCATACCGAAAATAATAAAATAGAGCTTACATCCTAGATGCGCAAAAGAGACGGAATCCTCTGATTTCAAAGGCATTAAAAAAAAACAACAATGTATATTGAATATAGAAATGGATGACTGTCCTTCTGAAGAAAATGCACACCTAGAACTCACAGTAAGCTTCTCGTCAAGCTGCACTCGTGCCTCTGGTGTTGTAGGCTTGGAGGAGAATAGTAATGAGGGATTGATCGAGTCCACCGGCAGAGGCTGCTTAGTGACCCAAAGCGTCACACAGTCGGTCGCAATAAGACTCATCCTCAAGATCCACAAACCAGGCAGCTAATCGACGCTGAGGATACCTGGCTATGACTGACCCTAAGCAACATGGAGTTATGAACACAAAAGAGCATTCGCTCAGTGATGTGATTTGACGAGATAAAATGAAAAGAGGTAAATGTATAGCAATGGTACCCATCGGTGTTTGTTGTTTATCACATTTTTCAAGTAATTCCTTTCAGCCCTTTGACTGGTGCAATCATTCGCATTTGCTGCATCGCTCCGGAAACGCAACCTAACAAGTCCCCTCTGAAAAAGGTTGCAAATAGGACAGCGAAGTGACAACCATGCTGCCTTTTTCACTCCGGATAATCTTCCTGATGATCGACATGGTCTGCACAGGTAGACAAACATTACCTTTGTTCATTTGACAAATATGATCAGATTTATGTGCCTTTTTCTGCTGTGCAGTATTTCAGACACAATTTGGAAGATATACATAAAAATGAGAACAGACATTTATTTCAGTTTCCTTGCAGGGGTAGTAGTCTAAGCAGAGGAGTCCAGACATGTCACGGGTCATCACATTCCCGACCTCCCTTAAAAGGGTCAAAATGGGATTCTTTGCTCACTGTGACTGACGGTCCCGCTAGGACATCGGAGTTCTCTTGTAGGGTCTCCTGCTGGTTGGTCTTGGTGACCACTGGGAGGCATTTCAAGACTCATTTACACAATTGACTTAGTTTTCGCATGAAGGTTGAGCTCAGACACCATCCACATAGATTCTTCCAATTACCTGAGGTCAGGTTGTGGCGGAAAATCCTAAGCAGAGAAGATCATTTGTACCACCTCTTCCAGGACAATCCAGAGATATTCCAATGCCAATCAACAGACAGTCTCTAAAACGGTTTCTGATGGCCGCGGGTCCGGGACCTGCTATCGGCGAGGACTCAGAAGACCTCACCCGCAAGTCGGCAAGGAGGCACAGATAGCAAAGTCTTCTCACCTGGCTCCTCTTGACCCCCTACTCGAAGGCTCTATCTCCAAGAGCGAGCCAAGACACCAATGCGGAGGCCGCTTATGACCATGATCTCCTCTTTTGGTCATAAACCAACGATTGCGAGCTTCACGTCAGCTTCAGTGACAGATGAAAATTCTGACTTGACAGAGCCAACAGAATCACCTCGTCTGCGAAAAGAATTCTGTCCCTAAAGGACAACCGACGTCACTTTTTTGTTTATTAACTGACATCAGAAAAATGTTTTATAGCATCTAAAATACCCAAAACACGCAGTATATTTTTAGTCAAATGCAAAACACCAATAAAAATGACTTAGTGTCCAAAATCTGCAAAAAATTGAGCTGCGAATTGGGCATTTTCAGAAAGTCCCGCTCCTAGTTCATTACGTCACGCCAAGACGTCTTGCATTGCTAGTGAATCAAAACAATGGCTTCAGATTCGGAGAATATGCTTTCTTGTTACACCTCCAGTTATGAATATGATTCAAATAGTTCTGAAGAGGAAAGCATACATGTTTGCAATCGATTAAAGAATTATATGTGCCATTTTGAGGCAACATTGGGGTAAAATCTCTCACCCAAAAAAGAGGCAAAAAATGGCAACCTCCAGTGGCCACCTCCGCTTCCGCAGGCTGATAAATTCCTTATATGGAGCTTGGATGCCCTCTTCTGGCGGCTTTTGGGTGCAACATGGTTCTCAGACCAAACATGTACAGCAAAATACATTGACGTGATGGAAGGATTGCTACAATGTGTCTTTTGTCAGTCAGGGGGCGGTCCTTTCATGACGTCACGTACGGACTCGTCACCAACTCAAAAACAACAATTCCTGAATAGTCAGAGCGAGTCTTAAAACGTAAAATATAGCTATATGCGGCAGGATCTTATTAAAATATGCCCAGTAGAAGTCATTTGAAGCCATTTTACAAATTATGGACACAACTTGTCCGTAGACGTCGGTTGTCCTTTAAATGTCATGAATCAAATCAATGACAAAGGACAGCGTTTCCAATACTGACTGTAAATCCAGTTTACTGCCAGCAATGCTGACCAAACTCTGATATTGGTCCTACAGGAACCAAAGAGTCCATATTATGGGTTTCTGGACCCCATACTCCCACAGCATACTGCTCTACAGAAGATGGGTGAAACCTTACAGATGTCCACAAGTAGACTACTTGGAATAAGTGCCACAACCCTGCATTTGTAACTGCACTTTTTTCCCCCTTTCAGTCGCGACTTAAATCTTATCAGCAGCGGTGAAAGGGGAAATGTAATTTACGAGTTTCACCCTTGGACTTATATCTCTAATGAGCAGCGGATTTTAGGATTTATTTGCCATCTTTCATTACAGGACTTTGAGGTCCTCCATCCGAGGTAAGACTTCTCACCTTACCCGCACTGGGTAATCCAATCTTTTCGACGAACCAAGACTTCTCGTTTGGGTGTACATTTTCCTCATTGGTTACAAATTTCCCTCCAAAGCTCCAAATGTCAAATATAATCCACAAACAGAAATCAGAGATAAGATTATCTGGTCACCTACCTGAAAAGTGTATACCCCACATATGTGCTAAGAATTCCATACAGCATGAGCATTTCCTTGTCAAAGTCCAGCATCCACCATGAGCAAATTTGACTGGCAATGCAAATGCCACACAGTGTCTGAAAATGGTCAAAGACCACCAGTGCCCCTTGAGTTGTCTTTGGACTCACTTTGCATGCATGGGTCAGAAGAAAGGACTTTTTTTAAGGACAATATTTTTTTTTTGGGGGGGGGGTCATCAAACTAGACAAAGCTGTAAATAAGTGAAGATAAAAGGGATACAAAATTGGAAGAGCCACATTTTGTGTATACACTTGATAAAGTGATAAATTGCTATTTTCATAAGGTGCTATTGCCCCACAAAATGGGGTATATGACTCGAAGGAGAAATATGCTATAGAAACAGTTCATTCTTACCCGTCAGTAATCCATACATTCTGTGGTAGAAAGCTACAATCAGATAAGAATCACACACCCTCCTATAAAAGAGTAAAGTGGGGACTAAAAAAGGATCCTGGAGCAGAGAGTCTTGAGTTATGTTGATGAAAGGAGGGCGTATACTAGTCTCACAAGCTTGAGGGAAGTTTCGACTGGTTGTGGCTCTCTAACATTTTGGAATTTACAGCTGGAAACTGATTCTGAGGTTCAAGTCCTGAATATGTCCAGGTGACAGTGGTGGTGTGACCCGTGATCGTGACCTGGGGTTTAGTGGAAGCATCAGGGGAGGAGAAAGGGCTTGTTGCCCCACCTGAGGTGATTGCCAAAAGTCTGTCTTGTGGGTGGTGTAAGGAACTGTAAGAGCCGGAGATGGTGCTGATTTCCTGCATAGAGAGCTTGGCTGGTGAGTCACTGCTCTCCCTGATGGGAAATGCCATCTTGGCTGGGGACGAGGTCTGAACGGTAGGGTTGTGAGAGTTCTTAGGCCTTGGTGGCTTGCTTTGGTAAACTGTTCTTTCCTTGACAGGGCTCTGTAAAATGGGACTGTGGAGAGGTGTGTAGCAAGGCGAAGCTTCTGCTGAGCCGTACTGCGTCAGCGAAGCTAGGGCAGATTGCTCGGGAAGAACCTGCGGCAGGAAGACCGAGTGGAGTCCCGCCAGGCTGTGCTGTGCCAGAGACGCTGCGGTCCCGCCGCCGCACGCAGATGTCCCAACGACGGACTCTGTGGTGGTGATGATGGGAAAATGTGGGAAGTGCAGACCGCTGGCGATCCTCCCTGCACTGCCATGACATGACCCCATCTGTTGTGTGATGGCATGAGAGCTCTGCTGCAGCTGGCTTAGAATTGGGCTGACAGAGCTGGAGATCAGAGGACTTGTGGAGCAAGAGGAGGGCGCCGGAAATTTCCCCGCAAGACCTACCATCTCCTCCTGCTGGAGCAAACCGATTGGATGGGGTCGGGTGGTCATGGCTCCGCGGAAGGGCTGCGGGTGAAGCTGAGCAGTGCAAGTGTAGGAGACGGCGGCTTGGCTGATGGGGAAGACCGAGGCCAAGCCCGAGTGGGGAAGATGGTGGGTCGCCTGAGCCGGTTGGGGCAGGGGCTGTAGACTGCTGGTGAATATAGGCCGGGAGGACAAAGTAGGCGAGGGACCTGTGGAGAGATGCGGTGCTGCGATGGGGACCAGAGTGGGAGTCTCAACCTCTGTGCAGAATTTAGTCGAACCCACAGGAGAATTGGACACTGAGCCACAGACGCTAGATGGCAGTGCACCAGGGTGGGCTCTTTTTGGATGACTGATAGGGTCATTTAGGGGGCCAGGGATGAGAGGATGATGAAAGAGGATGTGAGGTAGCTGGGAATGGTGAGCAAAAGCCAGTGCCAATGGCGTAGTGGCGGCAGCGGCCTGGAGCGGACCCTGAACCAGAGGGGCCCAGATGACCGGGGTGGGGGACGAGGGTGTGGGTGGGATGTTTAAGATCTGTGCGTTACTGGTCTGGTTCAGTCGCATGCACTGTGCCATGTCGCGGTCGTGCTGGACTATTCTTTGGATGATTTCGCTCTCTTGGAGGTTTAACGTTCCCGAACTTTGGTGATGTTGGACTTTGTGCTGAAGAACGGAGTTTCTCTTCCCTGTTGTTAAAAGAGGAAGAACAATGAGAAATGCATGGCTAGAGATGGCCGTGATTCCTTTCAAACGGGCTTCCTCTAATTTCTTTTATTATGGTTTTTATATTGATATGTAACACCTCAGTGTGATTTTTTTTTTTTTTTTTTTTAACGTATGCAACACACTGTGGTGTTGTGGGGACAGGAGGGAACATTGAAGTCATTGCTCCCTTTCTTCCTCACACTTTGCTAAACTGGCGGCGTGTCTGAAGCTTATTCGTACCACCCATTTTTGGGCTTGCAACACAAATCCAAAAAATATATATACAGTAAAGTCTCGTTATATCGATATTCAGGGAGTCCGAAAAAATATCGATATAACCGGGACTATCGATATATCCGACCCTGTTTGCATGTAATTTTCTCAGTGCGTGCATAGAAGTAGTATCGATATAACCGGGACTATCGATATATCCAATATCGATATAACGAGACTTTACTGTATTATAAAACTTGTATCTCTCATTATAGGGAGAGAGAGACGGAGAGACGGAGAGACAGCGAGACTCATGAAATAGAAAAAATACACTGAAAATGATACAGTGAGATGAAATATTGCTCATGATCACTATAAAGACTATGCGGCAGCCTCTAAATTACTCATCAGGCTCAATTGCAATTGCTGCAAATTTCCCCATTGTGGGACGAATAAAGGTATTCTGATTCTGAATTGTTAGCCCCAAAGTTCTCACCGATGCGGTCCAGCCGGTCGAGGGCCACCATCTCGAAGGCTCTCCTCATCATCGGATACTCTTCCAGTGCCTCGTTGAAGTTGTCCACCGACAGAGAGTACAGGCGACAGTAGTTCTCTGCTCGCACACTAGCGGTCCTTCTGCCTCGGGTCAACAGGCAAATCTCTGCAATATATTATTGATCTAACTTAAAATATACAATATGTTATATGATGCGCTTGCCATCTTGTGTAGTTGTATTTTGCATTCAAGTTTGAGCTCCATGGTTGTTAGCCTTGGTTTCTGGCAAATACATTGTCCCCCGAGCGAGGGTTCACGAGGGTTCACTGTAGTCCTAAAACTCAATATTCTTTGAGTTCTGGAATTCAAGTGACAATGACAAAAACCCCGGCACTGGAGTGGACACATTTTAGCTAGCTATTAGCGGTCTAGCTGGCTGCTGACTAGCTAGATAGCTATTAGCAGTCTAGCTGGCTGGCTAGCTATTTAGCTCGGTATATACTGTGATAGCTATCTATCTGCTTCATGTCACATAGAGGGTACAGAAAGTGCTAAAGAATAAATGACTCTGTGTCGTTGTGTTGTCTTATTATTTGTTATTATTCTTATTATTATTTTACTTTATGTTACTTCCGGGTTGAGTGAACGCTGGCGCGTGTGGCTGCCGCTGCTCACCCACAGAAAAAATATCCTGTGACTGTAAAGTGTCCTTGAAGGTTTTGAAAGGTGCTTAAAAATGAAATGTATTATTATTATTTTTATTTTTTTATTTTTGTACATGGCTGGCAGTGAATGAGTTAGAAAATGATAGAAATACAAAAAGAGAAAATATTTTATGCTCATTCCAGAAACAAAATCAAATAAATTTGGCAAAAGGGTTTCAGTAAAAGGCCACTGATGAAACGAAGAGCGCCACCTCTGAACTCCACAGATGGAGCACTTAATGCAATTTCTGCAGCTTACAGTTTGCCCTGACCTAATCTGTCATGCCAGATCAGAAAAATTAAATAAAGCGCCATTTGGAAAAGAAAAAAAAATGACATTTTTAAGGGTAGACAGACATATTGGGAATATAGACACAAACGCACAGTCTCTTATGCTCTCAATTTGATGTCATGTTTGATATAGTATATTGTAGGAACATATGTGATTGATCGTCCGCGTATTTATCTCAATATTTTTTCACTTGCAATTTGACCACCAGTGACATGGATTCACTTTGAAAGGCTGAATTTAGACTTATTAGGTTATGTTAAATTGTACCTGACTGATAAAATAGCAAACCTGTCATTTATACAGTATGTCCCTCAAAAATATATGTAAACATATAGAATTTAGCAAATAAATAGTGTATTTTTTTAAATGGGGAAACCCCACAGATGGAAGCAGAGATCAAAACAATATCTGCCGTTCTTAGTCTTTTAAGGAGATGATGTGGACATTTTTTTCCTAGCCGCAAATAGTGCTGGAAGTTAATCTGCTGAGAGCCTGAGCAAAATAAATCAGAACAAGGCAGACTATTACCACTTCTTCACATCAGCGAACCGCTGCCAGCCAGGGGGTTGTATTAGTATGCATTAAACGGCCCGTTGTGTGGGGGATATTACCTCCGAAATAAGAGCCATCTGACAGCTTGGTGTCTTGGCTGTTTTTGGTCAGGACGCTGACAACCCCATGCTGGATGAAATACATTTTCTTGCCGATGGTTCCCTCTCTGATGATGTAGTCGGCTGGCTGGAAGACCTCAAAGCGCAGTTTGGTCAGCATGGAGGTGACAAAGTTGGGATCGGCGTTGGCAAACAGGGGCATGGAGGCCACCAGTTTACGGCAGTTAAAGTTGATGATCTCCTGCAGTAGTGGTGGAAAGTAAAGCGCAACAAATTTTAACTACGAGTAAGAATACAGTCGATTTCCATCATCATCATCATCATCATCATAATAATAATCATAAGAATCCATTTAATTTCTAAGCACCTTTCAAAACTTTCAAGGACACTTAACAGTCAAAGGATGAAGTTTTTCTATGGGTGAGCAGCGGCAGCCACACGCGCCAGCGTTCACTCAACCCGGAAGTAACATAAAGTAAAAAAGTCATCTGTTGAGAAAACACTGCTCATAAAATGCTATAGACAGTACAGGCCGTATAATTCTGATTCATCGTAATTTTACTGTAAAAAGTAACTCAAATAAATAAAAAGCTAGCTAATATATAGCTAATACTGTAGCTAGCCAGCTAGATCGCCAGCCAGATAAATAGCTAATCGCTATCTAGATAACTAATAGCTAGCTAGATAGCTAATAGCTAGGTAGCTAGTTAAATACCAAATAGTAAATAATTCGGTAATTGAAAATGTGACGTAGAACGCCATTCTTGAATTTGTTCGGGTTTTGTTTTTTTCTTGTTTTAGTGCCGATGAGGCGCTGGCCATGGCCTCTGGCATTGTTTTTTCCCTTCCACAAGGGGGCTGCATTTCCCTTTTTTCCATGTTAGCGCTTTGTTCCAGCTTCAGCTGTTGTTAAAGCGCTATATAAACCAATATGTATGCATTGCATTGTATTTTGGACAGCTGCTCTCATTTCAAACTCAGATAACTACAGATCCATATAATTTAGAAATTAATTATTTTTTTCCGAAAGAAGAGAGTCTAAGGTTTCTTATGCTGCATTGAATGTTTATATAGTCCTAAAAGTCAGTATTCTGTGTGTGAGTGGACACATTTTTGCATGTTTGTCAGTGAATGAGTTAATTTATCGAAAAGCCACAGGTGTCAAAGTCAAGGCCCAGGGGCCATATCTGGCCCGCCACATCATTTTATTCGGCCCGCAAAAGCAAATCAAACTTGTGAAATTCAATGATGCTTGCTAAAGTCCGAACCAAAATTCCAAATTGTCCCATGTAACCACTATATCAGTGATTATTTTTTACTTCAATATGGAAAACTCATTGGAAAATTCATTATTTTTGTTGTGCGCTCTTTTTGTGATATGTGGAGGGAATTAAACATTCGTATGGGTTCCCCAAATTCATAACGAGAGGAAATCGTAATTACAATGTGGCCTGCGGCAAAAAATAACTTTGACACCCTTGGTCTATACTTTTAGATTTTACATGGACACTTGCATTATTCAAATTAATATACTATCACACCAAATCATGTTAAAATGTAGCCCAGTCGGCATCCATTGGAGCTTAATAGTCCTAGAATGCCTGTCATGGTGAAAGCTGCGTGATTAGTAGCATTCACTTCATTAGGGCACTTGTGCAGTCTCTTGGATCTACTAATGAGATGACATGACTGTGAACATTATGGTGAAAAGATTAGAGCGAGATTATGTGCAGGTCATTTAGATCCACCGGGCTTTATCTGTTCAGGTGCATGAAGTCAAAATAATTAAATCATAAATCCATCCATCCATTTTCCGATCCCCGTATCCTCTCAAATGTCATGGGGATTGTGCAGCCTATCCCAGCCATCTTTGGGCAGTAGACTGGTCACACCCTATACCGGTTGCCAGCCAATTGCACGACACATATAGACAAACAACCATCCGTGCTCACAGTCACACCGAGGGACAATTTAGAGCACAGGAGTCAAAGTCAAGGCCCGGGGTACAAATCAGGCCAGCCACATGATTTTATTCGGCCCGCAAAAGAAAATCAAGCATATCAAGTGTCAGGATGCTTTCTAAAGTCCAAACTAAAATTTCAAATTGTCCCATGTAAATCACAATAACTCATTATTCTTGACTTCAAATGTGAAAATTAGTTATTCATTAATTTGTATGTAATATGTGGAGGGGATTAAACATTTTAAGGACTCCAAATTCATAACAGCTGCTGAGAGGAAACCGTAACTACAATGTGGCCTGCAGCAAAAAATGAACTTGACTTCGATGATTTAGAGCACAGGTGTCAAAGTCAAGGCCCGCGGGCCAAATCCGGCCCGGCACATCATTTTTTTCGGCCCGCGAAAGCAAATCAAACTTGACTTCAGATTTGAAAACGAGTTATTCATTAATTTGCTGTGTGCTCTATATGTAATATTTGAAGGGATTTAAACATTCTAATGGGTTCCCCAAATTCATAACAGCCCTCGAGAGGAAACCATAACTACAATGTGGCCCGCGGCAAAAAATAACTTTGACACCCCTGATTTAGAGTGTTCAATCAGTCTGTCATGCGTTTTTTTTTTTTTTTTTTTTTTTTTTTTTTTGGGAATGTGGGAGGAAGAAAATACCCGGAGAAACCCCACGCAGCACAGGGGAGAACATGCAAACTCCACACAGGGAGGCCGGAGGTGCAAATGAACACTATGAGGTTGACGTGCGAACCACTGGACCACCAGGCCGCTAAGTCATGAAAATGATCTTTTTATCTTGTTTATTGGAATATTTTTATATATTGTATGTTAAACGACAACCGACACCTCTGGACAAGTTGTGTCCATAATTTGTATAATCACTTCAAATGACTTGTACTGAGCGTATTTTACAAAGATTCCACGTCATATAGCTAGATTTTACGTTTTAAGACTCGCGCTGAATATTCGGGAAGTCTTGTTCTCGAGTTGATGACGATGCCTGACGTGACGTCACGTCTGGAACGCCCCTGACTGAGAAAGCAACACACAAAGCATTTTGGATACTTTGTTTGGTCTGAAAACTTCGTGTTGATAAGTGTTGATGGCGAAATTAGAAGGAAAACACATAAATAACGCAATGGGGAATCGTTGTGTGTCGCACCAAGACTACTATTTGATACTAGTTGACACAAATTGCCAGCACACAAATCAGCCCATTTCCAACGGAGCTTGGGCGCCATCACGTGCATTTTCTGGGATGCTACATTGGAGTCCTGATGGCTCGAATTGATACGGGAGGACTTCTTTAATCGATTGCAAACATTTATGCTTTTCTCTTCAGAAGTATTTGAAATATATTCATAACTGGATGAGTAGCAAGAACGCATCTTCTCCGAATCTGAAGCCATTGTTTTGATTCTAGAGCAAGGCAAGACATCCTGGCGTGACGTCACGAACAAGGGGGCGGAACCTTCTGAAACTGCATCTCCGAGGTCATTTTGAAGTAGTTTTGGGACACTTTAACTCTTTTGCATTTGACTAAAAATATCAGCCTGTGTGTTTTGGGTATTTTAGATGCAATAAAACGTTTTTCTGATGTAAGTTAGGAAACAAAAAAATGGTGTCGGTTGTCCTTTGAAGGACATATTAACACAGCCCATATGGTGATACCGGCAGTGAAAGTGAACATTAACCTTCAACCCTCAGCTTTCCATTTGATTTGATGACATTTCCAATGCAATCAACATACTGTGTTTAGGACCCAGTAGCAGTTATACAGGAGGTGAAAATCCCCAAAGCAGATTACTTCTGACCTCTCGCAGCGGTTCATTCAGCTCCTCCAAAATGCTCTCTTCGTCAAACATCTTGCCCTGGTAGCGATGCTCGTAGTAGTCATGGATTCTCTGACGCATGTCTGCGGGGAGTTTATGGAAGGACATGTACTGCTCCACCTGTTTGTACTGCAACCACAATGGAAATACCATGGCATAAATATGAAGACAGGAAGCAATTATAATCCAAAAGCGAAACGCAAAGTCATGACAAATTAATCTGTTTGATGCGTTGGCAGGAACGCTCAAGCCATCTGTGAAACCTTGTCCAGGGTGTACGTTTGGGCCTCTGCCCCATCTGACAAATACAAGTGCTCTGCAGGCTGTGGCTAATGTTATTAACTACTGTGTCCTTCAGCCATGTACTCTTGCTGCAAAACACGACCTACGTTTGTTTTTGTTCCGCTGTAGATCTACCTTTCACAATATGCGTTGAAATATGAGTGACCACTTTTTCTTTTTTTCAATATGTAACTTTTCAATTACGATCTGGCAGATAGTGGAAAAAAATAGGCTCTAAGATGGTTATTGCCACTCCCAGAGGAAGATTACTGGCAGACAACAGCAAAAGGGTAAGAGAAGCATGTGGTGTATCAAAAACAACCAAGTTTGTATTTAAATCTGTTGATGCTAACGTAGTGGGAAGTATTATAGCCAATAAATAGTAAACAATAACACATTTCATTTATAAGCGCCTTTCAAAACTCTCAAGGTCACTTTACAGTCACAGGATAAGCTTCTCTGTAGGTGAGCAGCGGCATCCACACGCGGCAGCGTTCACTCCACCCGAAATAACTCAAATAGATAGAAAGCTAGCTAGCTAGATAATACATAGCTAATAGCTAGCTAGCTAGACAGCTAATAGTTAGCTAGCTTGATAGCTAGCTAGCCAGCTAGATAGGTAATAGATAGCAAATATATAGCATAGCTAGCTAGATAGCTAATAGATAGCAAATAGATAGCTAGCTAGCATACATGTTAAGTTTCAGAAATCATTGGCAGATTTTCATACTCGCGACTGCGGTGCGTGTTAAATAATGTGAGCGTTACAAAAGTGTAAATTAGAAGTGAATAAAACACAAAAATGCTTTCATTGTTTATACATTCAATTAGTATAAAACTGTATTTTATTTTTTACATTTTCTTTTGTTTCACCTGACAAATGAACTGTCTGTATTGTGTCAATAGTTTTATAAAGTGAGTATTGTGAGTTTTATCGTCAAAATCGGGAGTCTCCCGACCAAATCCAGAGACTTAACTTGTATAAACTAGGTAGCCAGCTAGCTAGCTAGCTAAATAGATATATCAAAGGCATACAGTACATTATTTATCCTCTGCAAAGAATGACTCAACTCAACTGTATTTATAGTCCATCCACATACCCACCACCACGGTATCGCATCCCATCCTTAATATTTCCTCCTATTGACCCAAAAAGTCATTGCAGTGCATTGATGACTATTGGCCTCCTACCTTTTCTTGGTACTGCCTCCTGGAGGAGTCCAGTGACTGAATGAGGGCAGTGGCGTGCCCCACAAACATGGCAAAGCAGGTCGCGCCCACAATCATGCTGAGGATGGTGAGCCACACGTCGCCCATTCCTATGGGCGGGTACAGCCCGTAACCGATGCACAGCATGTGGCTCATGGCTTTGAAGAGGGCGTAAGAATATTGCTGACCCCATGTGTCATTCTGGAAGGAGGATGGGGGAGAGGGGTGTTCATAGATGTCTAGCTCGATTGAAGTCGCAGGCAGTGGTGGACAACAAGGCCAAATTTGCCATCAGAAAAATGGACTTTCATTCACAATCGTAAGTTAAAGGGCAACCGACACCATTTTTTTGTTTCCTAAGTGACATCAGAACAACGTTTTATAGCATCTAAAATACCAAAAACACGCAGGCTGATATTTTTAGTCAAATGAAAAACACCAATAAAAATGACTTAAAGTGTCCCAAAACTACTTCAAAATGACCTTGCTTCAGAAGGTCCCGCCCCCTTGTTCGTGATGTCACGCCAAGACGTCTTGCATTGCTGCAGAATCAAAACAATGGCTTCGGATTCGGAGAAAATGCTTTCTTGTTACTCATTCAGTTATGAATATGATTAAAATAGTTCTGAAGAGGAAAGCATAAATGTTTGCAATTGATTAAAGAAGTCCTTCTGTGTCATTTTGAGGTGTCTAGACTGCAATATAGCGTCCCAGAAAATGCACAAGATGGCGCCCAAGCTCCTTTGGAAATGGGCTGATTTGTCTGCTGGCAATTTGTGTCAACTAGTATGAAATAGTAGTCTTGGTGCAACACACAACGATTCACCATCGCATCATTTATGTGTTTTCCTTCTAATTTCACATGGATCAACACAAAGTTTTCAGACCAAACAAAGTACCCAAAATGCATTGTGTGTCGCTTTCTCGGTCAGTAACGATACCTACCGTGATGTCACGGTAGGTATTGTCACCAACTCAAAAACAAGACTTCCTGAATACTCAGCGCGAGTCTTAAAACGTAAAATATAGCTATATGCGGTGGAATCTTTGTAAAATACGCTCAGTAGAAGTCATTTGAAGTGATTTTACAAATTATGGACACAACTTGTCCGGAGGCGTCGGTTGTCCTTTAAATATAAATGATGTAAAATTGTTTTTCGATACTCTCAATAATGACTTCCGAGACATGTATGTCGCGTTTTTTTTTTTTTTAATTTAGATTTCAGATTCTTAGATAAATGTTGTCAGCACAGGGCGCGCAGAATCCAAAGTGCTGGCCATAATAAGTCACACTATATTTGGAATGGGACTGCTTCATGCACCAATCAGAATTTAAGTCATTCATTTGTCAGACGATGTATAAAAATGTGTCAACTCCAGTGCCAGGGTTTTTGTCATTTTCACTCAAATTCCAGGACCCACAGAATATTGAGTTTTAGGACTACATAAACATTCGATACAGTGTTAGAAACCTTAGACTCATCAGATAAAAAGAGTTAATTCCTAAATTGTATGGGTCTGGAGTAATATGAGGTGCTGGACAAAAGGCAAATGCTGCCCCCTTGTGGGAGGGAAAAACATTGCCAGAGGTCTGACCAGCGCTTTATCGGTATCCCTGGCAAGAAAAAAACCAGAACAAATTCGGGAATGACGCTCCACGTCATATTTTCAAGTGCCGAACAAATCCAGGAACAGCAGAGAATGAGTTAAATTCCTCCGCACTTGCACTTGATGACGTCAGCATTTTGCATCCTCGGGGTTGTTGGTCAGAGCAAAACTTAGCTATGTGTTACATAACAAAAAATCAGGAAAATCACAACATGTATGCATCACGATGCTTTTTTGTCTGTTAAAGTGGTCGGGCCTTGAATAAAAATAACAAACCTACCACCATCTTATTTCGAGTGACCCAACAATCTGGAGGAAAGTCCTGAAGCATGGGGACCAGAAATTGCAGACAGCCGTCCCAGTGACACAGCAGCAGCATCATACCAATCAGGTTCATGATACGCACCATGGCGCTGGCCAGGTCATAGGTCATATGGAAAACCTGACACACGCACACGCACACACACACACACACACACACACACACACACACACACACACACACACACACACACACACACACACACACACACACACACACACACACACACACACACACACACACACACACACACACACACACACACACACACACACACACACACACATACATAGATTATCCTCATTAATGGACGTGAAACAATGTGATGAAGCTCTCTTAGTGAATAAATCTATGAAATTGGAATTCTCACTCATGCAATGAGAGGATTTGCAAAATGGAGTGTGTTCTGTTCCTGGTATGCTGATGGGGACAGTTGTACTACAGCAGGCCATCGTGGTCTTAATCTTCTGCAGAGAACAAAAGGCTATACCAAAGTTGCATAATAAACTGCCACCCATATTATTGTCCCCTGGGAACTGCAGCCTGACGTTAAGTATAATAATAATAATAATAATAATAATAATAATAATAATAATAATAATAATAATAATAATAATAATAATAAATTAAATTTCAAGCGCCTTTCAGAACACGCAAGGACACTACAATAAAAAAAAACAATACACAAAACAATAAAACCAAAAATTAAATGATAAATCATGTATTTTGATGAGCTCATGTATTTTGTTTTTCTACTTTCATTCCTTTCATCACTTTGCTGCTGTGAAATGTAAATTTCTCCACTGCGAGACTATTAAATAATAAATAATAATCCAAATAATAAAATAGCTGATTGAACTTGACCGTGAATGCTGGGTTTTGAGGTGGGATTTGAAAGTAGGGAGGGAGTCAATATTACGGATATTGCGTGAAAGTGAATTCCAGAGTTTGGGAGCAGAGCGGCTGAAAGCTCTGCACCCCATTGTGGTGAGACGGGCAGAAGGCACATAGAGGATTTGAAGCGGGTCAGACAGATAGGGGGCGAGAGGTTATGGATGGCTTTGAATGTAAACAGAAGTATTTTGAATTCAATCCGAAGTTTGACAGGCAGCCAATGGAGCTGCTGGAGGACAAGGGGGTGATGTGGTGAAAGGAGGGGGTTTTAGTGATGATCCCGGCTGAGGAATTTAGCACTAGTTGGAGTTTATGGAGACATTTTTGATTGACACCGAAAAGAAATGAGTTACAATAATCGATACGGGAGGTGACGAGACTCTGGATAAGGATAGCAGCGGTGTGAGGGGTGAGAGAGGGACAGAGACAATTGATATTACGGAGGTGGAAATATGCAGACCGAGTTATGTTATTAATATGTGAATGGAAAGATAGTGCGCTATCGAGGATGACACCCAGGCTCTTGACCTGAAGGGAGGGGGACACGGTTGAACTGTCAATGGTGAGAGAGAAACTGTTTGCTTTGTGTAGGGTGGATTTGGTACCGACAAGGAGAAGTTCAGTTTTGTTGCTGTTTAGCTTGAGAAAGTGATGGGAAAACAAGGGTTTAATTTCTGAGAGGCAAAGTGAATGGGATGAAGGTGGAAGAGAGGCGTCGGGTTTGCTGGAGTCTCAGGAGAGTACGAGAGATACAATACTGACCTGTTAATATTTATTTATGGTAAAGAATTTCTGAAATTTAACTCTGGAAATCACAAATTTGTTCCATCTTTTAAATACATATATGAAGAAAAGTGCACTGCTGCACTTACAAGGACAATTGTAAGCAACCCGTGCACCAAGCAACAACTATTGCGCCCCCTTGAAATGGCAATGGGTGTTTTTGTCATAACTTTAGTGCTCGCTTCATTTTACTGCGAATATCTGTTGATCCAGGGGAACAAAATGGGTTTTAGGACAAAAACTGCTGATAAAGATTTGGTTTGTGGAAGTCATTTTATCTACACGCACACATACTTGTGATTCGTGACTGTATAGTTTTATCTCTTGTTCTTATTTATAATTTCATCTGTGGTTTTATTTATGTCACTGTTTTGTGACTGTAAAGTGTCATTGAGACCTTTGAAAGGAGCTTATGAATAAAATGTATTATTATTATTATTATTATTATTATTATTATTATTATTATTATTATTATTATTATTATTATTTATTTTTATTATTGTGTTAAAATAAAAAGACTGAATCTTCCTCATTTCAGTTCGGACCACTGTGATTTTATACCACATGTAGGACATTTTTGACAAGTGAGGACTTTTTGGTAGGTCCTCACAAGAAGGGTGGTCCTCACTCCTTATCTGTAGTTTCCCGGACCTCACAAAAACTTTGAAACAGGAATGCGTGTGTGTGTGTGTGTGTTTGTGCGTGTGTGTGTTCCATTGAAGAGAATGTCAGCATTTTATGATAACATTGTGGACCTTCACGTGATGATTCAACTCGCAAGCTGACTGTCTATTGTTTAGCCATTTTTTTTCAGATTTCAGATTTTTAATCTTTAATCATAATTTCATTATGTCAGATGCGATACCGCAAATTTGACACCATATAGTGAGGCTCACTGTATCATATCAAAAATGACATCATACTGTATGTATATATTGACTGTGCCCCTATCCTGTCACATATCGTATACCCAATAAAATAATTTACATTAAATAAAAAAAAAGGAACATGAAAGAAACCGATTTTAAGAGACTTATTAAGGTACTGACGTGCAAAAATGTTTGGCCACTTACAATAAAATGCTGGTGATTGATTCTTTTCTCACACTTGGAGACGACTGTAATTCTGATGTGGACACCTATGGCACTTCCGTGTGATATTATCATCAGTCTCAAACTGATGGAAACATTTTTTTAGGTGGGGGAGGGGATCTCATTGTTGTGCGGGTGAAACACGGCGGTGTAGCGAGGGACTCGAAGCTAAAGAAAATCTCAGTCTGGACTCTACTTTTGGCTCCGTGATGGCACCGCTAATTGGTAGGTGCTGGAACGGGGGAGGGGTAATTTAATTTATCATTCATTACAGACAATGTGTGTTCAGTGTACCTCCTCCCACTGGTGAATATAGCGGATGAGTCTGGAGAGGCGTAGTAGGCGAAGCAAACTGAGGATTTTGGTAAAGCGAACTATCCTCAGCGCTCGTGCAGTCTTGTAAAAATCCGAGTCGATGCGAGTTTCCACGATGAGAAAGATGTAGTCCACGGGTATGGAGGAGATAAAATCCACCACAAACCAGCTTTTCAAATACTTGATCTTGATCTTTTGCGGGTCCAGGATGATCTCCGTGTTGTCCTCTTTGACGATGCCCGTGCGAAAGTTGAGGACCAGGTCCATTAGGAAAAAAGTATCCGAGACCACGTTGAAGACAATCCAGGGCGGCGTGTGCTCGTCTTTAAAGAAGGTGATGCCCACGGGGATTATGATGAGGTTTCCCACCATCAAAAGCAGCATGGTCAGATCCCAGTAGAATCTAAAACATACGGAAACAATTACAGCCCACGAATATTTGTAATTTGAGTTAGAAATCTATTTTTTTCTGACGCATTCCTGATGCTATCGCACAAAAATGAACCAATAAGATAATTTGTTACAAATATTTTTGGACCAATGAAGTAAAATTGGCTCATTTTGCACGGCTTAACTTCTCTCGCTAATGCTAATGCTACATGGCACAGTGGTTCGGGAATCGTTCTTTACAATTAACTCATTCCCTGCCATTCACAAATTTATTCTGGAATTGAGCGCCATTCCTGAATTTGTTTCTGGTTTTGTGTTTTCTTCTTTGGGTGCCAATAAAGCGCTGACCGTGGCCTCTGGACACATTTTTCCCTTCCACAAGGGGGCAGATTTTCCCTTTTTTCCATGTTCGCGCTTTGTTCCAGCTTCAGCTGTTGCTAAAGCGCTATATAAATCAATATGTATGCATTGTATTGTATTTTGGACAGCCACCCTCATTTCAAGCTCATATAACTCCAGACCCATAAAATTTTGGAATTCATTAAAAGACAACCGACGCCTCTGGACAAGTTGTGTCCATAATTTGTAAAATCACTTCAAATGACTTATACTGAGCGTATTTTACAAAGATTCCAAGGCATATAGCTATATTTTATGTTTTAAGACTCGCGCTGAATATTCAGGAAGTCTTGTTTTCAAGTTGATGACGAGGCCTGACGTGACGTCATGCCTGGAACGCCCCTGACCGAGAAAGCGACACACGATGCATTTTGGGTACTTTGTTTGGTCTGAAAACTTCGTGTTGATCCGTGATGATGGCGAAATTAGAAGGAAAAAAACATAAATAATCCGATGGTGAATCGTCGTGTGTCGCACCAAGACTACCACCAAGTCTACCAAGGCTCGGGACGACAAGCACCTGTGCAGGTGCAGGCGGGGCCGACAGCGTCACCCGTTGGTCGCCAACCAGATCATGACTGACTGACAGACAGACAGACAGACAGACAGACAGACAGACAGACAGACAGACAGATAGACAGATAGATAGATAGATAGATAGATAGATAGATAGATAGATAGATAGATAGATAGATAGATAGATAGATAGATAGATAGATAGATAGATAGATAGATAGATAGATAGATAGATAGATTTTTTTGCTGATGATACTAGTGCAGCGTGTTCGACCGGAAACAAATTCCTTGTGTGTTCTACATACTTGGCAATAAAGATGATACTGATTCTGATAACAAATAGAAAACTAGCTAGGTAGCTAGCCAGGTGGCTAGCTAAATAGATAGATAACTGGATAGCTAAATAAATAAAAATAATTGAAGAGAGGAAAAAACAAATAAGAATAAAGTCAAAAGAAAAGACACAAAAAGCTACATGGGACGAAATAAAGTTGAGCCAAAGATAGTGACTGAGGGCACCAGGTAGCAAGCACCTCCATCTACAACATGAGTAGCCTGTTCTAAAAATACCACAAGTGACTGGACACCATCAATGTCAACAGCAGTTTGACTAAATGTGTGAACAATCTTGATTTGTTCTCAATTTCCCTTGAAGAACCTCCAAATACTGACATTGTTCTACTTGGATTGGATTGGTCTTTCTTTGTCTCGTGGTGGAGAAATTTACATTTCACAGCAGCAAAGTTATGAAAGGAATGAAAGCAGAAAAACACAATATTATATATATATATATATATATATATATATATATATATATATATATATATATATATATATATATATATATATATATATATATATATATATATATATCAGTGACGTGCAGTCAGTGGAGGCAGGGGAGGCAGTGCCTCACGTGTCATCATGGAAAGCTGTCATGGAAATATCAAATGAAAAAATAAATTAAACAGTCATGTATTTAGTGATTTGTACTTTAAAGTTCTTGTCCATTTAACTTCACCGTTTTAGGATTTTTTTCTAAATCGCTGAATTTTCACATTTACCGTTCAAATACTAAGTAGAGACGAGCGGTGAGGCAGCAGCCGGCTGAGCCTCACCATGGATTGCGCAATCACTATGCTTACTGTGCTGGCTTGCTCTGCAGTGAGACCGCATTGCTGTCCTTCTGCATATCGCTGTTAAAGCGTTCAAACACGTTTAGTATATGAACTAAATTTCTACAGTTTAGCTGGTGCATATAATGTAGTCATTGTACATTATAAACACTGTACTCCAGTGTTTATTTTGTTTTATTTTTATCAAAACACTGTGCGTAGGTGAGGCACACAGTTCTCCCGCCTCATGACAGGCAGGGGGTGCTTGTGATTCCAGAGATACTTCTTACTCCACGTCTGCAGAATAATAGAATTAGAGACAGAAAGCTACAGTAAACAGTTAGCAAGTAAAGTGCAACCCTGCAGTCATTTTTTCGTGTTGCTTGGCCTCACTTTCAGAATGGAGGATTATGTATCTAAATTGAAAGAATTTTCTAAACTAGACTTTCAATCGAAGCAGGAGGTAATAATTAAAGGAAGACCAACACCGGAGCTAAAAGGTTTGCTTCAGACAACGGGACACAATAATCGCTCTTTTCAGGCGGACTGGTACACACGAAAAGGCTGGCTGTGTGGATGTCCAGCAAGAAACCGCCTTTTCTGCTTTTCCTGCCTTCTGTTCTCAACTTGTGACAATGTCTGGACTCAAATGGGATATTGCGACCTGAAAATTTTACAACGGAGCCTCATCAAAAATGAGCGAAGACTCAACATCAGCATCCACAATGCTAAGGTAAAGGAGAACCGGGAGATTTTAAAAGATCTCATCAATGCCACCTGCTTCCTTGCCAAACAACAGCTGGTATTTCGTGGAAATGATGAAAGTAAAGGCTCTACTCATCGTGGCAACTATGTTGAACTATTACATGCTTTCGCTCAGAAAGATGACAGGCTAGCGAGTCATTTTGGGACATCCACTATATTTTCTAGCCTGTGAAACAGAATACAGAACGATTTAATTGAAGCAGTTGGTGATGTCATTAGAAATGACATTAAAAAGGAGATCGGTGCAGCCCCATTTGTTGCTGGAGAAGTAGACGAGATTGTCATTCTCAGCACTGAAAACATACAGTGGGAACAGGACTGATCAAGGACGACTTTCTTCACAAGCAGTGATCTCCATTGAGACAGAGAGACTTTTAAAACTGAAGAAAGATAAGGAAGGCTTCTACAAAGAAGTTATCGATGCCTTTCTTCAGAAGGAGCGGCGCATGGACTAAAGGTAACACGATAAAAACGTTTTTTTTTTAATTATTTTTTTCTATGCTACAGTTTGTATATATAAAAAATGCTGACATGAAATTTTAAACAAAATACGTTAACTGTTGCCAATCAAATGGTGAATAAACTACTCTGTAGAGTTCATATGTTTGTAAATCTGACGATGATGACGTCAGTGCCTCACCAGCCATGAACCTCACCGCACGTCACTGATATATATATATATATATATATATATATATATATATATATATATATATATATATATATATATATATATATATATATATATATATATATATATATATATATTATTTCATCTATGCTTTCATCTATGCGCAAGATGATGACATTGCTCCTCTTTCCGTGACTTCCTTGAGTTATCTGTTAAACAAAGTGATCCCATCATCTGCCCGATGTGCACTGCAGTGACACTGTGGTTCTAATTGCTCATCCCCTTCTCTGCTGGCTAAATCCACCGTTATCTCCTGGGAATCCATGTTAACTCCAGAAGTCAGCTCCCATCAGCCAGATGTTGAGTAGTTAGCATTACAGCTCTGCGGAACATCGGAACATCTGGACCAACCACAAAAAGAAATAAATAAATGCAGGGGATAGTGCATTATTGTCCTTTATGGACCCTCCTCTTGGCTCATCAGTCAGCTGATGTGCATTGGAGCCATAGAGATCAGGCAACTAGCTAGTGCAATCCTGCCACGTGGCTCAAAATAAAGCTGAGAGTCGCAGGGATGGCACACCTCTGCAGAGAGGAATCTTGCACGATTTGGGTCAGAGTGCAACTCGGTTAAAAAGCAAAGAGAGATGAGAAAGAGAGAGTAGTTAGAGGCAAAGTGAACACAAAAAAAGGTTTTAAAACAACGGTGAAATGAGCTTAGATCAATCAGGGACAGCTGGAAAAAAAGGGATATTTGTACCGGAGATGCTTATCTGTTGATTGCCAGACCGCAGCTAAAGCGCAACAGCCTGCATCAGCTCGCTGGCTTAACACACACCTGTACTGACTCAGGCTTAAGCCCACCGCCATCGTAGCACCACGCGAGCGATTCCAGAGCGTCTGCTGCAATTTCCACTGCAGTCATCATAAAAGTCAACAGCCATTCATGACACGGCGGTTGAAAAAGGACACAGCCATCGAGATAATAATAATAATACATTTCATTTATAAGCGCCTTTCAAAACTCGCAGGTTACTTTACAGTCACAGTATAGCTTTTTCTGTGGGTGAGCAGCGGCAGCCACATGCGCCAGCTTTCACTCAACCCGGAATAACGTATAGATAGAAAGTTAGCTAGCTAACAGATAGCTAATAGCTAACTAGCTAGCTAGACAGCTGATGATAGCTAGCTAAATAGCTAGATAGCTACATAGCTAGCTAGATCGATATATCAAAGGCATACATTCTTTATCCTCTGAAAAGAATGACTCTCAACTCAACTGTATTTATAGAGTCCACTGTATTTATTGAGTGTGGGTGAGCAGCGGCAGACAAAACGCGCCAGCGTTCACTCAAACCGAGAAAAAAATCAAAACAGTAGCTCACTAGCTAATAGATAGGGACTGCTACATTTGGATATGAAGTCATATTAGCAAAATGGCGAGTTTAGTCAAATCCATTCACCGATTAGATAATTGTCATGCTTTTGATTGATTTTTTTTTTTCCCCCGGGTGCTTTGATTTCTATATTGACAGCAGTGACATCAACATTCAGTGTTCGCTTATAAATGTGTGTGTGTGTGTGTGTGTGTGTGTGTGTGTGTGTGTGTGTGTGTGTGTGTGTGTGTGTGTGTTTGTATGACTAGTCTTGTGAGGACCACTAACATTTTATACCATACGTAGTGAGGACATTTTTGACAAGTGACAACATTTTGGCCCATCCTCACAAGTTTTTCATTCTAAAGGCTTCGTGAGGGGTCTATACATGCATCTGTTTCAGAGAGGTCCTCACAAATTCACCATGATTTTTTGGTGTGTATTTTCATTTCACTTGGATACACACATTTTTACTCGCTGTGTGTGTTTATATGTGTGTATGCATGGTCAATGAGAGGAAAATGTTCATACCACAAGAAGTAAAAAGATATTTTTAACAAATTCACCATAGGGATGAGGAATTTGAATGGACCCATTCAGAAACCTCGCTCCTGCTGTTATTTCAGTTTCAAGTCCACTTTTTATTTATTTGTTTTTAAAGAAGTTGAAGTGGGGAAATGGGATGACACTTAGTCTTAAAAACACCAGTTCTTCTCTAAACTTATCAGCAACGATGGTCCTCACTCCTTATCTGGAGTTCCTTATCCGGACCTCACAAAACCGTTGAAACAGCAGGAATGTGTGTGTGTGTGTTTTTGTGCGTGTGTGTAGCATATCCTAATGTACACTACTGTTCTAGCATGATGGTACACCAAGCACAAAGCACCGAGCAAACAGCTGGGTGTCTTGATTCCATTCCAATCTCTCTCTATCTGTCCGTCTAATGTCAGCGCGTTGGGGCAGCGGGTCGTACCGACCGGGCCGTTTCCACATCTCCACTCCATTAAACTAATTGTGTTGTAATAATCCTGCCTGATGTGTGTTTCTAATATCTGGAATGGTCATGTTACCCTATTTTGATTACCCCATTTCCAAGCCCCTGCTGCATTTCCTTTAATCTAATGCACTGGTCTCACTAAATTCTATATACTGTATATATATTTTTAAAAAGTGTGATTCAAATGAATAGAGCAAAAACATCAGTGACACACATTTGTGTCCAACCAAGTAGGATGGCCGAGTTTCCCGATTGTCAAAAGAGAATCATGATGATGACGTGCCGGAATCTATCAAGTGTGTAAAACTGCCTCAGAAACAACTGGAAAAACAATTGTAATTTTGATGTTTGGGGCAAACATTTTATTTGGGGAGTGGGGCATTTGTAGGGATCAAACAGGATAACTTTTCCCGCGTAGACAGAGTTTATCAAATGCGATTGTTATTTTCTGATGTTTTGCATTCTATTACGCTCATTGGCACCGACCGACCCACTCTCGAGGACTTGCACACTGCAAGAAGGAAGACAAGAACACAAAAAAAAAATCCTACTGGACCCTCTGCACCATGCCCACCACCTTTTCCAGGAATCCCCTCAGGCAGGCGCACCAATTCCAGCTGACATTCACCAATTTATTTTGGAATTGAAAATATGACGTAGAGTGCCGTTCCCGTATTTTTTTTTTTTTCTTGTTTAAGTGCCGATAAAGCGCTGGCCTTGGCCTCTGGCAATGTTTTTTTTTTCCTTTCCACAAGGGGGCAGCATTTACTTTATTTCAATTTTAGAGACTCCTTCCAGCTTCAGCTGTTGTTAAAGCGCTGTATAAACCAATATGTAAGTATTGCATTGTATTTTGGACAGCCACCCTCATTTCAAGCTCATATAACTCCAGACCCATGTAATTTGGGAATTAACACTTTTTTCTGATTAAATAAGTGAGTCTAAGGTTTCTTACGCTGCATTGAATGTTTATGTAGTCCTAAAACTCAATATTCTCTAGGGCCTGGAATTTGAGTGACAATGACAAAAACACTGGCACGGGAGTGGACACATTTTTGCACGTCTGGCGGTGAATGAGTTAAAATGTTAATAATGGCATGAATGCCTGCCGTGTGGAACTCATTGCCTGATCTGTTTCATAGTGGTTTGGGGAATTATGCTGGGCTCTGTCTAAAATGTTGTTCAGCTTCATTCAAGTTTGAAATAGTGCAGCTCTAGAGCCACCAGCACAAAAACATGATCTGTCTTCATATTTCAACCAATGTGAATCATTGTTTTTATAGCAATGCATTAATTTCAATACCCTTCTTGAACTTTCTAGAATGTAACAACGGGTACATTTGTAATTCTAGTGAATTTGTAAAAGTGTCAAGGACTGCGCGTGAATTACCTAAAATCACTGTATGGGTGTATAATCCAGAATCCCGCAGATTTGACACGTTCCCTTTCGTGCTCCACGGCCCTCTCACTGCCCAACATCCGCAGAGAGAACTTGTTAACTCCCGGTTGGAGCATCGCCCCGAACTGCCGATGCATGAATCCGGCTTGGTAGAGGCGCTCATCCTCGGGGATAATTTGTTCGGTGCCTTCCAACTTGATGAAACTCGTCTGGTCAAACAGCGACGATTGGCCGGCCGCCGCATCGCCAACACCCCCCGTTGCCGGGCCAGGCTCTCCGGGGGAGCCGTCCCCGACACACGCGTCCGCTTCCGGGATGAGGCAGCGCTGCTCGGCCGCATTTGACCCGGTAAGACGCCCGCCGATAGACGAGACGCGGCCCCTGAAACGGCGACAGTCCCCGTTCAAGTTGGTCTTCCCGGCGGCATTCGTGCCGCCCTCTTCGATGCTCTTGCAACTGCTTGCGTGAGGCAGAGAGGACAAGTGTCTCAGCAGGATACTTTTCCTCTTGGTGTCCTTGCCGCCGTCTCCTTCGTCCACCGTAAACGGTATTTGCCCGATGTTTTGCGGCAGGCTGTAGAGCCGCTTGCGCATGGAACACTGGAACCTTTCCATTTGTTTACGGGAGCGCAGCACAGCGAGGAGGAACAGGGGGGTGAATCATAAAGATGTCATGGATTTGGAGTGCCACCGAAAGCAAAACACGGAGGAGGCGCATCGGCAGGGAAGATCTGTACTTGACACTTGGGACGTGCCTTTTCGCTTTGCCACGCCACGCCAACAATCAAAGTCCGGCGTAGCTGTGGAAGGCAGGGAGAGAGCGTCGACTGCATCGGGATGTAACGTGCTGAGCATCGGAAGTGCAGGAGGACTGAAAGATTGTAACAACTGCTACCGCTGAGCTCCTCAATGACAAAGCATGCATGGTCTCCACCTCCCTACGGGATAAATGCGCGGTGTCAGCACAAAGGTGGTTGCACGCACATGGCACTTGGCACTTGCTTCCCGACGCCCCTGATCCATGAAACCCCATACGACACGAGGCGTATTAACTGTTTCTTGACCTTTATTGAACAAAGGCACATATTATTTACAAAAAAAGTATAGGATAGTAAAACTAAATTACTTTCTCTCATCAAACGATGTCAAAATTTTCGTATTAACTAACGAATCGATTTTCCAATTAAACAATGAATATTTTAGTCGTCGTTTAGAGCCATTGTTTAACTTAAAACTGTCCCACCGATCTGACTCTAGCCCTCCAACAGTAGTTATTCACCAACAGAAAAACTGATCCTGCACTGTAAAGTGACCTCGAGAGTTTTGAAAGGCGCGTGTAGATGAAATGTATTAATATTATTATTATTATTATTATTATTATTATTATTATTAGTAGTAGTAGTAGTAGTAGTAGTAGTATCTGTCATCATTCATTCAAGCACATTTACAAAAGACATGCTTTTATTTTGGAAGGCAACAACCAATTGAATCTTTTTTCAAAACTTTATAAACAATAAAATAAAAACAATAAAAAATACAACATAAGCAACAATAACATTTAAAAAAAATCAGGGGAAGTGATTTTGAAATACACAGATTCTAAATAATTTGGATATGGATTTTGGATTTACCTTTATTAGTCTCACAGTGGAGAAATGAACATTTCACAGCATGCAGCAAAGAATTAGAAAAACAAAATGAATGACATGCAATAACTTTCCAAATTAAAATGTATTTAAAAAAACATTGAAGAGTAACAGCCCTTGATATAATCTGGGCCTATTTGACGAACACACAGCTGGAATGATTAATTCTTCATTTCAAGTGAAACCACTTATATGTTCGACCTCCCCAACACACAAAGATAACTAAAACAAAAACTATATACAAATAGTGAGATATATTAGGTAAAATCGTATCGTATTTAATTTGAACAAACATACGTGCTTTGTGCACTTTCGTGTCAAAATTGCAGTTAACTCAGTTTTGCGGATTTTTTTGGGAGTACGAGTGGGTTTATACTTGGATGAGCTGTCACGATAAAATTTTCTATAAAGTTTGACTTTGTTCCCATTATTTTAATTTTTTCACGACAAATAATAGTTTTAAAATGTGAAGAAATCTGGCGAATCAGCACCACATTCGTTCACGGTGGTCTTTCGCGTTCCACTGTATTCTTAAAAAGATTGCTCCTCCCCTTTAATTCTGACATCAAGTTGTACGAGTTGAATCATTCAGCAGTTGGCAAAAAGTGAAAACCGATCTCAACGTCTGTGTGTGATTACATTTGGAGAATTGGAATCCTATTTATTTCCTTTATTTTGGATTTCAAAATACTGTACCGGACAAGATTAAGTTGGTCATCGTGCAGCTTTTAGGCATGTGCCACTTAATGGGCCGGAAATACTCCGAACAAGTTACGATCCCCATGTGACGTCACGTTTGGACCGCCCTGACCGAGAAAGCGACATACAATGCATTTTGGGTACTTTGTTTAGTCTGAAAACTTCGTGTTAATCCGTGTTGATGGCGAAATTAGAAGGAAAACACATAAATAACGCCATGGTGAATCGTTGTGTGTTGCACCAAGACAACTATTTGATATTCGCTGACACAAATTCCCAGCTGACAAATCAGCCCATTTCCAACGGAGCTTGGGCGCAATCTTCTGCTTTTTCTGGGTGCTACATTGCTGTCATTGACGGCTCGAATTGATATGGGAGGACTCCTAGAATCAATTGCAAACATTTATGCTTTCCTCTTCAGAAGAACAAGAACAAGAAAACATCTTCTCCGAATCTGAAGCCATTGTTTTGATTCTCGAGCAACCTTCTGAAACTGGCCATTTCCGGATTCATTTTGAAGTCATTTTTATTGGTGTTTTTCATTTAACTAAAAATATCAGCCTGCCTGATTTGGGTATTTTAGATGCTATAAAACGTTTTTCTGATGTCAGTGGGAAACAAAAACAAAAAATGGTGCCGGTTGTCCTTTAAATGTAGTATGTACAAACCTCATAGCACAGTAAAAACACTACAACCCAATTTATTAACTGTCTTTCAAATGTGAAAAATATCCCTGATCAGTTAATAAATTTGTCTCAAGGAATATGCAAGATATGGCATTTACAAACTATTTCGCAGATACTTGGAGGAGGAAATGGAAATAGATTAAAATAACATATGCACTGTGATTTATCAAGATTGCGTCTGTTTTTAAGTTTCCATCGAAGGGGCAAAGAAATCAACATTTATTGAAAAATGGAATCACTTTCAACATTCAAAACATATTATTACACAACGAAATATTCAAGCTCAATAATACCTACTTGTGTTAAATTCCGCCAAATCATAGATGGTTTGTCCTGACCGCGCGCTCAACAAACTCCTCACTGACGCTCTCGCCTTCACGCGCTAACAAAACACGTGTACCGTCGCCGAGCACACAAACATAGACTACCTGCAGTTGAAATTTGCATACTCGGCTCGGCAGCCAATCAGAAGCCTGCTTCTTTCTTCCGGACTTTCGCAAGCGTTACAAAGTCGTGCAATTGCATGTCATTTTCCAAAATAGATGCACAGAACCTCAAACTAGAAGAAAGATTCAAAAGAAGCTAACGACATATGTGACGCTACAAAACGTAAATTTACATTAAACCGTGACTGTAACGTGTACGTGAGACTTATGAAAGGGGCTTAGTGGCTCGTAGGAATCAATGCAAACGTTGCATTGTGCACCACAATGACAATCGACTACCGTAGCAAAATTTACAGCCATGCGCATTTGCCGTAAAGTAAGCAAGGTAGCATTTGTAGTTGGTGCATTCTTGATTTAAAAAAAAACTTTATACTTTGCGACAATGTTTCTTAATGGGATTGGTCTCATTTTGCTTCAAGTTGGGAAAAATGGCGCAGGCAACTTTTCAGTTATCTGCCCTGTTGTTCGCTAGCTTTTTGTCATGAGTTTTAGACACTGTTTGTACTATAATTTGGGCAAGTTCGGCGGGCCGGATTGAAAAGCCTAACGGGCCGTATGTGGCCCGCGGGCCGTAGTTTGCCCATGCCTGGGATAGAGTCTCTTACAAACTGCCAACAAATCCTCCATATTTAAGCAGATCACTCGATCTTTAATCATCTAATTCAGTGCCATGTGTGACTGGTGGACAGCTGTTTGTCAGAATGCATGCTGAAAACGTGAGAAACAGAGCGATGCATGCGCTGATCGGTCTGGGAAAAATACACACCGTCAATAACAAACATTAAACAATATTTTCCCGAGCTTTATGTTGACAAAGCCAATAAAGTGAAATAGTGTTTTTCTTTGCATACTTTCCCGTTCTTCAAGTTGAAGAATCTTTCCCCCGTTTAACCATACATTGAATGGAGGTTCCAGAATAAAATAAAATGTATATGCAGTGCATATACATTTTTTTTTTTTCTTCCGGTATGTGCATATTATGCACCTACCGAGTAGTAAGTAGGTGCATAATATGCACTTACTGTAATCAACCGTCATTCCCTTTAAAAGTTTAAATATTTTGCCTGCGTAACGTACGGTGTATTTTTTAAAATTTATTATGACGACGTTATTTAGATCTCGTTGCGAACAGAAAGAGCTCAAAGTTGGAATGAGGTCTATCGCACAAGTGCACACGTGTGCCTAAGCGAGGCTGACTACCTGTATGCATGCTCACCACTCTTAAAATGGATGTTTGACTTTTCACCTCCTTTTATCCATAATCCCAAAGGGATAATACATCTTGTTCCCCGGACTTTTGTCCAAGGGGCTTTTTCATCGTCACCTCTTCAAACTGTCCGCATCTAATTTAGGGCTTTAAAAAAAGAAAAGAAAACAATAGAGGGAACTTCTGTGGACAGTTGAGGACTTCTGCTAAAAAGGAATAAAAATAATAAATACATTGTGATTAAATAGACTCCATCAGGATAACCAAAAGGGAAAGTGGCAGTTGTTGTTTGGATTAGGTAATTCAAATAAGAACATAGTATTTTCATATGAAAACACAACTAAGTATATTAGTTAAATTACAGCAGGCAGGCCTAACATTTTTTTTTATTTTACTCACACAATTTTGCTCTTCCTCGATAACAGGAATCATTGACTTTCACTGACCCATTACAACCACGAGAGGGCGCTGAAATACAAAACAAATCCTGTTGGGCATTGCAAGATGCCAAAGAAACCAGATCAAAGTCAGTGTTGTGTTTTTTCTTTCAAAATTTTATTGTTAAAAATGACTCGAGAATTTGTGTAGCAGGCTGTCCAATCTCGTCCGCTGTACATAAAACCATGCAGCAGTGTACGATAACGTCTATGCCCGATAGATGATCCGACTTTACTTTAAAGCTTTGTCACACAAAAAAAGCTGCAATGTCTTGTATGGATATTAGTTGCATAGGAGAAAAGCCATGCTGTACAATACACACTGTCATGACAAAACAATGTTCAAATGAGTTACAGATTTCATAAAATAGGTTTATACAGGTTCCCATTATTGTCAACGTTTAAGTGCATCATACTACGTATTTATCATCAGTACATAGCTCTAGTGACTCGTACATACATGAATGGAATCTTAAGAGGGACGTTGCAAAGCCCTTCATATGTAGTGTTATTATGATGAACCTTCAGTACTTGATATGCATTCACATGATAAAACTATACAAAACTGCCATTTGTGATGATGGCGTCAATTTCTACATTGCTGAAAAGATGTCATTTTTGCTCCAGAAATGTATACATTATCTTATTTAATCCTCTCTGAGAAGAAAAAAAATGTAAATAAGAAAAAGCTGTTTCGAGGCGCGGGGAAACATCTTGCATGCAGTTATTTTCTACGTAGTAAAAGTAGCGAAGGTGAAGGGGAACGCAACGAAATCACACACGCCACCGTTTGCATGCAGTAACAATGGTTGATGGGAACAATCGCGTCATGATATGAATGAATAAGAGCATCTCGCACCTAACACCAGAAAAGGAAAAAAAATCATAAGGCATGCCTCATTCAACCACACTTTGAATGGCATAAATATTCTCGCAACAACTGGCGTTGATTCCATTGTTGTTTACCTTCATGTGGTCAATACATGTGAAATGTAACCTGCAAATGAAATGAAAACACATCTCAGGGTAAGACTGCCACACGTCATGTTTTAGTGCTAACTTCACACATTGGGTTGATTGTGTAATGTGTCCCTATGGGCTTGTAATACATATTTATCATCAGGCGGACGGTTTGGTCCTTTTAATAATTGACTACTCACTCTGTAGACAGGCGGCTCAATTTGTATTCCTCTGGCGTAGGGTCTTGTCTTTGTGGTTGTTGGTCGAATTGGTTTTCCTTTGGAAAGGAGTAAATGACCATCAGATCACAGTTGATACAATGCCGTGCATTCAAACGCCAATATATGTCTTATATTTCATATAATCTTTGTGATATTAATATATTCTGTTCATCTTCAAAAAGAGATTTGTGGAGTTTTTGTGGAAAAACACAATGATCATCACATTACCCTCTGTCATATCACATAGCCCTTTTGTGGTAAAACCGGTACAATACATGCATGTTTCTGGATCAATTGACACCATACAGCAATGTTGAGACTTGCCCGCTTCACACCCAAAACTTAACTTCATCTTAGTCTCGCAGTCTAGCAAATATTCAGTTTTGAACCAGCAATGCCTCTGGGGAAAAAAAGGGCCAGTCGAGAAACAAAAGGCCAGTCGGCCCCCTTATGTCTGAAAAGGGGGCCACATTTTAAAATTGAAGGGACCTGATTTAACTAGATTGCCGAAGTATACTAAACTATTGAAATAAACCAAAATACTTTCATTGGCGAATGATATTTCTAAATTGCAAAAGAAAAACCATTATTTCAGTAACATTGTTTTTTTTGAATACATATTTTCCATTTTCTTTAGTTACTACACAGTCTGTATTATTTTGATATTCTACTGTATTACAGAGAAGACAAAGAGAACAGACTCAGCACAATATTTCTTACTAGCTTCTACTTAAACAAATGTCTTTGCTTTGTGCTATCCAATGTGCTGCAACAGCTCTGAAAGCATTCCCATTATCCACGAAATGTGAATCTTTAACAGCAGTTTGCTGCAACAAATTGTCACTACCCCCCGCAGACTTATTCGATTGTTTCTTACAAAACGAGAATAGGTTTGTTTGCTGCCTGTTTTTAATGTCTTAAAGTTTTACTCCTGCTCTCACGCTCCATATTGCAACCATCGGCCATGTTTGATGTAAAAACTGCAATGCACCACGGGCACATGAATATTCGAGTTGGCAAGTTGGCAGACGACGAAAGTTAAAACCTCTGAAGGGAAACAAACACTTTTCAATAGCTGTTTAACTAAATTTCTTTCTTTAGCTATTTTCACACACGTATGTCATATGTAGCGCAGATCATGTAGCAATATGTACTAATCTTAATAGACTTTTACCGGTCATGCACTTGCACCTCATCCCCTTTCAAATTGCTGCTGTGGACTGCAAATTTCCCCATTGTGGGACAAATCAAGGTTTTCTGATCTGATCTGTTGCAGTGGAGTTACAAAGTGGCTGTCAAAATGGCTAAATGTCACAAGGGCACGGCCCAGATGTATCCCTGTTGAACTTTTCAGAAAATAATGCGATAGGGAGAAGTAAAAATGGTCATACTTACACTGGTCCTGCCGGGTCATCATCTGAAGCAGCGAGGGGAAATATGAAGACCAAAAATGAGATGTGCAAATAGAGGGAAATGATTTTTTTCTTTCATGTCCGCAGCCTAAATGTATTTAGGCCGGTAAATCATATTATCAAGTTTTCATTTCACATTTCATTTATAACAAATAAAACACAATTAAAAAGCAGCCAAGTAATGATACAATTATAATGCGGCACAATATCAAATTTCACATACAAATGAAATGCGGGGTAAACTTGCAACGATACAATTTTCATGCATTGACAAGTAATGTTGCTAAAAGGTATCAGCAATACTTGCCCTCAGTAATTACTGAGGGAATGTAAAAAAATGACAGTAAAATGGATACGTAATGTGCAAGAAGGGATGAGTCCGATGCGTCCAAATCAAGTCACCGCATCATTTGAAAACAAAAGTTCTTCAAATTCTATCCTGTGAAGTGAGAGAAGATGAGGCTGAAGCATGCAGTCTCACACTTACCACATTACAGCGTTAGGTTGGGCAATTGGAGAAAGGAAGATAACGATAACAATGAAATATTCAGCAGATAAAGTTGGCCTAATTTAAGGCAATGCAGTTACAATATTAATGAAGAACAACTGATGCGGAAATTCGGATCCCTGCCTCAGATGAGCGGTGTTCATTGGATATGTCTGAAGTGAATACTTAAAGACAATATTTTAACTTTTCAAATGAACGTGTAGGTGCTGCAAGTGACAAAGAAATGATTCCAGAATACTGTATGGCAATATCAAAATTCCAGTTTAAAAGTACAGTGGGGCCTCGGTTTACGAACACCTTGCCTTACGAACTTTTCAGCTTACGAACGTTAAATTCATGAAAATTAAACCTTGGATTAAGCACTACTTTTCGCGATACACACCCACCACGGCTGGCGGAGTAATCTTCGGCGGAAGAACGCCAACAAAGCACACGACCGAACAGCGCCCCAGCCGGCCTACCTTACCACACCCCCTTTATCTGAATGCACACGTCGATCGTCTTTATGGATTTTTTTACAGATACTTTTGCTGTTATGGGACCGAAAAAGAGCCCACCACAGGCTCTTTGACCGATTTCATGCGGCTCTGCAAGGGCTTTCGCTCGACAAGCGTCAAAAATGTTTGGTGCTGGCGCTTCCGTTTGTCACAGGGGGCAGGGCCGCGCCTCCCTGCTTTCACACTTACGGTCAATCACCTCATCGACAGACACTGTGTATTTGTACGGGTCGCGGTCATCTCGCTAGTGCCGGATTATTGATGTTCACCTCGTATCTCGCCCGTATCCTATCTTTCTCAGCTTTGGTGCGTGTGTTGATCCAGTCCGAGTTTTTTCCCCGCCGCGTCCCGTAAATGTCTGCCTTCTTTCGGGATTGTGCCTATTTTTGCACCACCGCCGGTTAGTTTATTTCTTCCGATTCCGCTGGTTCACCTGTTTTTGGACCAGCGCCATATGTTACGTTAATAAACACCCTGCAATGATCTTCTGTCTCTGTTGCCTGCTCGGGGATCCAAACATTCCACTTCGTTTCGACGAGTCGGTTACTTTCTGCCTCATACGGAACGTGACACCATTCATTCACTACATACCCGGTACATAGTGAATGACCATAGGGCGCGTTGCACATTTTGGAGGACATTTAAGACTTACAGTCGTGAAAATACGGTAGCAAGCTCTGCTGCTCGTCGTGCATGCAATGTTCGTGTGTGCATGGTCGTGTATGTGTGTGTGTTCATGTCTGCGCATGCATGTGTGTGTGCGTCCGCGCATTGTGAGTGTGTGTATGTATGTGTGCGTACGCGTGCGTGCGCATGCACGTGTGTGCATGGTCGTGTATGTGTGTATGTTTGTGTCTGCGCATGCATGTGTGTGTGCGTCCGCGCATTGTGAGTGTGTGTATGTATGTATGTATGTATGTATGTATGTATGTATGTATGTATGTATGTATGTTAAGTGCGCGTGCGTGCGTGTGGCTCTTTGCTGTAACATAATAAAAAATGGCTCCTCATCTCTGACTGGTTGGCCACCCCTGGTCTGGGGCAAGAGGTTGATTCTGTCTGAAGTCTGAACCCCATTCCATGGCCATCACAAAGGTAAATAAAACAACTGTTATACAGTGCAGTTTATTTCTTTCATTACAATACAATAGCACATTTATTATACATAGAATAAGGTATATTGTTTGTAGTTTTAAGGCTTATTTAGTTGAAAATTATATTTTATGGAGACGTGGGAACGGATTATTCTCATTTTAATGGTTTCCTATGGGAAATTAATTTTTGGGATACACACTTTTCGCCTTACACACTCTGTCTGGGAACCTATTAAATTCGTAAGCCAAGGCCCCACTGTACTGTAAAAGGTTGACAAAATACCATGGATGCATACTTTAGGATAGA
Organism: Hippocampus bargibanti; assembly: GCF_051943395.1. NCBI lineage: Eukaryota > Metazoa > Chordata > Actinopteri > Syngnathiformes > Syngnathidae > Hippocampus > Hippocampus bargibanti. The sequence goes on along the minus strand of NC_142738.1, from coordinate 11,479,146 downwards.
CTGAAGTGCTCGGTAGGATGTGAAAATCCCATGTCGGTATTTGCAGAATTTAACTCTGACTGTATGTCAGATATATTTGCTCGGCCAGTTTGAACAAAGGCTCAAACACAGGAAGATTGTCCTTTACTGCCGACTGGAGGCGCAGTTTTCATTAAGCCACTCTGTGCGCTTCTCAACTGACACCTAACCTCTGCAGCCCCTGACATGCTTTTCATTGATATGACATGCAAATTAAAGTGATACATTAGTCAAACACAGTCTCCGTTATTTGAATACCACGCCTCTGGACATCCCATTGACATCCCCTCCACGTCATTCCCTGTTACAAGCACCAACATCCATAACCAACAGAACGTAGACAGTTTAATGGGTGGTATTTCCATTCACCTATTGATTTGTAATATGGCTAATGATATATTTTTGTACAGGACTGTATCAAATACTCCCGTCTGCCCTGGTTTGGATAGATCTGTGACTCAAGGATGACAATTTAACAGGTTGTGTCTCTTCGCCTCAAATTGACCCCAGATTCTCTGTACTCCATTGTGTACTGGCCTTGTGGTCACACCTGTTAGCCAACCAAGCATACAGCAAATAAAACTTTTAAACATGATAACTTCTAGTCTGTATATCCTCTATCATTGTATCTTTTGCTTGTGCATACAGCAGTTTGCCGAGTGAAAAGACCCCGAGACACGATTAATCATTGACAACGTCCATCTCCCGTGACAACGCAGTCTCCCATTTCTCATGAATATTACATGCGCGAAATTGTCCAGACAAGGTGCAACCGCCGACGACAGTGCGCGCCTTTCAATACAACTGTGTGACACTGAATCATTGAATGCTGGGCCGACATGTTAAGTGACCACGTCGGTCTCTACACTGAAGGAATATCCCAAGAAAATGTTGGGAGCTTGTACTGAGTGCAGAGGCTATATTGGCCTCTCTTGCCTCTACAAGGGTGTGCGTGTGTGTGATGGGAAGCATCCCACTTTCTTGCATAACCGTGCGGCACGCAAACAGCTCTGCGGCAGAGACACTGCAGCGACATCCTGTACATTTTTACCCTCAGCAGGGAAAGGTCAGTATACTCACACACAGTCGGACTTTTAATGGATTTTATGTTTATTTCTCCCAAAATAATTGGGACTTTATGATGTTTTTTTTCTATAATTCCATGACAATTCTAGTACAGTGATACCTCGGTTTACGAACCCCTTGGCTTACGAACTTGTCGGTTTACGAACGTTAAATTTCTGAACATTTTACCTTGGCATATGAACTATTTTTCGGGATACCTACAGAGCTGTCACAATGAGTGTCGTTCGCGAACGAGCCTGTTCTCCTAAAAGAAAATGGCAGCCGGCTTGTTTTGGTCCTCTCCCTAGTCGTCGGTTAAAGCCACGTGATTGGTCAAGAACGTAGCAGTGAGGGCCGGGGGTTTACAGTCAGAGAGAGAGTGAAGCCAATCTCCAAAAAAGAAAATGGCTTCCGACATTTTTTTTGTCCTATTTTCCCCGCCCCCAGTCTTCGGGTAAAGCCACGTGATTGGTCAAGAACGCAGCAGTGAGGGAAGGTGGTTTAAACATGAAAGAAACAGGCAGACAACAGAGAGAGAGAGTGAGAAAATGGATAGAAAACAGTGAAATTTTGACTCGTTTCAACTTTGATAGTTCAAAGGCAGAGTGTAGACCTCAAGGTTAAAACTCCCATCAATCAGGCTCCACAAATAACCCGCACCAGCCATCTGTACACTGGATGCAAAAAGCTATCAACCCAGCTAAACAGAACACAATTGATGAGGAACTAGGTAAAATGATTGCAGAGAAAGCACCTCCAATGGATCAATCCTCGAGATGGTGAAAGAAGAAGGCTACGTTCTTCATCAAGTGTTTCATGCTGATGAAACCGGCCACTCCATTCCATCAAGCCATCAACGACCATCACAAAGGGAAATAAAACAACTTTATTATACAGTGCAATTTATTTCTTTACTTATAATACCATAGCACATTTATTATACATAGAATAAGGTATATTTTATGTAGTTTTAAGGCTTAGAAAATTAGAAAGTATGATGTTTCTTGATACTTGCGCTCTGTACAGTTTTTTTATGAAACGGGTTTGCACATTTACAGTATACAGTTGACACTTTTACTTTACTCTGCTTAGAATATCCTGTTTTTCTATCCTTTCACCCCCCTCCATCCCATCCCCTTTCAAATTGCTGCCGTGGACCGCAAATTTCCCTATTGTGGGACGAATAAAGGTTTTCTGATTCTGATGGGGAACTGGGAACGAATTATTCTCATTTTCATGGTTTCCTATGAGAAATTAATTTTGGGGATACACACTTTTCACCTTACACACTCAATCAATTAAGTTCGTAAGCCAAGGTATCACTGTATTGAAAACGTCAGCAGAATAAATAGGATTAAAATAGCAAACAGACCTCGAAAGGGTTGGTGACTCACCGTCTTGTAAATCCTCAGGCTTCTTACGCTTTTCATAAACAACGATGATGACGATAAGGATGATGATCTCAGCCAACACCCCCAAAAGAGGCCATAAGGGGGCCAAATGGCTACGGACTCTCAGCACGGACGTCTCGTCACTGCTGCCAATCAAATTGGTGGCGTTGCACTGGTATTCGCCTGGGTCCAAATTAATGTCCAGATTGGTGATGCTGAGCTCTGTGTAATTTTCTTTGCTGCTGATGGAGAAGCGTCCGGATGAGTTGTCGATTTCCTATCAAATCAAAATCGACATGGTCACGTATGCTGTAATACGTCTACGCAGTAGCGCAAGATTGATTTTTTAAAAAATGCATACAGAGTTTTCGATCTGTCCAAATTGTTCACAGATGATTGAACTATGAAGCCCAGGTGTCAAAGTCAAGGCCCAAGGGCCAAATGTGGCCCTCCACATCATTTTATTCGGCCCGCGAAAGAAAATCAAGCATGTCAAGTGCCATGATGCTTGCTAAAGTCCGAACCAAAATTTCTAATTGTCCCATGTAAATTACAAAAACAGCCATTATTCTTCACTTCAGATTTAAAAACGAGTTCTTCATTAATTTGTTGTACATTCTGTATGTAATATATGGAGGGGGTGAAACATTCTAATGGTTTTTAGCCAAATTCATAACCCCCCCCCCATAGGAAACCATCACGACAATGTGGCCTGTGGCAAAAAATGAGTTTGACACCCTCGACAAACCTTGTTTTTTACAGGTTTGTCGTTAAAAAATAGCTAATTGTAACCTGTGAATCTAGCTGCAATTCTTTTGAAAAGCTAAACGTAATATTCTGATATTTTTTTCTGCGACTTTGCAAAACAATAAAAAAAAATAAACAAGTGTCGCTCTAATACCTGTAATCAAACGTGCTAAAAAGCCACCTTCAGATTCTTTTGTGAAAATGCAATAATTTCTTTTTTGGAAATATGGTAGGACAGCATAATATAATAATAACAATAACACATTTCATTCATAAGCACATTTCAAAACTCTCAAGGTCACTTTACAGCCACGGGATACGTTTTTCTGTGGGTGAGCAGCGGTAGTCAACCCGGAATAACTGAAATAGCTAGCTAGCTAGCCAGATAGCTAATACATAGCTATGCGGATGCGTGTGTGGCTGCCGCGGCTCACCCACAGAAAAACGTATCCTGTGACTGTAAAGTGACCTTGAGAGTTTTGAAAGGCGCTTATAAATGAATTGTATTATTATTATTATTATTGTTATGTTTTGAATATGTAAATAGAAAAAAAGCTCACACTACAGGGGGTACTTACATAAAACTATCATAAAGTCTGGGAAAATTTGTTGCTGATCAAGCACTAAAAATAATAACTGAATCTGACTAGTTATAAACAGAAAATATTTCATGCTACTGAAATAAAAACATACTATGTACAGAGAGTCACACAGACAAACATCGTACCCTATAAATGCCGTTTTCAAGTTTACGCCAGGTCCAGATAGGATTAGGGTAGCCCACAGACTTACAATAGAGCAAAGCACGCTGGCCCTCATTCTTATTTTCACTACGCTTGTGGCCCGTAATTTCAGGAGCAGCTAAAAGAAAAATAGATCATAGGAGATAAGAAAGAGCACAATGAGATCTGTTTTCACAAAATATATACACATCCACAGCAGCATTGTGACTGTCTTGTTACAATGCTGATATTTAATTGAAGAGATGAAATATAGAACATTCTGCAACACATCCTCAGGGATGCATCTGGGAAATTAAAAAAGGAGGCCAGTTGGCCCCTTTGTGTCTGAAAAGGGGGCCAAATTCTAAAATTGATGGGGCCCGATTTAACTAGATTGCCTTAGTATACTAAACTGATTGAAATAAACCAAAATACTTGAATTCAAGTATGATATTTCTAAATTACAAAATAAAACCCATTATTTGAGTCACATTTATTTTTCTAATATATCAACAAAAAATTAATTCAAGTCAAATAATTTATTCATACAAAAAGTAAACATTTTCAATTTTCTTTAGACAACACAATCCTGTGCTGCTTTGAAATTATACTGCATTACAGAGAAGACAAAAAGAAAAGACGTAGCACAATATTTCTTACTAGTCTCCTCTGCAAACTAAATTGATTGTTTCTTAAAAAAACGAGAATATGTTTGTTTGCTGCCTGTTTTTAAATGTATTTTAGAGTTTTACTCCTGTTCTCAATTTTATATATCATATTGCAACTATCCACGATGTTTGATGTAAATAGTGCAATGCACCATGGGTAAATAATGAATATTGGATTAGCCCCATCGGCAGTTTCTGGCAGATCACAAAAAAAAATCACGACGACTTTGGAATGCACAGAAACAAATGCAAGGCCATTATGGCTCGATATCGGTAAGGCAAGGTGTCAAACAATGAAAGTAATATAACAGTTTTCAATTGATGCTTAATTAAATGTGTTTCTTTAGCAATTGTAACAGAAATATGTCATATGTGGCGCAGATCATTTAGGAATATGCGCTAATCGTAATAGACTTGTGGCGCAGTGGAGTTACAAAGTTGCGCCAGTGGCTGTCAAAATGCATAATTGGCGCAAGGGCGCAGATGCATCCCTGAATATGTGGACCATTCCCATATACAGTAACACCACAGTATTTTTCTCATCTGATGCTAATTTCCCTCCATCGGATTGTGTGCAATTAGATTCTGCTGTTTGGACATAATCCCTGTGTATCACACAAACAAGACACCATCTGCTGCCACTGAGCTGGCCACTGTTTGGATGGAGGTGTCAAGGGCTGCGGATTCCTGTGTGCAAATCGCAGGTCCTTCCCCTTGCCTGACAAGCCGGCTCGTTCTTGAGGCTGCCTTATGCCAGTTTCAAAGGACAACCGACAACATTTTTTTGGTTCCTAACTGACATCAGAAAAACGTTTTATAGCATCTAAAATACCCAAAACACGCAGGCAGATATTTTTAGTCAAATGCAAAACACTAATAAAAATGAGTTAAAGTGTCCCAAAACTACTTCAAAATGACCTCGGAAATGGCGAGTTTGAGAAGGTCCCGCCCCATTGTTCGTGACGTCACACCAGGATGTCTTTGCCTTGCTCTAGAATCAAAACAATGGCTTCAGATTCGGAGAAGATGCTTTCTTGTTACTCATCCAGTTATGAATATGATTCAAATAGTTCTGAAGAGGAAAGCATAAATGTTTGCAATCGATTAAAAAAGTACTTCCGTATCATTTCGAGCCGTCAGGACTCCAATGTAGCGTCCTAGAAAATGCACAAGATGGCGCTCAAGCTCCGTTGGAAATGGGCTGATTTGTCTGCTGGGAATTTGTGTCAACTAGTATCAAATAGTAGTCTTGGTGTAACATACAACGATTCCCCATTGCGTTATTTATGTGTTTTCCTTCTAATTTCGTCATCAACACAGATCAACATGAAGTTTTCAGACCAAACAAAGTACTCAAAATGCATTGTGTGTCGCTTTCTCGGTCAAGGGCGTTCCAGACGTGACGTCACGTCAGGCATCGTCACCAACTCGAAAACAAGACTTCCTGAATATTCAGCGCGAGTCTTAAAACGTAAAATATAGCTATATGCGGTGGAATCTTTGTAAAATACGCTCAGTAGAAGTCATTTTACAAATTATGGACAAAATTTGTCCAGAGACGTCGGTTGTCCTTTAAGGGTATAACCAACATGGCCTTTGGGGTAAAAAAAAAATAAAAAATCAGCACAGACCTTTCACTTCAATCGTAGTGTTGGCAGCGGGAGACATCCCAAAAGTGAAGACGCACATGTACACACCAGCGTCATCTCCTCTCGGTTTATTCAGCCTGCAAGTGAACTCAAATTATGTCAATAAACCTCTCGTGCATCATACGTGCATACTTAAGTTGAGGAGATGCTTACTTGTACTCAGTGTTCCTATTGCCACTGCGTGTTTCTGGGATCTCGTCTCCATTTTTCATCCAGTAGCTCTCAAGGACGGCATAGTCGTTGCTGGTCAAGTTGCACTGCAGAGCGAAAGGTGGACTGTGGCCTTCCACGGGAAGGGACGTGTGCTCAGAGGCAGCGATTGACGGCTCTGGAAGAAAGACAGCCATTAGCCCAGACCGACGTATAGCCCACTCTCAATGTGAATTATGATGGCGACTATAAAATGTAAAATGAAATTGCAGAATAATACAATATAATAAAATATATTGTATGTTAATATATATAATATAATGTGTAGTATTTTCTCAATTTTTATGAGCTCATAAATATTTGGGTTTTTTTTTCAGAATTTATCACAATCTTCTTTACTTTCGGCTTTCCCTTCAGGGGTAAAAAAACAGTATATGCTCTATTTTTTAATCATTGTGCCAAAAATGGAAAATTACCGTATTTTCCAGTGTATAAGGCACACCCAAAAGATAACCCTGCGCCTTATACTCAGGTGCGCCTTAAATGTGAAGTTATATTGAGCCACAACAGGTCTCGCAACTGCTTCAGCAGCCACCGACTCCATTTCTCCCTGTTGAAGAAGTAGTGCGTAACCCCAGCGTCTACTGTAGCGCCTTATAATGTTGTGTGCCTTATACTTGGAACACTTTTGGATATTTATATATTATATTTGGGGGCGGCCCGGTAGTCGAGTGGTTAGCACGCTGGCTTCACAGTGCAGAGGTTGCCGGTTCGCGTCCCGCTGTGGCCTTCCTGTGTGGAGTTTGCATGTTCTCCCCAGGCCCGCGTGGGTTTTCTCCAGGTCCTCCGGTTTCCTCCCACATTCCAAAAACATGCATGGCACGCTGATTGAACACTCCAAATTGTCCCGAGTTGTGATTGTGAGAGTGACTGTTGTATGTCTTTGTGTGCCCTGCGTTTGGCTGGCAACCAATTCAGAGTGTACCCCGCCTTGTGCCCGAATATGGCTGGGATAGGCTCCAGCACCCCCCGCGACCATAAGCGGTACGGAAAATGGATGGATGGATATATTATATTGGGATTAATTCAAGGACAACCGACGTCTACGGACAGGTTGTGTCCATAATTTGTAAAATGACTTCTACTGAGCGTATTTTACAAAGATTCCACCGCATATAGCTATATTTTACGTTTTATGACTCGCACTGAATATTCCGGAAGTCTTGTTTTTGAGTTGGTGATGAGTCCATACGTGACTTCACTGAAGGAACGCCCCTGACCGAAAAAAAGGACACATTGTAGCAGTCCTTCCATCACGTCAATGCATTTTGCTGTGCTTGTTTGGTCTGAAAACGTCATGTTGCACCAAAAAGAGCCAGAAGAGGGCGACCAAGCTCGATACCATATAAGGAATTTATCAGCCTGTGGAAACGGGCTGATTAATTCCTCACAGGGAGCTTGGTCGCCATTTTTCTCTTTTCTGGCACGCCACATTGCAGTCCAGATGCCTCAAAATGACACGGAAGGACTTCTTTAATCAATTGCAAACATGTATGCTTTCCTCTTCAGAACTATTTGAATCATATTCATAACTGGATGTGTCACAAGAAAGCATATTCTCCGAATCTGAAGCCATTGTTTTGATTCTCCAGCAATGCAAGATGTCTTGGCATGACGTCACAAAATGGGGGCGGGACTTTCTGAAACTGCCCAATTCGCAGCTCAATTTTTTGCAGATTTTGGACACTTTAAGTCATTTTTTATTGGTGTTTGGCATTTGAATAAAAATATCACACTGCGTGTTTTGGGTATTTTAGATGCAATAAAACGTTTTTCTGATGTCAGTTAGGAAACAAAAAAGTGACGTCGGTTGTCCTTTAAAGCTGTGCCGTATACTCCGGTGCACCTTATACACCGGAAAATACAGTATAGCGAAATCGAGAAAAAAATCTGTGTGTCAAAGTAATTTGAACAGATTACCAAAATGAAACGCTGTTTTATATATCCTAAATTGGACCGCACACTACTTCTACGGGGGGAAACGGAGTCGGTGGCTGCTGACAGTAGTTGCGAGACCTATTGTGTCTCAATATTACTTCACATATTGGGTGCAACGGCGTATAAGGCGCAGGGTCATCTTTTGAAGAAAATGAACGCTTTTGGGTGGGCCTGGTAGTGCGGAAAATACACTACTTAAAATTCCATTCAAATTCTATATGCTATGAGTAAATGCCACAATTCTGCTTGGGGAGGTTTTGCATTCAAAAGCAAGCAGAATCTTAATTTGGCCGTTTGTATTCAAACTTTGTTGTCGTCAAATCTTGTTTGTACATTGGCACACTGGTGAACCTCTCTTAATGTGCATTTAAATATAATATCCAGAATGAAATTGTTGAAGAGACAAATGTTTGAGATTCTTGTACACTCAATTAAATTGTGAAACGTTTGAGGCTGTTATTTTTCTCACCTTGTCTGACTTAGTTTGGATTAGCTATCCCACAGAATTCAAAAGCCATTTTTTGTGCAACATCCAACCATTTCAAAGAGGGGTCTACAAATTGGGAAACCATGAAAATGAACAAAGTATGTGAAGGATAAAGGGTTTGTTCTATGGGTGCTTTGCATACATGGACAGGTGATATATCTGCTTGAAAGAACATCAACACAAATGGCGGTGCGTTATTTTTACAGCGCTATGAGGACGCTACGGAGATGGCACCTACGAAGGGAGTTTGTGATCCTCTGAAAACTATGGAAGGGAGGCTGAATCACACAGGAGCTGTTAAATCTAGTTTCTCTCGGGGGAGGGGGGGTGTTTCCACCACACTGACCACTCACTCTGCAACACTGTTATCGTAGCCTGTGCGCGGACCCAGGTGGTGGCGGGATTAATGTGCAGATCGTTGCGTCTCGGATCGTTGCTGGCTCTGCACTCGTACGTCCCGATGTCGTCTAGCGTGAGATACGATACTCCCAGCACACTAACTGCATCGACACCATAGACGGTGCTGATGGATACCCGCCGCTTGCGGGCCCCATCCCATAGCTGCCTGAAGGAATCGGCTCGATTGATCTCAGAGTACCACCACTGGATTTCAGGAGTGGGGTTTCCCACTACGTCACAGAAAAGCTCAAAGGTGTCGCCCGTGAGCTTCGTTTCAGACAGAGGTGATTTTACAAAGCCCGCTGGCAGTGGCGGTTTAGAAGGAGCATGCAGGGATGAGAAAAAAAATACAGTTGTGGGGAGTAAATTGGGGGCGGAAATAAAAGAAATAAAACAAGTACAGTGATACCTCAGCTTACGAACGCTTTAGCTCACGAACTTTTCGCCTCACGAACATTAAATTCGCGAGCATATAGTCTTGGCTGACGAACTAGTTTTCGGCGGACAAACCAAACCACACAGTGCCATGGTAGCTGGCGGACTAGTCTTCGGCGGATGAACACCAAACCACGCGGGCGAACAGCGCCACGGCGGCTGGCGGACGAGTTTTCCACACACTCTCTGTTTGAGTGCAGACGTGGTTTGTTATCGTGTGGAGTACTTTTGCTATTCTGGGACCGAAAAAGACCCAACCGTAGGCTAATGTTCAGCCGAAGAGGACACAAAACAAAATTATGGTCGAGCAAAAGAAGGAGATGATCGAAAAACACGAACGAGGTGTGCGTTTCTGTGACTTGGCGTCCCTGTACCAGTATGCCAAGTCGACCATTGCTCTGTGTGGCTAAGGGTGTTTCTGTGTTGTCTAAGCAACGGTCTCAGGCAATAGAAAAGGTTGAACAATGTCTGTTGATTTGGATTAACGAAAAGCAGCTAGCAGGGAACAGTGTGATTGAGGGTATTATCGCAGAGAAAGGACAGAAACTTCGCTGGGATAACATCAAGAGGCAATTCCATCAACGACCATCACAAAGGTAAATAAAATGGCTTTATTATATAGTAGTCTCATCTCATCTCATCTCGCTTTATTATATAGTAGTTTATTTCGTTAATTACAATACAATAGCACTTTTATTATACAAAAAATAAGGTACATTTTGTGTAGTTTTAAGGCTTATTTAGTAGAATGATATGTTTTATGGGCACCTGGGAACGGATTATTCTCATTTTAATGGTTTCTTCAGAGAAATAAATGTTTGGAAGACAAACTTTTCGCCTCACACACACACTTTCTGGGAACCAATTAAGTTCGTGAGCTGAAGTATCACTGTGTGTTGAAACAAACAACAAAATATCTCCATTAATAGCATGAATTAACACAGCCGTAACAAGCACTATTCCCGGGAAGTTCATTTTTAACTCATTCACTGCCATTCACAAATGTATTCAGAAATTGAAAATATGACGTAGAGCGCCATTCCCGAATGTGTTCATTGTTTGTTTTTTTCTTGTTTGGGTCCCGATAAAGCACTGGCCATGGCCTCTGGCAATGTTTTTCCCTTCCACAAGGGGAAGCATTTTTTACATGTTAGCGCTTTGTTCCAGCTTCAGCTGTTGTTAAAGCGCGATATAAACCAATATGTATGTATTGCATTGTATTTTGGACAGTCACCCTCATTTTAAGCTCATATAACTCCGGACCCATATAATTTAGGAATTAACTCTTTTTCTGATGAAAGAAGAGAGTCTAAGGTTTCTTACGCTGTATTGAATGTTTTGATGTAGTCCTAAAACTCAATATTCTGTGGGCCCTAGAATTCAAGTGACAATGACAAAAACCCTGGCACTGGAGGGGACACATTTTTGCACGTCTGGCAGTGAATGCGTTAACTAAGTTGTTAGGTTCCCACAAGGCTGGTCTCACTTAGTCGTGTTCAATTACTCATGTCACATATACACATTTATGGTAGAACTCATATTCAAACGCCCTCAGAGTGTCCTTGTCATTTTCCAACGTCCCATGTGATGAAAATAACATGACGGTTTGGAAACGTTGGTGTAAAATGATCATTCGTTCAATGCCACCACTGAGCACAAAAATGTGTCATCACTGAAACGCCTGTGAGCTAAATTTAATAATTGTGAAACAAGTGATGGAGTCCACACACTAAGTGGAGGAGGAGCATTCATTGGAGTGCTCTATAGGCATACATGAGAGGGAGAGGAGATTTATAGAAGCTGATTCTCCAAGTCTGCGGGGAATGTAGGCGAGCAAGGCAATAGACCCCCGCGCCCCTCCCCAACCTCTTGTTTCCATAGGAGCGTTCCACAGCAACACTATAAGAAGATGGACAGTCATGAAATCTTGCTTCTCCTTGGAACTCATCATTTTTCTAAAACATTATTTTAGACACAACACTGTCCCTTGTTCAATGTTACATTTCTCTTTTTTTTCTTTAAAGTCACTTTTTTTTGGGGGGAAGACAAAACTCATTTACTAGGAGGACACAGTTTTGGTCCCTGGCTCAAAGCTGCCACCTCAGATGTGTCAAACGTGGCACGAGAGTCGCACGGTCACTGCACGCCAATTATGATGTTCCTATAGTATCTAAATAATGTTTTATGTGTGTTGCATAAAATAGAGTTTGCAAATGAAAGTTTTGAAAAACAAGCCATCTTTTGTTGAGTTTTTTTTGGCTTTGATTTGTGGGCATAAATTCAAGATAGGGGCACTGTATGGTGGCAGTTAACATAAAGTAAGACTAAATAGAGATTTCCATTTTTTTGTCCATTTTAAATATGCATACTGTCATTATCAGATGTAGATTATGCAACATTTAGCTTGTAGCAGACATGCACATTCCACCATGATGTCCCTGATCTACTGGTGAAAAGGACGGTTTGATCCTCTCCGCTTTCATCTCGAAATGCTTCATGTCACAAAGAGGGTACAGAAAGTGCTTAAGAATGAATGACTCTCTGTGTCTTTGTGTTGTCATATTATTTGTTGTTTATTTTTGTTCTTTTGACTTCAAGGTGGCGCCGCCAGAATGGCTGCCTTTCCAGCAGATCCTGCATTTTGTTTTTTGATTTCTTTCTTTCCTTTCCTCTTCCTCTCATAACTATGCTGCTGTGTAATGTAAAATTCTCCACTGCGAGATGAATAAAGGGAAATCCAATCCAATCTAGTCACTGATAGAGGCAGCCATTTTAAGGTCTGTTTTGTTTTATCGGACTGTGAATTTGCAAGAATATGACATGTCCCACGCATTCCTGCTTGAACCAGAGCTGATAAATATTCAGGAACAACAAACTACACATGGGTCAGATTCACTTATCGATATCTTGACAGCTAATGACAGAAACACAAGTTGACAAACTCAAAATGACTGTTCTTGTTGCAGTCAGGTCAGCGTCCTTACAGGGAGGGCCACACAATATGAATTAATCTACTCAGAGGTATGCATAGAAAGCACACTATACCCTGACAAACCTTAAAAAAACATGAAATCACTGTCTTACGCAATAATATGGGTCATGTGCTGAATTTTCCCTCAACCCCATGCAAACACACACACTCCTACCAACAATCCCTACACTCAAGCTTTCCAAATGGTGGTGGTGGGATGACACCTGATTTATGAGCATGGGGTCATCCGGACAAGTACGCCTGAACGAGGAAAATCAATGAGCTTCTGCAGTACATCTCAGCAAAGGGTTAACAGATTCATTGTACTGAGAGAACATTAAAGACATGGATCCCAGTGCAGCATCAATGCACTAAAAATAGAAGCATGCAGCAAAATGGACTGATGCTATTTACAGAGCTTCACTTCTAAGGTCCATACATCGATGGTGCGTGTGGATAAAAACTTCAATGTGGCAGAACCCCCCCCCCCCCCCCCCCCCCCCCACACACACACACACACACACACACCACTTCTCCTGAAAGCTCCTGAACAGCACTTGTCCTTAACTTACGATTCTGTATTCTGCTCCACACTATGAAAGGACAATCGGGGGGAGGGGGGGGCATCAAACAGGCTATTGTGTGGCCCACTTCAGCCTCCACAGATTGGACTTTATAAATCTTTTATCGACCTGTCGTTTCAGGCGCTCTGCATGCAAAACAGCCGCCTCCATTTGAAAAAAAAATGCCGTATCTATCCGTTCATCTCCGTGGCAGCCCCAAAAAAACCATAGTGGGGATTTGACACGGCCACGTTGTACATACATCAAATTAAATGCCTGACAAGAAGGCGACGTCGCTCGCTGAAAAGCTGCCACATTAGCACGAAGTTAATCATACACCAGGGTAGCTCATTTCTTACCGTTTTGCGAGGAGACGGTATGCACCATCAGGACTCCGAATATCAGGGCCGGGAGGGACATGGTATCGGCTCGGCGGCGTTTTTCAGGTATCATCTTTGGGGAAGGAAAATGCCGATGCGTGAGCGCTAAGGTGACCCGCGCGATATGTGATGGCGCGAGGAGGAATCACCAAGGAGGCTCGCACCTGCACACGCTCAAGTGAGAAGAGGGAAGTGACGCCGGATGGTTCGACTAGTGAGAGCCTTTGGTATTACCGCTGACGAACCGCTCCGCCGCGTCGACCTCCTTCTGCAGCAAAGAAACACCTTGCAGCTACATCTTCAGCAGAAAATCTCGCGAGATCTCAAATGTTTGGGATTCAATATAGCTCGACAATGTTTTAGCTAATTAACCGGCCAGCTAATTTCACAAAATCAGAATCAGATAATTTCATTCATTCAAATAATCATTAATAAAATAACATTTATACGAGGTGCTAGACAGTTGTATGCACTGTTACAGGTGCCATTTGTTATGCCAATCAAAGCTTTTGCTGATTTTGCAGTTTTGAGACAGTATAAATAATTAATCTTTTTCAAGATAATAGTCAGTCAATCCGACATCTTCTCCCTTCATTGCAGAAGACAGACGAAATTAAGGGTGGAAAAAACGTATAAAAACTTACTACTCACCTTTAATATAATACATCTTTTATATTTATATTGCACTTTCACAACAACTAGCTGTAACAAAGAGCCTTTGAAAATATTGAAGATAAAATAATAATATAGCAACATACTTATTAAAGACAAATTATAGTTGTTGTTTTTTGGTAACAACACAGTAAATTTTGCAGCATCACTCTTTCAATGAAAAGGTTTCTTCAGCCGTCATTTGTACTTCTTTGAAAATATCGGACGTTTCACTCCTCATCCGAAGAGCTTCGTCAGCGAACTTAAGTTGTGCTGGTAACTCTGGCCCTGTATATATACATCCCTAATGGACAGAGGTGGCGGTGCCAGACCTCTGCTCAGATAGGTGCCTGCTCTAAGGTTGGGGGAGCAGTGGACTACTCCCTGAAGCTAATCTGCTTACTTATTTTACTCTTTTGTATTACTTCTTTTGTAATGACTGTGGCAGAAACTGTTTATGGCAGTGCACAATTTAAGCAAGTACAGTTAAAGGACAACCGACGCCTCAGAACAAGTTGTGTCCATAATTTGTAAAATCACTTCAAATGACTTCTACTGAGCATATTTTACAAAGATTCCACGGGATATATCTATATTTTACATTTTAAGACTCGCGCTGAATATTCAGGAAGTCTTGTTTTCAAGTTGATGACGATGCCTGACCTGATGTCATGTCTGGAACGCCCCTGACCAAGAAAGCGACACAATGCATTTTGGGTACTTTGTTTGGTCTGAAAACTTCGTGTTGATCCGTGTTGATGGCGAAATTAGAAGGCAAACACATAAATAATGCGATGGTGAATCGTTGTGTGTTGCACCAAGACTACTATTTGATACTAGTTGACACAAAATCCCAGCAGACAAATCAGCCCATTTCCAACTGAGCTTGGGCGGTATCTCGTGCATTTTTTGGGACGCTACATTGGAGTCCTGACGGATCAAATTGATCCGGAAGTACTTCTTTAATCGATTGCAAACATTTATGCTTTCCTCTTCAGAACTATTTGAATCCTATTCATAACTGGATGAGTAACAAGAAAGCATCTTCTCCGAATTTGAAGCCATTGTTTTGATTCTAGAGCAAAGCAAGGACGTCTTGCTTTGCAAGACGTCATGAACAAGGGGGCGCGACCTTCTGAAACTCGCCATTTCCGGGGTCATTTTGAAGTAGTTTTGGGACACTTTAATTCATTTTTATTGGTGTTTTGCATTTCACTAAAAATATCAGCCTGCGTGTTTTGGGTGTATTAGATGCTATAAAACACGTTTCTGATGTCAGTTAGGTGTTAAAAATGGTGTCGGTTGTCCTTTATGTTGTCCCTCTAATTGAAGCACTGCCAATGCCATTTGTAAAGATGTCTGTTTTAATTACTGTGCTTTGGGTCAACTTCTCAGGCTAACTAAGCTTCAACAGCGCCAGTATCTTAAGTAGAGGTTTAATCCTATTTCCCTCGGAACAGATATCAAGTGCCCCGTAGACTGCATGAAGTGTGGCCAGAGCTCCTAGGGAAAATGAACTTATTGCATATCATAATCATTGTTTTTTTGTAATGGACAACAGTGGAGAATGTCATGACTGAGTCCAAAGTCACAGCTAAATGCTGTGTCAAAAATTAATCTTTGAAGATGCAATGACAAAGCTATAAAATTAATCACATTGTCTTGTATGCAGTTTTCAAACTCAGGCCATAATCCAATCTGGAGTGGTCGGTAACCTCCAATTTGTTCTTACGATAGTAAAATGGTGGAAATAGAAATGATCCAAATTATGCGTTTGAGAGTTAAAAATGTTGCGATCATGAACTCTTTATTACCTATTGAGACAATTTAATGAGTCTAATAGCATGGCTGCTGAAATAAAATGCAAGCATTTTCAAAAGATCAAGAAAAAAACATATTTTTAGCAAGAATACTACTATGGTTAATGATTTGGTGAAGAAAAGTAAAAAAATAACTTGGTATTTAACGAGAAACGTTTTCCTGAAACACAATGCATTTGGCTGAGATATTACTCAAAAATAGAGAATTAAAAATGTGAGTACAGAGAATTACGGGATAAATAGTGTATAATTTTTAAGTTAACTCATTCACTGCCATTCACAGATTTATTGGGGAATTGAAAATATGACGTGGAGCGCCATTCCCTAATTTGTTTGGGTTTTGTTCTTTTCTTGATTCGGTACCGATGAAGCGCTGGCCATGGCCTTATGCAATGTTTTTCCCTTCCACAAGGGGGATGTGTTTCCCTTTTTTCCATGTTAGTGCTTTGTTCCGGCTTCAGCCGTTGTTAAAGCGCTATATAAACCAATATGTATGTATTGCATTGTATTTTGGACAGCTGCCATTCAAGCTCATACAACACCAGACTCATATAATTTAGGAAGTAACGCTTTTTTCTGATAAAAGAAGAGAGTCTAAGGTTGCTTACGCTGCATTGAATGTTTATGTAGTCCTAAAACTCAATATTCTGTGGGTCCTGGCATTCGAGTGACAATGACAACCACCCTGACACTGGAGTGGACACATTTTTTCATATATCTGGCAGTGAATGAGTTAATATCTTAAAAAATGAATGTCATTGATAATTTTTCAATTTTGCTCTTTTCTCAATTTGGAAACACTATTTTTCATAAAGGCAATTTTCAAAAAAGAATTAAAGTAACTTCAAGATTTCAAGCAATCGGCTGGAGAAAGTCAGAGTTTTTAAGTGTAATGCGCCATTATATGAAAGTGTTCATTTCCATAGCTGAAGAAAAAAAAACGATTATTTGCGTTTCCTTTTTTTCTCATTACCGGGAAAACATATTCTCCACGTAAATCTTAAAACAAAAAAGCAGGTGAGCATGACAACCAAAACTGCTGTTAGCAAAACTACAATGACGTCAATCGAGTGGTAAACAACGGACGACATTTTGTTGGACTGTGCCTTCAAATGTTCTGCTCCTTTATGCCTGATAACATATTCAATCCAAAACACGGCCTGTTCCATAGGTGTGATTGGTTGATCCCTTTGCAGCCTTGAGAGCCTTTGCATGTTTTCCCTGTAGGATGAGTTATGAAGAACCGTCACAAGTGCGTCTACAAAGATGTGCCTGTCCACCGTGGCGATATCCACATTTACTGCTGCTCCCCTTCCTCGGATCCTATTGAGATTATCGTGTTGATCAAAAAATAATGGAAGCCCTACGATTGGAATGCCGTAGTAAATTGCTTCTTGAATGCCGTTATTGCCGCCGTGCGTGACAAATACTCTTGTTTTAGGATGAGCCAAGAGGTCATTCTGTGGTATCCAGTCAACGAGTAAAGTGTTGTTGCCCAGGTTGGCCGGCTTTTCTCCAACATACCGCCAGATGACTTTCTGTGGTAGTTGTGCAAAAGCTGCAGCAATTTCTTCAGTGACATCTTGCGGTAGCTTTGCGACAAGAGTGCCCAAGGTCATTATCACGACGCCGTGATCTCCAGAACTCTGGACAAACTTCTCGAGATCCTCGGGGAGCGGCTTCGGGGGCTTACACTGAAATCCGCCCATGTAAACAATATTCGGCATTGTGGGTCGGGGAAATTCAAAGACAAAATCGTTTCTCAGAAGCCACATATCAGCGTCCACAAAAAATGTGGTATAACCCACATCAGGACCGAAGTAGCGTCTCACAATCGGTTCGTAGTGAGGTTCTGAAATGTACAACCTTGACAAGCTACCCATCATGTAGGTTATAACATTCAAGATTCTTTGAGGGAAAGTCATTTTATCTGACAACACGGCTGAGATATAGGGAGTATACGACAGAGGGGATGGGGCAATGAGGTCATGAGCTTCACCTAGGAAAGTCCATCTGGCGTTGTATATGAGGGGAATGTGGAGATGGCGTGCAAGCAGTGCCCCTCCACATATCCCGGGATCAGTCAACACGACGTCGTACTTGTCGTTACGAAATGACTGCATCTGAGTTTCATTTTCAAACATCTGAACTACTGTCTGAGAATGCATCTTGTGGAATAAAGAAAATTGCTTTATAGAGCGGATCCAAGTCTGAATGTTATTCCAAATGCGAGGCAGACGAGATAGAGACCTCCCCCGAAGCCTCATTTCCAGTAGTTGAAACACAAATGATTCAAAATGATCCTGAAAGCCATCTTTGCCAGTTAGGGTGACAGAGTTGTAATGAGGAGACTTTTCTGGAATGTACCAGCTATCGGATGGCCGCACCACCGTGATCTCGTGGCCTTTTCGGTGAAGTTCCTCGATGACTCCATTCATGTTCAACCAATGGCTGCCATCTAACGGGTACACTAATATTTTGCCTCCAAATACACACGGCAGTTGAATCAACAGCAGAGTAAAGGTGATCATGTCTGATGTTGTCATTGTGATGCCCATGAGAGACCTTGAAAATAGATGAAGATAAAGAAACTGTTAGTCTGGTTGGTATATTCCTGGTTGGTACATTCTTGCAACAATATTGATTTTAGTTTGGATATTACATAAGAATGTTTATGTCTGAAATTCATCTATGTCTCTGTCAGGGATGGCACCGCATGGGTCTATCACACTCACCAGAAATCTGTGTATCCAAAGTAAAGTTTCTCCAGGATTTTATCTGATATTCTAAAATTTATTTTCTGTGCCCTCCTATGTTTCTGTAAATTGTTGCTGAATTATAGACATAAAAAAATAATGGTTAACTTATTATGAAATCAGAGGTCAAGGATAATTGTTCAAAGGATTGTACAAATAAGTTTGGTAACAAAATCTGTGCTTTCAATATCTCAACACTGTTTAAATGATGAGCTATGACAATTTGAATGTTTGGTAGCGATTTTAGCAAGAATCATGAAGGCGGTCTGTCGAAACTGGCACCCGAGCCTTTCGTTTGAAATCTGTAGTTTAAAGCAAGTGTACAATGCATCAGTTTTTAGTTTATAAATGTACGTACTGAAATAGAAGTTTTCTCCTATTTTTATTTTCGTCGAGAAACGTTTACAAATGCATAGCATACAATTTACGTTGTATTTTCAATTAAAAAGAAAAAAAGACTTACCCACGGTCAGGGAGGTCAGATGGTAAAACTTGGAAGCAGCCTTCGATAATTTGGATTTGTAAAGACAGGTGTTTTTGTTTGCAAAAGCAAAGTAGCTGGGACAGGCTCAGCAGCAGGAAGCGTGCAAGGCGTTTGCTGACTGAACTATGCCCGGGCTGAGGGAAAAGGCGCACACTCGTCAAAAGGAACCTGGGGGGGAGCAGGGACTTTGTTTTGCTCTCAGCCTGGCCTCTGACTTGATAATTAATCGTTCATTTATATATTCCGCCATCTAGAGGCAACACACGGGGCACGCAACCTTCGGCGGTCTACAACCTGAATTGATTGATCGTCCTACTTCCGGGTTGAGTGAACGCTACCGCATCTAGCTGCCGCTGCCCACCCGCAGAAAAAAATAATCATCCCGTAACTGTAAAGCAGGGGTGCTCACACTTTTTCAGCATGGGAGCTACTTGTGAAATGACCGAAATATCGAGAAATATACTGTATTGAGGATTCTTGCAATTTATGTTGATGTTTAACTGCATATGTTGCACAATACAACATAATTATGTCAATTTTACCATTCCATTACCTGAGTTCACTCTGATAACTGGCAGACGAGACAAACGCACTTTGAAAATGTCGTGAAAACAAATGTCCTCCAGTCATTCCGTATGAAAGTTAGGTTTTTTTCTACTTACTTGGTCCAGCTACCCACTCATTTTTTACCCTATCTTACGTTTAAAAGGGAAAAAAACGAGTGAAAAATTAGGATGTAATTCACGACTAACTTCTGAACTTTGCAACGCTCAGGGGCGCTGTTTGAGATGTCATCTGATTGGTTGTCCAGTGTATCAATCAAGTGAAGGGATGGCTGATAGGCTGACGTCAAGATTTTTTTTTTCAAAACAATTCCACTTTATTTGTATAGCGCCATTTTTATTACAATGTCACAATGTCAGGGGATCTACCAATAATACCTTGGAGCACCCCTGCTGTAAAGTGTCTTTGAGAGTTTTGTAAGCCTTGAGAGTTTTGTATTATTATTATTATTATTATTATTATTATTATTATTATTATTATTATTATTATTATTATTATTATTATTATTATTATCAAACCTCTAAAGATGGAGGACACTGATTTGCTGTGGCGACCCCTTGAAGGGAAAAGCCAAAAGGAAAAGAAGATTATTATTATTATTATTATTATTATTATTACACTTGAGTCATTGATCTCTTCCGCCATCTTGCGGCAAGACGCAAGACATACCGCACAGAGTGTGCTCACTGGATGTGTCATAACACTTCCATTCATCCATTTCTAATGTGTTCCCTCGCCAAGGTCGCGAAAGTGCAGGAGCCTGTTCCAGATGACTCTGGTTAATACTCGATCACATTTGTCTGTTGAAGATTATGTTTAACGTGAATATAGAATGACATTTCATCATTTCGTACCACAGTATTAACCACAAAAAAACATTAATGATTGCATATGTGAGCCAGAAAATACCTCATTTTGGTGTTTTGATTCATGTTCGTATTTCGAAGTAAGATTGAGTGGGGGGGAATCGATCATATAAAATATTCGCCACCGCGGTGCACACAATTTTTTTACGTGAACCAGTTTGGATGAAGAGATTCAAAGTTTCAGGTTTTATCTGCCCATCACTTGTGCCAGCTAGGTGTGTGTTGACCACGACTTGTGTTTGCGTGTGCTATCTTATTTGTGTACACGGCCATATCTCTTTTAACAAGGTGTGTGCACTTGTGGAACCGTTTTCTCAGAGAGAGAGAGAGAGAGAGAGAGAGAGAGAGAGAGAGAGAGAGAGAGAGAGAGAGAGAGAGAGAGAGAGAGAGAGAGAGAGAGAGAGAGAGAGAGAGAGAGAGAGAGAGAGAGAGAGAGAGAGAGAGAGAGAGAGAGAGAGAGAGAGAGAGAGAGAGAGAGAGAGAGAATCCCAAATCCAAAATAAACCCATTTATCTTGATAGTATGAATAAATTGGGCGATTGATGCCCTTTGTGGGTGAGCTTTATTCAGCACATGTCCCCTTACAAGATTTGTGCACCTGCCGGCATTTCAGTTACTACTTAGAAAAGTACTTTTTTACTTTAAAGTTCAGAAGTAATATTTTTGCTTTTTTACGCCAGTATATTTACTGACTACTCAAGTACAATGTGACTATGTTTCCCACATCTTGATAAACAAGAATGAAACTGAAAATTTAACTTCCAAATTCGTGGTAAAAAAATCTAATGCATGCGGGTATTTTTTTGTTGGGACTACATGATAGATCAGATTTATTTGTATCACTCCTTGATGCATTGTTGATGTATATTGTTGAGAACGTTGTCATCTTTTATCTTGGGACTCGACGTACACCCGCAGCCCTTTTGTTGTTGTTCTCACGCTAACATGCGAGATCCGCAGAGCCGACTCGACTGCATTCCGCCCAGACTTCCCCTCCGCCAGCGGCCTGCTTGCTTTGAGATGAGTACAAGATGTCGGTGTCGGGGCTGAAGGCCGAATTGAAGTTTCTTGAGTCAATCTTTGACCCAAATCACGAAAGATTTCGAATCATAGACTGGAAACCTGACGAACTCAGTTGCCAGTTTAACGTAACAGGAGAGAAGCTGCTGATCATTCACTGCAACATCACGGTGGGTCCTCGGGGCCAGCTCTGCCTGCGTATGAAGCTAGCCCAACACAAGACTTGTCACTCAGCACACACTTTGGGTTCGTGCACCGGGTTCCGCGAGCTCAACCCGACCTTGTGGACTGTTTTCTGCTGTTCGGACCTCGGCGACCGTGTTCCCTTTAACCACAATAAGGCTCTTTAGTCATGAAATGAACTTTCAGGAAATGTCCAATGAAGCGACGTTGCAGTAGCTTTTTGCTAACTCGCTCCGAGTGACAGTAACGTGAAGGCTAGCTTTCCTTGTTAGCTCAAATATTCGTTTTCCTCTTGCCACCACTTTAGACCACAAAGCCTCATAGTTAACTTTATCACAACGTCGTCCTTTAAACCACCGCGCAATCTGGTTAATTTGCGCGACATCACAGATGTGTACCTATAGTAACAGTCAACTCTGTCCCCAAGCATAGGCGTTATATTTCATATTTACACCTATTAAGCTTATTTAGGGTCTTTCAGCTATTATATGGACTGTCCAGGTCAATGCATTTTTTTCTGTAAAGCAGACTGTTGGCTGTCCCTCTCTGGCACTTAAACATTCACAATATATTCAGAATAAGATGATATGTACCTGATATCATGTCATTATATCCCCGAACAATATCAGTGAAGGGATTCGATGAGTAGATGACAGTTGTTGAATTTCTATTAGTCTTAGTGAACAGTGAACCTGGAGACCTCATCCCAGATTCCAATAGTTTCAGTTCGGTCACATTATTGGTGGCCACCAGGAATAAGTTGTCACAGAGGCAGGAAAGAATCCATACACTAGAATACAATGGGGAAAAGGACGAATGGATGGAAAAACTTTTATAGAGTCAAGATCACCATGAATTGTGTTTCAGACTTCCATGCGTCACTTAAAATGTTTGCCATTGATCTTTTTATTGTGAACATCTTTTGTCTGTTCTAAATATTTTATAACTTAATGCTCGCTTTTAAGTATATTTTGCGTTTCTGAGACACTTTTAAGTCAAGTGTCTTAACTGTTAAGCGTGACAACCCCCATCTTCACAAATAATATTAAAAAACGAATGTTTAATAAGCAGTGATTCACTCTCAGCCGTAATAAAAAAAAACAAATAGTATAGACAGCGATTTCAAGAACACACCCAAAATGTTCAAAATGATCTTGACATTAGACCAAACATGACCAAAATGACACGTTTTATCACATCACTTGTTTTGACAATTTTAAGTGGAACACGCTTTCAAACAATTCATCAATATTAAAATTCGGAATTAATTTGATAGTCTCTTTATTGTCCATTAATTGATCAATTGTTGCATCTCTAATCCCATTGCATGTTTGAGTGTTGAAGCAGCAGAAACCAATAATTGTCACATTCCCATATCATGATAACCTCCCTCGTCAAAACCATACGAACAACATTAAAATTCTTTGAATATGCATATTTAAAATTTGAACGTGGCATGCTACCTCTCAATCATGTGTGTTGTACATTCGATTCCTTTAATGTGTTTGAGTCAGAGATTTTCGCACTAACCACATCATGGAACAAGATGATGGGGCCTTGCATTCCTTAATACAGGATTAAAAAAGTGTCATAATAGGGAAAAAACGGTCATGATCTGTTATCTTATCAGCTGTTTAAAAGCATGTGCTTCTTTTGTTGCAGGAGTCATACCCCTCAACATCCCCAATATGGTTTGTGGACTCCGATGATCCAAGTCTGGCAGAAGTGCTGGAGCGCTTGGAGGATGTGAGAAAAGGAAGCACATTGGTAAATCTGCTCATTTCTTGACCTGCTCAAATTATTGCTCATGAGTGGGGAAAATTGTTAACCTAAAGTTTCTTTTCTCTGCAGCTTCTTCAGCAGTTGAAGCGTCTAATTTGTGACCTGTGTCGACTTTATAACCTGCCTCAACATCCCGATGTTGAAATGCTTGACCAGCCTCTGCCTGCTGGCCCAATTCTCCAGGAGAGAAAGGTAAGGACTAAATTTGACATATTTCATTGTGCTGAAACAATCCCTGCTCTTGTAATGCACAATGTTGCTCTAAATTACAGCACGGACCTTCTGATGAGGTGACGTCGGAGGAGGATGAGGAGGAAGAAATGGGAGAGGTGCATTCAGGGAAATTGTCAACGTTTCTAGTTTGATATACCCTTTGAGCTAAACACCACTGATCCACTCTGACAGCAGGACATTGACCTGGACCAAGACTTGGACCATTACGACATGAAAGAAGAAGAGCCGGTGGATGGCAAAAAGTCAGAAGATGACGGAATTGAAAAAGAACACTTGGCTATTTTGGAGAAGATCCGTAAAAATCAGAGACAAGACCACTTGAATGTAAGTGTTCATATTTTTGTTTGCATTTTCTAATTTGCATAATCCCCACCACTGTTTCCCTATAGAAGGACATGATGCATTTTGGCCAACACGCAAAAATGATGATTACTGAGTGTCTAAATGACTAATTGCATTTGTATTTCAATTGCAAACATCGTCAAATGTTATTTAATCTAACGCATACATCATTTAACTCATTCACTGCCAGACTTGTGCAAAAATGTGTCCACTCCTGTGTCAGGGTTTTTGTCATTGTCACTTGAATTCCAGGACCCACAGAATCTTAAGTTTTAGGACTACATAAACATTCTATACAGTGTTAGAAACCTTTTTTTTTCATCAGAAAAAAAGAGTTAATTTCTAAATTATATGGGTCTGGAGTTATATGAGCTTGAAATGAGGACAACTTTCCAACTACAATGCAATACATACATATTGGTTTATATAGTGCTTTAACAACAGCTGAAGCTGGCACAAAGCGCTAACATGGAAAAAAAGAAATGCTGCCCCCTCATGGAAAAGAAAAAAACATTGCCAGAGGCCATGGCCAACGCTTTATCGGCACCCTAGCATGAAAAAACAAAACCTGAACACATTTGGGAATGGCGCTCAATGTCATATTTTCAATTCCCAAATAAATTTGTGAATGGCAGTAAATGAGTTAAATATACAACGATTATGCAATACTCCATCATTGCATTCCGCCATTACGGCATGAACGGATGCATGAACTCACAACAAGGCACCGGCCAAGTAGCAAATTGCTGTTTGTGTTGTGCCTCGGCTTCATGTCAGATAAATAAAGGTCGTATCGCTTTCAAAGCGGCAATCAAATAAAAAGGGCCTATCCTTAACTGAAACTAAACAGCAAAGAGGCAACAATATGTTGTCGTTAACAATATGGTGGCTCAAACGATTTCATAAATTCTCTCACTATCCTGTTTTGACAACACAGAGAATATCATGGTAGAAAATGTTCAAAGTCTGAGTTTTTGCCACCCAATGACATTAAAAGGTAAGATCATCATTTGTCTCTATGGTACAAATGGTATATAACCTGCCCTTCGATTTTTTTGTTGGTCATTATTACTAAAATCTAATCTACTTTGAGATAAATCCCAGGATATGTCTGGTGAAATTCACCTGGTCATCTCCCATTATATATGTAATTGGTTGATTTTGTTTTTATTTCCCATATTTTTACCATTTGTGTTACACACCAGACACAGGGTTGCGTCTGGGCCCTTGCACCATTGACGCATTTAGGCAGCCACTGGCGCAACTTTGTAACTCCACTGCACCAGCACCGGGGAATGTCTATTACGATTAGCGCATATTGCTGCATGATCTGTGCCACATATGACATACTTCTGTTAAAATAGCTAAAGAAACACTTTTAGTTAAACAGCAATTAAAAAGTGTTTGTTTTCCATCAGAGGTTTTAACTTTTGTCATTTGTCATCATGCCTTACCGATACCAAGCCATAATCACCTTGCATGTGTTTCGGTGCATTCCAAATTTATGGTAGCGGAAATCTTGGGCTCTTCCGTGATCTGGCGGAAACTGCCGAACGAGATAATCGAATATTCATTTTCTCACGGTGCATTGCATTATTTACTTCAAACATGGCGGATGTTTGCAATATGAAGTAAAACTCTAAAATACATTAAAACAGGCAGCAAACAAACATCGAATAAGTTTGCGGAGGTTAGTGATAATTTGTTGCCACTGCTGTTGTTGAATGGGAATTATGTCAGAGCTGTTGCGGCACATTGGAAATCTTTAAAGGTAAGACATTTGTTTCAGTAGACACTAGTAAGAAATATTGTGCTCTTTTTCTGTAATACTGTAGAATATGAAAATAACACAGGATTGATTGTGAAGTAACTAAAGACATTTGAAAATTGTTATTTTTTGGATGAATAAATTATTTCACTTGAATTAAAATTGTTGATACATACAGTAAAGTCTCGTTATATCGATATTCAAGGGAGTCCGAAAAAATATCGATATAGCCGGGACTATCGATATATCCGACCCTGTTTGCATGTAATTTTCTCCGTGCGTGCATAGAAATAGTATCGATATAACCGGGACTATCGATATATCCGATATCGATATAACGAGACTTTACTGTATATGAGAAACATAAAGGCTTGGCCAAAACAAACATGCGGCTCAAACCTCTAAAGATGGAGGACACTGATTTGCTGTGGCGACCCCTTGAAGGGAAAAGCCGAAAGGAAAAGAAGAAGAGATCGATTTTACTCAAATCATGTTTTTAATTTGCAATTTAAAAATATCATGCTTCAATGAATGTATTTTGGTTTATTTCAATCAGTTTACTATACTTAGCCAATCTAGTTAAATCAGGCCCCATCCAGTTTAAAATTTGGCCCCCTTTTCAGACACAAGGGGGCCAACTGGACCCCTTTTTTACTTTCCCAGATGCATCCCTGCAGATCACAAATGAAGACGTCTGCGTGAAAGAGTCGTGCACCATTCACAATCGTGGTCGGTGGGAGAAGAAATCAGAGTAGCATCATATAAGTTGCCCATTTTCCTGTACACAGTGGGACGCCACCCACATCCCTCTAGTTCCATAGGCTGACTACTTGATGAGCAACTGCTCAATGATTTATTTATTTTTATGACGGGGATTAAAGAAGATAGTACTAAATGTACAGATACATATAAAACTATGCCTGTCATGATCAACACTGATGTAACCCACTTGTATATTTTTCAGGGTGCAGTCTCTGGCTCTGTGCAGGCTTCAGACCGCCTCATGAAGGAACTCAGGGAGATCTACAGATCACAGAGTTACAAGACAGGTGACAAATTTTTCCCTGGCTTTGGCTATACCACAAATCTTTACCAGAAACGTCTCAGGGTAAATCCACTAGAGATCCGATGTTCAGCGCTTGTTGAATCACTTAAAGGACAACCGACGCCTCCGGACAAGTTGTGTCCATAATTTTTAAAATCACTTCAAATGACTTTTACTAAGCGTATTTTACAAAGATTCCACCGCATATAGCTATATTTTACGTTTTAAGACTTGCGCTGAATATTCAGGAAGTCTTGTTTTGCAGTTGATGACTGACGTGACGTGACGTGACTGGGAATTTGTGTCAACTAGTATCAAATAGTAGTCTTTGTGCAACACACAACGATTCACCATCGTGTTATTTATGTGTTTTCCTTCTAATTTCGCCATCAATACAAAGTTTTCAGACCAAACAAAGTACCCAAAATGCATTGTGTGTCATTTTCTCAGACAGGGGCGTTCCAGACGTGACGTCACGGTAGGTATCGTTACCAACTCAAAAACAAGACTTCCTGAATATTCAGTGCGAGTCTTGAAACGTAAAATACAGCTATATGCGGTGGAATCTTTGTAAAATACGCTCAGTAAAAGTCATTTGAAGTGATTTTACAAATTATGGACACAACTTGTCCAGAGGTGTCGGTTGTCCTTTAAATGTTTATTTTTCCGTACAAACCAGATTACTTATACAAACATCCATTCCATACAAAATATAGCACTGAACCAACTCACAAACGAATTCACATTACGAACGACCACTTGGAATATACAGTAAAGTCTCGTTATATCGATATTCAAGGGAGTCCGAAAAAATATCGATATAACCGGGACTATCGATATATCCGACCCTGTTTGCATGTAATTTTCTCCGTGCGTGCATAGAAATAGTATCGATATAACCGGGACTATCGATATATCCGATATCGATATAACGGGACTTTACTGTATCTCGTTCGTAAGGAAGCATCTGTATGAGTGTTTACACAATGTTCAAGGCGTACTTCCCCAACAATTTGCCTCCCATTACTAGTTATGTCATGTACACACTTCTCAAATTTATGCATTTGTCATTCTTTAGGTATTTATTCAGTGGAACTAGTCAATGACAGCCTTTATGACTGGCACGTCAAGTTAAGGACGTAAGTAGAGAAGACTCCTCACTTTATGTTCCGCGTATGTGTGTTTGGAGTATTTGATTGTTTTTTTTTGTCTTAATTGCAGGGTAGATCCAGATAGTCAACTGCACAGTGATTTACAGGTCTTAAAAGAAAAGGAAGGAATTGACTACGTTTTGCTCAATTTCTCTTATAAAGTAAGTTGTCATCAGATGTCTCCAAAAAACATTTCATGATTAAAAACAAAAGTTGCGTCAAAACATTTTTTCCGCACTTGATACAACAGGATAATTTTCCTTTTGACCCACCTTTTGTGCGGGTTGTCGCCCCTGTACTCTCCGGAGGGTGAGTGTGTGCTTGATCCACTCCTGTCCGATCCACATTCAAATTGATTATTCAGAAACTATTCCCTGAACTATTTGTTATTGTTATGATTCTAGTTATGTTCTGGGAGGAGGAGCCTTGTGTATGGAACTTCTCACAAAGCAGGTGTGTAAATGATTTGGTCTCATGACACGACAAGGATTTCCCAGAGATGAACAACATTAGTTTTTGTCCCCCCCTAACCTCTTCCCCTGTATTTATGTCGCAGGGCTGGAGCAGTGCCTATTCCATAGAATCTGTTATCATGCAGATAAATGCAACGTTAGTCAAAGGAAAAGCCAGAGTTCAGTTTGGGGCGAATAAGGTGACCCAGTTTTGCATACTCAATTAATGCTTTTAACTCATTCAACCGCCAGACGATGTGGAAAAATGTGTCCACTCCAGTGCCAGGGTTTTTGTCATTGTCACTTGAATTCCAGGACCCACGGAATATTGAGTTTTAGGACTACACACACATTCAATACAGCGTTAAACGTTAGACTCTCTTCTTCCATCAGGAAAAAAACGAGTTAATTCCTAAATTATATGACTCTGGAGTTATATAAGCTTGAAATGAGGGTGGCTGTCCAAAATATAATGCAATGCATACATATTGGTTTATATAGCGCTTTAACAACAGCTGAGGAAAAGAAGAAAAAAAAAGGCCATGGCCAGTGCCTTATCGGCACCCTAGCATGAAGGAACAAAATCCGAACAAATTCGGGAATGGCACTCTACGTCATATTTTCAATTCCCGAATAACTTTCTGAATGACAGTGATTGAGTTAATGTTCAAGAATCTTTGGTCATGCTTGCAGGTTCCCATCAACGCATTTAGGATGTTCAGGAACTGAAAAGGACGTAGAGCGCCATTCCCAAGTTTGTTTGGGTTTTGTTTTTTCTTACTTGGGTGCCGATAAGGTGCTGGCCAGACCTCTGGCAATGTTTTTCTCGTCCATGAGGGGGCAGAATTTCCCTTTTTTTCCATGTTAGCGCTTAATTACAGCTTCAGATGTTGTTAAAGCGCTATATAAATCAATATGGATGCATTGCATTGTATTTAGGACAGCCACCCTCATTTCAAGCTCATATAACTCCAGACGCATATAATTTAGGAATTAACTATTTGTTTTCTGATGCAAGAAGAGAATCTAAGGTTTCTTCCATTGCATTGAATTTTTATGTAGTCCTAAAACTTAATATTCTGTGGGTCCTGGAATTGGAGTGACAATGACAAAAACCCTGGCACTGGAGTGGACACATTATTGCACATCTGGCAATGAATGAGTTAAGTCTGAAGTGTTGGAAATGGAAGACAATAAAACATTCCTGAGTTACAGAAATCCATCAATCCGGTCACTTTTGGCAAGTTAGCCACCACATCAAATTTCAATAAAAACCTGCCAAATGTTATGTTTTTGTCTTATAGAACCAGTACAATCTTGCCAGAGCACAGCAGTCATACAAATCGCTTGTGCAAATTCATGAAAAGAACGGTACGTAGATGTTGATTAGTTCTCACGCATATATTCGGATACACTCTTGAGGTGTTTGTATGTTTATTTGTCTTCCCAGGTTGGTACACACCCCCAAAAGAGGATGGATAAGCAACGGCAATCACAATGCACTCAGAACCTGGGTCAAAGTGTCTGATTTTCTTTGGAATATCCCCCCACCCCATCTGACTTTACTGGGAGTGCATCACGTTTCTTGCAGATCCATCTGTTGGTTCATCTGACAAGTATTCCTTCGTATGATGTGAGGCCATCTCCTGCCCTGTTCGTATCTCTTCGATTGTCTTTTCTCCAGTTCAAATGTGTGCGTGTGTGTGTATGCGTGCATGCGTGCGTGCGTGTATGTGTGTGCGGAGGGGGGGGGGCGGTTCCCATAGCTGCTTTTGACAAAGTGGGCTTTAAATAAGAGTTTTAAAAGTCTGTCTGAAGCCCTTGGAGTGGCATGTCAACTCACTTGTTTTTCTTGATTTTTCACGATCAGGTACACAGTTATTGTTTTTCAAACTGTCTAGCAAATGTTTATTTTATATGAGCATCCCAGACAATAAATGAGCCAGTTGTCATCGTTTGGATGGTTAACTTTAAATTGAAATGACCTGCCACTCTTTTCTTTTAAAAGTATGTTATGGATCCAAAAGACGCAAAAGGAAATGGATTATCGTCTGAATTAGTGGAAAAAAAGACTTTAAAATGTGCTCATTATTGAAAAACCTGATGCTTTTTCAGAAATATCATGTGTTCCAGCAGAAATACGAACATCGAGAAGGTCTTTTTTGCCTTATACCTGTCATCCCACACATCATCCCGACCAGACTTCTAATAGTTACAGCGGCGGGGTTGATGTGGTTTACGGTTTGCAGTGTGACACTCTGTTGTGGCTGTAAATATATTTTTTTCTCACACCATTTCACGAGAGTCGCACTGTAATCTGTAAGAGTGAACAAAGGTTGTTGGGTTAGTCATAGTGCAATTTCTTTGTCCTGACATAGCTTGATTGTAGTGGTTTGCACCTTCCCACTTGAGTTCCCAACCACAACCCTGTTACATGACAGTTGGGTATACCCGCAGTGGGGCTCGGGGGGTGTAACACTGGCTGTCTTTGCTATGATATGCAGATGTGCTTGTGAACTGCTCTCGGCATGAGAAATAAGGATTGCTGGTAGTGTAAAAATGCAATATTTGGCTTAACTCAGGCCGTCATCACGGCAACAAATGAAACTTTAAAGGACAACCGACGCCTACGGACAAGTTGTGTTTGTAAAATCACTTCAAATGACTTCTACTGAACGTATTTTACAAAGATTCCACGGCATATAGCTATATTTTACGTTTAAGACTCGCGCTGAATATATGTTTTCGAGTTGATGACGATGCCTGACCGAGAAAGTGACACACAATGCATTTTGGGTACTTTGTTTAGTCTGAAAACTTTGTGTTGTTCCGTGTTGATGGCGAAATTAGAATGAAAAAAAACATAACGCGATGGCGAATCGTTGTGTGTTGCACCAAGACTACTATTTGATACTAGTTGACACAAATTCCCAGCAGACAACAGAGCTTGGGCGCCATCTTGGCATTTTCTGGCCGCTACATTGGAGTCCAGACGCCTCAAAATGCGATGGAAGGACTTCTTTAATCGATTGCAAACATTTATGCTTTCCTCTTCAGAACTATTTGAATCATATACATAACTGCATGACTAACAAGAAAGCATCTTCTCCGAATCTGAAGCCATTGTTTTGATTCTAGAGCAAGGCAAGACATCCTAGCGTGACATCACGAACAAAGGGGGCGGGACCTTCTGAAACTTTCTGAGGTCATTTTGAAGTAGTTTTGGGACACTGAGTCATTTTTATTGGTGTTTTGCATTTGACAAAAAATATCAGCCTGCGTGTTTTGAGTATATTAGATGCTATAAAACGTTTTTCTGATGTCAGTTAGGAAACAAAAAAAATGGTGTCGGTTGTCCTTTAAGTGACCTGCACATGTTTTAAATTGGATACTGACTAATCTGGTTACATTTCCAAAACAATTTACATGTTTCTAGAGTATGACAAAGAATGGTTATTCACCATCAGACCCAGTGTAATTTCACTGCAAATGATTCATACATGTCGACTGGAGTGCTTCCTCTCAAAGCACCGCAATGCAGCTTGAGTCTGGTGGCATTGTTTCTTTGTCTTTTATCATGTCACATCCACACAAGTGTCCAGGTGTGTCACCTCAGAGGATCGTGATCCGCTGGTGCGGTGGCTGACCGGCGGATGCCAAAATTCTGCTCCAAAGGGTGAAATGAGAGATAATTTAAGATTGAAAGTCTTGCAGTGTTGAATGGACTTGCACATTACTGGACTGAGTCAAAAAGTTCAATCTTTTTAAATCAACAAACAGAAGATTTTGGCATCTGGCATGAATTGCTTGCTTTTTTGTTCATTTTAAGACATTTTGACCATGTACAGTAATTTGTAAACTTGTATCAAGTTTATGAATAAATAATTTTACGATTATGACTGTGTTGCTTATTTTTAATATTCAAGAACTCAAGATTTAGTGGTGAGCTACCATTCCCTATTAACACTAGGCTAAGACAACCAAACATTCTTAAATACAATAGTTTTCTGTTTCTACTGTATCAATTTAAATTGATTCGACAATTGTGGTAAATTTAAAAATAATGTTTCGGAGAACATTCACGTACGTTTATTATTTTTTTTCCCCAATTTCCTGATACGTAAACCCAAAGGATACAAAGTTGCACGTAAGAAAAACAAAAGTCATTGGGATGACTTTTTTTTTTTGTCAAGCGATTGCAAAAAAATTAAGATCATATGTGAGATATCTGAAATGTTAGCTATCTTAGTGACCATTATGCTTTTTTCTTGATGAATTCACAAAGTCTCCAATATTTTCAAACATGCAATTTAATCAACAGGGCACGAACATTGGAAGATAGTTGAATTTATGTGCATAGAAAACAGGTACTCCAAATGAAAATTGCAGAAATCACTTTAATATTATTTTAGGACCGAATAATATAAAAGTAATCCACAAATATATTTTGGGCCTGTCTATCATGGAGACACAACCCGCTCAAATCCACCTCAAATGAATATTTCTTTATCCATGATGTTTTTTTATGCACTTGCACGAGTTATTTTATATTCACACTGTAGCTATAGTACATGATTATACATATCAAACAGCAAATGTTACACATGGGAACAATGGAGCAAATGGCTTTTTTTGGAAGCTTGAAAACAGACACGGTGAGGTGGAGTTTGTAGGCCAGTGTGCGCTACGAGCTCACACTTGACTTTTTACACTCTTATTGTGCAATTGGGAAGAGCTAAGCTACTCTCTGAGTCATAAATTAGCTAGTGGTCATTTAAACACTGAAATTATATTAGTGGTTTTCATTTTGAGAGCAGTATCATTCTCCATAAAAAGTCAAAACACAGGAGCAACTAATTGTACAGCATTCAGCTATCGCTCTCAAACTGCTTGTCACTCTCTGTTTTCACAGAGCACCAAAATTCATGTTAAAAAATTGAGGGGAAACATACACTAATTGAAAATCATTTAAACAGCAACAAATACACATAAAATAACAGAAAGGTTAAACAAATTGCATATTGAATACCACATCATCACAATCAGACAAGACAGGTAACATTTTGGAAATTACAAGCAGTCAGTTACATTTTTTTTTCATACATTTCCTTCAATTCTTAAAACGGTGTCACCGATAATAACCAACGAGTTAATGCACAAGACATTTCGATTTAGGACCTCCACGTTCACCTCATTGAGATTCATATTGTATTTTTGTATTTTCTTCATGAGAAACATCACAGTACATACACTTACTCATGGAAAAACACAGACAGCCACAGAATGACGATTCTGACACCCAGAATTTGGAGAGCGATTTACAGGAAGAAACAGAATTTGTCAGAGAGGGGGGAAATTGATCACACACTTCTATTACCACCGACTACATCGACTATTCACATTGTATGGTCAACTTTCAGATTTGGAATGTTTATCCAATCAGCTGCAACTCCTTTTTTACACTAAGACCCTTGAGAAGCAAAGCAAGAGATAATTAAGAATTGTACCATATGTTAAATCCAAAAGTCTCATGTAAAGAAATTTAATGGGCCCTTCCATCCAATAAATAGTTTGTGCTTTTACACAATCTGTCTGGACCACAAAGATTTCATTATGATTGGTGGAAAGGAAACTACAACCTGATACTGTGTAACGACACAATGAATAGAAATCAAACTGGCCTCTGAAAAAAGGAAAGACCGGTGCAAATGATTTCATCTCACATACCAAGTTTAAGATACTAAAATGTATATTTGACTTAAGGATAAGAGACTTTTAAGTGTTTATATTATAAAGTTGATTGTTGTTCTTATTTCAATTGTGCCCAGAGACTTTTAAGTGTTTATATTATAAAGTTGATTGTTGTTCTTATTTCAATTGTGCCCCAACCTACCCAAATGTACCCAAACGGCACATGAACTCACTGGTGTCCCTGGTCTCAGTCTTGTGATACTACTAAATAAAATAAACCGCGTTCTCAATATACTGGCACTTGTTCAGCTACTTGGAAATTAAATAAAGTAAAAAAAGGAAAGACACAAGATGTTCCACTTTTCAGTTACCGTATTTTCCTGAGTATAAGGTGCACATAAAAGCCTTGATTTTTTTTCAAAACGTGACCCTGCGCCTGAAACGCAGGTGCGCCTGATGAAGTCATGGTGAGCCGCAACAGGTCCCGCTACTACCATCAGGAGCCACCAACTCCATTTTTGAAAAATTTGAAAATTTTGAAATGTATTATTATTATTATTCCCCCTGTAGAAGAAGTAATAATAATAATAATACATTTAATTTATAAGCGCCTTTCAAAACTCTCAAGGTCACTTTAGTCACAGGATAAGTTTTTATGTGGGTGAGCAGCAGCAGCCACACGCGCCAGCGTTCACTCAACCCTGAAATAACTCAAATAGATAGAAAGCTAGCTAGCTAGCTAATAGATAGCTAGTCAGATAGCTAGCCAGAGAGCTATCTATATAGCTACACAGCTAATAAATAGCTAGCTAGATGGTTCCACTAATAAATAGCTAGCTAGATAGCCATATAGCTAATAGCCAGCCAGCTAGATAGCAAATAGGTAGCTTAAATTTAAGATAACTTTTGATATATTTGGATAAATGTATGGAAATGAAGGCTCGTAAACAACAGCGATGTAATTTCATCTCACATTTTATGGGTTTTGCTCATCTGTCCATGCAACTGCATGACATGAACAGGAAGGGATTGGCTCAACCCTACGTGCTACTGGATTGGATTTGGATTGGATTTGCCTTTATTAGTTTCGTAGTGGACAATTTTACATTTCACAGCAGCAAAGTGATGAAAGGAATGAAAGTAGAAAAACAAAATACATGAGCTGCTGGAAAGGCAGCCACTGTCGCGGCGCCGTCTTGAAGTCAGAGTTGAATGCGTAACCCCAGCCTCTACTGTAGCGCCTTATGACTTATTATTTGGAAAACTTTTATATGTATTTACATATTATATTTGGAAAACTTTATTGAAGGTGCGCCATATACTCAGGTGTGCCTTATTTATGGAAAACGTTTGAAAATACCCCATTCATTTGGGGTGCGATTTATAATCTGGTGCGCCTTATACACCGGATAATACGGTAAAGTATATTAAATGCCAGCGCTGATGCCGTGAGGACGTAAAACAGGGAGAGATCGAATCCCTCTTCACTGATAGAAAAAAAATGGAACTTATTCACATTAATGTTCAATAAATGTACAGTACATTTGCACCAAACACTCGCACCCTACATTATTCTCCACAGCTTTGTGATATCGAACAAAAGGGCCCTAATTATGAGCTGTGTTCTTAATTCATCCCTTTTTGTATCTCTTCTACAGAAGAAAACCCCCAGACTTGTCCTACATGGGGTCATCATAGTTATAGGTGGGCGCTGCAGAGTACTGGTTCTGTTGCATGGCTCCCTGGGCTGCCCCCATTGCAGCCTGCTGAGCTGCCTGCTGGACGTGGGGGTTCTTCCAGGCACCGGTGGCCCACTCCTCCTGGGCTTTCCCCAGACTGCCACCACTGCCGCGGTAGAAGTTATGCACCTGAACAATATAGCATGTCAAACCAAAAACCGAGGAGGGATTCTGAGCCGTGTGTGTGTGCGTGGATTTGTATGACTAGTCGTGTGAGGACCACAAACATTTTATACCATACGTAGTGAGGACATTTTTTACAATTGAGGACCGGCCAAAAGGTCCTCAAGTTTTTCATTCTAAAGGCTTCTAGAGGGTCTATATATGCATCTGTTAAAGTTTCATAAAGGTCCTCACAAATTCACCCACAATGATTTTTGGTGTGTATTTTAATTTCACTTGGATACACACACTTTTTACTCACTCTGTGTGTGTGTGTTTGTGTGTGCGTGCGTGCGTGTGTGAATGGTTAATGAGAGGAAAAAGTTCATACCACAAAAAGTAAAACGATATTTTAACCAAATTCACAATAGGGATGAGGACTTTGAATGTACCCATTCATAAACCTCACCCCTGCTGTTATTTCAGTTTCAACTCCAGTTTTTATTTCTTTCTGAAGTGTTCAAATGTAACACTAGTTCTTCTCTAAACTTTTCAGCAACGGCGGTCCTCACTCCTTATCTGGAGTTATCCGGACCTCACAAAAGCATTGAATCAGGAATGTGTGTGTGTGTGTGTGTGTGTGTGTGTGTGTGTGTGTGTGTGTGTGTGTGTGTGTGTGTGTGTGTGTGTGTGTGTGTGTGTGTGTGTGTGTGTGTGTGTGTGTGTGTGTGTGTGTGTGTGTGTGTGTAAAACCTTTGAGAGGGCGATGAAGGAGAGCACCGCTACTGCCGTAAACATTATAGTTGGGATCAACATGACCACAGCTGAGCCGATGTTGGTGCTGAAGAACGTGATGGTCGCCAGCCAGCCACTGACAGACATAACAAAAGAGGTCATGCGTTTGACATACAGTATCGTATTTTCAGGTGTATAAATCATACCGGAGGATAAGGTGCACTCCGAATGAATGGGGGGTTTCCAAACTTTTTCCATATATAAGGCGCACCGGAGTATAAGGCGCATCTTCAATGAATGAAAAACAATTTCAAAATACAAAAAAAATATATATACAAGTTTTCCGAATGTAAAGTACACCACGTTATAAGGTGCTACAGTAGAGGCTGGGGTTACGCACTACTTCTACAGGGGTAATCCATCCATCATTTTCCAGACCACTTTAGAACGATGGCGCGTGTGGTTGCCGCTGCTCACCCGCAGAAAAAATATCCTGTGACTGTAAAATGTCCTTGAGAGTTTTGAAAGGCGCTTGTAAATGAAATGTATTATTATTATTATATTTTAGGGTCGCGAGGGATGCTGGTGCCAATCCCAGGTGTCTTCGGGCACTAGGCAGAGGACACCCTAAATTGGTTGCCAGCTAGGCACACAAACCATTTGCTCGCACACTCACACCTAGGGACAATTTAGAGTGTTCAATCAGCCCATCATGCGTGTTTTTGGGATGTGGGAGGAAACCGTAGGACCCAGAGAAAATCCATGTGGGCCGGGGGAGAACATTCAAACTCCACACAGAAAAGCCAGAGCAGAGATCAAAATTTAGGTGCCACCATAACATTAGAGACTATGAATTGTAATGAACCTCAAAATGATATTGAGGACCATAGAAAAATCATCAGTCTGATGAGTTTGTTTTGAATGGCCACTTGACTACAAAGCAACAAATTGAGCTTTTGTATGATAAAAAATGAATATATTTGTGTGCTATAACCTAGATCTGATCCCCCCCCAAAAAACGACTTGGGGAAAGACTTCTTTGTTTGGCTAACAAGTTTCAGTCAACATTACCCACCAGTAAACTCGGATAGGCCGAAATTCTAATGTGTTCTCAAAATAGCCGTTCAATTTCAAACTTTTTCAGTTATTCAAAGAACTCCACTTAATTAGGACAAATGAAGCATGTGAAGAATAGCTTGGGCAGCAAAA
Source organism: Hippocampus bargibanti (assembly GCF_051943395.1). Classification (NCBI taxonomy): domain Eukaryota; kingdom Metazoa; phylum Chordata; class Actinopteri; order Syngnathiformes; family Syngnathidae; genus Hippocampus; species Hippocampus bargibanti. The sequence continues at coordinate 11,440,909 of NC_142738.1, read as the reverse complement.
TAGGTCATGTATTTGAGTATCCTCACTACTGCCTGAAAACAGGTGGGATAGACCCCAGCATCTCCCACAACCCTAGTGAGGAATAAGCGGTTCAGAAGATTAATGAGTACAATACAATAAATATTGATTCATATAGCTCTTAACATGGACAACTATCCATGCATCCATTTTCCGTATGAATATAAATACTGTATATGAATGAATGAATGAACATTTTGGCTATCCCCGCATTATATCGTGCAACTTTATCAGTACACTCCAAATAATTGTCTGGCTAGTGTTTTTGTAATACAATACAACCTCTTAGACAGATCAATCGACCTGGAAAACTTACCATACTCCCCAACCCGGAATGCCTACAGTCTGAATAATACTGATCACAACCTGGGCCATGAAGACGAAAAAGAATGCCATGAAGTTGAATGAGCTGTCCGTCCTGAGGGGAGGAAACATTTGCCCATTAGAAACAAGCGCTTTTTAAAGTCTGTGTCTGGGTGTTTTATGTATTTATTTGTTAATGATGTCATGCATTTAAGACAAGTGGAAGCGCCTTACTTGAAAGCCTTGTAGATGGGCCTGAACCAACACACATATGAGCAAGGAGTGAAGAGGATGAGCCATAGGAAAGCCATTCCGAAATTAGTGGCCCCGCCTCCGCCACACATCCATGCCAGGCAGCCAATCAGATTCACAGCCAGGGTGGCACTATTCACTGCCACAGTAAGAATGATCGTCAAGTTTAGAATTGTTTTTTCTCATTAAATCTCCCTGGCACCACAATTCCATCCAGCCATTACCTGAACTGCTTATCCCCCCATGAGGGTTGCAGTTATGATTCTATCTATCTATCTATCTATCTATCTATCTATCTATCTATCTATCTATCTATCTATCTATCCATCCATCCAT